>NC_047527.1:7960822-8584063 GCF_012275295.1 Melopsittacus undulatus | reverse complement strand
CCTGCCCTCTTGGCTACTATCAGTATCAGACAGGAAGTTCCTCCTGTATCAAGTGTCCTGTGGGCAAAACTACCAACTCCTATGGGGCAACAAGTGCTGATCGCTGTAAGTTGAACTCATTTTTTCCCCTTGTCCTTTGTATCCTGGCTTCAAATCACAAATGGATTTTTCCTTTTTTTCATCTCTAAGTTTTAAAAAATCCAAACTCCCTCCTCCCCCCCCCTCCCCAACCCCCCCAAGATCCTCTGTCTGTGTATTTTTGGATGGATATGATCCCTTTTGGATACACTCAAAGACATTTTACAGACAGAACAAACTGTCTGGTGTTTTGACCAGAAATGCATGAGAAATTAGTGGCCATTCTCATCCAGGATGTTGTGGTTCCTTAAGATGTGTTCACTGTCCCCAGGAATGTTGTCTGGGTGTTTAATATCAGTGAGAAACATCTTATTGTAGCTCATTAGTTGTCACTTAAATGAACACTAAAGTATTCTTTATGCAGCTCTTTTGACTGCAAATACTAATACTTCTCACAAAGAAACTATTGATATGTTCACTAAAGTTGGTACATTCAGTTAAAATTACTTATTTTTGCACACAGTTCCATAAAGAAAATCAGGTTTTAAGTGCAAATAAAGTTTTGTCTTCAGAAATAGCTCACAGATAAAAATAAAAGTGAGTCATAAGAATGGGTTTCCTGGGAGTATCAGTGAGTACAGGGAGTATCAGAGAGTATATATGCTTTGTTTTGTTTCAACCTGTTTATTCTGTGAGGTGGGATAAAAGATCAGGTTTATTGTAAGGCACACTGACATCAATCAGCTTTTACTTAAAGTTATCATTTATTTCCATATGTGCTCCCTATGTAGGTATTAGACTCCTGTGCTGGAGGTTTGCTCCAGTTTTCTTTATTGCAGGTGCGGGCAACTAAACCTGCTCCCTGCCTGGTTTTCACCTTACCTATGTGCTGAGTCTCAATACTGATCCTTTCCAAAAGACCATGTCCTGCACACGTAGCTTGCAGCTTTCTTTCCCTGCTGTATCCTTACGAAGTCTGAAGAGTTTACTGAATTGATTGATATGATGGCTCTTCTACTGATGTTCATGAAATTGGACAGATCCATTGCAGCATGCACTGAGCAAGCCTGTATGAAAATACAATTCCTTCTCTGTACATCTTTGCTTTACAGTACTTAGCATAAATGGAGAATTGATCCATGGCAGAGAATCCTAAAAATGTTTGGAATATGAATTGCAGTAACAGCAAAGCAGTGCCATGTTTCAGAGCATGGAATGTCATGCAAATTATAGATTGATTTTCAGTGAAGTCTCTGCTTTACTTAGAGCTCTTTTGTCCTACAGCATCAAAACACTGTCCCACTGCATTGACAGGATCGGAGGCAATGGGCACAGACCAACCATACGAGGTTTCCTCTGGACATCAGGAAACACATTTCACTGAGGGTGACTGAGCACTGGCACAGGCTGCCCAGGGGTTTTGTGGAATCTCCATCCTTAGAGATGCTAAAAAGACATCTGGATGTGGTTTTGGGCAACAAGCTTTTAGGTGGCCCTGCTTGGGCAGGGGGGTTGGACCAGGTGACTTCCCAAGGTCCCTTCCAACCAGACCCATTCTGTGAAACCCAATGACAGCTTTATCAAAGTACCTTGTTTTCTTTCTTTGTTTATTTGTTACAGGCATCACGTACTGTCAAAGCAATGAGCAGGGTCTGCAGTGTGATGATGAGGGCCAGTATAGACCTTCCCAGCAAGACCCTGACACTAAGAAATCCTTCTGTGTTGACAGCTTTGGAGCAGCACTGGGATGGACTGAAACAGATGATCTCCTTACAGACTACCAGTGCCTAGGTAAGTGTCAGGAGAATACTTTGGGTATGCTTTGACCCCACATAAGTGAAACCTGCTAATGGAGAGACTCATCACTCCACAGCTTATGGGGGTTCACTTTCCTATAGCTGTAGCATCTCCTCCTTAATTTTGCATTTCTTGACTACATTGGGGAGTTATTTCCAGTAAGGGAAGAGAGAGAAACAGCTTTCTTGCAGTCTTTGATGGCTAACAGCTTTTCATGTATGCAGACCTCCTGCTTGCTGCTTGGAGATCTAAAAGGATAATGAAAGGACTGATGGGAAAGAATCAGAATTACTAATTTCTGCTTGTATATCTATCTATCTATCTATCTATAAATCACTCATCAATGTGTTCACAATAGACTCTGTTTGGCAATGTCCTCACAGCCATGGCCTGTCACCCTCTGGGTTCCTGCTGTACAGTTTCTGGCTTGGTGAACATATCCTTGCAAACATATCCTTACAAATTTACTTCTGCTTGAACACAGTTCTGAAAAGCCAGTTTTCAAGGATGAATGATTTGGAAAAGAAGTCATCCATCCAACAGCCCCCAACCTGCCTGCATTAAGGTCTATTTACGCTTCTCAGCCTCAAAGCTTTTGCCTTGCCCCAAAATAATTTTCCAGAAGTTCTTATTACTCATCATATCATTGGTATCAAATTTAATGGAATATTCACTTTGGAAACTGAGGTCATGGTGTGCTCTGAATCAGACAATGTCTTATGACAAGGGCCATCAGTGGAAGGATTATGAAATGAAAGCTTTCCCTTGTGAGGAGGTTGCAAAACTATCTTCAGTTACAACAGTTTTTTTTCTCTGAGCATACTCTAAGACAGATCATAGTTATGAACACAAGGTGTTGGCTTCTTTTGCTCTCAATCATGGGGTAGCTGGGATGTTTCACAGCAGCTTAATTCTCCTGTTACTTATTTACCTTGAGCCCTTTTGTAGGAGCGTTTCTGGCTCTGTCCAGGATGGAGAAGTTGCAGAATTCTGTGCTTATTTTGGGGGATCACACTGGAAGATTTCACTACAAATAAATACTTGTAAATGTTGATAATTCAGGGTTTGAAGTATACAACAAACAAGAAATCTGGGTGGTTGATTGTTTTAATGATTTCCAGGGTACTTTAATTTCTTTTTCTTTCTCTTCTAAAGATGATACTGCATTTGCAGAAAGTGTTATATGAAGTGAAACTGATTATCTCTATTTTTACTTTTCCCCAGTCCCTTCTATTTCCCTTAAACTGAATTCAACATGCAACAAGACAGCAGGGCCCAAAGACTGATCTTGCGTTGACAGCAGGCTGGTGATTTGGCAGGGTTAATAAATAACCCAGCTGCTCTTCGGGCTTTGAGTCTTTAGACAGAAGAAGAATTCCCTTGTATGAATACACAGTAATAAGCTGTAACCACCCATGCTTATTTTTAGTGTTCTCTCTTGTTAGATTTTAAGCCACACTTAACATTTATTACAACAACAGGGATAGGATCTAGGGTTTTACTCCACTAATAAGTGAGATGGAGAATTTCTGCTAGGTGCTAAGCCTATGAAATGGCTGAGTAGTTACATTAGCGTTGAGAAGAGGGTGGCATGAACTAACAGCCTAATGAAAATGGGTTCTGGTACAATATTTTTCTTATCACTTTTATTTTTTTACAAAGTAGCTTTATGGATTCAGGTTTTTTACCTTTATATATTAAGAAACAAAATGAGAGTTAAAAAAGGCAGCTATTCTATTAGTTATGCAATGTTTTCTGTTTAATGCTTCATTGCACTTTTCTTCTCTCCTTTTCTCCCATATTATTGTAGAGAAAATGCAAGGGTGGAATGAAGCTGAAATCAGGGAAAAAACCAGGCATCACTGCAAGTTGCAGATGTAGAAGGGATTTAGTTTTGTGTGAAATTAAGCTAACACTTATATTCTGGTGTTCTGTATTTCTAGGAGGGAAAAAACTTCCACCTCTGTTTACAGCCATCACTCAGTCCTTTCCCCGGCTGGATCTGTGTGTGTGTGTGTAAAGAGTTTGGCTTGCCTTCATGCTTTTTCTGAGCAGAAATGAGGGTTTTATCAAAAGCACCTGTTGGCTCAGCCCTGACAACAGTGGACATTTGCTGCTGATTTAGTCCTGGCTGTTTTGCTGTAAGAGTACAAATGATTGTTTTGAGAGCTTATCCCTAACTTTTAGTTTGTGGTTTATCCAGGCATGTCAGGGAGAGAGGCCTGGGATTGTCCTGCTGGAGCTGAGCTTCCAGTTCTTCCACGTGCAGACATCTCCCACAGGCTGAGAGCAGACAAGGGGTCCTGTCTCTAAGGTCTTTTAGGCCTATGCCAAGCACTGGCTAAATTAAGCCAGAGGTCTGCTTTTAAGTGGGGCATTTAGAGAAGTCTGGTACCCACAGGGGTGATGCTAAGTCACCATGTTCTTCACTTTAATACTTTGTGCTAGCACACTGAAGGACACTGGTATATCAACGTGGACATGCTGTACCAAAACCCCTTTGTATACAGGTAGTGGTAAACTTAGCAGGGTAGTGGTGGTGCCTCTATGTGTCCCTTCACCAGACTATAGTAGGGCACAGTCAGGGCCAAACCTCCTGCAGCTTAAACTGTATTTCTCTCCCCATTTAGTGACCTTTGGGGTTTGCATCTCTAGACCCCAGGTGTTTCTTCCAGTGTGTGGACTCTGTGTCAGACATCCTTACACTTATGTGCAGTGGGTCCAATTCAGGGAGAGCAGATAAAAGGGTTTGGTAAGCAAAGTGACAGTCTGGAATTAAAGCTTGAATGAAGAAGCTAAAAAGGAGCATGTAGAACATACTCCCTTGGGTGGATCCCTGAGCCTCAAGTCAGTGGAGATCAGGGTGTTGTGCTCCTGTAAATAAAGGATAAGGCTCTGAGATTTCCTTTCTAACCAAGTTCTGTTGCAGCTTTCTCTTGTTTCAGTGACTGTTGTCTCCCCTGTTGACTCAACAGTTGGTTTAGTGCCATGAACAAGTAATGGAGATGGCCAGTCTGCTGCTGGAAGAGAAGTTTCACTTGAATATAAACTCCCAGCCCACTCCTAGCTAACTGGTTTTGAAAGATCTTGTGACACCTTTTCTTGCAAAACAGAAATGATATCCTCAGTCCACCCATCTCCTGTGTTATCTGTGGAGTTATGGCGCATCAATGAACAAACCTCTTTCCCTACAGCATTTTTCAGTGTTTGTTTCTACCTAGAGTCTTTGTCTCCCTGCAGCACAGGAATCTATAACAGTACATAGTTGTTTTTTTTTGGTGTTTTTATAGTGCTCAGAAAATTTGAGAGAGCTCCTGCCTCCAGGCTGGTTTATGGGTCAGAAGAAGCTCAGATACTTCAGTCTCGGTCATTTGGGAAAGACCTGCAAAATCCAGCTTTTCAGTGCATTTCAGGTGAGGAAAACTCTCAGAAAATCTGTGGAGACAACACTAACCATCACGGAAAACAGTAATCCTTTAATGTGACGAGCTTACAGTCAAGTTCCTAAATGAAATGAACTATATATTTTGCAGTTCAGCACCAATTCACCTCAAGGTATTTATGACTTTTGGAGGCCCTGCTTCCAGGAAGAGATTGGTCTTTCAGAAAGAAGTCTTCTGACTTTACATACCACTTCAGATGAGTCATCTGACTTTAAAGCCAGTTGGTACAGTTTGCAATACAGACGAGAGCTGAGATTCAGATCAGGAAACATTCATCAGACTTTTCAGATGTACAGACAAAACACAGATCAGGTGTTCAGGACACATGAAAACCAAGATTTCCCCTCTTCCCTAATTACCTGATTGACACATAAAAGAGGAATAATTATCCTTGCTTATGTCACAAAGGCATTATAAGGAGTGCAGAGGTATTCCTCTGCCAAGCTTTTCAGTGTAAATATGGTTTTACATCTGGACACATCATGTGTGCTGGTTTATATTGGTTCAAAGTAATCTAAAAGCAAGTAGAATCACTGCACTGCTTTCAGGGTGCTTTGAATCAGTCTCATCTTCTGCCTCCTAATGCTCAGACTGTGAAAAGAGGTAAAAGGGTTATGTTCAAAATAAAAACACCTTGGGAGAAATAACAACGGTGACAAAGTATGTGTCACATACTGTGGTCTAGATGAAGCAGTCATCTCTCATGCCAAGATGTGACTACATGAAGCCTTATGTGTTACTAGAATGATTTTCCTGCACCAGATCATCCCTTAGCTGTATACTGTAAAGTTTCTTGCACCTTCCTCTGAAACTGAGCAAGACACCAAGCTGAGAGAATCATGGGAATGAACTTAGGGAAGAAAAGACATCCCTTTGACAAGCACTGATTCAGTGCACATAGCCTGTATTTTCATTCTAAGTTACATCCACTGTCAAATGACAGCAGTTCTACAAATACTTACTGCTGGGGTGGTCGCTGAAGGGTAAGAGTTAATCTTTCCCTCTGCTTCCTAGAAGTCAACTAGCTTAGCTTACAGTCCTGTTATCATTTGATGATTTCTGATGATACTTTGATTGAAGCTGGTTGGCTTTATTCTGAAGACATTTGAAAATCATTTCACCTCCTGTTCTAGGAGCAAGTGATTGGTGAGTGTGTGAGGACAGAAGGATCTTCAGCCACCCTTAAATCTGGAAGGGGGTGGCTGCTTGCTCCCTTACACTGGCCAGGTGATTTCTGCAGAGGCAGCTGGCACAGCTGAATTCGATCTTTGCTTCCTTCCTATTACTCTGATATTGCCACAACCTGTTTGCCATGGGCTTACTGTACTGGGGAGATGTGATGGGCTGGCAAGCTGGTTCATGAGAGTCCTCCCTGCCTCCCTCAAGCAAAGGTATCCAGCAGACATTAAGTGTTTGGATGAGTGGTTAGACCTAACTCAGCTGTTTGTATCATTAGGAGATGAACAGCTTTTTTCATTAATTTAATTGAAAAACCTAACCCTCTACTAAAATAGTTGAACACTAAAGTTCATCTGGCTGATGAAATTCATGTGCTTGCAGTGCAATAGACATAAATAGGTAAATAGCAGTAAGCAGTGGAATTTGTAGCAGAAATTTTGCACATGAGATGCTAGGAAAACTGAGGTTTCTTTCCCATTTTTCAGGCTGTGAGATGGAAGACGCGTGTGGTTTTGTGACTGTAACTCCTGCTGGTGCTGAAGTTGTCTGTGAATTATACAGTGCTGCTGAAGTCAACTTCAACTGCACCAGCTCAGGATTGGTAAAAATGATATCTAAAAATATGTGTTTACCATAATGCTGTACATTCAGTGTAAGTAGATGGCATTCCAGAAGAAAGGCAGGGTGTTACCTGAGCCCTTGGACATCACTCTTCACTGTGGCAGTGATAAATTCCTGCAAAATGGTAAAGAAGGTACACTCAGATGTTTCCAGAAGTGACATCTGAGTGCCTTAATGTTCGGTTGAAACATCACAAAGCACTTTTGCTCCTAAAACATGCTGAGCTTCTGCAGTCAGGAAAATGGGTTAATTTAAAAGAAGGGTTAATCTGGGTAATCCAAACCAGAACTGTCCACGTTGGTAATCAAGTCACCTGAAACAGTCATTTCTCAGTCCCTTCCTGTAGCCCAGGGTTTGAACTGTGGGCTCTTTAGCACTGTAACATCTTCCTATTCACTACTTTTAAACACATCAATGCAGTATTGAGGAGTCAAGATGTGAGTCTGAGAGAATTAAAAATGTCCACGCTGGCCCACATCTTTGCGCTGATTCCTCCCCCTGAGTTTCTGATTAAGGAAAATGTGTTTTAGGGAGAGGAAATCAATTAGGTTGTATTGATTGTGCATGCCTGTCTTCTGTCTCAGGTGCAAGGTGTTTTGGGGAACCCTGCTGCCACTGGCATTGGTCGTCTCAGCTGTCTGCTTCATGTCAGGAATCCAGAGGGAGATGCAGTGATGATCTATTTGAAGAGAGGTACGAGATACAAGTCATTCATCTGATGTTAGACTGCTGTGCCCAAACTTGTAGTTACTTCTATATATGATCATGTCTAAATGTGGGGAGCATCTTTATTTAAGAAGACATAACACTTTTTCAGATCTTAACATTTAGTGATAGACCAGTTTGAAGGCAGGCCAAAAGTTTCCCCCATCCTCTTGTGTGGTTCTGACCTTTCTTTCCTGTTCTTTCTATGCAGGACAGGAATTTAACTCATCTGGACTCAAGACCTTTGAAAGGACCAGTTTTCAGAATGTGCTTTCTGGCGTGTATCGCTCCATGGTGCTCTCAGCAGATAGTGCATCTCTGACTGATGCTCAGCTCTTCTGTCGGCAGACGTGCAGCAGGGACTCTTGCTGTGACGGCTTCATCTTGAGTCAGAATGCACTTGATGGAGGTATTGTCTGAATGCAGAACAAAAAACTCCACAGTGGAAACCATCATTAGTTGAATACACCTCAGTTTTGGATGCAGTTTACTTTATATCATACCAGTATTAGCAGCTTGCCTCTACATCAGTGATGTTTTCTGTTGCAGGCAAAATTTGAGTAATGCAAATGCATTGACCTGGAGCAATAGAGATAAAGACCTGAGGTAGTAAGCTGCTCTTGGAGAGAAATAGACATTTTGAAAGGATAATTCTTTCTTTAAACATCTGCATCCAGATGAGATAAATCATTCTGAAAACACCTCTTTCCTTATGTAGCACAGCTCAATTGCAAGAAGGTTCTTTTCAGGTGATGGGACAGTTAATATGGTGTCTACAGACCTTGTAGTGCAAATGTAAATCAGCTCCCTTTTTGGAGCAGGGAAAGAGGATGCTAAACAGGTAATTATGTTCTTGCATGCAGAAATGCTACGATCTCCTAAATCTGGATGTCTAGCTAGGAAAACAAGTGGGGGTGGGATAGACAGTGTGACAGTGGTGGGACTTAGGCAAAGGCTACATTTCTGCCAGAAAATTTAAGCACTTAATGTGCTTTAAAAAGCAGTGTCTGGTTTTTGTAGTTTCTTTTCGTGGTCACATGGGATCAACTTTCCCTTTGGAGCTGGGTTTGCTATAGGAAAAGTGAATTTCTAATTGAGATGTCTCAAGATTTTAAAGACAGGCTCTTAGAAATCCGGGCACGTGCTACTGGCTGCTATGTGGCAAGCACTTCTCCAGTTCGGAGTGGAAAAACTGATCCTGGAATTGAGGAAATGTTCTCTGTGGAAGCTGCCAAGCAAATGTTTCCAGAAAATTATTTTTTGTTTTGGCATCTAATGGTTTGTTTTTGTTTTAATTTTTTTTAATCAAAATATTCTAAGTGATCTTGTAAAGCCTATTTCTCTATAGATTTACCATGAAATTTTTGAGTTCTCCATACTCATAAGAGTAGAAGGGGATGTGGAGAAAGTGAATGCTATAACAACAGCTCTCTGTTTAGTTGGGGTGACCTATTTGGATCACTACCAGAAGTTAATGAGTTACTTGGACTAGCATTCCATTTTAAGAAAAATAAAAAAAAGGAAGAAAAAAGCAGCATATTCATAGAATCATGGAATGGTTTGAGCTGGAAGGGATGTTAAAGCTCACCTGGTTTCTGTCCCCCTGCCATGAGCAGGAACACTTTCCAATATATCAGGGTGCTCAAAGGCCATCCAACCTGGCCTTGAACACTGTCAGGGATGGGGCAGCCACAGCTTCTCTGGGCATCCTGTGCCAGCACCTGAGCACCCTCACAGGGAAGAATTTCTTCCTAATGCCTAATCTAAGTCTCCTCTTTTTCATTTTTAAACCGTTCCCCCTTGTTCTATATGCTCTTGTAAAATGTCCCTCTGCATTCAATATCTTATATACCCAGTCCATAAAAACAAACCAGTGAGAGCATTGTAAAACTGTAGAGACGTGTGACAGCAAGTGCAGAGCAAGAAGCTGAGTATTGTCTAGAAGTCATGGTAGCAGACTGATGCCAGAACACCTGGCTTTAAGCATGCTGGTCCCCCTGCCTCACGTTGTGATGCTGGAGGAGACTCAGGCCTGCGCTGACTAAAATCAGGCACCAGTCCAGGAAACCATCCAGGAAAAATAGAATTGCTTTCTTGGTTCAGAGCCTGAGATTGTGAGACCGCCAAAGGCTTGAATATGTCTCCATGGTGCTATAAAGTGCTGAGAACACTGTTAGGTATTATCAGATAATAGTAATACTTTATTAGGTGGTAATAGGGTGTGCTTGAAACCTCTGAAAAGCAGGCTACAAAGTTTGGGTATGAATGGCTACCCTTAGTACTCTAATTCGAACATATGGGTCTGATTTTCTTTTTAGTAGCAATACTAGAACTTACCTATCTTAGTGACACAGGATCAGTTGGCACTTAGAGAAAGTATTGTGATGCTCAGGTGACAAGCTCTTTGTAGGTGCAAAGCATTACTGGAATGATGCAACTGTCTCTCTGCCTGAATCTAGGTACCATTCTGTGTAGTTTGATGAGCTACCCAGATGTGCTGATCTGCAATGTGAACGGCTGGAGGCCAACACCAACATCACTCATAGATCCGATATGTAAAGGTGTGACTTATGACGAAAGAGAGAAGATGTTTTCCTTCACCGTGGGTGGACAAACGTTCAGTGGAAGTATGTCAATGAATTATCTCAGTTTACATTTAAGGTTACTTTAATTTGATTTTAAATTATTTACATAATTCTTGTATATCTCCTGCCTTTTTCACCAGTCTGCTCTTGTACTTCAGTGTTTTTTTCTCAAGTAAATCCGTATTTGTACAATCATAAGAGAATAAGAAACTCTCTAACTGGATGCATTGTTAGACAGATGAATCTCTCACATTTTACTGTGTGAACATTAGTGGAAGTCAAGAATGTGTTTAGTATATCACCCTGTAATACTTCCAGTATTTAATTAGGGCAGATTCAAGCCAATAGTCTGAAAGGAAGATAAAGTCTGGAGCAAAGATAAAAAGAGAGATACCCACAGCTGCACAGAAAAAACAGTGATGGATAATAAAGTTTTGGGCTCAGATTAGCACCAGAACACGCAAAACCTCTTTCCTTAGCATCTTGTATTGTAAACAAGGGGGTGCATTGCCTAGTGATGTGTTTTTAATGCAGTTTCTGAGCATTTCAATAATATCCGTTTAGTTAGATCAGCTATTCTAATAAACTTGTTTCTCTGTTAGCTTCTAGGTTGGTAGAAGAAGCGGAAAGAAATTTTACAACCTTTCAGCAAGTTTACCTGTGGAAAGGTGAGATATCTCATAGAAGTTGTTAATAAAAGCTTATGATGAACTGTAGGCAGTGGCAGATGTGTAGATTATAACGAAAGTGTCGTTCTCACTTTATTTTGTATTGTCCAAATTGAAGCACTACTCAGAAGTCTTTTCTGGCGGGGTGGGTGTAATCTGGAGTAATTCTGGGACTGTAGTTTCAGACTATTTGGGTAAATTCTTGTGTCTGAGAATATACTTTAGAACTTTTAATACCTGTGAAAACAGTATCATGGAGATGTTTACCTTTCTCCCGTCACTTTCCAGGTACCATAATAATTTGGCACTTTCTTACATAGCTATATGGGTTATTTTTATTAGCATGATAACCCTGTATGTGCTATTTTTGCAAGTTTACATTCTGAATGTCACAGCATACATAGCAAGACCTGCCAAATGATTTGTGATGCTGCTTTAAAAATGTACACAATCTCCAGAACACTAATGCTAAATGCATAATTATTGTGGATATCGCATTTGCTTTCATCCTCTAAACAGCATGCTTTGATTTAGGTTTTCTCCAGAGTTATATGGAGATGGTTTTACTCATATTTGATTTAACGGTTGGTGGAACTATCTAAGGAGTTTATCTAAATGGTGCACATTAAATTTTGGGAACTAAGGATAATATAGTTTTAATGGAAGAAAGATAAAGGGAATTACTATGCTCTTTAATTCTTGTTTCATTCCAGGCTCTGATATGCTCACCCGGACTGAAACCTCTGCATGCAATACTACTGCTCTGAAGACAGACAACAATCTGGTGTTATCAGGTATTACAGTAAGAGTAGACAGAGAAGACAGCAGAAGATACCAGAGTTTAACCAGAAAAAAATCATATATTGCCATACGTGTATCATATGATATTGGTATTGTGAAGTCCAGAGGTTTTCTGTTAGGTACAGATTTTATTTTAGGTATGAAGTCCAATAGGGTTTTGAGAAACATATTCAAAATGTAAGCCTTCTGCTCTATGATTTTTACCTTCCTAGGACAGGCTGGAAATGAAAGTGTTAAAATGTTCTATGAAAACTTGTTCTTTCAGGCTTACCGAACTGTAAAGACTCAGGAAATACTATTTGTCTGAATAAAAATCTCACTTAAACTAGGAATCAAATCCTTAGTTTAGGTACCTGAGCATATTTACTGCTACTGACAATGACAGTAAATATGATGCTTAGAGAAACTCGGGATGAAACTGCAATCAGTCACAACTGTTCCTTCCGTGCATTATGGAAGTGAGGGGCCTGTGAAGTTCTCTAGTTCCTTCATTATTCCAGGGCCTGTGCTTCATTACACTAAGTCATGTATATATCCAGATAATTTGTATTAATTCACTAGAGTGGTCCTTCAGCCCTATAGTGCTAAGAGAGAGTAGTGGAGCCTATTGAGAGCACTTTGGTTCATCTATAATGATCTGCAGTCTTTGCCAAGCAGTATTAATTAATACCTGAGAATTCAATACATGTAAAATCCTAACGTGAAGTGAATTGCTGTGTTTGCTTATGTATTTGAAAGGAAGCTAAACTAAAATGCCCATTTACCCAGTGGCACTCCTGTACAATTAGTGGTAAAGTCTAGACTTAAAAATGAGAGAAAACGGCACTTAATGCATTGGGTGAAATTCTCTTGCATTTACATGCCAAGGCAGGAGTTCATCCCTCGGGGTTCTCCCTTTACCTTGCTGCAGCTGGTGATATCATTAGACATGAAACTATGCAAGGAATGCAGTTTCTTGCTCCATCCCTTAGTCTTAGCCATGACACAAACCATTTCGAGAGAAACTGAAGACTGAAGTTAAGTCTTGAGAGGCAACAAGACTTAAGAGTTGCCTCTTTAAAAAGGTATGGGTGCATCAAGGAAAATGGCTGCAGAGCTTTTATTACTTGAAGATTATCCTTAAAACACATGTTTTGTATTTTCTGATAGCAAATCCACAGCTGTTATGCACTCCCAGCTTGTCATTAGGTTCTTCAGCGTTTCAGCCTCAATCATCAGTATGTTTTTACTTTCCTATTTTCATTTTCTTCTGGTTGTTTCAGTTCATCTAAGATTAAATACCAGAATCCCTCACAATATTGGAGTAACTGATGATGAGACCTGCTGATGGCATTTGATACATAAAAAGCTGTTTATGAAGAAATTTGATCAGTAAAGAAAGCCCATTTCTTTCAATATTGGATCCTTATTTAAAGGGAACAATTTAAAAGCAGCCAGAAATAGCTGTATGTTTCAGAGGGGGCTCAGGAGATATAAAGCATCGCATACATGACTGAAAATCACAGGGAGGTGACAGAAAGAGTTATTTAATGTGGTCTTTGGGAGCATAAACTGGGAGAAATAAGGTTATATGACTGAAATGGATATTAAGCTTTTTAAGAAAACTTTTAACAGAGAGCAGTGAAAGCTTCTCAAGGTAAAATAGGGAAATTGCTGTATTATAGATTACTAAAACTAGATTCATTAAGGTATTGTAAGCATTCTGAGATACTGTACTTCACTGTTAGGTTAATGTGTTGCATGACAGAGTAGAGAGAACCTTATTTCTAGAGAGTGAGATTTTCCTCTAGTTTTTCGGTGGTAGAAATAGCCTGACAATGCTATGTTGTGCAGTAAGGATGCATTGCCTACACAAGCTTCAGTAACTGTGGGTGAACAGTTCTGTTATTAAGAGCAGCCTTTGGGGTGTGCTAACCCTACAAAATGGTCACAACTGTTTTACTATGAAAGGCAGAATTTTATATGTAATTAAAATTAATTTATTGCAGATCATAGTCAAGTTTTTTTTTGTGGGTTTAAGCAGTTTGTTCATTTGTTCGAATCTCAGATTCCACAAAGGATCTTTTCTACCGAATGGACAACAGCCAAATACAAAGTGGCCAGAACTATTCTCTCCCTTACCAGCAGTACTGGGTCTTCAGGCAGAAGTACTCAACAGAGGAAGCTGTGCTTTGGTGTCTCACAAGTAAGACATATGGGAGACTGTTATTCTGTAGGAAATAATTAACTAAAATCTTTTCATGGGTATTATAATAAGGATAAATTTTGGACTTTGAGTTTTTTTGGGGGAAAATCCACAGAATTTTCATGGAAGTTGCTAATGGGGCCACTGGTTTGTTCCTTACGATCTGTCTGATGTGGCAGAAAGGGTACCTGCCATTCATCATCAGGGTATCCCTGTTATGGACAAGAGAAGTTGAAGATACAATTTCGGCAATACTCTGCTGTTCTTGAAATGTACCCCTCAAAATAGACAGATAATGTAGTGGTAGAAAAAGGTAAAATAAAATTTGGGGTTCATGAAAAAGGATATTTGGGTTTGATAAATGGAGAAGAGTTTCTAGCTCTGACCACCAGGAAGGCAGAACCGAGTGTACTAAACTGTGCAAGATGTCAGTAGAGCTATGCCTGTTTAAAATTAAGAACTGACATATATTTACAGAAGCAATTGCCAGAGTAATTGAGAAATGGGTTTTTTGGCTTTGTTTCTTTTCTGAAGGTGCAATATTACCCTGGGACAAACTTCAATGCAAATTGCTACAAGCAAACAGCTTGGCTTGAACAATTGATTCTAAAGGTTATTTATATGTATGAACACTTCAGGAATATCTTTTGCAAAACCTTCCTAAGATATTATAGGCTTTATTGTCCTTTTTATTCTGTAAAGTAAGAGACACATAGCTGATGCAGGGTTCTTTTATGATTAAACAGTTTGTATGTCAGATTTACTGAAAAGAAAACAAGAGAGATCTTTATGGATCACAAAGTTAGTGACACCAATGCACTAATGTAATGCTTGTCACAACTGGGGAATGTATCTTTCCAAATAGCTGTGTTGTAGCTCCTTTTCTGTGCCCTACAGGCAATCCTTTAGTGTCACCAGGGTCTGTCCCTATTTCCCTTACACTGTAATAGAATCATATTGAAATTCTTTTAGCTGTTTGCTGATGTGCACTGTTTGCTTTAAGTGAAAAACAGTTGTTTGCTTTAAGTGCACTGAAGACATGAAGAGGTATAGAGAGGTGAAGAACTGTTTGTAACTCTTCATGACTTTGCTTCCTAGGATGTGCACAAGAAGATGAGTTTTGTCGAATGGCAGATATTCAGAATGCTGCAGACACATATGTTGTGTGTACCCTTTATCCAGAGGCACAGATTTGTGATGACAGCATTGATCAAATACCAGAAAACTGTCGAACCGTGCTACCCTGGCAACCACATACATTGTATCGTAAAATAGGCAAGTTTGGGGATCTGGATGTATAATGTGTGCTCTAATCCTGGTAATGCAAGCTAGTGTTTTGGCTCTTGATTCTCAGATAGAAAGTCTGTCTGTATGAATGAGTCCTGGGGCATGATGGTGGAAGGGGAGATCAGGCTGTTCCGGACATGGATGTTCATTTTCAGTTCAGTTCCACTCTCCACCTGAGGTATTCCCAATTCAGAGAGGCCAAGGGTAGCTCAGAAAATCTGTATACCAGATCTTAGATCTTTTTATAATGTGGCTGAAGTGGAAATGTCATTGGGATGTAACAAATCCCATTTTCTACCATTAAATAGTAGATAAGCAATGCAAAAATTTAAAATCCTTGATTGTAATTTCATTAGTTATTTTACTGAGTCCAGAGTTACGGACATGTGGATTTTAACCTCTGCTCTTTGAATGCTTGGGAAGTTCAATGATTTTCCTGATAGGGCTTGTGTGAGGAAGCTGAACAAACAAGACTGTTACCCCTGTACAGGAACATATACTTTGTAGAGGTCCATTGAATTACATTATTAAATCATGTCTTTTCAGGGATCCCAAAGTGCAACACAGGTTGATTATCATATTACTGTGATAACGTCAAATTATCCTTTAATCAATCAAGACCATTGTAGCATAGAAACATAAACTTACCCTTAACCATGTTATTACTTAACCAGTATATGGAAATTACAAGATTAAGCTGATTTTCCCAATTTTCTTTTTCCTTCCAGTCACTCTAAAAACCTCTGTGAAGAGCTTCTACACACGTGTACCATTCTGGAAAGCAATGGATATCTCAGTGAGGAATATGACTGACATGAGCAGAAAAGCTGTTTCAGATGGGTAGGATGACAATGTTTTTACTGGAAGTTTAACTGCGCCTGGAATACCAGCTCCCTGTTAAGCAGATGAAGGGCATCAGACATGTTGATCCAAGAAGTTATAAATAATAATGTATATAATTAATGTTTATATATATGTGAATTATTAATTATCCTGCTACTAAATAGCTGATTGGTCAATTAAATCTCTTGGCAATAATGCACCAATTTTAATAGTTGATATTTTTAGGTCAGATATCAAAATAATAAACTAAATTATTAGATGTTGTTTGACAGATGTCAGACGTAACTTCATCAACAAATGGAAAATGTGTGGAAAGTGTCTATACGGTATGGAACTTATAAGACCTATGAACAGTCTTAGTCTGAAAGGCATCTCTGCAGGTTCTCAGTGTCTCTCCCCTATGCAATATCCAGTCTTCACTTCTCCATAATACAAACAGATTATTAATGGTACTCAGAGTAATGATGTTTATCCTTTCCCAGCTTCTTTGATTGTGAGCGTTGGTGTGATGCTGACCCCTGTTGCACAGGATTTGGCTTTTTTAATACATCAGGTATTTTTTCACTATCTTCATTTCTTAAAATCATTTTAGTGTCTCTTTATTATTCCAAACTTCACTCTTTTGCTGTGAAGGGCACTTTAAAAGCCTTTGCAGATTTTATGCAACTCTCTTTAGCACATTTTTGAGTAATCATAACCATTTCTAGGAGTTCAGTCCAATGACACTCTCCACATCTCAGAAATTATTGAGGAAAGTTCATGGGAATGAGTCATTGAGGCTGCAGTTTTAACAGCATGAAATTCCAACTGATAAAACTTCGGAACAGTTACTTCTCATTTATCAACTTCTCTTCCAAAATGTTGATTGACCTTTTTTTTGTGATTTTTTTAAATGTTGTTTGGTTTTTTAAAGCCTAAGTAATTTAGAAACCTAAATATTGCTGAAATTAAATGCATGTTAAGCACATAATGTCCATGGATACTTTGCGACAGCTTAGCCATTTGACTTCCTTGGATGTCTGAACTTCTCTGCTCCCAGATTTTAGACTTTATTGAGGGAGACTGGTTGCTGATAAAGGTTTCCTGTCTCTTCTCCTTAGTATTTTAGCTACTTAAGACATCTCAAGTAGGATTTTGATCAGTCTGAATAAATCAGAACTGTAAAAGTATTTGTGACTTGAGAGCTATTAGAAAGTCAAACAAACATATTTACTCACCTGGGATGGCTAATTTACAGGATGTTGTCACCCTATGCTCCCTCTGTAGTCAGCAGGGAGATGTATAGACACAACTATGGGGTCATTAAGAGCTGTGGTTGACTGAATCCTGTTCTGGAGGTACTTTTCTTTTGCTCCACTTGCTGTAAAGGAAGTGATTTGTTTAAAAGAAAGACTTTAGCAGGTGTTTAAAATTGGATGCTACCCAGCTCATAGTGAATGAGATAGTTTTTAATGTTTTGTTCCAAATTTAGATTTAGACCACTAAAGTAACTAACTTTGGTTTTGGAATCTTCAGGTGCTAATCATAGAATCAATCAGAGTACAATAGAATGGTTTGGGTTGGAAAGGACCTTAAGATCACCCAGTTCCAACCCCCCCATCCTGCCATGGGAAGGGACACATCTCACAACTCTCTCTGAGGCTGTTAGTATGTGCTGGTTTTATAGTGCCTTTGGGAATTTGGAGCACTTTCAGAAATACACGTTTTTAATTTCCTTTTCTGTTGAGCAGACTTTATTTTCACTTAGTCAAAAATGAATAGCTTGGAAAATTAATCCAGTACAGTTTAGGTTGGAATTACTGCTCAAATCAAGAATAGTTGACAGTTTTCATATGTCCATATAACAGTGTGAAATTTGAAGTCTTAACTGAATATATCTTTAAGGTTCTTTAAATAGTTCTAAAATAAATTAAGGATTTTCAAGCACAAAACATGCAAAACTCTAAGATTATTTGATTAATATGTTTAATTTCAGCCATCAAGGCCTGGCATTCACATAGTCAAGGGAACTTTCAGTGGTGATTTTAACATGAGCTAGTATAAATCTTCAATGAGATGTTCTTCGAACCCTCCATTTTTCTGTACCACAGGGTACAGAAAGATTTACACTAGGTCTTTGAAAGGCAGAATTGTTATCTTGATGTAGGTAGAGGCTGTGTTCCAACATACATGCAGATTTCTAATTTCCAGGATTGCCATAGCCAGAAAGGTCAGCTTGCTCAAACAATAGTTTCTAATCTTTGCTCAGTGGGAATGCTCAGTGATCTTAATGGATTATAATGTTGGCACCCACCTTCTCTCACATTGAATTCATTGTGATTTTTCAACACTATTTGCAACAGCAGTAAAACTTGGCCCATTTTAGGTATTTCCTTGTTTTGATTTCTAAGTCAGTGGAATTCCTTTTAACAGTGCTGTATTCATTTTCCTCAAAAGACTATCTAGAAGAGGAAATTTTTCCCCATCATTTTTATAACCATTTATTTCCCTGGCAGGTGGAAAGATAATGTGCCTGACTCTGAACAGTGTAGGAATCCAGACGTGTGCTGAGGGGACAAGAAGTGCTTGGCAAGTTTCAAATTGTAGTTCACCAGATGCTGAAGTCAGAATACACCCCTTTGGCTGGTATCAAAAGCCTGGTAAGTGTATCAGGGTCTTTCTGACTGGTTTCTGTACATTGAAGCTTATTAGCTTTCATGTATGGAAGCTCCAGCTTTCAGCTGGAGGACTCGTAATCAAGAATCACAAATAGACGAGGCAGCAAGTACGTGCAAGGGAAAGAAAGGTGCGATTTAATCTTCATTTTAATAGAACAGGAATAGAGGTATAATTTCATTTCTTGGCTTGTAGGGGAGACTTCTCATCAATGTTGGGACCCTAATATGTTTTGTCCCACTGCACAGGGTATCATTCTTTGTTTTTCACTGAGTGGCTTATGGTTTAACAGTGTGTGTGGATGCATAACTTCAGAAGGTTTGGTTTGCTATGGGATTTAAAGTGTCTGAAATATGAACTCAACCTGGAGCTCTTCAAGTCCTATACTGGTACTCTGCTCATCAGCCCATCCATTTACTCTTTTAGGGGAGCAACCCTTGTTACAGAGTAGACACAGCATGTTGTTGGGAGGCACCATGCAAGCTTATGGGGAAGGGTGGGTTGAGGGTCTAATGCGGAGAGGAAGGAAACAACAGCCCTAATAACATAGGAAACAGCAGGAGCCTGTGGGCGAGGGGGACCTGAGAGGCAACCAGGGGTAAGAATAAAAAATGGTAGAAAGGTGAAGAGGAGATGGGAGGTATAGATACACTTCCACTTCTTGGATTTATTTTTCCTCTCACTGGTAAAGAGCCAGCTAAAAATAAAGGAAGTTGCTCACTTCATGGGCAGAGGGGTGATGAAGAGGAACTTGGGGTGTATGCAAAGAGTGAAGTGTTAGGAAAGATGGTGACATTTACTTATGTAGTGAGGAACAGCAGATGTGTTTCCACTATAACACATAGCAAGGCACAGATGTTTATGCAAATGGAGATATTTGTAGATAAAAATTTGTATCAGTTGTACTGGTGTGTTGGATATCCGGGAACCAGCAAGAGTAACAAAAGCCCTCTTGAGCCTTAAGGGAAAATGGGTTAAATCTGAAGAAGGAATTTACTGTAATGAGGCATTAGCATGAAACAGAGTATGTGGTTTTAGTCCACAGTCCTGTTGTAAGAAGATACTTGTGCCTCCACTTGTGAGCTGTTTGCCTGCTCGTTTCCACTCATAAGCAATTTGACTTCTTATGTGTAGTCATGGTTGCAGCTCAGTCAATGAGGAACATATGGTGGCATTTTAAAGAAAGATCTGGATAGTCCCAGCTCTTCATTCCTGACAATGTGAACGGTAAAAGACCTTTTTTTATCTTTAGAAATGTCCGTTGATTACATGCATGGACAATACGAAGCGGAAGAAGCAAACAGGAAATCCAATCTGTCTTCAGCTTTACAATCCCTACAGCATTCAATCTGTAGAGTTCATAATGTATTTTGTCTTAGTAGAGAATTTATAGCTGATTCGATTAGCCAAAGTGTTTTACAAAATATGAATGCACAGGGGAAACTTCTTGTTTGTTATTTAAAATCATTTAAATATTTTAAAACTTAGAATATTTAAGGGGAATATTAGCAAATGAGAAGTTTTCTGTGTGGAAAATATGAATGGTTATTGGAATTCTAATTTAGAAAGTTTCCTGATGGAAACTGGCTTGTTCCTAATTCTCGTTTTGAGAAATTCCGGTTTGCTAATCAGGAAGCAGAGAAAATCTCACATCTCTTGTGATGCAGAAAACCAAATACGGAGAGGGGCATGGAAAAAACCCACAAAACTACTGAAATGAGTTGCTCCTAAATAACTGCATTTTGGTGAGAAATTTAGGGAAGTGTGATGTGAAGTAGGAGCTCAAAAGTGCTAGATAGCAAAACAACCTCACATCCTTTTGGTATTTGTGGTGAGAAGATGCAACATTCAGATCCGAGCAATAATGCTGGAAATACTGAGGTGTTGATTACATTTTAAACCTTCAAATGTAACTGTTTGTAAGTGTTTTGGGTTTTTCTGCTTTTAGCTGACCTGAAGAACACCATGCCTAACCTCTGTCCGCCTGTTCTCTCACCTCTCAGGCCAGAAAGCGGTAAGTGTATTCATGTGCTAACCCAAAAAAAAAGAAGGAAACATCGGGTTTTTTTGTGTGCTTTTAAAAGATCACACTATAATGAAGTGTTTCTCTTCACATGAGCTTACTCATTCAGGTGTTTACTCATTTTTATTAGTTTTGTATCATTTAAATGGAAGAATTGTCATCCATGATGGTGGCCTAATATCTCTCCAGCTCACTGCCACAAGAGGTCAGTGAGGCAAAATATTTGGTAGGATTGATGACGAAATGAACCATTTGTAAGCGTGGATGTCAAATCACTTTCAGTGTATAAAACTTCATATTTTACTGCAGTGGCCAATGAAGATAAGCTCTGGCAAGGGTAGGCCCTTGAAAAGCTGTTTATCGTATTATTGTCCACAGTTGTGGGGTTTCTAGTGCCTTTCTTGTAGCATTTGGTGCTTGCAGTTTCTGTCAACAATATTGAATGCAAGGAGTGACAATGAGTTTTCATTAGATAATATTAGTTAGATATTAGTTTCAGTAGATAAAAGCAATTGCAACAGAGACACAAATTTAGAAAATCTAGTTTTCCCCCAAAAAAAAGAAGATGAAAGGGGCAATTCTGCCAGAAATTAGCACAGGTTTATACTGCTTTATTAGTGGTGCTAGAGAAGAATGGTAACCTCTACTGCCTTCACTCCTTGTTTGTGGTTTCCTGCAAGGATGGAAATATCATCCCAAAGATTATTCAGAACTGGACAACAAGAAATGCAGTATTTCGGGTGTGTGTTGGGTCTCACTTTTGAAGAGATGCTGTAACTTGCTATGACACCATCTTTGTTTTGGGAAGAAAGTTTATTTCAGTCTTGCAGGAAGTGAACCTCGTGGTACACACGTGCATTATTTTATAGGGGGGTGGACCCTCTTAATATGTGAAACTGAAGTGCTGTCTTTGTGTCTATTGCCCCCTAAAAATATATATACAAATCATCAACAGATACAGGCTTCCCTGATCTGTCCTTTCCAGAAATACACAGCATATCCTCTCAAGGCTGTGTGTATCGTTAAGGAAGCAGCTTGACTAGTCATTAGATAACTCAGTTAAACCTAAGGTTAGACTGAAATTGAGAAGTATCATCCACTTCTTGGTTTTCTTTCTGATCTAAACAGTTTTTAATCTTTTTGTGTCTGTCTTTCCTTAAACCATGACCTTAAGGTCCTTTCTAACCCTGACTGTTCTATGAATCTATATATAACTGAGCTTTGAGGAGATGGTTAATATTTGCAATGAATTTTCGATATTGAATTCAGACTTTATGATAATTGCTTTATCGTCATATCTATGACCACCAGTCATGATCATTTTCAGACCATTTGTATTTATTAGTAGAATTTATGCTTTTTTTAAATGATCATTTTAATGTAATAGAAGGAAAACTCCTATCTTTATAGATAAGCAGAAATAATATTTGTGTGAAATGCTTTCAGGAGCCAGTGGGGTATGTGAAGGCTGGGCAGTTCAACTCATTTGCACTGTATTTCCTATGGGATGTAGAAAAACACTTTACTAAAGCTTTCTTCCTCCCAGTGTGAAGCTTTCTTCTTCCCAGTGTGAAGCAGTAATTTTGTAATTTTCCTTTTATTTTTTTTTCTGTCTTAAATCTAGTGAAAATCTTAAATCTAGGAAAACAGTGACCTAAGCAGCACTTAAGCAAATTAGGCCTTTCTATCTGTCATTTGTTTTCTCTCTGAAGACTTCCCATAACAGAGCTACAGCAAGTGAGGTGCTTATCTTATCTTACCCTTAGTAACAATTTAGATCTATCACACTCATTTCCAGACCATCTTTCCAAAGGCAGAGCAATGAGGGATATCTGTGGTTTACAAAGGTCTGGTTAACCACCCAAGCAGGCAGAGCCTCCCACAAAGGGCAGGATTCTGGATTAGAGTAGTTGTCCTAAGGACAGCAATCAGGGGAAGTCACTAAGTCATAAAATGCATGGCTAGCCTGGAAGTCAAATTAACACTAGTGCCCTGTGGTCTTTGGGTCCCTCACACCAGTGTGTGCAGCAACACATTCAAAATGCAACTGGGCACCATATACCCTTCTTATGTTCTACCTCATTGTGATAGCACAAATACCAGCCTGGTTATTTAGGTCAGGTGCTGTCTGTGTCACATCAGAGGTTTGGGAAAGTTTCCAAAACCACTGTTTCCAAACTCTTTATGATTAAATATGTCATATTAATATGTGACCTAGAAGATTAATTGTTTGAGAGTTGGGCATCATAGAAAAGCTAGCAGTGGCTGAATTTCTTATGTTGTGGTGTTGCTTGTACATGGGGAAAAAGAATTACTGTGACTTCTATGTGGTAACCAGATGATGAGTGTGAGAAAATGTTATTATTTATAACATTTGCAAAGGACTCGCACTTGTTCCCACTTAAGTCAGATTATAAGACCAGAATAGATTTCCTGGGGAAATACATACTGTCGTGTGTGTATATATGTGTGTGTGTGCATGTAAGCATATATATACACATGTAAAAAATATATATATCAAAAGATCAGAAGATACTTAAATTTGAATGCTTTGCCAGAAGTCTCTGATCTAGTGAAGTTCATCTCATGTCCAATTAGTCAGAGTTTACTGAAACACAATTGTGGCCTATATTTCAATAAGCAGTTAATGCGTTTGACTGCCTCATTTTCTAGTTAACAGGTTTGCAATACTCAATGTCCAACACTTTGCTTCCTCCCATTTGCAGTCAGGCTGCTGACTCCGTTCCAAGTCTGTGTTGTTTCCAGCCCAAATACCTTGTGAAGAAACCCAGATTAGCAGATTTAATTTCAGTCTTGAGAGAAGTAGGTACTTTGTCTATTTTACTCATTATTTTTTTCAATAGAGAGGGTAGAGGCATGTAGGACCATAGAAATAGCCTCAACAGGAAGGGTTTCTACACATACTTGGGCAGCAGAAGGAAAGGTAAAGAACATGTGGGTCTGTTGCTGAACAGGGCGGGAGACTGATGGCAAAGTATATGGAAAAGGCTGAGGTGCCTTCTTCATCTCAGTCTTTACCTCAAGTCCAACCTTCAGGCTTTTGAGACTGAGGGGAAGCCTGTAGCAAGGAAGACTTATACTTAGTGGAGGAGGATCAAATTAGGTAACAAGCGGGACGTACAAATGTATGGGACCAACCTGGCCTTGAACACTGCCAGGAAAGGGTCAGCCACAGCTTTTCTGGGCAACCTATGCCAGTGCCTGAGCAACCTCACAGGGAAAAACTTCTTCCTAATAGCCAATCTAAATCTCCCATCTGCTAGTTATATCATATACATTTTATAGGCTCCATTCCCACTCCATTCAAATCAAGTAATTAACTGTGAAACCACCGAGGCGTATGTATGTATGTAATGATCTGTTAAGCCCTTCTTGTTTCTGCCTCCTGTGATCCCCTAATGATTTATAGCCATTCCCTCGATGTGGTGCTGAGCAGTGGCTGTGGGATTTTCTGATGTGGGAATAAATTTCCCATCTGACTACCTCAGACCTGGGGTATTTCCATTCTCAATAGTACAGGTACTGATTTGCTGGCTTTGTTGATTTAGGAGTATCATTTCTCTTCCTGTTTTCCCAGAATGCTGAGGATATGTCATAGAGATCTTTGATGTGAAATAGAGGCAGCCTTCTTTTACTCACCCTCAGGAACTGATCTACCATGCCCCTGTACAACATATTGGAGCTTTGGTGCAGAATATCTCTATCTTTAGTTTTATTATTTTGATTTTTATTCTATTTGCAAACACGCGGGTTTTAGCCTTTGAAAACAGCTTATTTTAAACCTGGATAAATACCTGGTACGTTTTTAGTATTCTATTACTCTATCATTTGCTATAATTAACACTACTCAAGGAGGCAGAAAGTTTGCATTTAACATGGGCATAGATTGCTCACTGCTAAAAGGTATAAATAACACATTTGTTGGTTTGGCACGTTTGAGGTGTGATTATAGGTATTATGAAGCAGTTTTTAGAAAATTACTCATTTTGTATTATTCAAATCTCAGTGGATGGACAAAAATGAGAAGCAACTATTTTAGAGTGTATTTTCTGCAGGTCCACTCTGAGTTGATGATTTTCTTGTTGTAGAAGCTGTTGGTATGCAGACAGTCTTCAATGGAAAAAAGCCCTTTGAGATCTAGGAGTATAAAGCACTAAGTTCAGTGTGTAAGCATCTTTTTTACTTGAGTCAGGGCTAACAAATATGGCTATTTTTAGGCTATTTACATATGGCTATTTTGTATTTGTTTATAAATAAATACAGATTTCAGAATTAAGATCAGAATTTGTCTTTCAAACATAAATTAGGCACACTGAACCCTAGATCTGATTTATGTACCTCCTTCGCCTCATCTTATCCTCATCTGATTTATGTCCCTTCTTAAGTTCATGAGTTTTCTTTGAAGTTTAATTTATTTTACTGCATTTCTGTATCTCTGCATCCTTATACCACATGTCAAAATTTCCAGCAAACCCAGAACTGACCCCTCTTTTCTTCCACTGAAGTCAGCGATGAAACTTTTGTTGGCTTTATGGAAAGGGGTTTATAAAGTCATTGTCTGTGAAAGTGGGAGGCTGAACTCGGTGTCCCCAGGAAATCTATTCTGGTCTTGTAATCTGACTTAAGTGGGAACAAGTGCAAGTCCTTTTGCAAATCCAGACTTAAACCTTGCCTACCCAAACAAGAACATCTGGAAGAGAGAGGTTGTCTGTATGGCACATCTATAATTTTGCAATAAAAGTTACAGGGCTGGCTGGATTCAGAATGCTGTAATTATCCAATCAAAGCATTTGCCAAAATGTGGTTTGGAACATCAGAGCTTAACCTATATATAAACCAGCAATGTCTTCCAGCCCATCAGGTGCACTATGCATTTGCACTAAAGCAGTGCCCAGTTTGTAGCCTTGTGCCTTGCAAGAGCAATTTCTAGATGAGGCAAGTTTAGGTCAGCCATGGAAAGCTCTGCTTTGCCCAAGTGGATGTGCATACCTGTGGCATTGCTGGGTTTGCTGCCAGGAGAAGGGAAGAAGGAAACATCTAATAGCTAAAATCTCTTTTGCAGCTAACTGCTGGCTGACAATGTCCTCAGTGGTACTATAGATGGCTGGCTTAAAAGGGCTTTGCTCTGTCATTAAAATAAGCAGTAGTGTTTCTGCATTGATCTGCATCTGGGGTCAGCTGGGCAGAAGGTCAGAAAGGGAAAACACTGGAACTCTCAGTATATAAATCTGAGATTATGAATGCTCCAACCAGGATGGAGAATAAAAATAGCCCACCCCAAACCAACCTGTAAAACAACCCGTGTGTGTTGGGAGGTTGCAAAAGTCACTTCTGTGAGATTTGGGGGTGAAGAATAAGCAAGTAAAAAGTAGTTTAGATATGAATGTACAATCTACAGATGTTTGCATCATGAGTGGTCACTCTTCTGTGCCTGACATGGGCTATAAAGTGCCCGTTGTGTCTTCTATGTATTTAAAATTAATGTTATTAACTTAAGTCTGTCTCACATAAAGGTTTAAAATACGGAATGTTTAATATAGAAGCAGGAAGTTTATCTTGGGATCAAATGCAGAACATTTTACGTGTACCTAATAATTGTGCACTCAGAAGCTTATGGACACTTTAGAAAGATTTTAATAGTGGTAAACTAGTAAATCTCAGGGAAATAGATACAGGAGGCAGAGTTCAAGTGTTGGAGGTGTAAATCCAATTCATTTATTTTGCTTTTGTGGAATTGTTTTGGGTTTCTTCTCTGAGAAAGCAGAATTTAGCTTAGCAAGAGTGCTCTGAATGTTTGATCTGCAGGCAAACAGAGGCGTATGAGGACTGTGGAACCTGCCACAGGTCACTCGGTGAGTCAGGGAATCAGGGGAACAGGGTCAGTCTGGTGAGATATCTTCCAAAACCACTGATGCATCCAGACTTGTTGACTTACAGTGGAATCCAGACAAGGCTCTTTTTGGAAAGACTCACAGCTAGTAATTTAAAGCTTTGTGCCTGAACCTAGAGAGATTGCTTGTTCCACTAGTAGGACCTCAGTTACTAGTACTATACACAGTGCAAGACGTCAATATTGATCTGTAAAAAGAAAGTTTAAGTTATATTGATAACGTAATTCTTTTTTCTTCCTGCTTTCCAAAACAAACAAACAAAAAATAATTGAAATAATAAATAATTGAAATAACAAATAATTGAAAACATTAACTGACAAGATATAATCTGGAAAAGTAAGACCTGGGGATCTGGTAGTGCAGGCAGATGATCTCTGGAGAGGATGTAACACTTTTAATTCTCCATCACTTACAGAGCTGATTTCTATTTTTAGATATCTTTCTAAGTAAATGCCACAAAGTGTCACCCTAGATGTGGAGGCTGAAATTTTTCTAACATGGCTCATGGAACAGGTCACATTAGACAGTTTTAAAATAGAGAAACCATTGTTACATGAAATTTTCACGACTAAAATCACTGCATTTCTCTAAGATAATTTCAGAGTCAGTGGGTCTGTTACAAAGTCAAGCTGTGATTGCAGGGTTATTGCTCCCTTACTTGTTCAGATTCCTGAATATAGTATGGATGATCATAGAATTATAGAATGGTTTGGATTGGAAGAGATCTTAAATTTAGTTTTAACCCACCTGCTAAGGGCAGAGACACCTTCCACTAGACGGGGTTGCTCAAAGCCGTGTCCTGGCCTTGAACACTGCCAGGGATGCAGCAGCCACAGCTTCTCTAGCCAACCTGTTCCAATGGCTCAACACCCGCATAGTGAATAATTTCATGTCACTGTCTAATCTAAATATACCCTTTTTCAGTTTAAAGCCGTTCCCCCTTGTGCTATCGCGACATAAAGTTGTAAAAAGTCCCTCTCCAGTTTTCCTTTAGGCCCCCTTTAGGCACCGCAAGCTGCTCTAAGGTCTTCCTGGAGCCTTCTCTTCTCCAGGCTGAACAAGCCACATAATCAAGAATTAATTCTATTTCATATATATGTACATATACACAAATATGTACACATGTATATGTGCATGTGTATTACATGTATACAAACATGCATGCTCACATATATGCATGTACATGTGTAAGCATATTCACATGCATACTGTCTCTAGCATGCCTCAAGAATTATTCTTCTCACAGTGGAATTAAAAAAATGCAGCAAACCTTTTTTCTCATACACAAACAGCTAAAAATATCTGCAGGCTCTCAATTTTGCACACAGAAGTCAAAAAAAGAAGGCTTGGCAAAGGATAGGCCTTTAATTACTTTAGTTCCTTTCAACAGTTCAATATATTCTCAAGGCAGAAGGGCCCTGCTGGAGCCACCAAGGTCTAAACAAGAGGTTGGCGTTACCCTCCCCATGTAATTGTAGGGTGAGGACAGAGCAGAGCCAGCTCTTGCCTTGCTATTCCTGGTGAGCCAGGAATAGCACACAGATGCAAAAGTTGTGGCCATTCATTTCATTAAAGGTTTCTTATAGTCTTCTGAGAAGTGGGTAACTGGCAAAGATGGCCAAAGTTTCCTTCCTCCCCTCCTCACAGAAATACAACTGTGACCATAACACAACATCAAACCTGGAGCTAAGGTCAGGGGTTCATACAGTCAGGGCTGTGGCATGCCTTCCCTGCAGCTTGGAAGCCCTGATGTTGACATACTTGTCCAGTTGATGAGAATGGAAGACCCAAAACAGACCACAGACTGGGCTGGTTGTATCGTTCCTTGAGCAAGTAAGCAGGGAATAGCAATATCTAAATCAGATTTCAGAATTATTTTATTCCAAATAAATGGAATGATCAAAGGTTAACTGACCGAGCCCTGACTTTTGCTTCTGCAAGGTAAATCCTTCCCAAGGAAATGTAAACTGCAAGCACAGGTTATCTCCCACAGTACAAGCTCAAAAAAACCTGATGTGCAAAAGGAGTGTGACCAGCAGGACAAGGGAAGTAATCCTGCCCCTTTACTCCTCTCTCATGAGACCCCACCTGCAGCACTGCATCCAGCTCTGGGATGCCCAACACAAGAGGGACGTGGACCTGTTGGAATGAGTCCAGAAAAGGCCACAAAGGTGATCCTCTGAAAATGGGATTAGATGCTCTAGTCAATCAGAGGCCTTTGAATATTATATTAATTTATTCCCAGTTGATGCAAACAAACTCCCCAATGCTTTTCTTCTGTATTATTTTCCTCTGAAGTTTTTCCTGATTCCTCTATTCATATTATTTTGTATGGTTCATTTTGCAGAGTATTTGGATATATGGCAACCCTTAAATGTGTCCTCTGTTCTCCTGGATTCATCCATCTCAAACTTTGAAGTTGTGCAAGTTAGTAGAGATATATCCAATTACTTCTCCACCGCCAGAGAATATTGCCTATCCGGTAAGAAATTATTATTTATAGCTTTAAAGAAAATACTGGCTTGTGAGCCTGAAAACTCAGGAACAACTTCCCACCACCACTTCTGACACAGATACACCAATTTTACTTATTTTTAAAGACTACCCCAGTATTTCTGGGTTTGAAAGAAGGGATCTGAAATAGGTTATCTACTGAAAGATACAAGCGACATAAAACGTTATTGAGTGATTGTGTAATTTTGACACCTCTTGGACACAGAGATCTCTTCTCTAGGCATTGGATAACTTGGAGAATATTGTAGTGAATAATTAGAGGGGTGATGTCATTACTTCCTAAAGAACAGTTAAGGAAAGTTCATCAAGTGAGACAAATGATGTCACCTACAGTTATCTAAAGTAACCTGTAGCTATGTGCATGAGAGCAGGTTAACTGAGAGCTGGGATGAAGCAGGGGCTGGGTTAGGCTGTAGTAACAGCCTATTTAGTAACAACAAAGGAAACTACTTTATTCAATAACCTGACTAGCAGCAAAGGCCCTTTCACTTTGCATGACTGGCAAATCCCCATGCCACAGTGTGCTAGAAATAAGGAAAAGTTCCCACTTACTGCAGAAGATAGTCCTTTGAATGGTGTGGGTTTTGTATTAGATGGTCCTCACCTTATGAAGGTGAGCAGTGTAACTTACTGGTTTTCCCTTTTCCTGTAACGGTTTGAAGGAGCCTTTCCAAAGGGGAAGTGTTGGATACCCACCTCTGAGTACAAACTGGATGATTAACTTTATCATGCTTTACTGTATATATAGATATATATAGATATATGTCTGATTTGTGTTAGTGTGCTTGTTTGCTCTAGTGTGCTTATTTGTTTTAGCATTATAATGGATGGGAACCTGAGAGCTGATTTCTTCTCATGACTGAGACATAACAAAGTATGGGTTTTGTCACAGTATATTCAGTAGAGTATATATGTGTATGTTCATTGTGACTGTTGGAAGGAGGCAGGAAAACAGAGATGTGCAGCTGTTCTATGACCTTCATTCTTGGCCACATTGGGGCCAATACTCTCGACAGGGACAACAGTGAGCTCATGAGAAACTGCAGGGCACCATGAGTAAACAATGACAGAGCTGGCATAAAGCTGGTTGTTTTTCTAAAGGTATCAAATCAGGACCCTCTTGTAGCTGCATCCGAGGCCTCACCTATGGGTGGATGCATGACACAGGAATTTCCTAATTACCTGAGACTCCCAGCATTGGCTGCAGTGGGGCTTCCCAGCTTGAAGTGTGGGCCTGAATAATGGTTAGGTGGTAATTGGTGATGGATTTCTTCTTAATCACTGTTCTCTCTATGCAGTAATGATTTGATGCATTGCTAATTTCCCTCTGTGCTATACACTGGGATGAGTGGGAGAATCACTTTTCTTATTCTGAAACGTTTCCCTGGTGTTCTCTTCAGCTGAGGTCCTCAGTACTTTCTTAGATGTTTTTCTTTTCCCTAAAACCTGTGATACCAGTTTTCTTGATGTGTTGCTCCATTTTAAAGCAAATATAACCTTTTGTCCTTCAGCTGTTTTGCAGAATATTCTGGGAATCTGAGAACATTTATGTCCCATTATTCTGCCTTATAGCTACCTCATATTCTTGTTGCTTGACCTGTTGTAAAACCTTTCATTTAAACATAACAGTGTCATACAAAATACTTTGGGAATACATTTTTACCTGCTCTTTTTCATCATGTTTCACCTCACAGCATGTTCAAAGAACCAGTCATGTACAGTGGTTACACTGGAAGTCCAGCCTTCAGCAGTCAGATGCCTTTTCTACCCTGATACCCAGATATGCACACATGGGCTTCAAGGGCACAGCTGCCGGGTTTTACTCAAAGAGCCAGCTACATATATCTATAGGAGACGAGGTAAGAGCAGGTTAAAGCTATGGAGGAAGGAACCGTGGTGGCCTGTGCACAGTTCTTGCTAATGGAAGAGTGCAGAGATCCTAGACATAAACCACTATGGATGTCTCCTGGACAGCTCGCCATTACCATTTCAATTGATTTACAGCCAAATGAGATGGGAAAATGTCCCTAAAATGTATGAAAACATAGTGTTACCATCTAGTGTTGAAGCAAGTATAATAAAGTAGGTATAATAAATGCAAAAGATGTTTTGGAAAATGCAGAATGGTCAAAACAAACAAAAAAGCAGTAATCAAAGTCCAGCTCCTTCCTTTTCATCTGCGGAAGGTGTTTCTGTATGTTCTTTCTTTTGACCTCTGGGAATAGCACAAAGGAGTGTTGAAAACCCACCTTCGATTGAAAGCCTTAAGAGCCATCTCAGAAGAAAACAAACAACATAAAGATCTAAACCAAGATGAATTAATATTTTGAAGAAGGGAAATGATTTAAGAAAGAAATAGAAGTTGTGTTGACTGGTAAAAATATTGTTGTTTGGCTCTGAACTTAATTGCAACTGTAAGTTTTGTTGGTTTTTTTCCCCTTGAGTTTAAAAGAGATTGCTTTCTTTATGTGTGATATTGATTATTTCTTTTATTAGGAGCAATTCTAATAAAACAGGTAACAGTAAGGGTAAAGTGAGAAATATTTCCTGTTCACTGAAATTTTTGCAATGAGCTGACAAATTAATGAGAACCTTTTAAACTCAAACTCTGTAAGAGAAAAGGGGCTTTATCCTTGTCAAAACCAACAATTCCTACGCAGGAGTGCAGGGAATTTGGATATGGGTTATACCTCCTATGGAAGCTCTTCTGTCTCACATGATGAAACAGATACTAGAAAGTGGTGTGAAGTGCAAGCCTTTCCTGTTGAGAGTCCAGACCAATGAGTGTTGTGGATATCTTTCCTCTGTCTGACTTGCTATAAAAGTCTAAAAGTTTAACACTGTGCTTTTTAGAGCTTGGGGCAGGGGAAGCCTGCAAATCTCTTTCCCTTCTCGTAGAAGTGCTCAGATTTGTTTTTCTAATGTGATGACTGATCTGGAAGAAATGTTTGAGTAGAGGTTTGGAAAGTTTAAATGTTCATATCTGGTAGCTAATGTATATCATAGCATTAAGTATTTTATAGGGAAAATTAGTACAAATTTATCTATGTTTCATTTAAGGAAGTGAAATAATCACAAACATTTTAAAATGAAGGGAAATGGGATTAATTTTCATTTCTGAAATGGTACTAACTTGAAAAAACAAAATTCTTTTTCCTCCTCCCCTCTTCTCCCCAATAGATTTATTCCTGCCCATTTCTGAATTGGGTTTAACCCCATCTGTGTACCTCCCATCCCATGGAGATCTGATGGGCAAATCCCAGGTGATCCAGGTTGGCTCGGAGTGGAAAAATATCAGCCAGTTCCTGGGAATCCCATATGCTGCACCTCCCCTTGCAGCAAGGCGCTTCAGTCCTCCAGAGCCATTTGCTTGGGTGGAAACATGGAATGCTACCGTGGCTAGGTAAGAAACCTCTTTGAACTGCTTGTCCATCCAGGTGTGTGAAAGTAGCTGGAATGATGATCATGATATTCATGTCCTGTCTTTCAAAAGAAGCAATAAGGTACAGATTAATACAAGTATGGGGCTTTGTTTCTCAAAAAGAATAATTACTCCATCTCAAGAAAAAGACAGATTCTACTACATTGCCTTAAATCTATGCATAATTCCTCATTGACTGTCTGCCGTTGATCCCTGTTCATTCTGAGTGCTTATACAGGTGATTATAATATTTATAGAAATAAATCTGTAGAATATTTAACCAAACAGGGCCACTTTAACACTGATGTAACTAGAAACTGTGGGCTTCATATAGAATCTCCTATATCTAGATCAGGCTGAAGGACCCAGATAGTATTTTCTGTCCCAAAAGAAGCAAATACTTGCTAAATTGCTTGGGCAGATGTTCAGGAATTCTAAGTGTTTTAGGTAATACCTTAAGAGGAAACTAGCCCCAGGAGCTATATTAGCAGCTAAGCTAAATTTCTCTTAAGTCCCTGTATCTAATGTTTCCCATTAGCTGGCCTTGGCTCTCCAGGGCTGTACAGACATCACTGCTTGGTCAGATTAGGTTGGAGACACTCAATGGACGTAGTCTTTGTGTGTCTGTCTGTGTTTCATTTAGTGTTATGATATGAAACCTGAAGGTTGCACCTGAGTTGTGGAGGTGTTTACAGCATAACCACAGTATCCATGCAGCCTCAGACTGTTGGAGGGATCTGGTGGGATGTGATTTTGTTTCCTCAGGTGCACAGTGATGTTAGGTTAGCACGCATACCACCAGCTCCTTCTGTCTGCAGCCACAGCATGGTGTCTGCTAGGGCTTTGGTAAGACCCGTCTGCATCTGCGGTCTCTCTTTCAGGACCTGAAGCCTGGCTGAGAGTTTTCAAAGCAATTTAGGGGCCTTAGTTAATCTCCTCCTATCTTGTGAATTCTCAGTGCTTTCTTAGGCCAATGAAGAACTTTGCCATTATCTTCTAGTATTCATTTAAGGCTAAAAAAAGTAGTTCTTTGAGCTTATTGAAGAGAATTGAGCGAACCCTACTCACACACTATACACAAGTCCAAAAAAATATAGGGTCAATGCTTTCTGTGTGCATGGAAGGCATTGACCCTATATTTTTTTGGACTCTGTGTTGGTGTTGCACTATATTTGTATATAAGAAATTCACATTAGCACAGTGCCATTATGATGGAAGGGAAGTATTTATTTATCAGCCTGGTCCTAATAAAAGACTTAAAAAAAACCCCAAAAGAAACTAAGCAAAACCAACCAAAACCCCCATCCAGCTATTGGAGTCTCCAGGTTCTGGAGGAGCTGTGGACTTGCCTCAGTAGGTGGCAGCCTTTCCCTGGAGTCAGTCTTGGCATGAGGAGATCTTGGGAGGTGAAGATGCCAATGGGTGATGATTCCTGCTGTCCTGTGGGAAGCTGTTTAATTAATAATGTTAGACCTGTTGTCCTGGCCTGGTTCCTACCTGGGGATTCTTATTTTGTCTGCCTAAAATGGCTTTAGCAGTGTTGGTTGGATATGATGTGCTTCACTGCATCAGTGTGAAAGCTATTGAGTGATATCACCATCCTAGGAACCTCCTCTGGGGAAAGATTTTGTAGAACTGCATTAAAGCTGGTCCTTTTCCTTGTAGTTTTCTATTAAATTCTTCAGTGTGAAGTTTTATAAGGGCATTAAAAATTTAGATAATTTAGAAATAAATCTCTGAGGTATTACTGTCTTTTCCATAGCCTCTTTTAGCTTCTTCCCTAATAAATTCTCATGCTTTTCCATAACTCACTATGTGATATAAATGTAGCTGTGAAGTAGAAGGAACTGGCTTCAAAATAGCTTTGATCTGAACTGCAAAAATCATCCACTTAATTCTTGTTGTGTGAGTGCTTGAGCATATGAATCTCACGCAGAAGATGGCCAGAAAATGATTTTCTGTACGTGGCTGGCTGCTGAATTCCTATTGAAAGGTTACTTTTACCATTGCTTGGCACTGTTTAATGGTGTGCTATGATGCTTAGAGCAAATGGGTTTAAAAATGTGTGAAAATCTTAAGCTTACCATATTTTCCCAAAGACCATTACAAATTAAAACAAATAACTGACATTTCAGCAACATAGCAGCCTTCCAGTATCTGAAGGGGGCCTATAAGGATGCTGATTAGGGACTATTCATTAGGGACTGTGGTGACAGGGCAAGGGGTAACAGGTTTAAACTTTAACAGGAGAAGTTTAGATTGGATGTAAGGAGGAAGTTCTTTACTGTGAGGGTGGTGAGGCACTGGAATGGATTGCCCAAGGAAGTTGTGAATGCTCCATCCCTGGCAGTGTTCAAGGCCAGGTTGGACAGAGCCTTGGGTGACATGGTTTAGTGTGAGGTGTCCCTGCCCATGGCAGGGGGGTTGGAACTGGATGATCTTAAGGTCCTTTCCAACCCTAAGTATTCTATGATTCTAACAGAGTGGATTACATAGGTGTGCAGGCAATAACGAGGGGAGACCTGGGCCTGGGACCCCCAGCTCTTACATCTGGTGCTAATTTTGTGCAGTTTATGCAAAGTGTGAGTTTTCTGAGAGCTTACTTCCAAGTTCTAATCCTTTTAAAATGAGGCTGATTTTTCTGAGGGAAGGATTCTAGACATGAAAATGTTTTGCATTTGTATAGGTTTATAAAACCCACATATATGTTACTAAAGTATAGGTGGGAATAGTTTTAAATGTGGTTGAGATCTGCAGGTTTAATGATTTTATGGACTTGATGCATCAAAATATAAGGATATAGCAGCAGCGGAAAGAGAATGCAAACCTTTTTATTGTCATTTTCCCAATCCGTGTCTCTAGGGCAGCTTGTTGGCAGCCAGGAGATGGAGAGGCCCCGTCATACTCTGTCAGTGAAGACTGCCTGTACCTGAATGTCTTTGTTCCTTCCACCACTGTAAGTAGGAGATGAGTTAATTCTTTTCAAAGTGCTTTTAATTGGCATAAATGATTCTTTTTCATGTGTTGTTCACAAAGCCCTTCAAGGTTAAATTAGGCTCTCTGTTGTTTTTGCTGGTGCAAGCATATTCCCTTATAGGCTTTCAGTGAGCAGTGCTTGGGTAACTAAAAGTGTGGCAAATTAAAAAGCTAGAAGACAGAGGAAGAGACAAAACACAAGAAGAAGGTGGCAGCACAGGAGAGGAAATTAAGGGCAGAAATGTCAATGTCCCTGAAATGAGGCCCTTTGTCCAGGAGATGATAACACAATACAATACATCACATCAACGCTTACCACTGGTCAAGCAGCAGCAGATGAGTTTTTCACCCTCATTCTCACTGTCCCCATTGGCATCTGTGGGAGCTCTGTTGAGGAAGGAGCATAGCAAGCAATGCTAGGTCTGTGCCCAGCCCACAAAGCATAAAACCAGATGTTTTAAAGATGACTGGGCCAATGGTACAATCTGAGAAATTGTTATTTGAAAGCTCTTGCATTTCTCATAAACAGATATAAAATAAAGCTCCAGGTTCAAGCCAAGCTTAGATGAGTGGCCAAACCCCTGGGGGACTGCGGATAAGGATGCTGAATAATATGTGAATCCCATTGAAGAGTGGGCCCAGAGCACAGGAACAGTTTTTCTTTCCAGAGAACTGGCAATATTCCGAAGGTGGTGATCATTATAATAGAAATTTATGGGCCTGTCATACTGCATGTCTGGAAATAGCTACTCTAGCTATCCGAGAGCAGCATACAGAGTCCCTTGCAGGCCCTTTTTAATCATCAGAAAGACCAGCAGTATGTTTTCTCCCTGCAGCATCAGGCTGTCATTTTGCCTTGAGTGAAGTCATTGCTTATTGAAAACATCAGGTCACTGTCCCAGGCAGTTTGCCATCTCCGCTTAAGTGCTGCTTTCAAGGTAGCTTACTTGAAAGCATTGTATTTTCTACCATCTGATAGATTAAATAGGCTTGTCTTTTCTCCTTAGTGGTACTGTGAACTGAATCCCTCCTGGGTTTTGTAGAGGTGTAAGGTAGATCTGATCGAGTCAATCAGTTTCACATGCATTAAGTCTGGCCCAAGAGGGAAACAAAACTTCTGGTTTTGCAGAAGTGGCTGGGAGCAGAAGGAAACATTTTCCTGTTTCTTTTTGTGGTGAGCTCTGTTTTTCACTCACATACAGAGAGCTATAGTTATATATTTTCAGCCCATGGAAAGTTAAATAAGCCAGTAAATATTGAATATAAAATCTCTTGGAAAGCAGCAAATGCAAGGGTTGTTCAGGAGGATTTTGAGCCTGGACAAGAGCACAGTGCAGGGACTGCTGCCGGTCACCAGAGGACTCTTAAGTGTCAAGCAGTGAAGAAGGTGAATGACATCACCTCATTTTGCTTCCATAGCTACGTGTACCACATAACCCTCCAAGTAAAACTGGCACTTCTGAGAGACTTTTTTCCACCTATAACCATCACCACCTGTCACACTAGCAAAGCAAAGCTGTGCCTCAGCTTGATTTACAAAGGGCTCAAATATAAGATCAAGAGTTGAAGTTCTCCCCTAAATAAGAATAGAAACTGTACCCCCTTTCTCTTCTCCCATCCCCTCCATGTGTTATTCCCACCCTTATCACATCATCCCTGTTGGACTCAATTCTTTAAAGAGCAATATTGTAGAGTAGTTAAAGCACTGGAGGGAGGTTGCCTGGCTTGGTAGAGTTTAAATCTAGCCCTGCCAAGTAGCTCATTATGGGCTTTACTGTAAGATGGAGAAGATAGTTCTGCATATGATGAAACCTTTCAGGCTTTCAGCTGACTTGCAGCTTCCTGGTGGATGCTGAACTCTCTCCATTAAGGGGTTGCACATGGGACCTAAGCCCCTACAGGCATGAGACCATGTGAGAGCTGCTGGACTCCCCAGAAGACATCCCCCAATAACTAAGCCAGAAAGCCATCTGCCCATGTCCCAGCTGGAAGTCTTTGCACAGATTTTACACCTCAAAGTGTGACTGCCTGCGTTATGTTGAGAAGCGTGGAGTAAAACCTGGCCAGTAGACTGGTATCCATGGCCTGTAGTATCTACACTGGCCAGTAGACACATGGTATCCATGGCCTGTCCACCAGGAATGTGCTGGTCCCACTCTGGCCAGCTACTGTGTGTGCTCCACCAGCATTGATGCTGGTGGTGCTGCATCTGAGCTTGATACCAAGTCGTGGTGGATGAAGGGACTGGCTCCAGCAGGCTCTGTTTAAGGTCTTGTGTTTGTTCTTCCTCAAGGATTTAATTGCAGTGGTTGATTGAATTTGTTTGAGAGCAAGGCTTCGGGAAGTTCACTTATATCCAAAATAAATGATTCAGTAGCTAATGTATAGTAAGAGATTATTTGGCTAGCAAATATACAGAGAAAGATAGATAGGGGGCATGAAATATCTCATATTGTGAGGCACAGTTCAACCAAAGCTTGAAAAACTAAAGCATTATACTATGCTGTTAAAAGGGCTAACAAGAAATGTGAAGGTAGTTACGTTAAACCAGCTTCATCTAGAATGTCCAAATCCATGAGCTTGAGACTGAAATCACTTGGAGTTAAAACCCAAATTATTTTTTCATTATATTTTACCTTTGCATAGGAGAGGGATCTGTCATTGCTCAACGCAGACTAGAAATGGGAACGATACGTCCAGACACTTGGCATGAGGCACAGCCCCAGTACTAAATCTTCCCCTAAATTGCTCCATATCTGTTACAGCAGGCTTTGTTTTACTGGTTTTAACTTTTATCTCCTGTTTTTGCCTTTCTTAAGCTTTTCATCATTACAGCATTGGGTAAAGGCACTCCACACAATGTCATACACAACTCAGAGGGCAGCTGGAGGTCATGGTGCTAGGCAGGCTGTGGACACATCAGAAATGCCTGTTTTGAACCTCAGGCTTAACTATGCTGAGCTGAGGGGACAGAACAGGCTCAACATCACATTTAATACCATTTTAGCTGACATGGCTCAATACGGTTCTATTTTAGAACAAATTTCTGTGTGAAAACAGATCCTTTCAGTTTTTTCGTTACCCGTACCTCTCTCTCTGTGCTACATGCAGTGCAGAAATAGGAAGCAGGGACCATTGTGAATTAGGCAATTTCTATTCAGGAGCAGAAGTTCCTGAGAGCGAGCAGCACATTTCAGTGCTTTGCAGTTCCTTGGGTTTTCTTGGTAACACTGTCATGTTTACAAGAAGCCGCTGAAGTGATTCTCCAGACAGATAAGAGAGGAGTGCACACAATCATCACAAATTAATGGCAGATGAGAGGAGTTTGCCTCCTATCCTGTAGTTTTGAAGCCATCGCTTCCCTGCTGCTCCTCCCATCCAGCCAAAGACATCATTTGCCAGAGCAGATGGGACTGCTGTGTTTAGCTGAGCCTCATCCAGAAAATAACAGCAGCAGAGCCCAATGCCCTGTAGCTGCAGGGATAAAAACAAACCTCAGATGTACTTCGATGCTGCTGCAGGGGCCACCAGCTCTTTGCAAAACATCACCAGCTGCCAATGCAGGGAAGGAGACTGGTATTTCTTCAGTGTCATCTCAACAGAACTGTAATCTGCTGATAAATGCTGAGGTCTCTTGGTGCACTTCTGCTTTTGTGCTGCTCATGCAGCAGCAGCCTGACTCCAGCCCTGCTGTGCCTACAGAGAGGGTCTGCACAGATGTGCTGCTGATCTGGGAAAAAGCCTCTGTTTCTGTGCAAGATCGTGTGGCTCTGTAAGGAGTTCTAACATGGGCAGCAGCCCATTGTATCTCCTTCCCATCCTGGGAGTCCTGCTGGGCTCTTTTAGGGCCCTCTGCTTCCCGAGATGTGGCTCTCTCCAATGCACAGAAAAAGTTCACTCTGCAGGACACCTCTCTATATATCTAATAGGGGAAAACCTCCACTGAAGGAGGAGTTCTTGTCAAGTGAGGTTTTGGAGACTAGGCAATATTTAACTCTGAAGATGTGAAGCAGGAAGCAGCCCTGCACAGCTATTGAGTTAGTCCTGCTGAAGATAAAGCAACCCAACAGGCCTTTTTCTTCTGCTTCTCACTTGTTTGAACTTTTCCCATGCATTTGTGTAAAGCAGACATGTTGCAGCAAAGATGAGCCCACCATGCACTCAGTGGCCAAGCCAGCAGGACGGGTCTGCGTTGAACTAACCTGGTAGAGACGATGGCTGATGGACCATAGTGATGCTATTAAATCTTCTTTATACTGGACATATTGTCCTCTTGAATGGTATATAGGTTATTGAGGCCAATTTACCCATAGCATTTCAGATAGATGGACAGATATTCCCTCATTATGGTCACTGTTAAAGAGCTATGAATGGCTTCAATAATGTTAATGGGGAAGATGCTTCTGTTCTCATCACCAACCTACAAAAGCAGTTGGCTACAGGGATATTAACCTGGTTGTTGTCATGACAGGTCAAAAACTTGTCAGTGTTGCTGTTCTTCCACAATGGAGGGAGTTACAGTGCTGAGGCTGGAAAGACAACCATAGATGGATCATACCTAGCTGCCGTCAGTAACATCATTGTTGTGATGGCAAACTACCGGGTCGGTGTTTTTGGCTTCCTTAGTACTGGTAAGTGACGAATTTCTAGAACAAGCACAACTATGGGCTAAATTGCCTTCTGTAACACTTCTGTTTCTATTTATTTTTTCTTAAAGTATAGTTATTTTTAAACTTGAAAAACCTGTATTTTTCACTGACTGTTTTGGGGAGATACCACTGGGAGTTGACGAGAACGGGGAGAGGCTATGGAGGCAAAGGGACAAAACCAAAACCCAAGCATTTATAGCAAAGCACTGGCTAGACTTATGTTTGCAGATGCAACTGTGGATATTGGGTTTTGCAGACACACATAAAGACAAGTTAGGCATCAGAATTCCTGCTAATTCCAGTGCTTGTTATTGTGGCTATGGTTTTCAATGTCTTCAACTTCCAACTGTTCCATCCATGGAATTTTGCATGTTCTGAGTTTGCATCCCTTCCCCATACTCTAGTATTTGGGATTTTTTTTTTGCTTTCCTATTGCCTCCTAATATGAATTGCCATTAAAAACTACTCAAATACTCATTATATACAGGATTTTGTCTTCTGCAAAGAGGCACGTACAAGTGAAAATGCACATTCACTCTCCCTAAACCTCTGCTTTAGTGCTGTCTGGTCTTTGGAATTGTTTTTTTCATCTTGCCTTTTACTAGATTTGGCTGCTTAAGCAAGTAGGGAACACTTCTCTCCAGCACCTCTCAATTCTGCCCAGCGCAGGAGAGCTTAGAGAACCATGGAGAGAAAATGCAATGATTGCAAGCGGAGCTCCTGTTCCATCCTGCTGGTAGCAATCCTTGACCTCTCTAGTGGACATTTTAATACCTATATAATCTTTAGGAAGTTGTATTTGCCATGTTTGCAAATACCAGACTCAATACTTTGGCTCGTGGTTCTTTTAAGTATTCACTGCTAGTGATGCTGCCTGGATTTTGTCTAGTGTGGGGTGTGTAGCTACAGCTACAGGTTATTGTTTCTCTTCTCTGTTTTACTGTTCAAAGCTCATTCCCAAGAAAGCCTGTTTTTCATTCAGTAACCAGATTGCTGGCACTACAGATTCCTTACTCATTTAGATAAGAAGTTGGTAATAGGTGTATCTGGGGAAAGAATCACTGTTTTCATCAGTGTAAACCAGATGCTTGTGAAAGTGATACTGTGGCTTCATTTTGGCTAGAGCAAAATGTGGTGTGGAGCTGTGTGTGGTTCCATTACGCAGCACTGCCCACACGTTACCCACTAACCTCCTTCAGCCCTACAAAGCTCACCTAGATTCCTTCCAAAGTGGAAACTGCTAGCTGGGTTGAATATTATATACCGATATTTATATGATAGTCTGTCACTTAGAGATTTTTCATAGGGATCTACATGTATGTCTGGAAACGCATGAGCTGAATGGACTGAGTTTAGAGATAGAGGTGGTTCATTATGAGTGAAGAGCATGCAGGGGCCCTCTTCTCTGTACTGTGGAATTGCAGCCAGGGAAAAGTGCGGTCTTTCCTGTGCATTTGAGGAGATCTTGTTGCTCAGGAGCAGGAGCAAGAAGGAAAAGCTCTTTGCAAGAGTCATGGGAGCAAGCTAAGCACCACATTCATGTGGTGCCCTAAAAATTCCTGAATTCCATGTTAGCCCTAAAAATTCCTTCAGTGCTCTGCTACCCTATGTCCTCTTTAGTCCATGTAGAGACGATGAGTGTGGTATGTTTGTACCAGGCCCCTATCAGCATGGATTTTCAGTCATGCTCATTCTGGTGAGCAATGCTCCCACTGCAAGGTCTATTCCTGGTTGATGAAATACCTCTGACTCCCGTGCATGACAGGTACCCACTGGGGAATTTCAGTGAAGGTCAGATACTGTAAAGGGTTTTCTTAAGGCTCAAACCAAATCTTTAATGATATGCCAGGGTGGTTTCCATTCTTACTGAAAGACCTGGACAAATCCCGGTCCCTTGGAAGTTTAGCCACCAGTTTCACAGGAGACAGGAGTTCACCCTTAAGACTGTGAGGACATTAGCAGCAGGGACTGTTGGAGGGCCCTGAAGTTACAAACAAAAGTTATGATCTTGTGCGCAATATCAGTTCATGGTCCAAGTAAGCAAAGTGCTGAGTCCTCTCATGTTGACTTGTTATAAATTACAAAATGAGAAATGAAAGAGTTAAATGGAGATTTTAGGGAATGAAGGGAAGTGAAAACAACAGGGTTTTTTGTTTGGTTGGTTTGGTTTGGGTTTTTTGGGGGTTTGGGTTGTTTGGGTTTTTTTTCAGTTCTGCAGTTGTTTTGGTGTCTCATTGACAGGGCTTTTGCAAGCAAAGAGCTTGTGTTGTTCTAAGTATGAAGGATATGAATTTTATTTGCTATCACCCATTAATGCTGCAAAAAGTGATGAACATTCTTGCTAGTGCCTTCATCTCCCACTTTGCACCCAAAAAAGTTAAGGTAAATTGTCAGTAATATGGGTGGCAGGAGTATGGAGAATACAGTCATATTTTTAAGCCTGATTCTTTTAAGAGTCTATGAAGTCATATAAACAAGGATTATTTTCATGCTTAAATTTAGCACCATTGTTCTTCTTCAGTTTAATAGTAACAAAAATGCATGTGTATGTCCTTGTTTGCTTCTTTCTGAACACTGGTTTCTTTTCATTCTCCTGTGGTCCTCAGGAATGTGTTCTTTTCCTGCAAAAAGGCAGTGGGAAATATTCCTCACATACATGTCTCTTTTGGTTCAACTACTGTAAATGTCCATGCATGCATTTGTTCCCTAGTGGGGAACATTTCACAGCATGATTGTGGTTTTTGCCAGGGCAGAAGGAACTGGCTGTCTTTCTCTCCTTGCTCATGTTTTTAGTATGCCAGTAGCAAGGCACATTGTGTTGCTAAAACATTTACATGGATTTACATACAATAATATCTTCACCAAAAGGGTTGTCAAGCACTGGAACAAGCTGCTCAGGGAAGTGGTTAAGTCACCATCCCTGGAGGTAGTTAAAAGACATGTAAATGTGACACTTAGGGACATGGTTTAGTGGTGAGCTTGGCAGTGCTGAGATAACAGTTGGACTCAATGATCTACAATTCAATGATTCTATGATTTCACTTCATCTGGGGAGGTCTCACAAGGCCCACAGCAAGCCCTTGAAATGATATTTCCTTTTTAACACCATAGAATGGTTTTATTGCTGGATTGAGAACCCTGGGAAATGGTCATGGTGTGCAGAACAAACTAAAACAACCCTAAAAAACTAAAGCAGGGAAAGTTCTTCCTCCATTGCTTCACTGGTGTGGCTTGGCCTGAGCATCTTAAACTGTGGCTGTAGGTGGAAGGTTGTAGCTTCTGGGGCCATTTAGTTCTTGGCTGCCTCACTGTGAAGGCACTTATAGAGGTGGCTATTGTGATGTCCATAAGAGCTGCAAGGCTGTCAGTAATCTGCTCTCCTCTTTATTCTGTTCTGCTGCTTAAATTGTCTGTGATCTCTCAGTAATTCATTATGGGAAGCATATGGTTATCTACTACAGGATATATACTTCCAATTACTCTTTGCCTGAGGCAGGGCTACCTGTTCACAAAGTGGCATCTTTTTATTCCACTATCTGTTCATTTTGATCCAGTAGTTTCTGAGCCTCTCACATTAAAATTGTACTATTTGGTCTTGGCAATGGAAGAAACAAATAGTTTCAGCTGTGTTTCTGTTCCTGGCTTTTCTGTCTTTTTTTCTTACATCCAAGTTTTAAATGCGGAGAATTTAAAATCATTAAAAATGAATGCTTCATTGTGGATTAAGAAGCAGCAGACAGTGAACAATCGTTTTCTATTCCTTTCTTACAGACTGTGCAGGATTTACTTATTTCTGCTTTTGTTGCTAAAAAAGTTAAGCTTGTCTAAGGGTTTGTATCATTAGATGCTTTCACCATTGCATTCCTATTATTCAAATCAGGTTACCACTGGTTGGTATTTAAAAGAAAGTAGTCTTTCAGTGGTAATACCTAAGCATAGGGGTACATGATTCATTATTTTTGTTTTATTTTCCTAGGAACAAAAATATGAATACATATAAATAAGATCTCAGTTAGACATAGGTCAGTGTCAAAGGATATATGTGGAGATATTATAAACTACAAAGTTATATCTGTATGTATTTCAAGAAATGCAAGATGATGTTACATAAATGATTGGTCAGACATGGTAAGTGTAAAAGGGATATAGGAAGCAAACAGATGCAATTGGGTGTACTCAAGGGAAACAGCTGATGGGTCCCTTCCAATTTGGCAAACATGCTGAATTTTTTTGTTTGCTTTTAATTTCTTGTAAGATCAAGCTACTTATGTAGAAAAAGAATCTCATGGCCTGAATTTATGGATACTTGAGCCTGGATTCAAGTCTCCTGCCATGAGCTGTCCAATTGCAGCTCAGAAGTTGGAGTGTTATTTTTATGTCACCAGGACAGACAGTTAGGCACCTCCAGGGATGCCTGGTGGAGTGGTAAAAGCTGAAATGGAGTCCATCTGTAAAGTGATGACCTTGGAGGAGACCACTTCAGATGCTGAAACTCTGGTATCAGTTTTGCCAAGATTCAGCTGCAAGAGCTGCTAAAAATGTAATGTTCAATCAAAACTTCAAATATTTATAGTTGTGGTTTTTTTTGGATCTATTTCATTATTTCCTCCAATAGGTTCTCCTGATGCGAGTGGAAATGCTGGCCTTTTGGATCAGTTAGCAGCTTTGAAGTGGGTGCAGCAGAACATAGCGAGCTTTGGAGGAGACCCAAGCAGGGTTTCTTTAGGAGCTGACCGTGGTGGAGCTGATGTTACCAGCATCCACCTGCTCACAGAGACAGCTGATACGGACCTCTTCAGAAGGGCGGTGCTGATGGTAAGTCCCATTCCTGCCACTTCATAATCATTGTGAAAGGATGTTAAACACATGAGGATGTGGCAGTGTGTGGGTGCTGGTTTTATTTCATCCATACCTTGGCAGCATTAATAGGGCTGTTATTGCTATAGTTATTTTTCATCTCACCTGTGACCGCTGTCTCCAAGAGCTGGGTGCTTCACAAGGATGTACAAGAGATGCACTTTGGTGGTTGATTTAGTCATACTAAGAATCTGGTTTTCATCACTGTGGTTTTTTTGTGTATTATATAAATAGTCTTGTTTCATAACTTATAGGTACAACAGGTTAGTTTCCATTCCATAAATACAATTGTTGATCAGCAGTTTTAGACTGATGAGCCCAACATCTTCATGTTGAAAGTATCCAATCTTTTTATCTGATCTCATAACAGCTTTCATTTAAAAGAAAAGCAAGTTTCAGGCAGAGAATAAAAATCTGTTTACCCCCAGGCTTGTTTGTTGTCAGCTCAGGCTATTTTCACAGTCATCCCAAATGATCTGTATATTCACAGCACTTCCAGTGTCAAATCTGGGGACTTTTTTGCCAGCATCAATACTACTGTTGATCTTTACAGTCTCGGATAATAGTAGCATCCTATGAAATACAGCTTAATCTTCAGTGGAGGTTTATATATGCAGCAGAAATAGCATGTGGACAAAATAATCTCTCTGCTAGCAGTGCTGACTCAAAATAAAAAAATCTTGACTCGAAAATGATGACATCTCTATGCAATAACTTTTCTTCAGTGTGTCCTTGCTCCAGGAAATATAACTTACTTTTTGCATCCCCATGTCTCAATAAGGTTGTTTTAATTGCATAGCTCTAGCGGGGAAGGCAAGGGAAGTTGATGGAAATTGCTGTTCAATAGTTGTTTTTCTGTGTCATTCTTGGATAGTTCCTTATACAGTTCCTATACTTTTACTCAGCGCTTGGCATAGCCATTAGTTTGCTAGAAACCCATAGCTCTTGTCTGTCAGAGTATGGTTCCATCCTACCCTTTCTCTGAAGTCACATACCCTTTTCTGACATTGGTCAGGATGGGGCCCAGTGAAAGCTGTAGCAGGATACAGTGCAATTTACCAGTTGAGCAACTTATGAAGGGAAATGTAAGGCCCTCTTTGTTTATCATTACTTCTGGACTGTACTTACACATTATGTCTTGTCTTTTGTAAAATAAAGTTTGAACTCCTCCTTTTTCCTACAGCGGGACATCAAATAATGGAGAACAGTGCATAGAGCAGGCACGTGCATCAATTCTTCCCACTAGCGTTTGTAACAACAGTTTTCTTCCTCGAGCTGTGCATACCATTGTCTTGGCAAAAGCAGCATCTCCACTTATTTCAAAGGAATGTTAAGTATTTATCCTGACAGAGTCACAGTGGATTTAGTTTTCTTGTGAAATACACTGGTGAAATCAAAAGCAAGCAGTAATAGCAGTGGCTTGATTTTTCAATTCATTTTTTTGGTAATGATATTATGCAGAATGCAACTGTTGGTTTACTCAGATTTCTCACCTAGACCTCCTGTCCAGGGATGCACCTTGGTTTTGTTCCAAGATGCCAAAATCATTGCGTAATTTTAATATTACTGTGAAAAAGGAGGTGCATATGGACAAAGAATCATGAAAGTGAGAATATGTACCAGATATAGCTTTCCAGAGGGGAAAATCCCATGAAGCAATACAGCTTTTCTGCAAAAGTTAGTTTTGTGCTCTTTACTTGGTCTTTGTCATGCATAACAAAATAACACTATTTCTGAGCATGTAGAAAGGTGTGATGCATGAAGCTTTCTCTACAAGATGTGCACCTGAAATAGCAACGTGGTTTTGAGTTTCTCTATGTCTTTCTATGAGAGATTTTGTTTGGAACAGGTCTGAAAAAAGATGGTACAAAATCACTGCAAAGATGTCATGGGGACCTTTTGTAACTTTTCATCTTTCAGTAGTATGATTAGAAAAAAGTTTCAGTGATTATGGTTTTGGTTTAAATCAGTGAAGGGTATTAATCTGGTGTTTGACTTAATCTTTCGATTAATTACTTCATTTACCAGTTCAATTTTGACGTAGAAGCATGGATCAATGGTATGGATTGCCTCCATCTCTTGCAGAAGGCTATGGAGGGCAGATCTGTTGGGTGTCCCCTCCAGGCATTCCCTGGTGGGCATCAGGAGGAGAATTCCCAGCTTCCTCCACCCAACGCAAGGGAAGACACCAGGTCCCTCCTGGCCATGCAAGCAGGTCAGCCAGTGGTGGAAAGAGCAGATTTGTTGCCCTACTGAAAACTACTGCATTCAGCTGACACGAACTCTAAATATTCTATGATTAGCTACCCTTTAGATCCCCTTTCTTCCCCCTTTTCCCATTTCTCTTTTTTTTCCCCCCTTTACCACCCTCATTCCTTCTCAAACCAACCACATCTCCAATTTCTCTTCGTTAACCCCAGGTTTTTTTACATCTCTACCCAAATTTGATATTTCTGATATTGTTTCTTAGGTGATCTCAGATTTTTATGGAATCACCTCAGTGCTATTGACCCTTGCAAGGTCGTGTTTCCCAAAAGGTCCCAAGTATAGTTTTTCAGTTACCTGGGAGAAATGGCCAGACTTCACAGAGTTTCCCCCCACCATCTGTGAAATCCAGCCATCCCTTATGGCACAATTCATAAGTTTTTGTCACCTTTCATTGTTACTGTGAGGGTGACCAAGCACTGGCACAAGTTGCCCAGGGAAGCTGTGGAGTCTCCATCCCTGGAGATATTCAAAAGCTGTCTGGATGTGGTCCTGGGCAACTGGCTTTTGGTGACCCTACTTGAGCAGGGGGGTTGTAGCAGGTGACCTCCAGAGGCCTGTGACTGGTCTGTGACTCTGTGGACCTGTTGTCACCAGAACATGTCTTACCATCTTCCTACAGAGCATGTTCCAAGTGCTGCCCAGTTACATGGGCTCTTGGATTCTTCTGTTGCTTTCCATCAAAGATGCCTTCTGTCAGTGTCATTGCAAGACTGGGTGTTTGTATTAATTGCATGTGAGGTTTTCCATTGTCTAAAACCAACACGAAGTCACTATTGGATATTATTTTAATGAATAAATACAAGTCATGACTTGACTTCAAAATCTGTAATGCTCCCCATACACATTTCACTGGGTAAAATACAGTCACCATAACATAGTAACGATCAGTAACAATAATGGGATCATACAAACACCTAGGGTTCCTGAGTTCATCTTGCTTTGTGGTTTTCAATGTTTGCCAGCCAAATTACATTCATCCATAACATTCTGAAGTATGTCTAAACAGGCTGTGAACTATTTTGATCTCTGAATCTCTCTTGCTAGTGCAAATGATCTATTAAAAGATCTAAAGGGCACAGAAGTTTGTACTAAGAAGTATTTACAGAGGATATATGTATATGTATAAACCAAATTCCCTATCTTGAAACCTTCATTACTCAACTCTGTGCAAAAAGGTATGACAGAATATTAGACTGGAAAGATCTTGGCTTGAGAACATGGATTGCAGCATTTTACACCCCCAGATGTGACTGCTTGATTAGAAAACAATCCCAAGTCAGGTTCAAAGGACCATGCTAGCTGCTCCTTCAAGAGCACATATATATATATATATATATATATATATATATATAAATTCTCTAATTCCAGATAACCTGGTTACAAATCTTGAAGGAGTTTGATGAAATGTGTCGTTACTCTTTGACAGAACTCTCTTCAGACAAGAAATTCAGAATACTCTTTAAAATCCACTGTTGCTGATTTGCTCTCTTAGTTTAATTATTTAAAAAGCTGCTATTAATATAAATATTGTACATAAATATGGGGTGCCTTCAGGACATAAGGTTAAAATCTGGTCCTCTATACATAAAAGGTGACACCTTTACAAGCCTACCTTTGCAGTTAGGCATGATATTACCACATTTTAGTTTCCAATTAAAAATCTCTTTGCTCTTTCCTGTATATCTGGTAGACTATGAGCAGCTGAGGTAGGCTTTTGCCTGTACTCCCAGCTCAGGGTTAAACAGGAACTGCTTTTCCCAGTGAGTTAAATCTGTTCTTAATTTTATGACCATTTTGTGACACCACAGGCCGCTACATTCTCCTTATGGAGCAGAAAAAGCTTCCTGTTTTCATTGTAGGTAGTTCTGTCAGGATAGTTTTCAGCGTTGTGGAGAATACCATAGTAAGACTTAATTTAAGTTCTTGAGCTATAGTTAGTCCTTCTGTATGCAATCACCTTTGTACAATGCTGGACATGCTGAAGAGTCATCTGCCTCACTTGGCTTTTGACTCTGAGTCTGTCTCAGTCTGTCCTGCTTGTGATTAGGTTCTAATGTCAGGTGCACTGGGGATGTTCCCAGTGTATGCCGTGGCTGAGACAGCATCCTTAAGAAGGTCTCTGGTTAACATTCAGAAGAGGAAGTGCAGAAGCATTGCCAGTATTTGGTCATCAGCTGGTGTGCTTCTACCTCTCAGCCTTTGAAGGACTGCAGGACCAAAGAATGCTCTGGGTTTCTCTTCTAACTCCTCAGTTTTGTCTTTTTTTTCCTCCTGGTTGTCTTAAATTTAGTCCTCATAGTATGTAGGTGGTAAGTGAAGGGTACTCTTCCGTTTGCACCCTGTGTATATGAAGGACTGGGCTTTCTTCTTTCTGGCACTTGCAAAAGAAGTGTTATCATCCCCTGTTAAGGACAGGTAGGAAGCGATACTTTCCCTCAATCCATAGCTAAGACAAGAGTCATCCATTGCTGCCAGGGTGCTCTCAGTATCTTCAGTCACCTCCAGCCTTTAAAAGAAGAGAATTTTGTTACCATTTCAGCTACATGAACCGAGCCTATTGGTATAAAATTTACAGCTATTAAACCAAATTAGGTTAATTTTGTTGTATAAAAAAATTCCAGTCCCATAAATCAGCAGATATTTCTGTCAGTGGTTTCTGAAACAGTCAGTACACCAGAGGTAACTCAGTATTTAAGTATTTTTCAGCATCTGAAAAGGAAATAACATCTACATACTTTCTTTCTTCTTAACCTGTAGGAAAAACAGCTTCAACACTGCACTAAATTTTCTTGCATTTGTAAGCAAATGAATGTGCTTTGTGAAGGAAGGGTGGTAGAGGGAAATATACACTTCAAAAAGAAGAGGTGCTTTTGTTTCTGAAGGTGGTTGTTTCACCAGCTTCTGAAACCTGACCTACTTTCTCTAGTTGCAGTCAAGATACTAGAAATCTCAGGAACCTTGAGCTGGGCTCTATATTGAGAGGCACACAGCAGGAAAGATTTATACTGGGATGTGTTCCTTGAATATATGCTGCTTCTTGGATGGCCACTATATGAACAAGGGGGAGCCATTTTTGACTGTTGGAGCTCACCTCTAAGCCATTACATGTTACTGTGCCATTGGTGGTGGGTCTGACTAGGCTTTATGGCCTGGATTTTACTCCTGCACCCTTGGTGGAGAGGACTCATGAGTCCCAAAGGGACTGCTTATGTGGCCACACTCTTGGCTGGATAGGAAAAATTATAGTTAACTGTGCTTCCAAAGTTAGACCAAGATTATCAGTTAGAGAGCTGGACATCCAGTTTTCATGGGTTAACCTGCTGTCAGCAGCTTTGAAAGAGTGTCTGCTCCTTGAAACTGATCTCAGGAGAAGGAAATGGCTGCTTCTCCTGTGTTGTAAGTACAAGTATATACAAGGCTGGAAAAGAACACTTGTTGTTTCTGGCAGCCTGTGTTGTAATGTGGTACCTGTGAAGATTTCTCCAGTTGAAGTTTTTATTCCGCATCACCACAGGAGGAACTTGGTTCATTACACTGTTGTTAGAGCACTGGGTAAGACAAGGTGTTGTAAGGACACAGCAGAGACCATCAGCAACTTCTAAGAGGGAAATGAATACACAGTTAGTCTTTGTTCACTGGTATCTTCACTGTTTTCTTTCCCTGGTGCATGCTCAAATAAGCAGTTTGGCCATATCAGTAGGAGTCAATAAATTGTGTGTTCTCAACAAGGTCACTGTGACATCTTCCTCATACCTTTCCCTTTTAATTTATCATGGGGACATATGTCCCACAGTACAAGTGAGAAACAGAGACACAGAAAGATAAAGTGACTTGCCTGAAGTCTGGAAGGAAGCCTGTGACAGAGCAGAGACTTAAACCCAGAGCTAGATCTCACTATGTTTCCTTTTACACATATAACTCAAGTAAAAAATAAGTTCCCCTCACCCCAAAATTTTAGCTTTGGCTGTTTTGACCACTCTAAATGGAGAAAGGTGTCAGCTAACGAGAATGTAAAAAATACCCCAAACAATATCCTGCAGAACTTCTGCTTATATCATTGGAGTTCAAAGTTTCTTTTGCATGTTTTGAGTATGAATATGGTTTTTCTCCCCAGTTTAGCAGAATACTCTTTGGCAAGAAACTTTTTCATTTACCTCTGAAATATGCAGATATGGTAGCTTTACGCTTGAGTACCCATTACTAATTAAAGCACAGAATCTATTGTTCTTTTATAACTTTTATGCAATTAACTTATTGCAATCTTCCTTCCTCATTTTAAAATGTTCTTATTTTAAAGCATGGTCCCTGCAGCCACTTACTTGTGTCATTTGTCAAATTATGTCTCTGACACAGGTTAAATTCTCATGAATCTGGAAAATATCATTTGGTTGGGTGTCATCCACTGGACTGATATCAGTAAAAGTGACAGCTCAATCTAGATTGGAGCTAACAGCTTGAGTCCCTTGAGATATCTTCTGCTGATAAAATCCAGCCATGCTTAGAAGAGTAATAGGGAAGAAACTGGCAACATTTCTGAGAATTATCTGTTGCAGATAAGGTTGTGTGTTTTAGTGGTTCCTAAGAGAAATGTGATTGCAGAACCTGGTCTTGCATGTCCTAACACTATCTGTTTGTCTATACGGTAAATAGGTAAATGGAAGTCATATCAATGCTGATAAACTGTGGCCTTGGGACCCAGAACCATGATTTGCATCTGCACAGTATAGCATTTTCATACACCCAAACTTTGAGTTTAGTTGTGCTCCTAGAGGACTGGGCATCCCTGTCCTGTGCTAACCTCCAAATTGTATTTGAAAGTTATCTAGCAAAGTTCTAGACACTAATGTTCAGACCAAACAGTGTTATTGACATGGCCATCCAATATCAGATTCCAATATGGGTAAAGCCTATCTGTCTTTATTTAGATGACTTTTGGGGTTGATTTCAGTTGTACTGTTAAGGGTAACATATTTTATTTAGGATAAAAAGCAAAGTAAAACATAAACCAGAAGTTTTCCTATTACTTGTTCTGTGGCAGTAGTTACAAGTCTTGGACAAAGGCAAAACTTCTTGTTCTGGATCTTTGATAGACAGTTTTACAGTTACCAGTGGAAAATATGTCTATCCTGCAGTTCTTCTTACCTGAGTAGTGATTCACAAGGTCTTCAAGGCACTGGAAGGTTTGCCGTGGAGAGATGTAATACCAGTTATTTGGAAGACGGAAGATCCTGTAATGTTTTACTTGTCTGTGCCGCACAGACAAGGAGTATAACCCTGGAGAAAGAGAAGAGCTCATTAGACCAAAGTAGGGCCCTAATTCTGGATGGAAACCAGTGACCAAAACCAGATAACAGATGTGGTGCAATGATCCAAAAGCTTCCAGAAAGATCTGAAAAAAAAAGAGTGGCCATCCTAATTTATACTTATACAGTATCTTTCATATTTATACTTAAGTATAACAAAGAGAACAAAGGGCCCAACATCAGGGCCTGAGATTTGGATTGAATCTGGACTTGGATTTTCGTGTTTCTTTGTCTAAAACTATTAGTTTTAAAACTGTTGTTCAGCATGTGGTTGGTAAGGATTGAATGTTGATCCTTAATTTCTTTCAGTTTAGTATAGCTATTATGAAAGTAATTGGCCTGTGGTATGGAAAAGATCAGGGTAAATGGTTTATTATTCCCTTCTAACTGTAGTATCATGATATTAGTATGTGTTCTGATGCTTCAGGAAAAGGGAAAAGGACAAGTTGCACAATGGGAGACGTATTCCCATTGAAGAGCATTGAAGTATAAAGTGTGTTCAATAGAGTTCCTATGTAGCAACAGAACTGCTATGAAAGAAAGTGAAATTGAAGTAATGTCATTTTTTAAAAGTAAATAGAAGAACAACCTGTTTATATAACAAATTCACTTATCAGCCACCCCACTGCTCGGTGTGTGTTTTATAGCTTCTTCAGACAATCTTTCATGGACTAAGGCAAATCTGCAACTTCTCCTCCATTTGAAAAGTCCCACTGCATAATAAGCTTTGCATGAGACCAAAGTAAATAATAGCATTTGAACAACTGAGTCTTTTTTGTGCTGATGCCTGTGGAACTTTCCATGGCCATTGCTAACCCTGTTGCCAGCACTGACTGAAGACTGGTATGCTGCACTGGGTACCTTTGCCTTCCTTGTTTTCTGGTTGTGGACTGATCCGTATGAAGCAGGACAATGAGTGAATTGAAGAGCTGTAAAACTGTTAATGTCTGAGATCAAGGGGTAAAAATGGTATTTTCTCACCTTTCCTGGTTTCACTCTCTCTGATCATGAACGATCCGACCTTGGTGTTGGGTAGCAGTAGAAGTTCTTCTGCTTTTTCTCTTCCCAACCCTTCAAATAACCAGCTGTGAAGCAGGAAAAAACAAATTCTGAAGTCTGGCCACCAGTGAAACAGAGAGCAGCATGTGGCTGTGAACGTGCAGTATTAGCCAGGAAAAGTGACTGCAAAAACAACACTGTGGCTTTCTATAGTTATCCTCTCAACTGTGTCCAGGCATATTTTCCCAGTTTATGGAGAAAATTTTGCTCTCTTTGAGGATCCAGTAACTGTGAGACTAGAGAAGAGTGAAGAAGGTTTGGATTTAGGGAAAACAAAACCTTTCAAGCCGTCTTGATCTGAATTTCTGGGGACATATCCATGTGCTATATTACTGACATATCTGTGGCATTACTTAAATTCCTCTTTTTCATTTAAACCATTTTTGGTTAACCCCAAAATATGTTTGATTCTATGATAAATAAACCCATACACAATACAGATAGTATGCTAAGGGGAAAAACAGACAGTCAAGTAAATTGGCTTTGTGGATAAGGGAAAGTGGAATTAGCCCTATTGATATTCACCATAGCTTGGTGCACTGCTGTAGACACAGGTAGTGTCTAAGTGTGTAAATGAGCTGCTTGGCTGGTGTAGCAGTTACTAGCACCTTTATTTTAAAGTTGTTGTGTGTGTGTGTTTGATCCAGTGTGCTCTCAGCAAAAATGGTCTTGGGGAAGCTCAGAAAGTAGCTTCCATCATCGTGTCTGTGCCTTGTCTTTGTGAAAGCATCTCTATTTCGGGAGGATGTAAAAGCATATTAAAATTAGAGTACTTTCATAAATCACAGTGAAGTTTGCTGTTCATATGCCAGAAAGGTTTTAAGTGTGTTTAATGTTTTTTTTTTCTGACTGATGTCTAGGGCAACAAGAAACCTCTGAACCACCCTTAGCTTTTCCAGTGTGAGAGTTTACATTCCTGAATGGCTTATTAGTCTTACTATTTGTTCTTTTTGGTCTGTTTTTTTCATGAGCTTAAATTTTACTTTTTGCAAATATTAAAAAGTCTTTCTAAATTGGGTCTGTTTAGTAATGTCTTTAAATTAGAGATCAGTTCATGCAACAGAAGTATTTAAAATATATTACATTTGAGGGGTTCTTTTTGCCCTTTCCAGCATTTAAAACTAGGATTTTCCTTTTCATAGAATCTAAATTTAGGTGTGGATTTGATGTTCTGAGATTTCAAAGGAAAAAGACTGTCAATAAATAAAATTCCTGTCTGCCTAGTCACTATTGGCATTGTTCTGATTAAGACACTGAATAACTGATCAGTGCTGCATATGTAGAAGCGTTGCGTTGAAAGGCTATAGGAAATGCATTTACTTACCCGTGGTAAACCTTTGCTACATATTTTCCTGGAATATAGTTTTCTCGACCTGTTGTAAGGGAATGGACTCTCCACCAGCCTCCTTCACTGTGTGAGAGCAAGAGAAGGGATATTTTCAGATGTACTTTTAGACTTTGTCCTCATTTTAGGCGTTAGTTCAGACATACAGATTGGCCTGTAACCTTCTGTTTTCGTTCCTGCATCTACGTATTCAGTAAGGGACCCAAGTTTGTCTCATTTAAGATAGTTCCATTTCTAAACCTACACCAGGATTAAATTTGGACACAGAAACAAGCTCCATTTGTTCCATTGAAATTACGTCAGTAATAAAATATTTTTTTCTGTAGTTAAAAGAGGAAGGGTAAATACTCAGTGGTTAAACCATGCTGTGCTTTGCCTTCCCACAGCTAGACTTGTATTGGTATCCAGGATATCCAGCTTATGTCTGGGTATGCTGTGTCTGGATAGCCCTCTAGTTACTCCTGGAACATCAAGTTAGAGATACTCAGCACCCTGTCTGCCTGGGAACAGGTTTTCAGTCTAACAGGGTCATGGTTTGCTCTTTTCCTTCTGTTCAGTGAATTGGTGACCAGACTACAGTAAATAACATCCATAGCTGAAACTAGGTGACTAAATGTATGTTTTTTCAATGATATATCTTAGCTTCTTGCTGTGATGCTGAATGGTGGTTTTGCCTTTTGAATCCCTTAGGAAGGGCATGGTAACATGTATTTACACAGGGATGCTACGGAGATTTAGCGATTAGTGCAAGGATGCCGATGGTTGATGGGCTCTCTACATCTTTTACTGTAGGAGTTTGAATCCAAGTACTACTGCATCTTGTGTTTGAATGCTGGTTTTGTGGACATTCATATAAATGCTCTCAGGTAATGCCTGGATTTCAGACCAGAGTCTCAGCGTATGTCAAAACAACTGAGGTGAAACCACTTATATTTTACTTTCTGAGTTATAGCTGCTGGGACCATGGGCCAGAGTGTATATGCTAAGGGAAAAAGGGAAGTGTCTAGTGCTCAGAGCTGGGAATTTCAGATCCACACAAGTTTTGCTTGTGGGTTTCCAGCTGACATGAAATGATGTATAAGATGTTTAGGTTATTTTAGGTGGTTTTTCCTACAACTCTCCCAGACAGAACCAAGAACTGCAGTAACAAAACCCCTGATAGTCTCAGCATCTCCCTCCCTTCAAACTGATACTGCAAAGCATGAAAAATCCTTATGATGATTGAAAGTCTTAAAGCATCACATCTCTCATGGGGCAGGAGCCACCGAGCTTTTGTAGACTGGGGAGATCATTGGAGGGCATTTGGTTTGACTGCTGCCACTTAAATACAGCTGTTCATTTGATAATGAAAGGTGCTGGATAAGTGTGGAGAGTGAGACACTGTGCTAGTGGTGCTTATCTAACCCTGCTGAGCCAGAGCAGTCACAACATCTGTGAGGAGCTGTGTTTTCTATGAGGGATCCATACATCATGCACCTGGCAGGACTGGTGGGGCTGGTTGCTGTTACATGTAATGGCTTTGGTAGAAGGCTGAAAAGCTGCCATTACAAAAGCAGCACATGCTGCCTGCTTATGTTGTCCTCTCTGTGGAGACTCTTCATCACCCATGCTGTGATCATGCCTGCCATGATGCTCTTTACTTCCACTACATTTGCTTCTTTGACTTACTTGAGAAGATTATACCTACAGCCTACGTGCAGGAGTCTGCAGGCAAACAGTTCCTATTAACATCAGCACATACCCCAGCAGGGAAGAACGGGTCCTTCACTGGGACACTGTGCTTTGCATAGAGCATTAGAGTGTCTTGTTTTCTGTGAGCAGCCTGATACAAAAGAGGAAGAGGAAAGTTCCCATCCAGGCTTGCTTTGGCTATATTTACTATTAGAAGTTCTTGATCACTGCACAACAGATAAATGTGATGAAAACTGCTGCTACAGAAGCATAGTTTTGTTAAAGGCTGTTCATCCAGTAGATCATACTATGCAGCACATGTATACCTATATGATGCCACAGATGTCATTCCCATTGATACACGCATATGTAGTTATGTGGTGTTGTGAGGGCTTGTAGATGATGAGAGCTGGAAATAAGGCTTTAACCTGGAATTTCCAAAGCTAAAACAATTGTGCCATGTTGTGTACGTTACGCAAACTGGAGCAAGGTTTAAAAAGCTTCAAGTTACCAGAGAAGAATTCCCCTGGTTTAAGGAAGCTCTCCACCAGCAGAAAATTCATCTAGTGGTACTGTGTGAACCTTGTGACCTCTAGGTTCAGGCAGGCAGGAAAGCGCTTTGTCAGCAGAACATAGCTGCAGCCATTCTGGATCAGACCAGAGGTCTGCACCCCCTGTATCTTACTGCTGACAAAGGTCACTGTGGGTAATAGCAGCCTGGAGTTGGGTCCAAGGATGCATCAATTGTCTGTGATTCTTTGAGTACTTCAGTTCTCCAACTGTTTGGTTTCCTCGGGTAGAGAATTTTCTTTATGAATTTAGGAATCCTTGGATGATTTCTCCGCTAGGATGTGTCTGATCTCCCCTTGAATCCATCTGCTCCACCAGCTGCGAAAATGAAACCTTTCATTTCTGTTTAATCAGTGCAAACTGACTGTGGGGCTGAGTAACTTCTAGGAGGTCACTGTGTGCCGATATAAGTTGTGCATAAAAGAATATCGAGGCTGCTGGCTTCCATTTTTCAGGTAGCATACTCACTTCTGTGTGGCATTATCTGCATGATGCTTAAGGTCTATCTGAACTAATGCTCTTAAGCCTACTCCCTTTTGGGGCTTGTTAATTATTGAGTGGAATATCTGGGAAATCTTTGACCCTTTATTTCTTTTCCCCACAAAGAAAATGTAGAATCAATTAAAATATTTGAGAAAGAAAAAAAGTCCACTATTTTTTTATTTTATATTTCTTGGAGTTGCCTTAGGGTGAAATTCTAAGACCTCATCATAAAGAGCTCTTAGAGAAGGAGGATGAGAGAGAAAATGAGATACAATTGACATAGAGAAATTCAGATAAAAAGTTCTTTTTCCATATGATTCAAACTGATCTTGCTCTCATCTGTTTTCCACTAACATGGGGGGGGGGGTACTTTCTCAAAATCATTTTTTAAAGCAGAACTCTTTTTTGAGTCCTACTTTAGAACAGACACTGAATCCAGCTTCAGAAACCGTGCCAGAGCAATGCAAGGATCAAAGAACCACCTGAAACCCCAAATCCTGAAACTATAGGGAAATTTGCACCATGACTAACTGTCCTTCCTTGCAAATTTGGAACTCAATTCATTTTGCTGAAGCACATCCAGTTTGGACAACATGCACATAACAGAGCTTTGCATCAATTGTAACAAAATCTGATTTAAAGCCAAAAAAGAGGGGTTAACTTACTCTGATAGCACACGTAGTTTTTCCCCTACATGAAATATAGGTTGGCTTATGTCTGATGAAGGATAGTCATAGAGGACAGCAAGGAAATCATTCTCCTGACCTGTTAAAAGAGGAAAAAAAATGTCACTTAAACCAAGATAGAGCTCTGAAGCAGAAATGGATTGTTATATATGTTACATTTTGCATGGTAGGTCAAATGGAGAGAAAAATCTCACTCTGAAATGTCACTTGGTAAACATAAAGAGCTAAAGATGAGCCTGTAACATTATAAGAATGTGAAGATACTAGAAATGAAGCAAGTAATTTGGTTAATTGTAAGCAACTAAATTTAGACCTCTTTTTTCTAGTAATTACCATATTTAAAGGACATATTCAGTTTGAAACTAGCAAAATTAGTAAGTATTTATAGTATTAGGAGGTAACCCAGTTTTATTAATGCCACTGTCTCTAAATGTCTCCAGCTACAATTTTGAGTCAAGCTGATGCAGTACAGTTGAGGAAAGGAAGATGCATAGTGAATTGTTCCATCTTCTAACACCACTGATAGTTTTCAAAGGTCTGAAATTAGTTTAGATCAAAGACAATGACAGTGTGGCCATTATTGCCCATTTCCCATCACTTAAAAATTAGCTTGATGAACAGCCAGCATGCTTTGTTCTTCACCATTGAGGGGGAGGTAATAACTAGGGGTAGCACATGATGCCCTTATAGAATCATAGAATAGTTAGGATTGGAAAGGACCTCAAGATCATCTAGTTCCAACCCCCCTGCCATGGCCAGGGACACCTCACACTAAACTGTATCACCCACGGCTTCATCCAACCTGGTCTTGAACACTGCCAGGGGTGGAGCATTCACTACCTCCCTGGGCAACCCATTCCAGTGCCTCACCACCCTAACAGTAAAGAATTTCCTCCTTATATCCAGTCTAAACCTCTGCTGTTTAAGTTTCAACCCGTTACCCCTTGTCCTGTCACTACAGTCCCTAATGAATAGTCCCTCCCCAGCATCCCTGTAGGCCCCCTTCAGATACTGGAAGGCTGCTATGAGGTCTCCACACAGCCTTCTCTTCTGCAGGCTGAACAGCCCCAACTTTCTCAGCCTGTCTTCATACAGGAGGTGTTCCAGCCCCTGATCATCCTCGTGGCCCTCCTCTGGACTTGTTCTAACAGTTCCATGTCCTTTTTATGTTGAGGACAATTGAAGAAGAGCAGCAACATAGGTGTTTGTAATAAAATCATTGTACAACCACAGCTTGCAGAACTGAGGTCAGTAAAGAGACTAGATGACCTTCTACATCAGTTGGGATGACTCTGGGCCTTGCAGCATTGTGTAGGACACTTTTTCCAGTCTCCTGTATTTCTGAAGGATGGAGGAGGCACTTTGCTCAAGATGGGGACTACAAAACCATCAGGAGTTCCTCATCCAGCAGGAGCCTGTGGTGCCCAGTAAATGCAGAAGTCCTGGCAAGAGCTATTGTGCAATATGCTGCCTGCATTTCTCTTGGAAGTGAGTCTCTTCCATCTGCACATCACAGTATGCTTTACCAGCGCACAGGGAGACAACGTTTTCCCTCTGCCTCCAGCAGGATCAGCACCTTGTTCCTTAGTAATACCACCTAGGAGGATGTATGCAGAGAGAGTTTGATCTAGGCACTTGCCCACTCTGTGCAGCTCAACATACGCAAAAATGGGAATGAATTCAGGGAAGGAAAGAATGAAATTGCCATGAGAGATAGACACACTGCTGTATCTTATATTTTCTTGTTTAATATAAATTCCTCAACTTGCCTTTAAGGAAGACAGTTCTTTAGGGAAACCTAGAAGCAGCATCCTGAATGAATGCTGAGGCTGATTCTGTTTTCAGCCTCTGTCTCACAGGGCCTTACAAATAGCTTGCAGTGATAATAATGAAAGACTGAAGGAAACATGCAAGTCTGCAGGAAACAAATAGTTTCAAGAGAAAAGATTTTACACTTGTTATCCTTACAGCAGTGGTGATGAGAATATGAATGTTACAGAAAATACTAGGTTAAAAGGAGTGTTTTCTCAGTTGATTTTGAGTAGCTGTTTGTTATGTTATAGAGACCTGTGTTATGCAAAGTAGTGGGTTATTTTACCTTAATAGTTAAACTGACTGTAAGCATTTTGTCTTGCTAGCCTTTACCCATTAAAGTAGCCTCACGATACAGTGAGCATCCTTATGGATGCATAGATGACTCTGGAATAGATATTTATCAGTTTGAGAGTGTGTTTAGTATCAGTATTGCTATGATTTCCTCAGTTGATTAGTGTCACTGAATTAAACAGGACTAGCCCAGTACCTTTGTATTAATCAACCAACTGCAATGATTAGTCTATTATAATTTATGACACAATTAGTTCAGATATACTGAAGAAGTTCTGTGCTAAGCATGCCTTCAATTGCTTCCCTGTTCTGCACTAAAAGTTAAGAGACATCTTCTCTGTCTATGAAACTGCTTGGTAGCTGAGGCTAGCAAGACCTAGGTATTGGTGCTGAGTCTTTTTCAACAAAGCAAGATCTTAATTCAGGACTACAAGGAATATATGCCAGGAGGTATGCTGTAAGAGCAGCAGAGCAGGGATAAAGTGCCATTGCCTAATTTCTCACAGCAGATTGTTAGACAGCAGTTGGAAACAGCCTTTTTTTTTTAGCTTAATGACAATGCCTTTAGCAGTGTTTTTTTCTTTTGAACTTACACTCTTTATTTATAAGGGTTTTTTTCCCTTCTGAAAGGGTGGAAAACAAGTGCTTTTCTGCTCTCCTTCCTTGTGCACCAGTGTTTTGCATGTCACTATGCACTGAAGGGTACCTGATTTTTTCTCTACTCTGGAAAGATCCGTGTTACTTTACTTACACTTTCGTCTTTATATTAGTTTTTGTTTCAGTTGTGCATGTGAATTTGTAGTTCTGAAAATGAAGGAATTAATCATAGTGTTGGCTGCTGCATCCATACAAATGTTACCCCTTAAACTGCATGTACTTATATTAAAGGGGTTTTGTACTACTCAAGACATTCCAACCTTCTCACTTTAATTGGTATTTAAATCAAACCTCACTGGGTGTTTTTGCTTATGTAAAATACCCCACCACTCTACAACCCCACCACTCTACAACATTTCACAGAGCCTGTACTAGCTCCTTTCAAACACAAAAGCCTTGAAACAGGGACTAAACAAATGACATTGTTTCTCCACTCCCAAATTTCACAGTGATTTAATAGATTTGATCTAATGAGCTCCCCACACTTTTAAACTGTAATAAAAAATAGAAGGCTCTCCTGAGTTTTACTAACAGAGCCTCTCCTCTGCAGGGTGAGTGTAGGTTACATCTCAAGTGGAACAATTCAGAGTGGAAAGATCAAAGCACACTCATTTCCACTGAATCTGGGTGTTAAATCTGGATGGGTTTTTTTCAGGAGTAGCAAATGAATATGAAATACACGCTAGCTCTGTATGTCTGCATCCCTGGATGTCTTGCAAAGTGTGAGACTGAACACTGCATGCTTTAAATTATTCATTGTGAAGGGACTATGAAGCACTGTAAGAGAGAAGGGAGAGCATAGGCAGAGTGTGTACCAGAGAGGGTAAAGGAGGGCACTGGTGTGTGTCTGGGAGGCTGTCTCTATAGCAGCCATAAGGTGTGGTTGCAGAATCACAGTGTTGTACCCAAATTAGATCTAAAGCAGCCAGCTTGAGAACTGAGAGTTCTGCAGGTGCAGCTCAGTGAGGATTAACCCTTGATTCACAGTCTAAAGGGAGGAAAGAGCACAGGGTGGGCTCACAACCCCTGATGATCCCTTGCTACTGTAGCTGCTCTGAGTACCTAGGTTATGCCAGGGATGCAGTTATATTTGGAGTCTAAATGCATCCTTGGGATGTGCAGCTTATGCACTGTTTCCTTTCTCAAGAGCAAGACTGATGCACTGGAGGTGAAGAAGCATGTTTTGCTTTCAGCAAAGATCTTAGGCAGCACAAGATGCTTATAGGTGTCTAAAGAACACATTCACACTGCTTTTTCTAATAACTGTTACGACTATTCTAAGTCTGTGGATTGGTTTCTCCACCTCACTTAATGGTGTTCCTTCATGGCCTGGGGGAAATCTTCAGTGTTTGGTGATGTAATTTGGAATTTGATCTGCTCAGGAAGACACATAGATACAAACTCATTGGATTAACCCCAATATAAACTTTTAGTACTAAATTCCTTTTCTGAAGTCTGTTTTCATTGGATTTGGATGACAGTACTGATGTTTGTATTCCCAACTTCAATTAGCAACATCTAAACTGTTATGAAAGATGCTGCTCTGATCCAGACTAAGAGCTGTGTAGGCTGTTAAACCATATAATCATAGAACAGTTTGGGTTGAAGCGGACCTCTAAAGGTGTCTAGTCCAACTCCCTGCAATGAACAGGGACATCTTCAACTAGATTAAATTGTTCAGAGCTTTGTCCAACCTGACCATTATTGTTTCCAGGGATGAGGCATCTACAAGGTAACCTGTTCCAGTGTTTCACCACCCTCATTGTAAAAAAATCTTTATTATATATAGTTTACGTCTACCCTATTTTGGTTTAAAATCATTACCCTTTGTCTTATTGCTACAGGCCCTGCTAAAGTCTCTCCCCATCCTTCATATAAGCCCCCTCTGATTATCAAAAGACAGCAATAGGGTCTCCCCAGAGCCTTCTCTCACTATTTCTTTGTAGGAAAGGTGTTCCATTGCTCTGATCATTTTTATGACCAAAAAGCTGCTGAAACATAGGTATGTGGTGCAATTTCAGCTGTGTGAATGTCTGAGACATCCCTACAGCCTTGGTAGATGCCACTGCAGCTGTGGGAGACTTGTTCCCTCTCCATGTGGCAGCCAAAGGTCTGGCAGGATCTGACATAGCATCTTTCCAGATGTGCTAGACGTGTAGAAGAGTGAAAGTAGATTGAGCCCTGAATTCCTAAACGGGTAATTCCCCCATGCAATTCCTGTGCTGTCAATGTTTTCTGACTTATGTTTCAGGGGAATGTTCTATTTACAGTACTAGAAGCAATGCAGTTGGCTTTATCCTTGTTAACTCCTGACTTTTAGCAGGAACAATGCAAACTCGATCAGAGCTCTGGCAGTGACCCCTCACTGCCCTGTTCGTCACCAAGGCCCTGCTCTGTGTGCATGTCTCTATTTTGATGGTCATGGTACTTGTGACAGTAGTTGTTGGGAATGTCAGCATAAGACACTTTTCTTCACAAAAAAAAAAACCCAACAAACTGTCTATTCATGTTATGGGCATTTGTAGTGTTTGATCTGTGCTTCATTGCCTATATCAGCTGGTTCTTGGCTATGTTAAGAGCAGGGCTGGGTTCACTCCAGCACTAATGTGACCAAGCTGATTCCCTATCCTTACAATAATGAGCAGCCCAACTGGACCACCTTTCATGGAAAACCCAAAACCTTTGATTAATGCCTTCTCCCTCTAATAAAACCCCCAAAACCCCCAACAATCAAGGCTGTTTTCTCGTCCTCACCTTTGGGGAGTGATGTACTCTAGCTCTTGTACCCACTGTCTTTTGTATCATGGTGTGAGAGCTGGGGCTGCACTGCCTCCCCACCTATTCACCAGTAGTCACTGACCTCTATTGCAGATGCAAGGCTTCTACTGGCCTCTGGAGGGGTCTTTGCAACCTGAGTTTTTCACATGTGGATGCAAAGGGTAGATGTGTTTCATCCTCCTTTGGCAGCTCAGCCTGGGAAATACGTGTTTTCGTATAACCTGTATTGATAAACCTAGTGACAAGTTGGTTGTATGCTACTTCTAAAGCAACTGTCTAAAAGTGGACTTCAGGTTCAGTGAAAGCTTAACATGAAGGTTTTTAACCTTAAATGAAGCAACCCTAAATTTCAAGAACAAGTTTGTATAAAATATCCCATGCAAGTATGTCAAAATACATTATTTCTGGTTTCTGGATTGGAAGGAAAGTCTTTAACGGAGCACCAGCAAATACCGGTTTTAACGTTTGGGGGTTTTAATTAAACTAGTTCTTGGAAAAAGAGCTTGAACATACCTAAAAATAACCACTGTTTTGTGGATGCCCTCCTTCTCTCAGCAGTCTTGCACTTGCATGCTTTAACTATGTCAGGCGGATGAAGGAAGACATGTGGAGGAATGTACCATGTATTTTGAACATCTTTGTCTCTTGAAAGAAATTAAATGCATACTTACCCATTTGGCTTGGCACATTTGTTTCTTCAGATGCTCTTGGTGTTTTCATGGTATTTCCCATTGCGCTCTCTAATTCCGTCAAAGCTCTTTCAGAACTAAATCAAAGGAGACACTGAAATGAAGCATCAGCATGACACCTGCTTTGCCGACAGATGAGAAGTGACCTAGTTTGGGTGTCTCCAGTTTTGTACAGCTTTGCTTTTGAGAGCTCTTGTGTCAAATTCATGTGAGAGTTTTACATACTTGCTAAACTCTCACCACCCTGGTGCTTTTATCAGGGGAATAGCAGAAAACCACAGCTAGGGAAGTTGCTCAGAAGAACGCAGTGTAGTAAAAGTTTCCATTACCAGTACCTCAGCACAATAGGAAGTCACAGTAAAGCCATGCCTGCAGTTTCATACACAAAATGTTCTTTTCGGCAATTGGAGCTCTGACGCCACAAAGAATAAAGCATAAAGCCAGTGGTGAAAATCCTTGTCTTTGGATGTCTTGCTGGATGTACCACAAACAGGATCAGAGAATCTTGGAACTAAATATTGTGAGAGGAAGAGTTCCTTCTCATGGCTTTACTGTACCCATCCTAATTCTTCCCTTCAGAGGTCAGAGGAAAAACCCATTGGATGTGGAAGGTGTCTTTTGCTATGGCGTATTTTCAGAAGCACAGGAGAATAAGCTATGTCTGTTTGTACATTAAAGCAGTATCAGTTAACACCACTATCTGACAGGTAATTATTTTAAACATATGTCAGTTGACCTATGAAAATGATAACAGGAACTCCAGCAGCTCCATGCAGTGTGGGTATTCTGCATCTTTCAGTCTTTTCTAGCTTAACTGTTTCAAAGATGATTACTGCCTTTGGAATGCTGCTTGTTACTTATGACAGGCTGGAACCTGATGGTGCTAGCTGGGGAGGTGTCTAACAGGAGAAGCAGTACTGCTGAAATCAGTAAGACTCAATCGGTAAAATTGTCTTATTCTAAAAGATTGGCAGAATTTAGGGTATGGCTTAATCCCATACATTTTTGATGTCTTACAGTGGGTATAGGAAGACACCCTACAGAATAAAATGCCTTTTGAAAGAGAATTCATCTCCTAGAGAATGCAAGTAGATCAGTGCTAAAACAGATGGTAGTGCACAGTTTGACTCTACCTCATCTGATGTTCAAGCTTCCTAGTTCTTGTTCCCAAAGGCTCTTTGCTAGAAGTCTCTATTTCATCGGCCAAATGTCACGTTACCCTTTCACTGCACTCAGGAGCTAGCTTGTGGCACATCTGTAGGATGCAGCTGTGCCAGGGTCTTTCTGACAAGTGTCTGAAATATGCTTTCACAAGAACAAAAAACTGTTTCGTGGCCTGATATGAGTTGTCTAGAAGCTGGATAAAAAAAGCAGCCTTAAATTTAAATCAACTATTTGGGTACTCATATTTGAATAAAAGGGGCTCTCAGCTGAAAACAAAATCATTCTCTGCTTAAGTGCACCTATGATTCTGAAACTGAAATCAGAATTCATTTTGACAGGCACTGTGTACTTCCAAGATTATAGTTTCTTGAACTAACTCTGAATATATTTTTTGCAAGACCTGATTTGCATTTCTTCAACATTTTTCTCTGTTGTATCCCATAAAGAATAAGCCTAGGAATAGTGCAGCCAGTATTTTGGCTACAGATACAATAGATGTTCCTGGCTTGTGTTCAACTTAGCCAGCAGAATTTCTTGGGCATGGCAAAAGAGAGCTCAATAAGGCTGAAAAAGTCAACCAGAGAAGTGAAATAAACACCTTGAGAGATAACCTCTGCTGAGCTCTGTGCTGTAGTAGCTGCATTTCTGCAGTACTTGAAAAGGACAGTTCAAATCTGGCTCAGTGTATAGCAAGCAAGCTGCAGTTACCAAAAATATACTGCAGTTCCAGATAGGTGCCAAGCGTGGCAGCATAAATACCTTATGCCCATCTATAAATTTAACACATGCAATTGTCATTTAGATGAGAACAGTGCTGAATTTTGTATCACAAAAGTCTGAAAAAATAAGAATAAAAATCCTACCTCTATGTACCCCTTTATTCTGGGTCTTGGTATTTGAGAGCCAGTCATTCTGCTGGAGACCAGACTTGTGACTGTGCTTTCAAGGGCTTTTTTCCTACTCTTATGATACCGTGGGCACAGTTTTCAGGTGTGCCTGAGTCACTTTGGAAAGTGATGTGTAGCTTTTGTACATGATGGAAAGACTTGTAAATTTTACATCACACAGGCTTCCTGAAAGCACGGCATGTTTGAGCAAGGCACCTTCATTTTCCTAGATGGTATCTAGGGGTCAAAACTCCAAGCATTGCTTTAAAAACACCTAAAGTGGTTTTGAAAGTTTGCTTATATATAGTTTGTCATTAAAGTGCTTACTGTGTATTGCAGATGGATGAAATACTGAGCAAGGGGCATGTGCCTACTTTTTGCAGAGCACATCCAGAAGTGCTTTAGCTCACTTCTGCCATACCAACCATCTTTTTTCTCAGGGGAGCTCTAAATAGGACAGAGCATGCAGCTCAGTGCTGCTACTATAGATGTGGAAGAACCTGGTTTACGGAAAATACAAGTGTTATGAAGTACGTACAGGAACAGTGAAGAGCAATGAAGTTTTGGTCTTTGATGTCACTAGCGTGACAGTTTGCTGTGTCTCATTACATTTCCCACGCTGTTTTACTGCCACTAATTACCATTGGTGGCCGCATAAAGTCTTGAAAGGAACAGAGAGTTCAAGATGTTCTCTAGAGTCATAGCAGAAGCATTCAATAAAAGTAAGCAAATGGAAAGCTGTGATCACTGCTGTTAATTCACTTATCCAAAGTGATCAAAAAGAAAATAACAGATATCCATCTGTTTTACCACTAAGGCCACTTGTCATTGTGCTTTTGAGCTGAGAAAATGTGTCTATAGTCCAGTCAAAGGCGGTGGAGTGAATGCCCTGATGTATGGCTAAACTCTGACGTTTGAAAGTGAGATGAAAATGGAAGAAATTGGGAGCTTTGTTTGAAATGGGAAAGGGTGAGGGCAAAACATTGTTTCTCCTTGCTCATCGTCAGTGGCGTGTCACTGGTTTTAGAGTATGAATTAGTATACTGATTATCCTATTCTGTGATTCTATGATTCTAGAACAACAGTGCACATGACTCTACATGCGTGATAGAACTTAATGCTTAAGTAGCTTGTGCTTGTGTTGAGTACTGGCAGTGCAATACAAATCCATTGTATCAGTAGATGATAAACTATGGTGGTTTTCTGAAATTTGAAGATACTCTGCAAAAATGGACTTACAGGAAACTGTCCAGCATCTTGTGCCCGAGCTGATTTCTTTATCATTTAAATCAATAGTGGAATAATATCAGTGTTATAGATTATATTCTTTTGAAATGAGGAATCTGTTCCAGGCACTGCATCTCACTTAAAGTTGGTGGCAGTCTGGGGTATGAGTAGAGGTGGCATCCGTGTGTTATTGAAGCATATAATTATGCCAGATCCAAAGAAAATCATTCACTGAGGGAGATTTGGGAGGAATTAAGGAGGAATGATAGACTCTGAGCTCACCATGTCTATCTACCCAAAGCCCAGCATGGAGAAGTGTAGCTGCTTGTTCAGCTCAGAGGAACCACTGTGCTGCTGGGCTGCAAACCAAACACTACCTGCAGCTCTCCCCACTCACAGGCCACCTCCTCGGGCTTGTGTGGAAATGTGATTTTAACCATTAAGATCACATTTGCAGTCTGCTATACTTTGGTCCTTTCTCCTCTTCCCTTTCTGCTTGTGCAATGCTGCTTAAGGAAGGCTGGTTGCTGCAGCCATAGGTGTTGCAAACACACAGCTAGTGTACTTTAGTGATTGTTACTGCTTTATTTTTGCTGCCAAAAGGAAGGTATAGAAGCATTAGAGCCCCAGTCCTGCTTTGTGTCCTGTTCGTCAGTGGCAGAGCTCTCTGCAGATATGAACTCTTTGCCTGTCACGACTGGAGTCTCACTGACCTATATCGTGTGTCCCAAGAACTTGTACAATTTACACCTTCCATTCCTGCGTGCAGCACATGTAGCAAGAATTTCCTCTCACAGAATCTGTTCTCTGAGCAAACGTGCTTCTGGAGCAGTTAAATAGCACAGCACATAGGAGAATGCATTGCTTTGTGAGAACTTTGTCAAAGTTATATTTGAAATTGTTGAGAAATAACAAATTAAATGAAGATAATAAGAGAAACAAAAAGGCAGGATAAGCACCTGAGTAAAGCCCCTCTTCATGGAATACTGCAGACTAGTAAAATTAGGATATTCATCATTCCTGAGATGCTACACCCCATTTTTTTATAGCCTGATATTTACATGGGTACCATCAGGATCGTACATTTTAATTCTCAATAAGATTCACAGGTAATGTCTTGAAAACGAAAGCACTGACATCCTTTTATTTCTCATTTTTTGGGGAAAAAAAAGGCAGCTTAGATTTCAGAGGCTGTATATTCATTACTGAATTTCCCTTAATTTGCCATTAATCAAAATGAACATCCTTTTAGCTCTTAGGCACTTATACCTTTGCACTTAAAAGAACAACATAATGCTGTAATCAAGGTAATTCACAGAAACATGCAACTATAAAACAACACAAAAATACCACATTATGCAAACTTCTAACACTGAATAAAAAGCCCACTAATCTGTGGGCTTATATTTTGAGCTATAGTGCAATGCAATTTGCTTCAGCATCAGGTCCTATGCATCTCTCTTACTGTAAGCTTTCAGCAGGAATACTCCTTGTCCCTTCTATCTTTAGTACCACTCCTTATGAAAAGGATCAAGGCAGGCTTGATTTCTACCTTTGATGGTACTTGAAATCCATGGTCTGAATATTGTCATTGTCAATGAAATAGAACTCCCTTTTATATAAATACAATTGAAACATCTGGTCCCATATGCAGACAATCTAAAATGTATCAGAGCAATGATTACCTTTAAATGCTAGGCATGCTATTCCAGGTTGCAGTATCTCTCATAACAGCCGTAGTCATAATACTGCTCTCATGCTGCCAGCAAGGTTTAGCTGATCAAATCGAGGAGCAGCCGGTCGAATGAGTGTGTTGTGAAGTTCACGCTGTCATGTAGAGCAGCATTTGCCAAACAGGCCACATACTTCCTCTCTGAGAAATAAGGAAGGCTCAAAGTGTTTGCAACAGATGAGGTTCCTGTTGCAAGTCACTACTCGAGCCACTTTTTATCGGTGGGCTGAGAAAAACAGGGAGGTTTTCAACGTGTTGTGTGGCTGGTTTTAGTAGATATAAAAAAAAACGAGCAAAATAATCTGGTTTACATTATCTACACAAAAAAGGCTTCTTTTCCTCTCTTTTTTGCTTCTTCCAAATTTATCTGGTACTCTTCAGTCCCCAACTGTTTCATTTTACGCGGCTTTGCTAGTTTTTTTCGTACAGACAGGAAGAGGCACAAAACTTTGTTTTGTTTTCCACTCTTATTGAGCCTGAATGGGAATGCAAGGTTTGCTTAATTCTTTACTCAGTACCCCAAAATACCTCTGTCTGCAAAAAATTGAAGTTTAGTATCAGCATCAGTGATAAAAGAATACGGAGTGAAAGCCTGTCTATAAAGCAATCAGTTGTACAAAGTGCAGAAGTAGGAGCTCTCATCTCAGTATCTGAAATCATGCAGGAATATAATACTGCAGACATGTATATAGAAGTCAAAGGGATTTTTTTAGGTGTGCCCTTTGCTTTAATAATTAGGATGTGATCTGGAAAGGTTTAATATACTTTATTTTGTATATTAAAATTACAAAACCAAACCAAACCTAAAACCCAAACAAAATGCAGCAAACCCAAATAGAGTTCCTACTTCACACCAGAATAGCTCTGAGTAGATGCTCAGTGTAATGCCATGTGTTCAGTGATGAAACTAATGCCATGTGTTCAATGATGAAAACTAAAGCTGACAAGTGTGGGAGCCATTGTGTAAGTGTTATTGGAAGCAAGAGACACTGCTCAAATTCCCAAAGCTGTGCCAAAACTTGGGACTATTGTAATTTCAAGACAACATCCTTTCTTTTTGATGGGCTGTGCTAACAGTCCTCATTCTGAACGGACTTGAGAGCATTTAGGGATCTTGATAAGGAAATCAGTCTACACCACACAGCTGTAACAGCATCATAGGCAGTGCTCTGGGGGGGTTGTTTTGCTGTAATACCTCAGGATTATCCCCACCAGTTATATTTTGATTATTTAGGATCTTATTTCTTTCTTCTGTTCTAAGGGATGTGATATGCATGTTCCTTAATGTCATTCATTGAATGGATTTACAATGACTCTGGAATACCTAAAAGATCTCAGGCTGGGGGTGTCTTCACCACACGTGGAAACAGGCAGTGGAAAAGTTTTGCCTTTTCCTGCTCCTTCTCACCAATGTCTGACTTTGGCTGGCTCTGATGGACTTCGTGCTTCTATAAGAAGTAAACTTGCATCCTAAGATGAACTCTTGAATGGGGCAGGTGTCAGACTGAGCAGGAAAGATTGGTCATGCTAAAGAAGAGATTGTACTTGCTTGATAGAACATGCTCCACTGGAAACACAATAAATCTCAGCCACAGTTTGTACCGTGCTTGTAAAGGAACAGATGAGTTCGCAGCTGAGGGAGGTAAATAAAATTCTCCACTTCCATGTCATTTCTGCCTGTTTCTGGTGGCTATTTATTCTTGCGTAATGATGAGAACTAGTTTACCCTTTCAGTTCATTCAGCTAGTAACTTGTTTTAGATGATAAGATAATCGATAAGCAAATGTTTACGTCTAAATGGAAGAAAGTTAAGTAAGGCTTTATATGTCATCTTAAAAGTATTCATATCCTGTTGTTCAAGTCACTAACCTGACACAGGCCTTCTGTGAGTTGCCTGAGAGGTGAACATTGCATTTGCAGGACTACCTCTGATTATAGCAAAAAGGAGTTGCCAAGACTTCTGTGTGAAACAAAGAAATCTTCAAAATTTCATTTTTGATAGAAGAGAGATAACCTTTCCATTCCCCCCTTTTTAGTCTGGAAATCACACTTATAGTAGATGGTTATGGAGAAAAACTGTTGCCCTTTCCATTGCTGGACTTGCCAATTCCCTGTTACAGTTCATGTCCTAGTGTTTGCCACGTGTCTGCCACATAGCTCCTTAGCTGTGACAGAGACTTCTCAAGTTGGTCTGAAGGTTTTCTACTGCTCCATGTTCTTGAAAACAGACTTGGTCTGAAAGCCTGGAAGACTGACATTAATGGCTTCACATAGAGCCCTGCAGCTTTGGTGTGCTGTTAAGCAGTTGCCACTATGTAGAATTAGATGCTTAAAGAAGAGCAATGAAGGATACTGAAAAACAACTCTGAAAGAAAAACCCCAAAAGGCTCCAAACTGAAAACAACTTCTGAAAATACTTTAACTCCAGTCTTTTAGAGACTAATCTGTTAAACTAATTGGAAGGGTTAGCTGACACTTTGTGCTTATTTGCAGGGAGAAAAAACAGGATATGAGCAGACTCTTTAATCTGGTATTAACTGAAACTGAAGATATCTCCAAACAGAAATAAGGTGCAGTTTTCTGTCAGTGGAGTGGTTATCTTCAGGCTCAAAGTGCAGAGGAGAAGATTGTGGTATCCTTTTCTCAGTGTCTCTGAGCCCAGCTTCAATGCTTGATTCAAGAACAGGCTTTAGTCAGACACAAGCAGTGTTTAAGTGATAGGAAGCACTTGAGCTCAGCAGTCAGGAAATGGAAGAGCCTTGGCTATCCCGGAGGTCAAACCAGATGGCTTGACAGATATTTCTGGCTGGGAATTGTATGTATCAGAGCCTGGTGAAGTGCCTGTCTTTAAGAAATAGAATATTACTGTAGAGATGGCTCTTTTGGGAGAGTAGAATAATCAGGGCATTTCATTATTTTGACCGTTTTCATGACATACTTTTTGATTTCACTTTTTGGGTGGTGTTACTGTTATTGCTGTTTGTATTGTCTATAGTGTGCTTCTGGGCAGACAGAAAACCTGCTTCAAAAGGAGCCTGCAGCCTTGCAGCCATCAGAGAAACTGCATTAATTTGAAGGCAGTGCATGTGTCAAAGAGCTGAATATGGCTCAAGCAGGGTTTTCAGTTTCAGGACAGGTTGGAAAAATCAGAGGTCACGATGTGAGGAGAGGAAGGTTTTGGGTTTAGAGTGTGGGTGATAAAAACTAGCTGCAGTGAAGTTTCTAATCATTAGATCTGTTGTGAATCAGTTTTGAAAAGCTTTGCAGAAGTGAGTTTCCAGAGCAAATGAGGAATTAAAAGACATTCACTATGGCAGCTTATATGGCAAATGTCTTTTCCAGGTATGTTGGGAGACAGAGGTGCACTTGCAATAATGTGGTAGGTTGACCTGGCTGGATACCAGGTGCCCACCAAAGCCACTCTGTCACTGCTCTCGTCAACTGGACAGGAGAGAGAAAGTACAGCAAGAGGCTCATGGGTTGAGATAAAGACAGGGAGAGATCACTCACCAGCTACCGTCATGGGCAAAACAGACTTGAATTGTGGAAAATGGTTTTAATTTATTACCAATGATATCAGAGTAGGATATGGAGAAGTAAAAAATGGCATATTAAAACCTCTTTCCTCCACCCCTTCCTTCTTCCTGCACTCCCAACTTTAGTCCCAAATTCCCTACCTCCTCCCACCTGGCAGGGCAGGAGAGTGGAGAATGGGAGTTATGGTCAGTTTATGTTCTTGTCTCTGCTGCTCCTTCCTCCTCAGGGGAGGGCTCCTCAAACTCTACCCCTGCTCCAGCAGGTGCCCCTGCTCCCTCGTACAGGAGACTCCTCCATGAGCTGCTCCAATGTGAGTCCTTCCCATGGCTGCAACTCTCTATGTACTCAGCCTCCTTCAGGCATCCCCCTGCTCCAGCGTGGGGTCCTCCCAGGGTTGCAGGTAGATATCTGCTCCACCATGGACCTCCATGGGCTGCAGGGACACAGCCTGCCTCAACATGGGCTGCAGGGGAATCTGCTTTGGTGGCTGGAGCACATCCTCCCCTACTTCACTGACCTTGGGGTCTACAGGGCTGTTCCTCTCACATATTTTTTCTCCTGTCTCTGTCTCCAGTTGCTCAGGCTCTTTTTCCCCTTAAACATGTTATCCCAGAGTGCTACCAACATCACTGATGGGCTCAGCCTTGGTCAGCAGTGGGTCCATCTTGGAGCTGGTTGGAATTGGCTCTGTTGGACATGGGGGAAGCTTCTGGCAGCCCTTCCACCATCAAAACCTTGCCACATCTGATCAGAATAGTAGCAAAGGATTGTGGAGGAAGAATTAGGATAGACAGGACAGCACCAGTGTAGGTCTATGATCTATGATGTCCCAAGAGAGAAATTTGGAAGAGGTACCAGCCTCAGCGCAGCTGATCGCAGCTTGACAACAAAGCAAGAATTCTTCACTTAATACTGATTTGCATTCATCAGCTTCTCACCATTGTGAGCTGCAACATTTCCTAGTATCTGAATTTCTACTGTCTAGCTTAACCTCTAGTTTTGAAAAGAGAAATAAAGAAACACTTGGAAAACTGCTTGTCGCTGAACTAAGGCTTTCCCTTCCATTTGCAATGCTTTCTCCTGTTACAGTAGGTACTATTAGCCAATACTGCAATCTTCCCTCTCTTCCCATTAATGTAGGAGGACAGTGTAATATTGCTGCTGTGGATTGTGCAACACAGCTGCAACCAGTTCTCAGCAGCTCAGTACTGAACGTTTTAACTGGGGGGTTGTCAGACATGTCATTGGAACTTCCTCTGATGACAATGGGTCAATCCATGAGGACAACTGAAACAAGAACTGCACATGGCTTCAGTTCCCTGTCGAGCTCCTCTAAACGATGCTGAGATAGGAAATAGCCTGTGACAGCAAGATGGTTAACAGTCATAGTTTTGTTATATATCCCTTCTTGTTTAGTCTCAAAAAACTGCTCTGCACAATTATCTGAAGATCTCAACCATTAGTTTTAAAAGTGAATTTTTAGCTCTCATAATAGGTACAGGAGAATTCCTGGAGAACTGAAAAACAGAGGAGCAGCAAAAGAGCACAGTGTTTGTTATTTTGGAGCTGATCTCATCGTTTTTGGTTTCCTGATTCATGATTCTGTCATGTCGATGGTAATATGGGGGTCATGTAATGGAAATGAACAGTCCCTCTGCTATTTATGCTTCTGTCTAAATAGTCCTATTTTTTAAAGCACACAACTCCTTCATTCCTGGTTGCTGGGACTATTCACACAAATAAATTATGGTTTTATAGGGAAAGAGGGAAATGCTGAGTGCAGCTATGTTATCCTGTGTGTCCTGAGCCTGCCTCTCATGTGGATACAGTATTTAGGGGAGATTGCTTTGTACTGTGAAAACTGCAGGCTCAAAAAGGAAGAAATTTAGTACTGGGCAGTCTCCAGCTTCTGCTCTCACTTATTTGTTCCTGATTTTCTTTGGTGAGGATGAGGAAATAATGAGCCTCAATTGTGATGTGATTTTGAAAAACAGAGAACCGGTATAGTTTTGCTTGCCTAACTTCTGCAGTACAAGGATCTTTGTTTCCAGAGCCTGGAACATATTTCTGATGTACCAGGGGAGGGAACATAATCGTATTGCTTCTAAATACTGCTTGAATGATGTCCCAAGTTCCTCTGTCACCCACTTCCAGTCCCAATAAAAATTGAACATGAATAACAGTAGTGGGATAACACATCTCTTTCAAACCCCAAACACAAGACATGCTTCCTGAATGCGGATGTTATAAAAAACCCTGAGGAAGTGGCCATTACCATGGAAAATAAAAGAAAAAATAGAATAAAGGAGAGCACATAAACATGTTTAACCACTCATGCAATGAAGAGAAAATATCCACAACTAGAGTAAGGCTTCAAACAAGAACTTTCCTCACCTCCTAGCAAATGCATTTGCAGAAGTTTTGGGGTTTTCTTTTACTCATCAAGCTTGGACCATATCTAGTGCTAGTCCATATGTACCTCAGGCTGTGACATGAATATTTTCCCACCCAAGCTCTCTCTGCAGAGAGAACCAGGGGGCACTTTGTTCCAGTGAATTTTTGGATTCTAATGTCATCTGCTCTCAATACTCTCCCTACTCAAGTCAGGCAACTTCAGGATTTCCACTTTCCAGAAACTGCCACTTTCCAAATTGTGAAGCTTTCTTTGGGAAATCAAAACCCTTTAATTTTTATGGTTTGGTTTTGTTTTGTTTGAAATGAGCACTATTTAGTGGTAATGTCCATTTGATAAAATACTCTGGGCCTGTTCAGATCCGAAGTTGAAGAACACGTTTGCCAAATTATTGGATGAATATTGTGCTATCCTATGTCCAATTTCTCTGCTATAGCAAGGAGGCACATAATTCCTTGCTCCACAGGAAAAACTGTTCCTTTCCAACCCTAACTATTTTATGATTCAATGATTCTGAGGGAAGTGTTATACCTTTTCTAGTCTCATTCATCCTAGTTCTGATGGACGTGCTCTTCCAAAAGCTAGATAAAAAGCCAGCATTCTCATTGTACATCCTGGGGTCTCACCCACACACAGAATTACTCTCATCAAGGATACTTTTCTTTCTCTCTCATGACCAGCTGACTCAGTGCACACAGTCAGCAGCTGGCAAATACCATGCCTTACAAACACAAAATAGGCCACCACAAATCCCATATGAGGATCAAGCCCATTGCTCATTCTAGTTCTCATCTAAATCAAGGGTGGAAGTGAGGATCAAATCCAAGTAATGTTTCTTTCTTCTTTAATTCTTCTGCCCTCTTAAAACCAGAGAAAGCTGTTCTAGTGCCCCAGGATTGACAGCCTTAGCTTTTTCCTTTGCTCATCTGCAGCCATCTGCATCTCAGTCTTTAAGCTAATAACAATGCTTGTTTTCCAGATTCCTTAAAAAGGAAGAGAAACCTTTCAGGAAGGCAGTAGCACTGGACATTCTACATGCAGTGAAGTAAAAAATGCTGTCTCTACATCCAAATGATAACCTCTTTCTAATTCTTTTTTGAAACCGATTTCCCCAGTTGTGAGCAGTGGTGTCCTATCAGTATCAATGGGTCTGCTTGTTGGAAATATGAAAACACTCTGGGTACTGGCCAGGGCTGCACAAGATTCTTAGGGCACAAAGGTTTGAGGCTACTGCAAATTAAAGATTTGCTGATTTGATTTGCTCCTGGGTTTATGCTTTTTCAGGCTTGTAGTTGTGCTTTGAGCAAGTTCAGTAGGAAGTTAATTGTCTGAATAGATCGAGATCTTTCATATCACGCATCTAGGGTTTAGGTTATTTTAAACATCAGAAGCTAATCTTAGCAGTTATTATGGTAAACTGATGTAAATGTCTGGAAATTAGTCATTTGAACCATGTCAGAGCTATTCCAGCCTTTCTGTTCTGGGTGAGATGTTACCAGATTTCTGCTAATTTATCTGCATTTTTGATAAGTAGCTTTCATGGTTACTCAGCAATATTATACCGTATTCTCTAGGTGAGGACTTCTTCCATGCTGGAGCAGCCGTAGGAAGGAAGAGTTTGAGATAGAGATTGGACTGTAGCCTATGCTCTGATTTTGATGTACTCTGGCTCTTAAATCTTCTGCAGCTGGGTTTAGCCTGTTGTTCCTACAATCCCTGCTCATAGCTCTTCAAAGCCTTCAATTCTCCTTGGGTTTGCTATCTTAGCGTTTCTAGCCTAAATTTATTCGCACTCAGTATGAATAGTTAATGCCCATTTGGCCTTCTACTAGCAAGTCCTAAGTTATGAATAACTTTTCTTCATGGGTTCATTTAGAAGGATCATGCCTGCTCTCAGTTCTTGTTTATCACAGTTAAGAAGTAAAACTCTATTTAGTCTGCTCTTTTAAGATGGACTATCCACTCTCTCACCCTTATCCTGTGAGGTGTGCCTCACAGCACCTTCTTCCTCTATGCTCCTGTTTGAATGTTTTTCCTTCCAGCAAAATTGTCATAAAGATTTGTGACTTGGTTTTAGACATAACATAGACACTTTTCAGAGAACTTCCAAAATAACCATGGCAGAGATGGAAACAGCCAAACCTTTCCTCCTCCCCTTTGCTTTGATCATTAGAACTTGCTTTATATGATTTAAATACCAGCATTTTACATTCTGCAACTAGGCTGATTTTGCTTCTCATCTTTTTTTACCTGCACCAGGGTACCAGGTACTTTGACAACATGTGTTGACTGGTATTGTCTTTCTTTTCCAGGGAGGCTCAGCTTTTTCTCCAGCATCTGTTATTACTAAGAGGAGAGCACAGACCCAAGCAGCAGTCCTGGCTGAAGATGTGGGATGCCCTTTATCCACCAGTGAGGAAATTGTAGCCTGTCTCCGCCAGCTGCCTGCTCGTGTCCTCAATGATGCACAGACTAAGGTATACCACAACAAAACACATGCCATTGGCGAGGAATCAGAAAGTTGCCTTTGACACAAAGCTGTGAGGAAGCTTAAGAAAGAAACTGGTCTGAATCTTTGTGAAAGAGGAACAGGACTATCTTTGGTGGAGTGATGCTGGTGTCCATGACATCCACCTCTGACCTATGAATACTTGCAGCTTGATTCTCCTTTAGACTCAAATCTTTTTACACTACTTTGACTACATTTCCCAAAATTAATCAAAATATAGTTTTTGCCTTCTTTCTGTCCCCTCTTATCTGCCCTTGGGTTTTACTTTAGGAGAATCAAATGTCTAGCTTTTCTGCAAAAAACTTCATTTTTGCAGGAAAGGAAGTGGGGAGGGATGTCAGTGCTCTGAAGTGGGAGACTTGTGAAAGCTACAGTATACGTATTTCTAGAGATGGATCCTTTACTCACAGTTTAAAACACTGTCTGGCAATGCATTTTCCAATCAGGGTCAGCATAGAGCCAATCCGTAATTTAAAACAATCATTTTATGATTGCAGTTCTCTTGGCCTATTCAACTTCGCTTCACCTACTGAGACTGTCATTCCTGCCAGTGATGAGTTTGCACTTACTGATTGCTTGTTCACTTGAAGGCTATCAACATAGTTGTCAAAAGCATCAATAAAATGGAAATCACCAGGGTAAACTAATTTAAATGCAATATTATTGCTTTTTTTGCTAACCTAGCTCCTAGCTATAAGTGGCCCATTCCAGTACTGGGGTCCAGTGGTGGATGGAATTTACCTTCGGGAAACTTTAGCTAAAGCCCTGCAGCGTCCTCAACTTCGGAAAGTAGATCTGCTTATTGGAAGTGCTCAGCAAGATGGGTTGATCACCAGAGCTAAGGCCATTAAGGTAGGAAAACACTCACTGTTAATGAACTGATGGTGTTACTGTTGTTATAGTAATGGCAGTTATCATATGAAGCCAGGACAGGTGCTTTTCCATTTCTACAATTGGTGAATTACATGCACATATGCAAAGGCATTGCCCATCTCCAGGCTGTCTTGTTTAAGCTGATTAATGGCATTATTGTATTTATTGATAGACATTATTGAGATATGAAGAAGTTAGAGATTAGCAATGATTTAGCATGTATTAATATGAAGCAGTGTGTTTTACTGTCTCTAAAATCCTCTTTTCTATTGCATTCTCAGTTGAATCTCACAAGGAAGAAAGCAAGCTCATAATTTGGTTATAAGTTTTTTCACCATGCAGCAGGACTAAGTCTTTTCCATGCCAGCATTTTCTTTTTTGGCATTTTTTTCTTTTTCTCTTTTGCCTGAAAGAAGTATATTTTCTTGTAAAGATCATTCTGACTATGGCCTAGGAATGACTAAGAATAATACTGGCTTGATGTGTGTGCTAAGGATTCAGGGCATAGACTGGTGAAATGAAAAAGAATTGCATCCAAGCTGTACTTTGGACGTAAAAGTCCTCAAAATCATCAAGTTCTGCCCAGAGGGATTTTACATCTTCTTGTGAACCTTCTGGTTTTATTTGTCCTTCTGGTTTCTATCTGTCCCTCTCTATGATGGGAATGATAGCATGTCCCTGTTTAACAAATTAGATCAAATGCTCCAATGTGCTCAGATATACAACAAGAAATCAATAGGAGAATGCAGCATGGCAGGAATTGTTTTGCAGATTGCTTAAGTGAGCTGCAGGTCTGTTGCTATCTTTCTGTAACTGTGTGAATCTCATCCCTTAGGAGGCAGTTAAAGGTCAATCCCACCTTCTCTTTGTTGGTAGCCAATGAAATGTAGACCAGTTTAATTCAGAAATAATGGCAAGATTAGCCCTTTGAAAGAAGGCTTTTTGATCCACCTGAATAAAGTTCATGTTGCTTGTTTAGTCTCCATCAGAAGTTTCTTGCTCTTATTTCATCTCTGTTGCTCTTTTGGAATCAATTAAAAGCGGAAGTCAGGCATAGGAGATGGACCGTGACACTGGCAATCTGCAGATAATGATCCAGACCTTGTGAGAGGGGAATAAACCTCAGTAACCTTATGTGAAAAAGAGTAGGAAGTGAAATTCTTTCCTTTACCACTATTTCCACATATGACAGTTGTCTGTAAAACTGAAATAAAATGTCATGATGTATGAGACATTATGCAACAAATCGTAACGTTAATGAGAGACAGAAGTGCTAAAGGCCAGCACTGTCAGGTTGAAATGAAAAGGAAAAACCCCATAACTGAGAGTTTGCAGTAAAATGTTGCCTTTCCAAAAAGAAAATACTTTCTGCAAGCCTTCAAATAAAGAAGCTAAGATTGGAAGGGGACTCAAAAACTGGTGCAACTGAACCTTAAGAAATGGTCATATCTACCTCATCCTGTTGAACATCTCCTACTGTTGAACATCTGATCTCCTTCGGCAGGGGCTTAACTATCCTCAAATAGAAGGATAGTTAACTTGTTTACTAGCTATGATAATAGTAACTAACTTACTTGGTGTAACTGCTATAGATTAGATTCCATCCTGTTCCTGAAAATTCATAATATTCATGGCAGGTGGTTATATTTTATTTGCTCCCTTTTGATGTCCTTAAGCTGGTTTCATATTCTCAGTAAGCACTTTATGCACATTTTCCTCTATTTTCCTGTGTCTTCAGGTATTCAGGGCTTGAGGGAATATGATTCTTTTGACGAATGTGCATTTATTCAAAAATTATTGAGATTGTTTTCTTAAATACCTGCTGCAAGGTTGAAGTTTTGTGATTTCTTCCTGATCCATGCAGTTAGTGTAGTAATTGTTGGGAAATTGTAATGCTTCCTTTGTCACTGAGCTATTTAAGAGCATGTATTTTCTATCTCAAGACCATTTATACCTCATAGCCGTCATGACCATGTACAGTTGCAGTCAAAGTCAGATGATAAAGTCCTGAGTAGGCCACAGGCATATTTAGCTACAGTGGCAGAAACTGGTGCCAGTGATGGTTGTTACTGAGAAGTCTGTGCTCCATTTCCTCTGTCATAATGTCATAGGGGACCTTTGATCTGTGCCAAGTGTCCTCTCACCACAATAGATGTGAAAGAAGAATTTGAGACAACCCACACTTATATCCCACTGTTCTACTTTATTTGATTTAAGAGTTCCTTTGAGGTAGACCTGACTTGCACCTTTCTGGGAAAACTGAAAGCTGGTTTTACTGATGTACTAAGGAAGGTGGGAGGGCTTAGAGCACTGAACTCAACTGGGGGAACCAAAGAATAGTTTCTACCTTGCCTTTGACTACTACCTGGTTATTTAATCTGTTCTACAAAGAGGAGACCAAACCTCTCTGGGATGAAAATCCATCTGTGGATGTGTTCCAACTCTGTAGATGGAAGAAGGATGCATGTGTTTGGGTAGCTAAACAGTGCAGTTAAAAGGTCCTCTGGCAAGAGTATGGAATTGGCAAAGTCCTTCATTTCCAGCTCCTTTAGGATGACTGATTTCAGTGTAGTCACATGTACAGAGTGAGGACAGAAAAAGTTGACCCCTGCTGACCTGGGAATAGCTGTGCTGGAAAATTCAGACAAGGTCTTGCTCTATTGATTTCAGTCTTGCTCTGTTAATAGTGATCCTGTAAATGGTGAGGAAACACTTTTAGCCATTTGGATGCAAGCAAGTTTGAGATGTGATATGAATCTTATCACCTTAGACTGGAGCTGCAAACAAGTTTTATAAACTCATAGCAGTCAAGTGAGAGTAAAACCTCTAGACTGTAGCCAGGCCTGGTATGGTAAATCCAGTTGGCACCATATTGTTCTGTGGGGGCTTATTTTGTTGTGTTGGGTGTCTCTGTATTCCCACTGCATCACTGTGCTTATGCTTTTTAAAGCCTTTACTATTAAAAATGAAATAGAAAGACAGAAGGCACCACTTGTGTACTAGCAAAACATGTATGTTTGATTTGTTTACAGCTGAAGGCTGAGGTGTCCCAGTGGTGCTTGTAGCAGAGAGTATGCTGAACATTTGTGCTCAGTGTCTTGCCCATGGAAATGACCGGTTATGACATTCACTTGAATGCTTATTCATGTGAACTGAGACAGATTTACCACTTCCTGGAGCACTTTGTACTCATCTCCAGTGCAGCCATCAAATGGTTGAAACTAAGTGAGAAACAAAGCAGAGTTTGTTAAGGGAATGGCAAGTGGTACCATAATGCACTATTATGTGGCATATGGAGCGCATAAGCCCAAACCTGTTAACTGCAATTCCCATGACAGACCTTGAGGGATATTAGCTTTGAGCAGCCACAAATTAGAGCAACTGAGCAGAAACCTCTAAAAATGTTGATTTCAATTCCCAATGGACAAAGTTTTATCCCTGGGCTATAAGTGATGCTCAGGTGGGAGGATCTAATGGCATTAAATATATGTGTTTTTCTTTTTCTCTCCCTCCTTAGTACAAATCTAGTTGGCCGCAGAACCCAGAAGCAGAAGATAGTGGAGTGAAGCAATAGAAATATAGTTTATGTACTTCATGTAAGCAACTGGATCTAGGCAGACTATTCTGTACTATTTTGCAGCCAGTTTCTTTGTGGATAAGGGTATTCAGCAACATATAATAGATGGCACATATGTGTATATTACTTGTAATGACCAGAGGAGCAGTGTCCTAATAAATGCCATCAGTGAGCAGTATGGGCTGATATCAGCTTTTTACTTCTTCTTGCAACTAGCTGGAATCCCTGACAGATTCTGTTGAATGGCTGGCAGGTCTCTCACCATCTTTTGTGACATTTAGTCACAGACCTAAAATCTGTACATACCCTGTTGGTGTTACCACTGTTGTGGTTTGTCAGTAAAGTACATTCTGCCCCTTGGAAGATGTAAATATTTTACTACCAACTGCTACAATTTTTGTTTAACTAAAACACTGGACCAGATTCATTCCTATGCTCCAGAAACTACGCTGCAGCAGCAAGAGCAGTAAGATTTAACTCATCATTTAGGCAACGTTTAGAACAGCTTTGTATCACCAGAACAGTAGAAGGTTGTACACCTGCTGTCTTTAATTACTTTCTTACTTACTTCCTAAAGTAAGTTGAAAATCCCACTATAACTCTAAGGTCAGCTGCTAATACCTCCTTAAAGGTTAACAGAATGTAAATTGTTTTACATAATGTGCAGCTGCTTCTATTAATCTGGTAGCAGCTGTTATATCTACTGCTATGTGAAAATTGTTCCTTGGTCATGTATTTTCCAACGGGAAACATTTGTTGGACATGGAAAATTGATCAAATTGAATCAATTTCTGACAATTTAAAATGCTTTGCCCTTTTATGGGCTTTATTAAACCCTTTTCATGGGTTCTATTTTGAACATATTGCTTTGTTTTGTGCTGTCATGTTGAGATCGGATGTTTAAACTACATTTCACTGTACCCAAAGCGATACTTGAAAAATCATGTTTCAGGTTGGGCTATTTTAGTACTGGCTTGGATGAAAATGTCTTAAGATGTCTTACAAATGCCAGTTCTATTTCTCATCCATCTCTGCCTCTTGGGTCCTCTTTCACCTGGCTCAACACACCTCAGGGACCCCACTCTATTATCAGTGGCTGGTGAGAAAGGTCACCAGAATTTTTGGGGGTATTTCATCACAGAAACTAGTGTGTACATCACAGAAACTAGTACATAGACGCAGTAAAAACCTAATACCAACCGCACTGAGTCAGATCAAAAGCCCACTTAGCACAGAATGCTGTTTTCAGCGGTGGCTAAGAGTGGGTATTTGTAGGAATAGGGTAAACAATTCTGATACTTCTGCTAAATGCTTTCCAAACCTCTAGTACTTTGAAGCCCAGGGACTGCCTAAGCTGAATTAGTCTTTATTTAGTAACTATCAACCTATTTTCTTTTTTATGTTCTTTAATTCAAAACTTGTTCATGAAACTTCATCTTCACCAATTCTGGCATCAACAAAACTGTGTGCCAAGGAGTTTCTCAACTTAACCATGTGTTGTGTGACGATCCATCTCCCTCTCAGTGGTTTTTGACCGTAATGTTTATTTGATGCTTGGCATTTGATGAGGCAGTGAAGGAACAGTTCCTAGGGCACATAATCAATACCCTATATACTCTTATTCTCTTTCTTTTTCTGTTTTAAATATCCATGGAAGGTGCAAAATAAGGTAACAAATCCATAAAAAGTAAACAAAAAAAAACCCAAAATCAAAGCAATAAAATGAAAGCATTGCTTGAGTGTTACTTTGTACAGGGTGGTGCTTTACACATAAGAGCTTGGGATCTGCACTGATGCTGAAAAGCCTCTATTCTTATCCATAACTACTAGCCTAATACACCAGCCTCAGTCTCCAGATGAGAGATTCCCAATTAAACAGTGGCAATGCTTCTGCTGGTTAATATGGACCTGAACTGGTCGATGCCAAAGCTGATGGAAAGATTGCTTAGAATTCAGCAAACTCGCAGTCAAGTCTTCAGGGATGATTTGTGTTTATTGCAGAAAGCTATACGTGTCCTTGCTGTATTTAAACTGAATGATTTCACAGGCAAGCGTGCTGTGGAGTTTGATTTCATATGTGGCATTTTTGCACATGAAGTGACGTGTCATGTGTGAGTTGCAAATCTTCTCTGAAGTGCAGAGTGTATTACTAAAACTGGCACCGTGTGGCTCTTTTCACATTGCATGGGCCAAAATTTAGCCAAGAAGAATTTATTACAAATACCAGAGAAATTGCCAAAATCTTTTTAGACCTTGGGATATTTGGTAGTGTTTTGAAATCCCTTGTAAAGTCACTTAATCAAAATGCACAAAGGATTAGAATATGTCAGTAAGGACAGGCCTCGGCCTCAGCACATGGGGACTTATTTTCCATCTTTCATTTCTGTGAATCTGTTGAAAAGTAATTATTCCCTCTGTACTTTCTGTATAGGGTTGTGGAAAGACCTTCAAGCAGCGTGATGAAAACCAGCTGTGAGCCATCAAAATAATATATTAAGTAAAGCAGCTATGGTAACTGGACTGGGCAGGCACCAGCCTATTTTGCATCAGACTGACTGCCCAAAATAATATAAGTAGTTTATTAGATCTTTTTCTCTGTAGTTCTTATACCAAGCTCCAGCCAGTGTGCACCTGCAAGGTGCTCTCTTTAGGAAGGACTTGAGCAACAGGGAAGTTCAGGTTACTTTTTTTTTCCAGGACGTTGCTCATTTCTGAACTTGAAATAAGACATTAATAAAAAAAAGGGAAAATATTACTCAAAGGAAGATATGTTGAAAACTTCCAGCAGTCTTAACTAAGATCAGGTATGCGGTTTAGCATAGTAGGTCATCCCTTTGCTATTGATAATTCTGAGGTGACATGGGCACTCTGCTCTGGAGAAAATGCCTTTATGTTAGGAAACATTTCAGACTACATATCACAGGAAAAGGGTCTTTCAGTGTAGGTCTCACTGAGAGGCCCTAGGTGTTTGGAGATCATGGCTGCTACTGCCATTGGGATTTGGAGAAGGATGATTTCTTTTCAAGGCCTAAAGCAGATATTATAGAATCATAAAATCATAGAATCATAGAATAGTTAGGGTTGGAAAGGACCTTAAGATCATCCAGTTCCAATCCCCCTGCCATGGGCAGGGACACCTCACACTAGACCATGTCACCCAAGGCTCTGTCCAACCTGGCCTTGAACACCACCAGGGATGGAACATTCACAACTTCCTTGGGCAACCCATTCCAGCACAGAGATCTGAGCCTATATTATTCCACTAAAAATGTATCTTTTGGTGTTTTTTGTAAATTCTGTGTATGCATTTTGTTCTTAGAAATTTGAAGAAAGTCAAGGAAGAGCCAACAGCAAAACAGCCTTTTACCAGGCTCTGCAAAATGCTCTAGGAGGAGAAGACTCCAACTCATTCATTGAAGGTGCAGCTACGTGGTATTATTCCCTCGAACACTCAACTGATGATTATTCATCCTTTTCCAGGGCTTTGGAAAATGCCACCCGGTAAGTAACTCATCCTACTACAGCTGTGTGATTGGGGTTAAACAAGGTTTGTTCTGCTTATCTCAAGTGTCCATTTATATTCTGAAAAACTTGAGTGATTCTTACATAAATGAACAGAGAATGGGGAATATGATTTCATTTTCCAGGTTTCTGATGCAATCGGTAAACAGAAATTGAACTGACTTTTATGCCTTGTAAAAAGTTTGAATAATCTTTCCCTAAGCTGTATATTGAATTCGGAATGCTAATGCTTCTCTGTGAGCTCTTTCATGTCACAGATGACTTGGTTGTTTGTATACTCTGTATTGAGTCCTCTCATCCCTGTGACAGTAGAACTAACAGACTGGCTTTTATTCATAGTCACCTAATTATACATTTAGATACTTCTACTTTTTGAATACTTGGAAAGTGGTCAAATTTGAAAACTTTGATTTCAGCAATTACATTAATTTTTTTATTATGAAACCTGCAAAAATATTTCTTCACAACAACAGGCTTCCTAAAGGTATCCTGTGTAAAATGCTGAAGCATTTGTGAATGTTTAGAAAAGTGGTTCTCAACCCCATTCTCTCCATTGCTAATTTCCATTTTACCCATGGGCAGAAGAATCCCCTTAAACATATTCCTGTATTTTCTTGACCCTAGTGTAATCATTTATGGCAGTGTACAGTGATTGCATAATGTCATCCGATACAATTTTGCTTCTTCTGTGTATGATTTCCTATGGTGAGAGAAAGCAGAATTGGGCAATAGGATGCTTCTATAGGAAGTCTTCTTGTGGAGATGAAAGAAGAAAACGCAACTCTCACCTTGTTTGATCCACCAGGATACACTGTAGACTCACAGTGCCTCCAGGCCTCTTATGAAGGAAATAGATAGGGTGAAATGTCATCAGATACATGAACAACTTACCTCTAATATACATGTTCCCATCCTTTGCCTTGAAGCATTACAGGGAGAGACCATTGGGAAGTGGAAGATGAGTGGTGGGCCATGTTCACACCACCTATTCTATATGCATATCATCAATCTTTAATTTGCTATGGCATCAAGGTCCAGCAGTTTTGAATAAGTCAGTTTGAAGAGTTCATTGCCCTCTTGAACACAGCAGTCATGACACTGATGGTAGGCCATAGAGACCTAGTTGCGTGGTGGAGCTTTCTGTCCTACTGTGAGCCTCTCCATGAGACTTTAGAGACATGATTTTCCTTTCAGTCCTCCATCAGAGTTGCAGGGCAACTTGCAGAGTTGCAGAGTTGCTCCAGGGGACCCTCAGGGAGCAGGAGATGAACAGGAGCCAAGATTCACTTGGAAACATCTGATACAAGACAGTGGTGACCAGATCTGTTTGGGGAAGGTTTCTGGGTGGTCCAGGTGTGCTGGTGCATTGAGGTCATGGAGTAAACAAGTCAGAAGGCCATGGGTTGAGCTTTGTGCTATTTATCGAGTCTAACACCATGCAGCATCTCACAGAATCATAGAATCATACAGGTTGGAAAAGACCTTTAAGATCATCGAGTCCAACCATTAACCCAATGCTGCCATGTCCCTAATCACTGCATCTGCATATCTTTTCAATACCTCCAGTGACAGTGACTCCACCACTTCCCTGCATACCACAAGGTGTTTAATGAGAAGGGAGTGGGGACAGATGGAGTACTTGGATCTCAGGGTTATGGGGTCTTTATAAAGGTGAAGTTTGTCCCAGGGACAGGCTACCCATCACTGTGGCATTTGGGGCCACTGCATGCAGTGCATGTGGAAGTAATGTGTTCCATGGGTGTTAAAGCCAGAACTTATCTTCAATCTCTTTCTATCACCACTGTTACCCATGGGGCTATAATTGTTTAGTCAGATCAGTAAAGTTTTAAACCATAACAAACCACTAAAGGACTTGAATTTTAACTCCTCTTCCTATCCAGAGATACCTCCATCAGAAGCTGCTATGACACAGGGCTGTCACATTTGATCATCCACGTTCAGCCCAGGGCTCAGTGTGGTGCAAACACTGACTTTTGCAAAGCTACAGCGGCCAGCAAGCCACTTGCTTGTGGCAGGATGTGATACACAAATAGCTCCTCTGGCTGTCAGCCTATGAGTGACCTGCAGCAGCCTCCTGGCCATAGGGATTACCTGCTTGTTTATGGTCTGAGGCAAATGACTTGACTAAGGAAAGACATGAATGTCTTAAAGAGTCACTATGAGCAAGCAGGATGATGAGTAGTGAAACCAGGACATCTGATGATATTCGTTTTCTATAAACAGTGGAAATCACTCCAGCTATAGCAGAAAGGGAGAGGAGACAGCAGTTACAGAATGACAGTGACCTACAACATACACATAGGGCAGAAGAGAGCATTGATTCTGGGTTTTTTGTGTGCTCTTTTTCTTTTTTGTTGTGGTTTTGTATTTATCTGAATAAAATATTACTACCAGAATAAATGTGCAACCCGAGGAAAGTTCTGTGTCAGGAAGTTCTAACTGCCTGCTAAAGCTTTAACAGGGTTACAGAGTGTGAGAAAGCAACAGAAGTGGTTGTTATAAACTACGCACATTGTGCATATCTTGTGGTTTTAAAATATTTCCACTTTAAAACTGTTTTAGCTGCAATTGTCTGGTATTTTTCCCAGGCATAAACCAAGTTTAATTTTCTTGTTCTTTCCTTTTATTTAAAATAAAAGAAAAAAAACAAAGAAAATACCCCACCAAAAGCCTCTGGTATGCCGTGCCTGTAAGAAACAGCCATTTCAGTTTTGTTTCTTTATTTCCCCAGAAGAACTAGCTTCTCCCCCCTCCATAACACCAACTGAGAATCAGTTCTAAGTGGTGAAATGTATCTCAAAACATTTCTCGAGAGCTAATGCTCTCCAAAGGCTCCCTAGTTTTCAAAGACCATCTGCTCCTCTAAAACCCTGTGCTGGTAGGCATGTGAAGAGCAGTAATTTTCGTTTCATAAGGGTGTTGTCAACCATAACCGTCAAAGAACATTGTGGTCAGTCAGCTCATAGCTTGTGGTCTCACAGATGGGCTTAAAATAAACTCTGTTGAACCAAGATAATTACCCAAACAGTGCCTTTTATATTTGTACCAGTTAAATATAGCAACGTGCATTTATGCTTCTCTGACACTGTTCTTTCTTGCATCAGTCATTCTTTTTTTTACCTTGCAAGTCTGAAGGAGCAGTTACTGCTTCAGATTCACTACACTGAGAATTGAAACCTCCCACTTCCGCAGCATATACACTTGTGTGTGCTTGTGTAGTTATGGATATATAAACACCCAAAGACTGTGCAGAGTCTTTGGGCACATAGAATGATAGAATAGTTAGGGTTGGGAAGGACCTTAAGATCGTCCATTTCCAAACCCCTGCCCTGGGCAGGGACACCTCACACTGAACCATGTCACCCAAAGCTCTGTCCAACCTGGACTTGAACATCACCAGGGTGTAGAATGTACCTGTACATGTAGAATAAGAAGGGGTGATATGTGTACATATAATGTGGCTTTGGTGAATCATAATGAGATATGTTGCAGTAAGGTGTCCTGTTTTCTGCCTGCCCCTCTTGAGCTGCTTGTGCTCCTTTTAGCTACTGCTCATCCACCTTCCAGACCCATTTTCTGGGGCAATTGGAGCTAGGAAGGTTTAGATACATTTGCGTGACTCATACCTTTGCATTGCAATACCTGCTGATAAACTTATCTTTTCACTATCTCATTGCACTCTTCTTGTTTAACCTTTCTCACCCAAACATACTACAAAAATACACCAGATTTTCCATGTTGATGGGTCCTGCCAGTGGCCCTTCAGGGTATCTCCAAAAGTGATCTCTTACCACTTCCAGCTCTGGAAACTCTACCCCAAAAAATCACACAGATTCAAATGCAGTAATGATATTATTGATCCTTAACCCAGGAAATACATGTCATTTTAGTAGATGCCGTTGCAACCTAGTGCTTCCAGAAGAAGGTGCTTTATGCTAGTACAAGCATGGGCTCCCATAAACTAGACTAAAATGGGAATACTTCTTTTGGCCAGGAGACTCCTTATTTATCAGATCTGGTTTATTTAGTATCATTAGCATTGTTCAACACTCCATAAAGCAGCAATTTTAGTGAATTCTAAATCTTCCAGGACTTATAGAGGGTGAATGTGTTTTCCCACAGTGGGCTTGCAGGTAGAGATATGAGCTGTTTGGGGAGATTTAAAGTAGGCAGTCAATATAGAGAGAAGTCTATTGGTTGAGGAGGGGTATATTTCTCTTATTCCATTATGTGACTGTGTCTGTTCCCTGTTTCTCCTTTCTTATCAGTGACCAGTTTATCACGTGTCCCATCATAAACATGGCTAGTCACTGGGCTGCTGCCTCCAGAGGAAATGTCTTCATGTACCACGTACCTGAGAGCTCCTCACAGAGCAGGTAAGGAGGTGCATTTTACTATGTTTCTTTGGGGTTGGAACTAGATAATCTTAAGGTTCTTTTCAACCCTAACTATTCTATAGTTCTGTAATTTAGGGTTTCCAAAACCAGAACTGTCTATTTGGGCACCCTGTGGAGTAAATCAATAGGTGTAGGTACCTCACATAAAGAGTTCAGATTAGCAGGGGAGGGATTGAGCTCTAATAGATTATTTCTCTCTCTTTACTATATAGGAATGCTGTTTCAGAACTGAGGCTTTCCAAGTTAGACATCTAAATTAATTTCTCCCTTTTCAACTTACCTACCTTAGTCAGTTCCAGATTGCCTTTTAGTTTCCTACTCTGCATCTGCTAAACCTCCTGTAAAGAACTAGGATGTGGTCAGAGCCATCAGGAGTCCACAGCTCTCAAGATAAATGGGGTAACAATTTCTAAGGACTCAACATAATTTAACACTGCCCCCTTTTGAAGTCAGTGCAGCTGTACTGTACTTACACTGAGTGGCCTTCAGTGTGGAGGGGCTCTGGGGTTTATTCCTCTCTGCTCCAGTACCGTGACTTGTGATCAGACAACAGACTGTCTCATGGGAGGACAAATATTTTCGAGCACAAGCATTTGCAGGCTCAGGCTCTCTGTCACTCTTCATGGTAGAAATGTACTTGGAAAACTGTCAGTAGGAGAATCAAATTCTAGACAGAAAGGTCTATGTGCCTGCAGGAGATGCAGATGTCTTGTTCCCTTTGGTGCAGAACAAGCTGGTAGTCAGAGACTGTTAAGGTGACCTTTCCTGGTTTTATTTTAGACCCAGCCCCTCCCAAAAGTCAGGATGAGACACTGATGTTTGCAGGCAGTGCTGAGCACTTTGTGCTGCTATGGGACACACCACGGTACCCCATGAACCCTTGCTCTCAAGGGCCAGGTGATCAGAAACTGCAGTGACGATAGCCCTCCCATTCCCTGGATCCACACCTTAGGGCAGCATGGCACACAGGGATGGTCTCTTCTAACTGTTCCCTTATGAGTACTGCCTCTCTCCAAGAAAGACTTCAAACCCTTTCCTTTTTCTCAGGCTTTCTCCAAAAGGGCTCAAGAGGAGGTACAGCGAGTTCCTACTGGCACCATTTGATACTGTGAACTGCGCAGGTTATTCCATTTCCTGATAGCATAGTGAAAAAGCATTTGAAAGAAACCAGCCAAGATCTAGGTTACAGATGAAGGCCATTATGCTACGGCAACACAGGCTTGCTTTCTTTTTAGCTGAGAAGTTAATCCTTGGGGAGCTGTTATTTCACTGGCAGCTCCAGCGGGAATGTTCACAGTGCTCCTTTTGGCTACTGGTAGGCTCAGATAAGTGACTTTTACAAAGCTCCGAACAGGGCTGAGTTATGGTATGCCAAAAATCCAGCTGCACAAAAAGAAGCCTTCTCAAATTAGCTAGCAAGTCTTCTCTTGCTTTGGAGAATGATAGAGAGCCAGTCATCTGTGATAAGAACTTACTTAATAGTAGATGAAATAGTACTCATACAACTTAGACTCACTGGCTTTGACACAATGATTTTAAATTGATGAGAGTTTCCTTTTCTATTTAGCCTTATTTAAGATCTCCCTGGTTAGCTCTCCTCACACTTTCCAGTGCAGTTGTAATTTACATAGCACTTAGCTACACACTTTAATAGTATTTATGTTTTCAGTGGTCTTCCCAGCTAATTACTTTAGATTTTAGTGCAAAACTTATTATTCTGCCTTTTCATAACCCTCTTTAAAAGAATAAGCAAAGCCAGTATGCTGTCTGAAACTTGTAGGAATGTAAGGCAGAAGCTCGAATGCCTTAGGCTAAGCCCTCGCAAGGAGAAACGAGCCTGAATTGGTATGCTGCGTTTACATTCTTACTCCTTTTGTCTTTACACTTAACTACCATTAAAATAAACGTTGTTTAGCTTGCAAAGTTTAGCTTGCAAAGGGAAGCACTTAAACAGGAATATGTCATCTTGTCCCTGTCCAGAAGGATCTCATTTGACACTAGGACATGACTATTTGTGAAGTGATACCCTGGTTTTACCAAGAGACCCCACACTAGGCCATTTGCTGAATATACTGCAAGCTTTTTGTTTAAACTTTGTTGTCATTCATTCCTAAATGAATCTTTCCTTATTCTTCATCATGGTTTTTCCATGCTACCTCTCTCACTTCCCATCCCTGCAGCATTCCCAATGCATATAGTATACGTGCATTGCAGGCTGTCCGGCAGCCTCACTGCATGCCAATGATGTGATGATGTTGAGGGTAGGAGCTTCACATGGGAGAATGGCCTGAAGTGCTAAAAACTGAGAAACCGTCAGTTTCTGAAACCAACAAAGCTCAGTTCCTGGGAATGTTACTGGCCATTTGCCCTACCAGACTAAAACCAGCAGTGCACATGAAACAGACTTCAAGGAGAACACATGAACTAATTTTGGGGAAAGATCTGGCAACCATGTCACATATTCCCAAGGTACTTCCCTAACCCCTGGAGTAATAAGCCCTGACAGTTCTCCAGTTCTTCTCTGAAATCTGTGACTCTTCTTAGGAGGAGGAGCAGAGGCAGATACTGATACCAAGTGCAGCTTAGCTAGAAGGTAGGAAGGTGTGGGTTTGAACTTGCTCATCAGAAGTGAGAATTTAATCTGGGACCCTGCAAACACTTTAGCTATTAAATTCCATAATGGAAGAACCCTGTTACTGCCATTTCTTTGTGTTAATGAATGCAATAGCTAACAGTATGCTTCACACATAGTGGTCATGTAAGTAGACCATACGGGATCAGATACCCTCCAGTGCATTGTAGCTGGAAGAACGCCTCATTTGATGTTCCTGATCACTCATAGGTAATTGACAGAAAAATTTGTTTCTCAGTCTATTTGATAATCTCGTCTTGGTTTGCTGAGATACAGAACTCTGCTTATAAAAATGGAAACTTCTCTAGTATTATGTCCATTGGGTAACATAAGACATAAAATAATGATTTTTTTTTGGTCTTTGGTTTCTAAATTCTTCCTAAGATGTCAGTGTACACAGGATATGGACCTTTCCCTCTTTGTGTTTGTCACGGATATCAGAAAGATAATATTATCTATAGTAACTATTAATAGCTACCTCACAGGGATATTGGAAAGAGTACCTTAAAATCATATTGTGTTCAGATAACTGCAGCAATGGAAGACTATTTACTCTTAGATAAAATATTCTGGCTGGGGAAATGGCCATTCACTAAGATAAGTAACACAGTCATCAATTTCTACCCTGCCACCTCTCTCCACTCTATGTACATCCCCCAAAACGTGTAACACAACAGTTAAAATGCAGAGATGAAAAAGTAGTGGTATTTCCTCTTGTTTGACATAGAGCAGTCTCCTAATAACTCACAGCACGATAAATAAGAAAGGAGGAGGAACTCAGCCAAAGACAGACCCAACTGCAATGATGCAAAGTAGACCAAAAGTTATTAAACAGGGAAGAATTTTTACCAGTACAAGTCAATTAGCAAAAGTTTGTCTCACAGCTGGATGTTTCTAAGATGTATACACATACACACATTCCAGCATGCATAGATACAGGGGTAGGATTAAAAAGCCCACTCTAAACTGATGTCTATGACATATGTGGAAAATCACATAAACCCATGGACTGACAGTTTTCATATAGATAAATGGATCTTGCAGAGAGCAAACTAATACCTCCTTCCACGTGGTAGCGTTCTCCTGAGCTTGGCCTGAAACTGTGTCTGCTTTAGTCTTCAGTTCCCATTTAAATAAGGAGTGGGATGTGTAGCCAACTCCTGCATTAATGATCTGTGGTAAAAATATATACATAACCCAGATGCCATTTTCTCACTCTCTCTTTGAGAACACTTAGGCCTCGGAGTAAACATTTATTCAAAACAATGCGGGAGGAATGTGGCTGCTCAGCATTGCCTAGGATTAGTGAGGAGGGCTGGAGTACAGCTTTAGTTACACTAAAGAAATATGTGATAGCAGAAGTATGTTTTGAGAAGGATAATATTATTAACCATACAAAGATTTGCCTCCTTCACCCTCCAAGAGGTTTCTGGGTGATTTTGACATATTATATGAAGTAGCACTGCTTGCCATGCCAGCATCGTTTCCAAGTCACACTGTGGTGCCAAATGTGCTGTCTTAAAGATGGTGGGTAAAAATCAGTGCTCTGCTCACTGAGTAGGCCAGATCATCAGCTGCAGCAGGATGGCAAAGCATTATGGTTGTTACTGAGGAGTCTAAACTGAGACTTAATGAAGCTCTATCTTGTAATGTCATTAACATTCCAATTGTCGCAAAAGATTTTAACTGTTGTGCACTGGACAGATTCATCTAAGATTAATGAGTTTCTGTTTTAAGCCATTTTAGTTGAGTCTGTCTTTACCTTCTGACTGTGTATTCTTGTGCACATTGGTGTGAGTTGCCAAAAGACTTCTCATTGCCAGTGCTCAGAGTTGGCTGGATTTCCGTGACACTTTCTATGGTTCCTGTAACTGAAGGAAAGAAATTATGACTAAAAAAAAAAAGAAAAGTTTTTGTATAGACCCATTCAGCTATCTGAAGTACTTTAATTTTCTATTTGTTATATATGCTGTGCTAATTCTGGCTGTTGTTAATATCCCTTTAATTAAAGGAGATTTTCTACTCTTTTGCTTTTGTAATAGTCATATCCTTGTCCTTTAATCTGTTCACCACTTGTTGTCCACTTGAGGCTCTTCTCCTGACTGCAGCTGTTAGTCCATGAGTACGAACACCCCACAGGTTGGGGGGCCACAGTGTCAGCTTGGTGCTGTGGAGGTAGGCAGAAAGTTATGACTCTGGGCTTCAAAGAAACTCATCTAAACACAGAGGGCACAGGTGGGTGACAACAGTGACAAGATGCACCTTGCCTCCGTAGCTGGGCAAGCACCAGAATCACTTTAGGTAGTGATATACACTTGCTGCAACTTGTAGTTTTTCTCTATAAGGCTGTACTCTCAATCATCTCCTAAAAGTCGTTGCTTTGTTCTTCTTGTTGGAATTGCATGTCAACCCTGTGGTCTTATCCATCGTGTTATGTCAGCTGCAGCTATGAAAACACTCTCCCACTGATTCAACCTCACGCCATTCTCAAGTCTTTAGATAGTTTCTGTGTTGCTCAAGACTTGAGGTCTGAACAATTTGTTTTGTCTTCCCATGGAGTGGTTTAGTTGTCATTTAGTAGATTTTTCACATCTTGGAAATTAGCCATAAATACACAAAAGCAAAGTACCAAACGCAAAAAAAGCAGACCTCAACTTTATTTGAACCAAAATTCAGGAACCACATGTGCTACACTGGGAACAGCTGTTCCCACAAAATCTAGAAGCTAAGCAGAAAGTCCATATATCTAAAAAGCCCTTCCTTGGTGCTCTGATGTCTTTGGATGGACACCATCTTTTAAAGGAAATTCATCCATTCGTTCAACTCGGGAGTAGGCATACTGAACAAATGCATGAGTTTCTGTCCCCAAAGATGCACTCAAGTGTCAACATGCCTATTACTAAGGTTTTGAGAAGGATAATATTATTAACCATACAAAGATTTGCCTGACAGAATTCTGTAATCTGTGTTACTTAGGAGTTCTGACAAGTCTACAAAAGTATTTTCTTCCTGTATGAAGATCTATGATTTTCTTTCTTTTTTTTTCAAGTAGTGTGAGCTTGCAGGTTCTTGAATTTATTATCTGCTATTTCAGTTTTGTTTTCTTCAGTTGGCCCAGCTATAATACAGAGTAGAACACTGTGTATATTGGGAGTAATTCAAGTGGAAAAGGCACAGCAAACTCTAGGATACTTTTGCAAGTCACATGTATCATCTGTAAGATTTTTTTCTACAAAGGTGGATAAATTTGGCAGTTTAGTCCCGTTAGGAGTTAAGCTTTTTCCATATGTCCTGATTTTCCTGAAAAGAAGAAAGAAAAATGTTCATCTGTTTTTCACATGCTTTCCCCCATTTATTTGGCAGGACTTTGTAATGTGAGGAGACACAGTGAGCCAAACGCATCCCAAGAACTGCAGAGGTCACACCAGGCCTTACATTGGCTCATTAAATTTCTATAAATATCCATCCTTTGATTACTTTTTTCCTCTCTGAAATCATGTACTATTTCATTTCATAAGATGTGTGGTGTTCTATATATATATATAAATATGTATATAATCATTTTTCCTTATAATTGAAATGGACATTTCAGTCCAGGCAAAGTTCAGTGTTGGGAGACTGCTTCCTCTCCCACAGCCTTGATGACATGGGGCCTGTTAAGAGCTTAGGATACTTGATGATAGTCTTCAAATCTGCTGGTATTAGAAGAGAATGTAGATGTGTACATTAATGTGAAGAGAATGTAGATGTGCAGAAATACCACATTTGGCATTCCCAATACTTCTTGCAAAAATTAATTCCAAATCAATTGATTGAAAATAAACACAGAAGGTTGATGCAGGCAGTGGCATTTTATAGATAAATCATAGTCTCTTCTCCAGGGACATGGTTCTTATGAAATCCTATCTCGACTCAAATCAACAGGAGATTTATCATCAACTCTGTGAGTCTGGGTTTCACCTGTGCTGTTGAATCCAATCAGCATATAAATGAGCTATTCTCACTAAAGCCAAGTGACAGGGTGAGCAGAGCCAACACAAGGTTTTTCAGACTTGGGATTGAAAAATATAGGTCCTAGACTATATTTGTCCCAGTCTCCTCATTCATTAAAAAAAATACCAACCAAAAAACCAGGATGCCAAAACGGTATCCTTGTAAAAAAGGGAGTGCTTGTGTCATAAAATGGACAGTAGATTGAATATAAAAAAATATTCAGTGTTAAAAGAATTGGCTAAAATTATTTGCACCAATGAAGACAGAATGATTTTGAAGTGAAAATAACAATTAAATTCCTCTCATGTGCTATTCAAGAGGAGGTGTCAAGTTCTTCAACAAGTTTAAATTTCCATTTGTGTGGTTCTTTTGCCTACTTACCAGTAAAACATTTTAAAGCACAAGAAGAAAAGGAAACTCATGGCCACACGTTAGTTTTTTGTTGTAGAAAATGCATATTAGGAAAGTATTCTGTAAATAGTTATCTGTGCTTTACAAGGGATAAAATATCTATCATTGTTGGCCCACACAGCTAAAATAATAGTAAACAAACATTCCATTGTTATGTTCACTAATGACAAACTGATTCTTCTTCAGTCTTCTTTTTCATCTTGAGCAATTTACTGGGAACTCTGACTGAACTCTAGCTAGAATTTTGTTTATCTTGTTATTTTAAAGTTTAAATGATTGGATAGCAGTGGGAAGTTTGGTATTTTGGTACTGTATAGGATGTCATTTGAATTTTGAGTTAATTTATATTGGCTTCTATGTGTGTGTGGTGTTTTAAAAAAGAACCAGAAACTACATTAAGCCAACTAAGAATAGAAGCTGTGACTCAAAAAGACTGAGATTTATTGAAATTGTTACATTGGGAGGGTAAGGCCTATTTCTCAACAAAAGGGGGGGGGAAAAAAGAGAAGTCTTAGGCTATAGTCAGTCATTAATCATCAAAATGAGTTTCCAGTATGAAATAATTAGCCAGATCTAGAACAAGGACAAAGTTCAAAATGAGATCTATGTCCTAGTTTACAATGGATCACAGTGTGAGGTCTCTGCAGCCCCAGCTCTAAATTGTGCATTCAGACGTCATGTACAACAGCATGGTGGTCTGCCAGATCATGTTCTTCTGCTCTGGCTGCCATGATTATGGATACCATTAATGACAGTTCCGTTCTGCAAACAAAATTTTTGAGGATCGGGTTAGGGGGTGTTGCTTTTATTTTTTCACTGTTCCAAAAGCTTGTGGTAAAGAAAGTAAATTCAAGTGTTGGAAATCTGGGGTTACATCTGTGCTCTGTTTGACTTGGAACAAGAATTTGAACCAAATCAGCCATAACCTGGGTGTTTTTTGTTCTAAGTTCTGACCTTCCCATCTTTTACTCTTCTCTGTTGAAGCTGTTCTTTGTGAAAGTAGCTACAGTTCAATAGCGAGTGCAGTGGAGTATCTGATGGCTATGAAATCCCTTTCTTACTTGGAAACATTTAAATGGAAACTCCATCTTAGACTTAAGGAAAATTTTCCCAGAACCAATACCTTCCCAATTAAATGGGTTGGCACTGGATAATGAAAATTCCCAGCAAGTGATATTTCAGGGTCTGCTGTTGAATCGTTGGCTTATGAATGTCACAAAACTTCTGATTTTACCACCTGTTTTTCTGTAAACTGGGTAAGTAAACTGTAGTAGCACCTCCTTCTGAAGTGAGGTAATAATTCTCCAAGGAAAGCTCACTTCAGTGGGAACAAAGTGGTAGAGTCTGGCTCCCAGGTTTCCCATGGCTCAATATACCAGTCTATTGGACTGTCACAGAACAAGAGCTGGGAATCTGCTTCTAAAATTGTTGACATCTTATAAAGAAAAGAAGATCTGAAGTGAGTCCTGTGAAGCCAAGATATCATCCTTACATTTAACTACATACTTTACTGTTACTAAAATGACTGATCTGTTCATTGAAAAGGGGGAAGTAGGGGAAGTTAGTTGCTATTAGCTTATCTTCCTTAAAAACACTTTCAAAACCTCTTTTGCCATTGTCTCTGCAGTCCTTCCTTTTATCACATTTTCCTCTGAAGGTCACCAGTTGCTGGGGTCTGCATTTCTCCATTTAGAGCTGATGCTGTTAAATCACCTATATGGCACCCTGGAGTGTCAGGAATGTGGTCTAGAGCAGCTCAAGGCATAAAAACCTCCCTGCAGAGCAAGCGGTGTACAACAGTGAAGTTATACATGTGTATCTGTTAGTTCTCTCTTTCTCTTACTCCACATTTCTTCCAGTGAAAACAGTGTCAACTATCTGGTGCTCCAGTGGGTACACACAGAGCTCCTACAAGACTCCAGAATCCTGGATATGGGTATATATTTGGGTATATCTGGCCATATTGCATTCCCCTATTTGCAGTAATAGATGATGATCAGAGTCAGAGGAAGGAGACAGAAATGTTCCCCTGATGTTTTCCATCTAGCTGCCATCTAGATGGTTTGCAGTTTTCTTTAGTGATCTGTGCATGTATTTATATGCCTTTTTGCCCTCCTAACCTGGTGTTTTCTTTCTCATCTTCTTGCTATCGATATTTGCCAGGGTGTGTGGTACCATCAACTGGAAATACTGAAAGCAGCCCATGAAACTGTAGAGTTTTGTACCACTTCTTATGTCTCTGTATTAAACCCATTGCAGTTGTATAGATTTCAATTAGGATAATTATGGGTCATTTCCATTCTGTTAATTTAAGTTCTGTGTTTAGGAGTTTGCTGAATTTTACTCTGGGCTGTGATCTTGACAGTTTTGATGTCCAGAAACATGGGAACACACTCTCATTTGGGGAAAAACCCTCAGTCCCAGCTCACTTGTTTTAGATTTAAAGATAAATTCATCTCTGCTATGCCTTCCCTCCATGGGTACATTTGTCCCTTATTGCATCTCAACTAATTTAATGTCGTCTATTCTATTCAGATGTGACTCTTCATTGAAAAGGAAATAGATCCTTTAAGAATATAGAACCTTTGCTGCAATACTGACACTAAACATTGCTGTAATATACTGGGCCAAGCAAATTATTTTTAAAGCAAAATTATTAAACTATGATCTTGCTTAATCCTTCTATAAACATTTGGGGAACAAAAATATGCTTTAATCTTGTTTCAGTTCTACATTTTTTTGGTGAATAATCTGTGAATAATTCACTTTCCAGATGCAAAGTATTACTGAGGTATTATGATAAGACCAAGGAAAATACAACCAAAGATGTATTTCATTTAGAGGGTTGTGTGTTTTTCAAAACAGGGGTTTTGGTGCCACCACTCATAAAATGTAAAGGAGTCATCTTGCTTTCAGCCCACCTGCCCATAACATTTGAACTACAAGCCTTGCTCCATATTAGAGGCAGTATCAGAGTCATATCAAAACTGCTGCATTTCATTTATCCAAAGATAAAATAGTTTCAATTGTGCCACATTTTGACAACAGCCTCTGCAGCCACTACAGATGGAATCTTGCTGAGTGAATCTGGGATTTGTTTATTCCTGTCTCACATCTGTTCCTTCTCCCAGGTCCCCTGATGTTGTCTGCCTTTAACCAAGTCAATAAGACCTTTGTCTAGATGTGGGATACAGAAAATGGAATTGGACCATACCAGAAATGTCTCCTGAGCTGTGGTTCATAGCTATGTGTTGAGCATAGTTTAGTTGCAACTTTATTAGTAGAAGCTGACCACTGTTTTTCTGCAGGACTTGAAGATGTTGAGTTGTGGAACCTTTGCTGCTAGGTCCTACAAGTGTTGTCTTGCCAGGCCAGTCTTGTCTCTGACTTGTTGATATATTCCTTATTATATGTGTTAATTTTTACATGGAACTTCACAACAGTTTTTCTTTCTTAAATCTGATTTAGGTAATTATCTCAAGTGGTTTTGACTTGACTGACATGTAAAACGTGGGGAGAACAGACTGTATGCACCAAAACCACTCAGCCAGCAGAGAAATTAGATTAAAACTATGTCTAAGAGAAATCTTTATAAACATCTCCTATTACCTCTTTCCTTATCCAAAGATCTGGGGCAGAATCCTTGGCCAAATGAACTCAATGGAAAAAATCCAGTTGCTGTTAAGAAGGGCCAGGTTTTTATTCCAAGTCTGAAATGAACCATAATTAACCTTCCATCATGGCTGCCAGATTCCATGTCACCACTTGCTTCCACTTTCTGAACTTAATTTTAGTGAAAATCTGTACAAAATTTAACAGGCATTTCAGGAATAGCCAAATGGCTTTCTCCCTCTATCACTTTCTCTTATATTTCCAGTTAACTTAGAAAATGTGCCCTCCTGTCTTCCATTAACTTCATGGCAAATTCTTCTGCTATTGCTTGCTCTTCTTTCATGTTCTGATTTCACGAAGCGCTACAGCTAACCACACTCTAACTAATGGTCATTGATTTAAAACTTTGCTTTATTTTCAGAATTTAATTAGATCCCTTTCAACCCCAAAACAAATAGATAATGCTTTTGATTATATTTATATAAATATTTTTACAGTTCAGGTCAGGAGCTGTTGTTGGATGTGCAGTATGCATTTGGACTGCCATTCTACCCAAAGTACAAAGACCAATTTACACTGGAAGAAAAGAGCCTTTCCTTGCAAGTTATGCAGTATATCTCCAATTTTGTAAACTCTGGGTAAGTATGTGACATTTAAGAATTGCTGTGACTGGGGAAGGTGAGAGAAGTAGAGGGAATGTAGTCCAGATCCTGCCCTCACTCAGGTAGCCTCCATTTCCTCTAGCAATTTGTAGTCCTACAGAGAGGGCATTTTTAGAATCATAGAACCATAGAATCAACAAGTTTGGAAAAGATCTTTAAGATCATCAAGTTCAACCATTGCCACAGCACTGTCAAGTTCACCACTAAACCATGTCACTAAGAGCTTCATCTACACTCATGAACACTTCCAGGGAATCTCCTCTGACACAGCTGAGGCCATTTCCTCTTGTCCTATCAAGAAACGAAAATGACTTGGCCATGACTTTTTTAGTAGGAAGTCATGGCCAAGTTGTCAAGCAGATATCAAATATCTGTAGTATGACACTTAGCTATAAGTAATAGGAATTTTATCTCCATGGCAGCTGCAAATTCTACTGAAATACATGGAGGCTACAAAGGCCTTGGTGTTGTTTCCAGATCTTATTTCTAGAACCCCATTTCTGAAGTCTCTTGGCTAAGAGTTTCCTTATTCCCAGAAGAAAGTGGAAAGCCTATGAGACGTACTGCACCCTTTACCAACAATGTGAATAACCCTCAGCTTTACTGTGCTGTGGCCCGGTGGCCATGCTCAAGAATGAGTATCTCAGGAAAGCTAGTGTGGGAACTGTGACTTTTAGAGGACTTTGGGTTGCTTTGGGATAGGGGCTGTTGAGTGTATTTATAGCCTTGAGTCTGTTCAAACACTTCCTGTTCCTTAGGAAATGAACAGGAGAGACACTGTGAATGATTCACCAGTCTGGACTGAATTTCAACCCTGCTGGTCAGGGGGACTGGATATACATTTCCTTGACCTAGCCAATCTTCTGCATTTTACTGTTCACCTCATTGTTTTCTAATGATTATTTCTCCAATTCTCCTAGAAATCCAAACTATCCTCATAATTTCTCAAGGAGAATGTCAGAGGTGCTGCCTCCCTGGCCTATGTATCTGCCAAATGATGATGGCGATAACTACAAGGAGTTCACTGTTTCCTTGCCAACTCTTAAAGGATTAAAAAAAGCAGACTGTTCCTTTTGGTCCGATTATATCAGAAGACTGAGAGCACTCACAGGTGAGCAGAATGTTTCCTGTCATTCAAGAAAACCTAAATTCTCTGCTTAATGATTTCCTCTGACTTTAGTCCTGTTATGTCAATGTGTAAAAATACTTCTCATAAACTAAATATTTTGCATTGTCCAGGGTATATAGTTAAGACTCCCCTGAGACTGAAAGGATGTAGTACAACAGATAGTGTGTAATAAAGTTTTATTGTCCTGGATTTAGAGCTAGAGAGATCTTCCTACCATGATGACAGAAGATATGATAAATAATGATCTTCTGATACTATTTGCAGTCATAATATAAACTTTGACTAAACTGGAAGACTGGGCATACAGGCCTCTTTTTTCTGCTGGAAGCACCTAATATGAGCATATTGAGATTAATATGACTTAGGAGGAGCACAATAACGTCTACCAACTGTAAAGTGCTAACTGAGGCTTTAGATACATCTGATTATGGATCCTGCATGCTTCGATTTCTCACTGGATCAGCTTCTTTGGTTTCTCTTATAGTTGTCCTGGTTATGCCCCTTATATATCAGTTTGTCTCCCTGGATTTCAGTGCAGATGTGAGATTCCTCCAATTATTTTCTTATTGCTTAGGACAATAAAACCAACTCTGCTAAGACTTCAGACTGCTGCTCTGTCCTGAGCACTCAATTTATTCTGGTAAATAAACTCCCCTTCATGTCTGTGTATCTTGTAAATAAATTTGGATAGCCTCAGGGAAAGAAGAGAAAACCATCCATTTTTGGCAGGCAGAGATGTTTTGAATTATTGTTGGAGGCCTGCAAGCTTACAAGTGGTTTTTTATGTCCTAAGGACTCATCTTAGAGAACACAATCCAGGCCCTTTCTGCTCTGGGGGCCAGTTGCACTTCTGAGAACAAAATATAATCTCCAAGACACCAAGCTACTCAGACTATCTATGCCTGACAGTCCATCTCGAACAGACTGAGGCTGATGTTTGAGTGACACAAAACTACAGCGTCTCAGAACATTTAAGTTGATGGCTCTCGTACAAGCACAAAGCATCAATGCTCTTGGTCAAGAGAAAACCTGAATCATTACTCATTTTTATTCAAAACTGGACTCAAAATATTGCTGTAGGCCTCTTTGTCCATTTCCTGGTATCCCTTAATGTCTTTCAATCTCAGAGGGGCTATTTTGATCTCTCTTTCTGCTGGTCAAGATATTCCTAATTTGAAAAGCTTGATTCTGATGTTTAGAGAGTCCTGGTTATAGTTTCTAGATCTTTGGGGAATTATTCATACATCATTATGACTGTGTAGTGTCACAACGAGTTGAAGTCACAGCTCTGTCAGAACAACTGTTGACTGAGCACCACGGACAGAGGCTATTCCCACTGCTTACAGAAACCCCCCACAAAAGGTGGGAAAATATATACCAGGACAGATTGTTTTTGAGATGGAGCAGGTTTAAACCATCCAAAATTGCATAAAAGCAGAACATTCATGTATTTTTCAGTCCAATGGTTTGCCTAGCTCAATATCCTGCCTCCATCACTGGCCAAAACCAAGAACTTGGATGTTAAACATTAAAATTGAGAAAGGAAGAGAAAAACACACTGAAAGAGTTCACAGAGATGAGTCATTTATTTAAAAACAAGCCACACAGTGTGAGATTTATGGCGCATAGATTGTCAAGGAGAAGGTTTAAAAAGTACATGTCAGGATGTTATTCTGCAAGCAAATACTGCCTTCTCTTCAAGCCAGTATTTGCTTGGCCTCAGCACCATGGTAATGAAGCTACACAGCTGACTTTGGCTAAATTCCATCTCATAGCACCATTGGCTTGTCACCTTGCTTTGATAGCCATCTTTAATTTCATCTGACCCTGAAATAGTGAGGCTTCTTATATGGCTTCTATTTAAATAACCATCACATGAAAGCCATTTGTGCTTCAGACCACAGCATGGGATGGTTTCTTACAGAGTCTCGTGCTGTCAGTCTCTTGATAACAATCTGAGCCCTCCTTCTTGTGAAAAAAGATTCATAACTTCCATCAGTTCAGCTAGAAGGTCTGCATGGTGCTGATGGCTGAGCACCCTCAGTTTCTTTTAAGAGGAGATAGTGCAGAAATTCATGCCAAAGCAGTGTCAGTCCATTGGTATAAGTTCATCACTTGCATTGCTCTCAGACATTACATTTTGCAGGAGTGGGCTGGTGAGACTGTAGAATGAGTTTAGTCAAGAGAACTGAAATGGGGTTTGAGGGGTTTTGGATGATGTACCTGGTGCTCTATTCTGAGGGGGAAATATTTGTCAGTCAGCTACTGTGAGATCCAATCTAACACATACTTAGTGGAGAAGAGAGCAGCTTCCTGCCTTTTAATAATTATATAGTTCCATAATAGTGTTTTTGGACTGTATGACACACTTTTCATTCTGACTGCTGAATCTTGGTTGTGGGTTGCAATTGTTTGCCTCATGCCAAGAAGATGGAGTTTATGAGTGTGGCAGCAAGAGGCATTGCTAAGAAACAATCATTTTCACATCCAAGTGCACAGCTGTAGAGACCGCGGGTCTATTTTGATGCAATCTCAACCGACTGTGATGAATCTTAGGGTTTTGTCCCTCTCACCTCTTCCTTCAAATCAGTATCTCTCCAGCCTCATATATCATCTGTGATCTTTAAGCAAAAAAAAAACAACAGTATTTGAGTAAAATAGAGACTAACAGGACAAACCAGTGCTCGTAAAATTAAACTGCAACTGGCTTTTCACATCTTTTTCTTGATCTTTTTTTTACTGCTATGTGAAATGTCTTGACTTAGAAATGTCAAATTAGGGGTAACTCATAAATTGAAGCTTCTGGAATAAAGCCTCATATTTAGAATCTCTTATACAGCTAAAGTTACATGTCTTTTAGGTTATTCACTGCTGGATCTAGAAGCTGTTGTGTATAGATCCAGCTTAACTTACCATCATTTTCTTTCCATTTAGTAAAAATGTTTTTGAAGTAGGTGTTTCATTTTGTGATCAGACAGCACTATTTAATGACAGAATGTATTGCTTGTTCCTGACATATAATTGAAATCTATGTTGTTGGAATTTAAGGCAGTTTAACAAAAGTTGTGGCATAAATGCAATGATTCTTCATGGTCTTTACTGGTAGTGACTTTACAAATTATGGAGGAAAGTTTGAATCTGAATTATTGCAGATGATCTATAAATGTGTTGAAGTTCTGTTTGAAAAACAGTTTGTAAAGTTGGCATTTTAGGGGGCAGTTCACCTGGGGAATTATGAACGTGATGATGCTTGAAAAGGTTTGGGTTTAGTAAGGGGAGTTCCCATAGTTGCGTTTCAAAGACATGCTTTATATTCTGCATCATGATGGTTTCCATGGGAAACATCAAAATGAGAAACAAGAAGTGTGGCCATTGTGGAAAAACGCTGTGTATGGCTTTTTCCAGGGAATGTGTTAAAAACTTGAATTTCAGTTAAAAACAGGAGCTCCGTAATATTTATGCATGTTCAGACAGTATGTCTGAATGCTAAAATTCCCCTTGCATAGGGTGGTGGACTGCTCTGCCTAACAGTGAGTCCCTTTATAAGGGGCCTCTCACTGCATCCCAGACAGGTAGACTTGTTTCCAGTCTACATCTCTTACTCATCTAACTGGTATCTAAACAGAACAGTGTTGCAAACGGGAAGGAGCTACCTTTTAGTCTTCAAAATCCTGTCTGCCTACCTCATGTGCCTAAATTTAGACATTTATTCATACTTTATGTGTCCAAGTTAGCCATACTGGACCTCACCTGTAGAAAACTCAATGGCTAGCAAAGCTGAAGCCTTCACAGCTGGCTCTGAGATACCATGTGTAGCAGCCACATAAGAGCCCAAATAAAGCAACAGTGTTCATAGTTCTGACTTGAATCAAGACCAAATCGGGAATGTTATGGTTAACATTCATCTTTTACCCATTCTATTCACACCTTCCTTTTGGAAATCACTAGAAAACAGATTTCTTTAGTATGAGGGCCAGCATTGTGAGCACTGTGTTTAGGATACATCAAATAAGCACCATCAGTACACTTTCTTGGCTCAGTTCAGTGTTGTTGAAGCAACTGCTCTACTGAAGCAACTGCTCTACTGAAATAGGGTTGGAGACCAAAATCATAACAGGTAAAGAATAATGAAGACATCTGTCACAGGAGGTGGCTCCTTTATGTATTCCAGACAGAGAAAAAAATTATGTTACCCACACTTCCTGCCTGGTAGGTGAGTATTGGGAGATAATACGAAAAAAGAAAGAACAAATCTTGCTCAAGTGGAGTGCATTCCAAATGCAGTTATTTAAGGCATTCTGGAAGCATAATACTTAATTATCATTAGGTGATAAGCCATTACCCTCAAGCATTCTGCAAATGGACTGCAAGCTGAGAACAACAGCTTCCTGAACATTTATAGCTGCAGAAAAGGGCTCTTCAGCGTCATTGACAAAATGTATCCCTTCTAGCTTGCTGTATCAAAGATGTGAAACTTATCTTCATCTTCATTAAATTGTCTTTTCAGGAAGTGCAAGTAACGGAGAACCATCTGCAGAAAACAGCCCTAGTGAAGCTCCCAGTGAAGGACTTACCTCCCCAGAGAGCCAGCCACTGGGAGACGAGGTGGCTTACAGCAGATAGAAAGTCACAGTGGGTTTATCATGCAATTGTATATCCATGCAACTGTGTAACACCAGATGAACAAGTTGCTTCCTTTAGTTAAGTTTCTGAATAACTGAAGTAGACCTTACAAAAAAGTAGTTTTCCAAGAAAATTGTTGAATAAGTCACAAAATAAGCCCTACAGCTATTATTTTAGGTCAAAAGAAATGGTAATTTAAATACTGGATTATCAATAAAACCTGTAAAAAACAAAACAAATGTACTTGGACTTTATTTCTTGCAATTACCCAAATGCCAATGCACTGTAGTACCACCAGCCAGAAAGGATGTACATTGAAACCCTGAGAAGTCCCTCAGCTGATGAGGCTCATCTTTCCTAGACGTCATATCTGACTTGTTCTTTTTTATTACTCATCCTATCACAAGCTGCTGATAGGAGTGGGAGCCTGGTTTGGTATTCTGGAGAAAATTAAGAAGCTTCAAAAAGGGAAGAGGTTGGAACAAGGAAGAATGATGTAAGAAGGGAATCAAGAGAATGCATTGTGTGTGTTCATGTGAAGTCAGGCACATGAACGTTCTATATTCAACTCATGATCAGCTGTGAAAACATATATAAAACCATTTTGGTAAAGCACAACCCACAAGAGAGATAATATGAAGCATATGTGAATTAAAGTTTAGAATATGTTGTCTTTGGAACATTCCTCTTTTGTAAGGTGAAGTACAGAATATTTTTGGAAGTGTATGGAAAAGTGCATTGTCGGGTACCTTTAACGGCTCTGAAGGTAGTTTGGGTTAGGTTGTTAGTACATTGCTAAGACCATTTGGCATCAGATAATCCTCAGTTGACAGTTTATCACACACATGTCCATGATACTTGGGAACTATGAATCAAATCAAAGTTGCTCTGAAACTAACAGCAAACTTTCCATTGATTTCAGTAGGACCCAAATTTCTTGTGCAGTGTTGAAATGATTTAATAAAACAAGTCATAAGGTTTTGTTCGCTGCTTGGGACCTCTGCCAGTGCATGAGCAGTTCCTGCTGTCTGCCATGTATCCAGGTTTCCACAGATTTTACATAGCTAGAAGAAAAACTAACATTCATAGTTCTTACACTTATATCCTGTTCAATAAACAGTCAAAAGAGCAGAAGAATCAAGAAGCTTGTTAATCAATGAAATACAAAAAAGTGAAGTGGAGAAATCAAAGTGTGTTTTCCATCATCATCTTTACCTTTCCTAGCTAACTGGTAATGGAAAAAAGATTTAGGAACATTTTAAGAAGCCCAGATCTTAGTGGTACAGCTCAACAGAGGATGCTTTCTTTGCACTACCTATAGATGCAGCAGTTGTCATTCCTTGGCCAAAACTGGGTTTAATTTTCCCTGATACTGCTCCTGGAAGTCGATGTCAAATCAATTCTATTTAAAACTTAAAGCACTCTTCCAAAACTTCTTGTTTTAATAACACGTATGGTTTTATCTGTGTCCACATACACAGTAAAACTGAACTACAATATATATACAGTGTATATCATATCCATATATGCGATATATATCATATTAATTTAACAGTGAGTTTGGTTAAAGAAATGTAGGTTTCCATATGACAGCATATGACAATTTCCATAATGACAGCATCCTGGTCCTCCTTAGCTTGATCTTAATGGTCATGTGAATCTTTCTTATGATATATATAGTGTATATATGTATGTATATATATATATAATTTTTCAGCAAATGTGAAAAGCTCATCCATTAAATGGATTATCATAAATTATCCATAATATGGATTACCATATAACTCATCTAAAAGTATTTTAGGTCACTTTATTCAATATCGGTCTTCCTAGATTTCAATCCCGACACAGACACATCTTCTCCCAGCTAATGCTCTTGGTTTGTTTGTTCTCTTCTAAAAAATGAAATACTTCAGAACTTCAGCCAAATCCCTGTGAAATACTGATGTTGAATGGGCTATTGTTTGTGGAGAATGGCCTTGGTATAGCCATATGCCAGGCTGTTACACTGATGGACGGTGAGACTTAAAGGTTTTGAAGAATCAACCCAATATCCCATACCTTCTGTTAAAGAGACTGTAATATGTACACTGAGTGATAAATATAATGCCTAAATCATTTAAATCCTATAAACAAGAAAACATATGCTTTTAATTATTATTTTATATAAATATTTACAAATAAAAATGCAGATGAATAATATTTTTCCCTGCTGTGTATACCAACTTTGGTAGTGCCATTCCAAACAGGCCAGCTTCCCAAAAAGTAATTAATCTAATTGGGCTTCTAAACCATCACGTTCTAAGGAAAACCCCAAACATCTCCAATAAATTCAGTAACTCCAACAGGAAATGCTCAGCTCAACAGGGTTCCTTTCACAATACTGTGAATTACCATCTTCTGTGTTACAGTATCATAAAGCATAAAATTTAATGTACAAAATTAAATATCTTTGAGAACTAATTATTGCACACAGCAACCCCAGTATTAATCTGTTGCCCATGGAGCTGGTAAATAGGAGACAGATTTAAAAGGCTTCAGTATTGACTCATGTTAGTGAAAGCCAAATACATAATTTTTCCCCATTCACTATTCAGCTACACCTTGAGCCAAGATATTCCTCTGCAATTTGAGGAAAGGTTTTAATTTTGACCTAGGAACTCAGCACCTTAGCCTTGTAGCATCCTCGTTCCAATGATGGTCATTGGGTAGGTTTGGTAGGTAGCTAGGTATGACCGGGCTTTTAGGTCACCCCTCCTGAGGTATTCAGCTTGACTGTTAGTTTGGTAAAAGGGCCTTTCTAAGCATGGAATTTTTTTGTTAAACATGTTTATTTCATTAGAGGCTGACTAATGACAAACTCATCCTGTTGCACTGGATGCAGTTCTTTAGACTGTTCTCTCTCTCTCGGATTCCTAGAAGCCCTCTCACTCTTTTCAATAGCCCACTGTTTGTTTCCTCCTTTAAAAAGCAATACTCTTTCCTAGTTCCCTTATGCTAGTCCCGTTCATTCTCCATACCTCTTTTAACTCACTTCTGCCACTGTTCATTCTAATGCAGACAAATGCAGTTTCAAGATCCCATGTGTTCATCCCATATTTCACCCATCTTTCATCCTGGGTCCTTAAGTATGTTCGAAATCCAAAGTGACTTTTGCAGCAAGAGAAGAGATCCAGTCTTCCTTATGGGGAACCGCACTGTTAGAAATAGCCCAGCCAAATCCAATAAGGAGATTTAATTAGAAAAGCCTATGTGTGGGCTGAGTGACAGAGGTCAGCAGACTTTAGCTTTAGTGTTATCAAGAGGCCAAGTCTGCTCCCACATACAATTCTTAGTAATAAAAATACATTCTCAGACTATTTAGGTCATTGTGCTTTAAGCTGAAATACCAACGACTACAGTGATCTGGTAGTGAAACAATGCACAGAAGCATGCTGAGCAGAGCCGTGCTTTCCTCCCTCCTACTGGAAATAGCTGGCATTTATTAAAAGTGAAGCATCCTTTGGAACTTCCTTATGAACACACACAGAGAAATCAAGTTAATTCTAATGAAGTTATTTAATCTGAACTTTTGAAAGACAAGCCATCAAAACCTCCTTGTATATGGAGATGAGTTACGTCATGTTTTAAGGCTTGAGTATCTAACACACAGCATTTTGTGTGATTAGACAACAGGAAAAATAGAGTATTAGAAAGATTTTACCATGCAGAGCTGGAAAGAAAACTGACTAAATGGAAATGCTGGAACATTAATTGTTTTCATAAGTATTTGACACAGCTGGAACATCACGGTTGTCTTCCTCCTATTGCAAGGACTCACATCATATAATCCTCGTGGCTAAATTTAGTGACTCAGCCACTGTAGCAGCATCACAGCCAATGCTCTCTATTATATGAAATGCTCATCTTGTCTCTAGCTTGCTCCCACTACAGTATATAGCAGTGGCTTATACAGTAGTAATTACAGATTTATGGACCATTGCTCCTCCCTAGATGAAGCTAAAAAAATAAGCATGATCACAAAGCCAAAGATCCTCCACATGGTTCTCATTTGGTCTTTGAAACATAGACACCCTCCTAGCAGGGATTTTATATAAGTTTTAGGTGGTGAGAGAATTCGGTTAATAGGAATTGTTATAATCACTGCTTTCAACTTCTGTTTCCATGACGTTGATGTGGCCCAAAGCTGAGCGGTCACTACTTCCTGCCCCAGCAGATGTGAATCCTCCAGCATGGCCTTTGCTCATGACAATGTTAGCTCCCTCTCCTACTTTTCCAGCTGCCTAAGACAGACCCTTAGATTCCAGGAGTGACTAAAACTCAGTGAACTTCAGCTGAGGGCTGATGTGCCATCAAGGAGAATTAAGAGAGTTCTGCATCAGGATTCAGGAATTCACTTACTCTTTAGGAGGCTGGCTGTATGACTGAGCGTGGAAAATGCCATGTTTCACAGCACAGGGTTTGAGTCATTACAAAAGCTGTTATTTTATTGTTTTAAGGAGACCTCCTTTCATAGGATCATAGAATGGTTTGGGTTGGAAAGGACCTTAAAATCATCCAGTTCCAACCCCCTGCCATGCCCAGGGACACCTCACACTAAACCATATCACCCAAGGCTTCATCAACATGGCCTTGAACACTGGCAGGGATGGAGCATTCACAACGTCCTAGGGCAGCCTGTTCTCACCACCTTCACAGTAAAGAACTTCCCTCTCATAGATCTAGCCTGAACTTCCCCTGTTTTAGTTTAAATCAATTACCCCTGGAATTTTACTGTTGTTATTCTTCACATATTCTACTATCATGATAAGAGACTCAATGTCTCAGTAGTTATCTTATCTTATCTGCTTTATCTTATCTGCTTCCTACACAATTACTCTGTAGAGAGGCTAGAGAGCAAAAGTCAATGAAACTGATAGTATCTTACAGGTCACTGTACCAAAGTCAGATGGGACTGGACATTTGAAAACATTACAGCTGTTTTTCAAAGCCGACTAAGGAATTCTGTAAGTCAGATACCACTAACCTGGAGGGAATTGGGATGCCCGGTTCCCATTATGGCTTTGGAAAACCCACCCAACATCTGTGCAATGGTCAGGGCTCATTTAGGAGCCTCATCCCTTTCATAATGAGTGTATGTCTGTGTTGAAAAGCACCATCACAACTGGCAGCACTTCACTGACTTGTGAAGGGATATTTCAGCTTTTTGCTTAGCGTCCCTGGTGAAGATTGAGATTTTTAGCAAGATGGACCAAAAATGCAAAAAACTCAAATGGGTGCTTATAATTCAAAATACTGACTGTAGGAGGAGTAAGGTGTATGGTGGTTACACGAGACAGGTAGATACTACCACATGGGGTGTAGATCAGCCTGGAGTGGTAACCACCAGCACTTTATTTGGTGGCAGTAGAAGTCTTCCCAGAAATGCTTACAGCAGGGGAATGATGGACCTTGCCCTGTCTCTTTCTTGCCACAAAGGGACTCTGAGGGGTGCAGCATCAGAAAGCAGGCAGTCACTTCCTAAAATGTGTTGCAAAGATCCCTGTGCCATGTCCCCCTTTGGTCCATAGTCACTGTTCTTTAGGCACCTAACTCAGCATCTAAGGAGCTAAGCATATTACTGCACCCATTGTCCTACCCTTAGGTCTTGTAGGTAAACACTACATTAGATGAGGGCATGAGGTGAGACTTTCCAGACTGGCTGGTGTTGCATCTGATGGTCTGGTTCCTCTGACTCTAATCCTGTTTACCCACAGTGTTTGTTACAGCCTCCTGGTCTGCCAGGACTTGTGCTGCGAGATGAAGGCTGAACCCCTTGGACATCACGATGCAAGGGGTGCATGCCCACCTGTGGGAATCCTTGGGGACAACCAGTCTCGGGAGACAAGATCCCATGAGGCCGTTTAAAGGATCAGCCTGACAGCTTGCTTCTGACCCAGCTGACACAGTCAAACATACAGTTACAAGCCTGCTGCTTTCAGAGCAGTTTGCACTCCTTTCATGCCTGGTAATAAATGCCTGAACAAGGGATGAAGCTCTTAAACTTGGCAGTGATCTTTCTATCAGAAGCAGTGGGCCTGCCTTCCAGCTGAAGTCAGAGCTGCAGCAGAGCCAGAGGCTGCAAGCTGCACTGATTTACACCGGTTGTACTCAGAGTAGTAACTGTTTATGAAGGAACAAATTATTCCTTTGCCAAGATGCCACAAATGCTCAACCTCCTTCTCCCACCCTACAAACAACAACAAAACCAACACCCTCCCCCCCCCCCCAAACAACAAAACCCACAATCCTTCACCATGGAATCCAGTAATCCAGTTCCAGATTTATGTCTCTTTCCCACCTTTTGGAATCTTTCAGCCTGCTAAAAATAGACCTCTTGGCCCATGCTTACCTCTCAGTAAGGACATTGTGTCACAGGCTGGAGCTCAATGAAGCCTCGTGGAAGATTAGAAAGCTGAGCTTTGAGGGTGACTCCCAGGAATCAGGTGCTTGGGATTTTGCCCAGGCAAATCTAATCTACTGCTTTAATCCACTGCCTTTTCTTTTGGTTGAAATTTGCCTTCCCATTTACTATTTTCATTGATGTTGTGTGCATGCAGTTCCCCATGGCTGGCCAGGCTGGATCTGGTGGAAGATCCCATGTTCTAAGTGATCCAAGGCTGGTGTCAGTGGTTCACCACCTTTGGTTAATCCTCCTCTCCTGTCACCCTCTCTACATGCAAGTTTTCACAGTGCCCCTTGGCTGGGGATCATCACTTCAAACACAGTTAACGCGGTGCTTACAGACCATGACATCACGTGGAAGCATGGCATACATGGTGTGTCCCACCAGAGGTTGTGCAACAGGGATGCTGGTGAGGGACTCTTCATTAGGGACTGTAGTGACAGGACAAGGGGTAATGGTTTGAAACTTAAACAGCAGAGGTTTAGATTTCATATAAGGAAGAAATTCTTTACTGTAAGGGTGGTGAGGCACTGGAATGGGTTGCCCAGGGAGGTTGTGAATGCTCCATCCCTGTTAGTGTTCAAGGCCAGGTTGGATGAAGCCTTGGGTGATATGGTTTAGTGTGAGGTGTCCCTGGGCATGGCAGGGGGGTTGGAACTGGATGATCTTAAGGTCCTTTCCAATACTAACTATTCTATGATTCTATGATTCTATGATTCTATGATGCTCAAGAGCACCTACTACTTTTAATGCCCAGCAGCAGACCTGGACTTGGGAAGGTGAGTGTTCCCTACCTCTAGAACATCTCTATAGGATGTTCCTCCACTTTTCACAATCAATGAAGTCAATCATCTTTTTTGTTATAGCTTTCAATATGAGGCATTTACTTCTGTTCCTGTCAGCAGAGGGCAGTTTTTATTATTCCCATTTTACAGAAGCACTCCCGTTGCTCATGAGACTCCAAAAAAAGGCCCTTTTCATCTGTAACACTGGTGCTTTTGCCAGTACAGAAGTGTTTCAAGAAATCCACATTCCCCAACTGATATTGGTTTCATCACAGGCCTTGAGTCAACAGGAAATGCAGTCCTGGAAGAGTCCTGCTCTATATCCGCAGCCCTTCCTTGGCCTGCTGAGGCTTAGCTTTCCAGCACACAGTCCCTTTCCTGCCCCATGTCTTCCTCCCCTCTGCAGCTGCTTTTTCTCTTCTCTTTAACCCCTAAAGATTTATCTCCACTCTATCACATTTCTTCACACTGTCCATATTCATTTCACACATCTTCAAGCTGTGCCTCTGATGCAGAGTGCATCGCAAGGTCCCCTTCTCCTCTCTAGGTGACCGGCATTTAGCAAGGAATCTAGTCCCTGCTCCTTTTGGCTTCTGTGCTGTGATGCTGTCCTTAACTGCAGCAAACCCCAACAGAATGCTCTACCTGTTGTGCTTTGCAGTTGCACTACTGCTTCTCATTGTGCTGCTTCTGTGGGGAGCTATGAACTGTACTTCACAGTTTATGATGACTTTGAATAGAAAAATAAAATAGAGAGAGGAAAAAACACAATTTAGTATTTTTATTGTTAAAAGGTGCCTGGGGAGACAGTTTAGTGCTAATTAAAAGAATGGAGCTTTGCAGAAAGCCCCATTCACAGCCCCAGAGAGCAACATTTAAGGGCAGTAGATGCAATTGAATGGTAACAGTATAGGTGAACAATTAAACAAGCTATAACTGAGCTGCAGTGCTGCCTGAGACACAACAGGATTAATTTCCACTCGGCATTTTCACTCATCCACCGCAGTAAATAGGTCTGTGAACTAAAGTCTGCTGAGATAAAAGAAACCTGCATCACAGCTGACATCAAAAGAAAAGCCCTTTTTTTGCCTAATACATTGGAGACGTTGTTTGAGAACGATTCATCCAAGTGAAATTCTGACCACTTGTACCGCAGCCAGATCAGGAAGGCTTCTTGTAACTGGCCAAGAAAGTGTCTGGCCCTGGAAGCAGTCTGAGGTTCTGGTTTGAGTGCTTTGAAAGAAAACAGAGGGTCAAAGAGAGCTGAGGGCTCTTCCCACTGAAACCTGCAGCAAAGATCTCTCTGAGTGCAAGTCAAAGTCTTCCCTGGTGAGAGGAGTGGATAGGGAAAGGCAAAACAAATGTGCTGACACCGCAAGGCCACCAAGCTTTACAAAACAGGAGATGACGCAGGGCTGAGCCTGGCTTGGGACTAGTTTAGAAATAACTGGGGCATAACTTCAACCCCCATCACTGTGGCTGCAGTGTGGAGAGAACCAGGGCAAGAGGCAAAGCATCAGAAGCTCTTCCCTGTGAGGGTGCTGAGGTGCTGGCACAGGGTGCCCAGAGAAGCTGTGCCTGCCCCATCCCTGGCAGTGTTCAAGGCCAGGCTGGATGGGCTTGGAGCAACCTGGTCTAGTGGAAGGTGTCCCTGCCCATGGCAGGGGGTTGGAACTGGGTGAGCTTTAAGGTCCCTTCTAACACAAAGCATTCTATGGTTCTATGAACTAACTTGGCTGTTCAGTTCTTGCAGAGGAAGGACCAGAGTTCTGCAGGGGCAACGACAGGGGGACAAACATCCATGTGCAGGGTATAAGTGGGTTACTGATCCACAGCACAACCCCAGTGAAAGACTTGTGAGGCTCTGCATCAGCACTGGGATGAGCTGCTCAGGGCTGTGGAGCCAGGTATCCCTCCACAGGCACCCAGTTTTCCCCACCACTTTTCAGGATCTTCCTGTGAAGAACTTTATTAGCTGAAACATCCTCTGCAGAAGCAGCTTTAGGTGACACACAGCTGATCTGAAGTCCTGACTAAAGCCTGTGACAGATGAGGCTGTTAGCAGCATCAGAAAAGCATGCATCATCTCAGTCATCAGCAGCCAAAGCTGTCAGAGGAGTTTAAAACTTTCCAGACTGTCATCCAGTAGCTGGTGAGTCAGAGAGATCCTTTGGATGAAGAGATGAAGTTTTCTTTCATATCCCTCTGCTGAAGGAATCCAGACATTCAAAACTCTGAAGAGTCTTGATCCCATTCAGGGATCCTGTGGGACTAAAGGTTGTTACTCAATGAAGAAAAGTGAAGAGCTGCTAGCACCAACTGCTGCATAAAAGGCATAAAAGAGAAAAAAAGAGGGAGGATATGGCAATGTATTCATTTTTGCATAAACCCTTGGCTCTCTGAAGAGATTTTGTTGTGGAGACTCCAATCACACTTGTACCATGAAGGCCAAGGCAGAAACATTCAGTCTTCAGACTGTTAATGTGAAATAGAATATTTCCTCTATTCAGTTCCAAAGCAGACACAATAGAACACCATAGAAAATGCAAGCTTTTCATTTTCCTTAAGTGACTGAAAAGAAACCCCCCCAAAACCAACCCTGTGCATCAAACAGGAGTCCCTGTTTTGCAAGCTTTTTTTTGTCATCCTGCAAGAAGAAATCACAGAGGATCTCTGGTCAGGTGCTTCATCACTACTACAAATGTCTGGATGACTTCAATCCTTTCTTATCTTCACCTACAGAGTGTTTTGAAATGTGTTATCCTGACAAAAATATTTCTATTGTCTCTTCCTGTGTTTCCTGATATTTTTTATCCTGCCTTAGAACAAATAATTCTGAAAGGGAGGGTGATGTGAAGTTATGGCAACGATCCAGGGTCAGGAAACACAGGAGCAATTGCCTGTCTTGCACAGAAGACACATCAGGATAGGAGGTCACATACTGCTGCAGAGTGAGGTGGGATAAAGGGAGATCCAGCACCCTCAGCCCACTTTGTGTTATCACAGATAAAGGACCAGCATGATCTGGTCCCAATCCCCTAAGAAACACCCAGGAGGAAAGGATGTATGGGAAGGGGAGAGAAGATCCTTTCCTCCACATGCAGGTCCTGAAGTCTACAAAGTGTAGCAGTTATATGACATTTAAACACTCAACACTTCTTTCTATCAATGGTGTGAGAATTGGAAAACAACCACCTACTGGTGTCAGCAGAGGATGTTCCTCCAGCTGTAGATGTTCCTCTTCGGAAGGGGTAGCGTAGAGGCATGTAGTAGAGGTAGTAGTAGGGCATGGCCTAAGGGCTTCTCCAAAGGCTGATGCACCTCATGGATCAGGTATTTCATGGCCTGAAAGCCTATTGACTGATCATCACCTAAGGGGTGCCTATGAGACATCCCAGTGTTGCCAGGGGAATCTCACACTGAGTCCTAAAATGCTGGTGTGAGCAGGGTACCCCAATCCAGACTGGCTCTCTGCTGGTGTGAACCATCAAAGTGAAATCCCAACAGTCCCATCTTTCATAGGAAGAGTTATTTTTCCTTTGTTCCCAGCTGTGTCTGAGTGTCTGTGTCTGAGATGGAAAAGGAGCTCCATAAGGGACAAAGGGTCAAAGGAAAGCACGCCTCAAAACCGCATTTCCAACCCAGGCTTTCTCTTGAAGATCAGTTTCCATTTCACAACAATCTTTCAGTTTTGGGGCTTTATCTTCAAAATGCTCTGTCTTAGAGGTGCCGATTGCTTGAGTTCATCAACGTCAGTTGATGCATGAAATGTCAAGGAGGTCTCGTTTTGTTTATGGAAATGTTCAACTTTGGCTGTTTTCTGCTGTAGTTCCTTTGGTAGGAGACCCAGTTCCACATTGCTTTCACCAGCACAGTAGCCTGTCCCACTCTTCGAGCAGCCCTCTGACCTCTCTGAGCCTGAAGACATTCTTTTCCACAAGCATCCCTAACACTCTCTCCTCTAATATGCGCACACCAGGATTCCTGGCTTGAGGCTTTTGGCTCAGTCATAGCTGCTAAGCCTTCTTGGAAATTCAACCACAGTTTTGTAATTCCAAGGCATGTGTTCACTTTGTTTTTTTGTGTTGAGATGAGAAAACATGGTCTGCTGTGATGGAAACTCCACTGTGCCTATGGCTGTATGATGCTTTTGTTCCCTAACCCAGAAAAAGCAGGTACTGGGGACTTTGTGGGCTTCTCATGTGATAAACACAGATTTATTCTTGGTTATGTTCAATGCCTGCATCAATGAAAACTCATCATTTTTACCAAAGTTTGTATTTTTGAAAGAAGATGCTTTGTTTCTAAGTGCTATTAATTCCACTGTGACTAAAACATAACCTGGAAACCTGAGGCTGAACATTCCCTTTACTCCAGTTTTTTACACAGCCAAATTCAGAGAAACTTTTACTAAACAGGAATTCACTTCTGGACATTTCTCCTTGTCACCACATGACTGGTGTTGATTACTTTACCCAGTTACCTGTAGTAACAGACGAGACATCAGTAATCCAGCTCTGGCTGCAATGTTTCTCGTAATCTTGTGCCACTGACAGATGTATTTAATACAATGCATTGACAAATAGTACTCAGATGCTGTTGGTGCTTAGAGTTTTGGAACTGAGTAACAATGACCCTTTTGAGGCTGGCAAAATGATCAGACTCACTCCACTAAAGGCTGAAGACTTTTAGGGCAGACTCTTATTTAATCTAGCACATTCCTTTCATTACTTCTGTCTGGAATTAAATAATCAATAATAAACGATCCTACACAGACTGTAGGTTGCTTAGGTGTACCTAGGAGGCTCAGCAACATGTTTGAAAACCCTCCTTAATGAAAAGCCTGCTGACCTTAACACTCGATGCCTAATCATTGGCTACAGTGCCTGCTGCCAGGCTTACAAGGGAAACTCAATGGGATTTGTGAGTGGCTGCAGTAGACAACTGACCTGTTTAAATGTGGTTTTTAAAAGTCCTTCCATCCCCAAGAACCCTGTGAACAATTCCAGTGATGATTTCCCTGCTGCAGCAATTAATTTCGTGTTTTTTCCTGTGGGAATTTCTTGAGGATAGTTTTCCTTATTTTCCCCATTTTCTTGGTTTATGTGTCTTACCTCCTTACAGTACCATTGATTTCTGAAAGGACTGTCTGTGTTCCAGGCACAGACACAAATCGCTCTGAGGGACAATACCAATGGAGGAATTTATCTTACTAAATTCAGCCATGAATGACATAGGTCAGCCTTAGCTCCTGGAATCTTAGGCCAAAACAAAGGAGACATTTCAATTGAGTGTCTTGAGTTTACCTGATCCCCTGGCCTTGTCTCATCTCAGCCAAAGGTCCACAAATATATAAATTACCTGGAATAACCTTGTAAGCAGGGAAGGATGTGGAATATTTTGTATTGCCAGATTTTAGAAGAAAAAGTATGACATACATCATCCCAGGGCAGCAAAGGACATAGTCCCGAGGACACCGTTGCTCTCAGAGATATTGTCCAATGGAAAAGCAAAGAATACTGGTGATTGTCAGCCCTTTAAGACTTACTACATTAAGAAGTTGGTAAATCACTAAAAATCTTACTGTGTCTATAGAACAGCTAAAATTAGAATGAAAACGTAACTCTTATAGGAAAATTAAGTCAAAAGAAGAAATTAACACAGTAAATTTTAAATGGGAAAGTATATTGTCACAGGTCAAAAATAGGAAGTCAGATGTTCTCTACCAATTCGAGGTGGCAGCGTTTCTTTGACTTTGTTTCAGTACACTATAGTGGTACAAGCCTGCTGAGCTGCATTTCACAAGTGTGTAGCTAAGCATAGGAGTGCACCAGCAGACAGCAGACTAGCTGCCTTTATTACTATAGCAATACAGTGTTATTACAAATCTCATCAACACATTTCATCCCAGAAGCAGGGCTGACATGACAGGAGGTGATGTAAGCTAAGAGTATATAAGAGGATCAGAAGATAAGTTAACCTCCATTATGTATTTTTCACATTTTCAGCCTGACTGCTCATTTATGGGTAACTTCCAGTAAATTTACATGTCACTGCTAACCTAAATGACAGTCATGTTTCTTATGGATTGATAGACACCAAATGCACACTCTCTTCATTCATTCATGCTCTCTAGAATATTATTTTTATGTTCAAAATGTTTAAAAAACTAATTCCCATTTATATTTCAAATATAGAATCTCAGCTATAGGATCTAAAACATCAACTAAACCAGTGTTTCAGGATGCCTGTCAATTACCAAGGATCCAAGAAGGTTCAGCTCACTTTGTTCCTGTTGAAATATCCATGGAAGATCACACTTTTGACACACTTAAATGACTTCTCTAAATTATGATTAATACTTTATCTCAGAGTCTCAAGTTCCAGGTCAGGTTGGACAAAGCCTTGGGTAACATGGTTTAGTGTGAGGTGTCTCTGCCCATGGCAGGGGGGTTGGTACTGGATGATTTTAAGGTCTTTTCCAACCCAAACCAGTCTATGATTCTATGAATCTCTGTTTACAAGTTATGAATGCAAAGTGTGTGGCTATGTCTACATATCTTAACTGTCTTTCATATGGTTACAAGACTGTTGGTGGAGGGACTCCTGCAAACACCAAGATTCTCCATCTGCTCAGAGAAAGGGACTTGAGACCCAGTTCTTCAAAGATCTTTATTAGCTCTGAAGGATCAAATCAGTGACTTGATGAAAAATATGAAGCAAGTGTCTACAAGAGCCAGAGTTTGAACTTGGATTCCCTTTAATTTTGTTATCTTAATTACAAAACAGTCTTTATGTTCCAGGCTGCACTAACAAACTTCCACAAGGTCCATCTGTATAGTCACTCTTTGAGCATTTCCACCCACCCTGGTTGTGTTGGAGATCTCATTTATAACCTCTTTGTTCACCCAGCACGTTTTTCACCTCTGTCAATGCACACATGCAGTATCTGCCATTGCAGTGATTCCTGAGTGCCAGGACCCATCCGCATGGAGATTGTTACTGGATGCAGGCCAAGGGCTGTTTTCAGGCTATGTCTGCAGACATGGGTCAGAGTTCATGCACATTTGCAGGGCTATAATTAGCACAGCAGGTTTAGACAGGAAACTGCTCCCTCTAGACCCAATTTCAAGGCAATTAGGGTTGCACTCTTTCACCATGGTGCTCCTAAGCTGGACCCTGTCTGTCCCACAGCAACAATAACAACAGAAGTACCCATTACTGCACATTGTTGTGGCTTGGCTTGGTATGACAAAAGAAACCATATGTTCTGGTTATACCTCAGGATCAGACCAGGGAGAGCTTTTGGTGAGGATGGAGATGAAGATACCTGCAGATTTTCAGTATATTTCTATTTTCCAAAGATGTTGGTATGTGTGTGTACTGCAGGTGGGAATTACTGGCACAGAGTAGAAAATCAATACACAATCTTAGAGTTGTGTCCACCTTGGGCTTACTTCTAGGCCCTTCTAATACAGCTCCATAGGATTTTGGCTTTTTAAAATACAACCATGTGTGTTACAAGAACTAATTTAATGAATGAAATATTTTATGCTCATTATCAAATCTCTGAGGGCTGCAGCATCCAAAGTTCAGGAGAGGACAGCAACAGGACAGCAAAATTGGTCCTTTTACAGAGAACACTCATTGTTTATTGTTTACGAACCACCTCAATGCTGTTTTGAAGCACTCTTTCATGTATGATTTCTGCTCTGGTCTTTTGCAAAGGCTGTTATTTTCCAGAGCACTTTTATATTGCAAGGCTTGCCATGACTTCCAGAGGCACTGTTGAAGGCATATAGGGTAGATTTAAGGTAATCTAAAATAATTAGATTATGCATATGCAGGTCAAAGGAGGTGATCCTGCCCCTCTACTCTGCTCTTGTGAGACCTCACTTGGAGTATTGTGTGCAGTTCTGGTGTCCTCAACATAAAAAGGACATGGAACTGTTAGAACAAGTCCAGAGGAGGCCACGAGGATGATCAGGGGACTGGAGCACCTCCCGTATGAAGACAGGCTGAGAAAGTTGGGGCTGTTCAGCCTGGAGAAGAGAAGGCTGCATGGAGACCTCATAGCAGCCTTCCAGTATCTGAAGGGGGCCTACAGGGATGCTGGGGAGGGACTATTCATTAGGGACTGTAGTGATAGGACAAGGGGTAACGGGTTGAACCTTAAACTGGGGAGATTTAGATTGGATATAAGGAAGAAATTCTTTACTGTGAGGGTGGTGAGGTACTGGAATGGGTTGCCCAGGGAGGTTGTGAATGCTCCATCCCTGGCAGTGTTCAAGGCTAGATTGGATGAAGCCTTGGATGACATGGTTTAGTGTGAGATGTTCCTGGGCATGGCAGGGGGGTTGGAACTGGATGATCTTAAGGTGCTTTCCAACCCTAACTATTCTATGATTCTATGTTATGTGTGTACCCCAAATAGTGAACTAGGCTCCCTCTCTGGTCAATCCCAGAGGGAAATCATTCTCATACTAGAGATAGGTGTTTAAAATAAATTGATCCTGTCCCCCACCCCTGTTATCTTCCATCAGCTCTGGAATGTGCCTATTACTTGCTCAGCTTGGTCATCATAACATTTTTGTGGTCAAACCAATGAATTCTGCCGCTCTTGCTCCACATCTTGTCTTTGGTATTTAGAAAGACATGTAGGATTAGGCTAACTGGCATTGGCAAGGATAAACCTGGAAGGAGAATGACATCATTAAAAGACCCATGATTTCAGCTTTTCTTCAAAAGCCAGCTTTTGGGATTATGTGATTTGCGAAGATTTGCCTGTTCTTTTAAATAAAATACATTTCTAACCCTCATGATTTGCTTGAAAAGGCAAATCTGTATGTGTAAAAATGAGGAAGGCAAATGAAAACAGCCCCACATTCTGAGAGCAGGGCAGTATTAATGTTGGCCTTGTTCTCTGTGTTTTGTGTCAGTGGTGGTAGTGAGATTACTGATGAAGAACTTCCAGCAAAAAATCTATTTATTGTAACGTGCTCATTCTCCATGCTGTGCCTGAGACCTTGTGATATTAAAGAGCAGCACTTGGAGCATGGACAACAATGTAGATTGGAGCTGTATCTTTTCTTATGTTCTGGGTGTGATGTACAGCTGAGAGTAATTTTGTTCCTTGTTCCTCAGCAAATTATTGTGATTAATAAATACTCAGAAAAAAAGAGTTGTGAGATCCGAGCTAGGATTTCAACTTCAGCACACAGTAAAGAAGAAAACCAAATCACAGATAAGCTTTTCTAGAGCAGCGTGTCCATGGTATTACAACAGTTATAGTTAGTCACAGATGAGTGACTTGCCCAAATAAATTCAAACACAAGAATAATAATACTGTAGAGTCATATATAAAACCTATTCTATTGCCCTTGAACAATGACACAGAACCAAAAATAAAAAGAGGAAACAAAAGATTTGCCTTTAACTGGTCTCATAATGAGAAAAAACATGAAAATACAGACTGATTCGATCCTTTTGTGGTTTCAGTCTACGATGGACTTCTCATCCTATGGCTGGGCTTGTATTTTTGCCATATTTCAATGTTCTTCATTTTGGAAGACATCAGCTGCTTTAGTCCCAATAAAGCCCCATAGTTTTGTCTCAGAAATACACTCTGGAAACACAGGTTCTCCTTTTGAACCTCAAATCTGCGTTTCATCTCAGGATGAAGGCATCTGTTAGACACCATGTAATGGGCTCAGTTGAGTACCAAAACACTGCCCGCCTTCCCACTCTCTGTAAACACTTCCTGATTATCCATGGGTTAATTTTGTATAATATCCTGCCCTAAGAGAAGGGGCATTCTAAATCCCAGAACACAAAATGTTTCAGCAGCACAGGCTTTGTTGTGTGCTCACTCTGCAGGCAAAGGGGACAATCCTGTGCCAGGAGCAGCTGTTACGTGTTTAAAGATGAAAACTCACATAAAAATTACACTCCACACATCAATGTTTAGCCAACACAGTTCCCTATTTCTGTGTAACAAACATCCCGTCATCCCACCAAGCATCCCAACCAGTGTTTTATGTTTAGTTTTCTTTAAGGAGGAAAAAGACGGACTTGGAAAGACTTAGCTGTGGAAGGGGAACATAAATTATCTGCGTTGCTGCAGAACAGTCTTAGCTTTTTGTCTTGTGAGACATCTGTGATGCATATATGGAGTGGAAATGAATACATCCATTCTTGGCAAATTAACTTCTTTTTGTCTTATGTCTTGGAAAACTGTGAGCTTCAACTGCCATAAAATAACACTGCCTCATGAAATAACATGAGGCCTCAATAAAGTATGACCCTCTGGATTTTTTAGTGTCTGTGCTAATTTTCAGGCATTCATCAGGATTATGAACATCAAACTAGATTCAGACTTGTTTGTATGGCTACGGCGGTAGAGTTAAAATAGGGGAATGGGCTTAACTGTGCTGTTGTTGCTCATTTTACTCAGCTGAAACCATATCTGGGTAACCCTATGCTATGTGGTTATGCCATAGATAGAACTTACTGACCCCTTCAAATTTGGAATTGGTTCCTAGTCTCAATAGGACTGTGATAGGCAAAGCCACTCACTGGGGAAGACGCCAGAGCCAAGATATGATGAACTTGGTTATAGTTATAGTTTACTACATTGTGTTCCCTAAGGACACAACTTTCTGCTAGCAAAATGTGTCCCCCTTGTACAAAGATGCCCTTTGTTTTGGGAACCCCCCAGGTTTAGTGTTTTTCTTTTCCCTGTGCAGAGCCTGTGTATGGCTCTGCAGCTTGGCTGGATGTGCTTTGGGTTTTAATGGTCTGGATATAGAAGGGTTAATCTTCTGCCTCTGTCTTAATCATGTTGGAAGATGATTGGGGATGGAAGGGAAAAGAAAAATACTACCTCCCTGTAAAAATAAATACAACTGTCAGTAAAGCTCAGCATAGCACTGAAGCAGCTTTATAAAGCCAGACATGTTTCACATTTAGACTCCTAAATATGCTGCACACTTGGGTCATTACTAAAGAAGTGTGTGAGAGATAAATAGTAATTTACAAAGAGCATCAGGACCTGAGTTGATAATTTGCAATCTGGAGCAGGCCAGATGAACCAGGTACCAACAAGGATGGCAAGACAAGGATGGTTTCAGCTTGTCTTCAACTGATGTCCTGTATTTCTCTGGGATATACCATTGCATGACCCTGCTGCACATCTTCATGCCATTGCAGGACTCCCTCCAGAACACTCCTACAAGATGTGGGGAACCTGCGACAGGGCAGGTCAGACTTCTGTGGAGGGATGGTTGGTTGTGTGAACTTACGTTTTAGTCTCAAACGAAAACCTATAGACACTCTTTAACCACTATATGGGCAATCTTTCATAGGAATATATATTGTTTTGCAGGACACGGAGTAAAACCCTATGTGCTACACGCTGGAAGAATATGACTCTTCTGCAGACAGGGTAGAGCTTAGTGTTTCAGACCTTACTATTAACATGACCTAGCATCCTATTAAACCAATGCATTTGGACCAGTGAAGACCCTACCCTCTATGTGTTTAAGGTCCATATAAACATCATATCCTACTGACAGGATTTGTATTTGGGCATTTGACCAGCTGAGCAACTGTGGAGGCAGCATCTCTTGCTCTTTAGTGAACCTGTCTTCAGTGCTCCCCATTGCATAAAGGACAGCATTTACCAGTTAAAGATCTGCTGCCTGGAGACACATACCCCAATGTCTCTTATTTAGATCGCTTATTTGACTGAAGGTCCCCAAGCAGGAAAATCACTGTCCATGGTTCCCTCAGCTTTCGAAGGAGAAAGTCACTGCGACAATCCTCATTAATGTGGATGAACTTCTCTTTGAAAGTCTCTACTCTTAGAATCATAGAATAGTTTAGGTTAGAAAGGACCTTAAGATCATCCAGTTCCAACCCCCCTGCCATGGGCAGGGACACCTCACACTAAACCATATCACCCAAGGCTCTGTCCAACCTGACCTTGAACACTGCCAGGGATGGAGCATTCACAACTTCCCTGGGCAACCCATTCCAGTACCTCACCACCCTCACAGTAAAGAATTTCTTCCTTAGATCCAATCTGAACTTCCTCTGTTGAAGTTTTAACCCATTACCTCTTGTCCTATCACTACAGTCCCTTATGAAGAGTCCATCCCCAGCATTCCTATAGCCCCCCTTCAGATACTGCTATGAGGTCTCCACGCAGCCTTCTCTTCTCCAGGCTGAACAGCCCCAGTTTTCTCAGCCTGTCTTCATACAGGAGATGCTCCAGTCCCCTGATCATCCTCGTGGTGTCCTCTGGACTTGTTCCAACAGTTCCATGTCCTTTTTATGTTGAGGACACCAGAACTGCACACAGTACTCCAAGTGAGGTGTCTCTCTTTTTTTCATTCTCTTTCTCATCCTTTGACAAAAGAGGCCTAGAATCAAAGCTAGTCGGGCTAAATCTGGATCTAGTCATGTAGAATCTTTGTGAGAAAGCCCTGTCTCCTAACACCTTTGTTCAGTGTTTTATCTTTGAATGTTCCTGTGATAGAAGGAAACAAAAGTAAAGCAGTAGTTTTTTACAGTTTTGCCAATAACATTGCATAGAGCTGCCCTTAAATTACTGTAAAAAACAGATCCTGCTACCAAGATTGCAGTATTCAAATAACATTAAAGCTCACTCTGAAACCCACAGAAATAGTAAGTTCAAGAACTAAGATACAATCCTTTCCAGTTCACCCAGACTGCTTGGGTGTAGAGGGACTCTTCAGCCCCTGAGAGGTCTCAGTGTAACTACAATGTGAGACATATGTTGTAATAGTTAAACAATGTGGAGTGAATTAGGGGTAAACTGGAAACCTTAATTAAGTATTTTCATTACTGTCATGGGTTGCAGCCAGGCCTGCAATGTTATTTAAATATAAGGTTTGTGGGTTTGATTCCATGACCTTTTTCCAAGAGAAATGATGGGATTCAAGCACCAGAGGATGCTTCTTGCAGTGTGTAAAGAGCATGATGTGTCTCAAATAGCATTCCCATTACACATTGTAATAATAGCAATAATTTCTTTATTTTTGAGGCTTTCTGGGAATTTCAGGGTTCTTTCACCTTTTATGTGTATTGGTCTATTTTACAGTACTGCAGTGAGCTGCTTACTGAAAAATCAAGTGGGTAATTTATGTGCATTAAACAAGGATTAAGACACATTGTTTGGTATTTCAACATTTAAAAATGTTTATTCTTAATATTTTAGGAGGAACAGAAAGGTAAAATCAATTTCTCAAGCCTTGGAGGATTAGACACAAGGGAGTGAAGTGGAAAAACTTTATAAGCTGCATAGCCAAGGCAGAGACACTTCAGGCTGCATTTATATTGTTAAACATACCTATTATAGCCATTGGGGAGTGAATATACCACAGCCAAGTGGTGCAGGAGCTTGTGTCCACATCCCTCACTGCTGGCACTTTCTAGCTGTCACACTACACAGCACTTGCCATTGGTCTTTTTTGGGCATCAGGTGCCTCATGTTTCTAAGATGTAATTATCCATTTATGTGCATAGTTTTTGTTTCTATTGTCTAAATCAGTTTGTGAACCACTCTGTTCACAAACAAGAGTGTTTTGATGGCATGGACAATCAAAATACATGATGTCTTGGAGGACTGTTTGTGCTGGAGGATGCAGTGTGAGGGTTAGAGTTATATACACTGCAGTCTTACTATGTTTATTGGGAACTGAACTATCCCACATAGCGGGTTTTGTATTGGATAAAGAGACAGTCCACTCCAAAAGAAATCACAAGCTACAGTTAATACTTAGTCAAAGGGAATGATCAAGAGAATAGACTTGAAAGTAAATTTGGGATGATGTTATCTGACAGTGTGAATATATCACCCAGGATTCACTAAGGAAGAGTGGAAACTGGCAAGTAGGTCACTCTAAGATGAAGGTAAACCAAGCAGATCATGCTGACTTTTGGTGGTGTTAATTATATTTTGCATCATAATAGCTGAAATCATCAAAACAAGATAAGTAATGTGGAATTAATAAGTGAATTTGGCCAAAAAAATATGGGCACAGACACAGGACTTTTAGTTGATGACATGTGTTTTACAACCTTTCAATAGCATTTCCATCAAAAGCTTGTTTTCCAACATCTTCAGATCAGGACCTCTTTAAAAACATGCTGAGGCCAGTCTGGAAGTACAGTCACGAGTTTAGGTTTCCTATGCAAATGTTCAATCTGAAATTAATTTGAATGATTACAGAAATCACATTTTATAACAGTTTCCTAAAAAGCATTCCAGAGCAGAAGAGCACAGCTGGTGATGCTCAGCCCTCAAAAGATCAGCCAGCGGTTGCTTTACAAAGAATGTGCCCTTCCAGGGGTAATCCCATCATCTGTTAAGGAATCCTGCACAGATTTCAGTGACTTCCAAGGGGTAAATTACTTTTCCCTCCTCTGGCCCCTGCATTCCCTGCATTGCCTTCACAATTGGTAAGTCACATGTTCAGCAGCAACCATAATGATGATGCAGAGTAAGAATTAAGCAATACATAGATTTACTTTGACCTTGCATAACACAGGGAGAGATATAGAGACATTCATCAGACTTCCTGAATTATACTAATCATTTTGAGAAATGCAAGAAGAACCTTGCTGTCTGCTGGCCTTTGAAATTACAAGAAAGTTTAAGGTGTAGAGATATTCCATTTTCTTTTGTTGTGTGGAATTCCAGATGTATTCATAGAATCATAGAATAGTTAGGGTAGGAAAGGACCTTAACATCATCCAGTTCCAACCCCCCTGCCATGCCCAGGGACACCTCACACTAAACCATATCACCCAAGGTGTCATCCAACCTGGCCTTGAACACTGCCAGGGATGGAGCATTCACAACCTCCCTGGGCAACCCATTCCAGTGCCTCAGCACCCTAACAGTAAAGTATTTCTTCCTTATATCCAATCTAAACCTCTGCCGTTTAAGTTTTAACCCGTTACCCCTTGTCCTGTCACTACAGTCCCTAATGAAGAGTCCCTCCCCAGCATCCCTGTAGGCCCCCTTCAGATACTGGAAGGCTGCTATGAGGTCTCCACGCAGCCTTCTCTTCTCCAGGCTGAACAGCCCCAACTTTCTCAGCCTGTCTTCATATGGGAGCTGCTCCAGTCCCATTCATTTGAGCATTTGTGCAGTTAGTAATAAAAATCAGCATTTTTCAATCAAGGGTGATCCTCAAGTAAGCTTGCTATGATGCTGAAGCATAAATGTGTGGCAAAATATGTTCGTGCTCTCCATAGCTGGGCCCCAGCCAGTAAAACACACTGACAGTAGTCCAAAGACATAAAAGCAGGAGGCAAAAAGAGAAAGACAAGATCTCTCTGTAAGCTCACCTGTGTTACCACATCAGGCTCAGCAATGCAGCGTTTCTTAACACCTGGCTGGCTGTGGCTGATAGATGCTTTCTGAGAGTGGTTAATGTTAGCTCTATCTCTGTTCTCTGCTGCGGAGCTCCGGACGTGGTTTAAGCTGTGTTGCTGGTGCATAGTGTGGAGACTGATGCAATACATTGTGGGATTCTTTGCTTACCACAAGAAGGAGAAATCCATGGGAGCAGCATATTAAAAAAGCAAGCAAACAAACAGCAAAGTATGAAAAGAAAACCACTTTCTTCCCTCATTAAAAAACACCCTCGTCCTTGGGAAACAGCATACTGAGAAAGCAAACAAGAGGAACTATGCAGAAGAAAACTTGTTCATTGCAAGTTAAATGTCTTCAGAAACTCAAGAGCACCAGATTTGTGGTTGCATGTGCAACCTCCACTGAACTCTTCATGGGCATGGACATTTACTATACAATTTATTTATTGTTATCTGTTTATATTCACGGAACAAGGAAAGAGAAAAAGCTGGCAGTGGTCACAGGGGCAGCCCATGCCTTAATGCTTCTGATAATCGAATTGATGCCCTGTGTACTGCTCTGATGTCCTTGAGCAGATACTTTAACAAAATCACTAATAGATTGCTGGCAGTGATATCATCATCATCATCGTCATCATCATCATCATTCTTGTTGTTGTTATTATTGTGATGCTCTCAGCTAATGTGTCTGTATGCTGGGACTCTCCTGCTGAAGTTTCAGACTCTATAACTTCATCATTACCCGTAACGGGAAAGAAAGCAGTGAGGTTTATCTATAAGCTTGTGTCTTGCAGCCAAAAAATGTACTAAAATGCACTAAATGAAAGAAAAGAGTCATCAAAAATAAAAATTTGACTTTATTTATAAAAACTTGTCAGGTCATCAGTAAAGGAAAAAAGAGTGAACACACCAGTTTTAGCTGAAGTGTTTCAAAAGTAAAGGCAATGAGTAGAAACAATTTATATGTAAGATAATATAACAAATAGGAAGGTTGGAAATATGTTTTGCTGTTTCTCCCTAAAGCTGAAGGTGTCAGACACAAGCCAGAGCTGAAAAAGCCAGATAAGAAGAAAAAGAGTTTTTTTAAAGTGTATTAGGAACAAATTAAATGTTAATAACAATAAAGGTAATGTGCTTCCAGTCTGTGTTTGGGAGCAAGCAGGATGACACACTAAGATCACATGAGAATGATAAACAACTTTCTGAGGCTTTAGTGATTCAGAGAACATGAAACAACCCTCATTGAAATCAGCAGGCCTGGATAACTTTGGCTTGGGCATCTTGAAGTGAAGCTGATGTGGCCTCTGGTTCCCTGATGTTTCCTTTTAATCTAACAGTACTGGGGAAATTACAGATGACTGGAAAAATGTTAATTCCCTGCCAATATTTGCTGAGGACAAACAAGACAGTGCAAAGACAGATAGGCTGAAAGCCAACAAGCCATTTGTATTAAAAAGGACATGTTAATAAATCAACGGTGAGGTTAATGGCTAGGACTACAATTAATGACCATTAATGACATATTAATATGAAAATAGCTCTTATCTAGTAAAAATGGTATTTTGCATATGGCAGTAAACTGAGATTGCACAGCTTGAACATATTCCAGATATTTTATGCTTTTAGTAGCACATAATATCCTAAGTAAGATAAAATATGCCCTGTACAACTCTGAAGCTTATTTTTGATGGATGAAAGAACCATGTAACTGGCAGCTGTCTTCTGAGTTATTAGAAAATGTGGCTTCTGTAAGTTGCTACGTAAGAATGAGGCATTCTTTGGAGGTATGGAGAAAATGCAAAGTGAAAGAAGTTACTCAGGAAACAACGTCTAGCAGTTAAAATGAGACAAGCTTGAGGCAGAGACAAGGTCTAACCAGTCTCTCCAAAGGGAGACTGATTAGATCACTGCAACAGATCAGCAAAAGCAGTGGTGGCAGCTCAGTCTCCTGCTGTTTCCAGCCATGGCTGGTTGCTTTTCCAGATAAACCTTTAGCATGACCCAATTGCAGACAGCTGAGTGATATTTTGTGATTTGCAGTTCACTGGAAACAATGAAGGTGGTCTTAAATCCTATAAAAATGGCCCTGCTTTGAGCTGGTGGCAATGCACAAGGTATGTCCATACTGTATTGTACAGAGATTTCAGTGCATTAATTTGTATAGGCATACATAATTTTTTAATGAAGGATTATGAAGCAGGATACATGACAGTTCCCCATTTTAATTGTTCTTTTTGACCCTTTCTTCTTCCTTTAATGGTACCAATGCAGCACGTCAAATATGGCTGGTGCCTCAGACACCCATGTATACATTTGAACACAACAATAAAACAAAAACCACAAAATAAATGAACCCAAACCCCAAAACCATGTACTTCCTTAGAAGGGTGACTTCTGCAGATTCCCATGAAGTGGGTTTGATATCACACATTGTCTATGTCCATTGATGTCCATAGACATCACATAGCTATCCTGTATCAACAACTTGCAGCCTTCATAAGTTGTCAATATAGGACCATCAAGCTCCCTTTATGGGCAATGGAGAGTTAATCAGTAGCACACCATGAAGATGAGGGGATGATGGTTCATCTGTTTAAGTGCACAGGATGCACCACAGGGTGGGTGGATAAACCATAAACTCCACTGACTCCAATAGCTGTGATGGCAGCGCAGCCAGCCAGCTCAGGGTTAGTTCTTACCATGGAAGATGTGATGAATGCCACCTTTTCTGGTCCTACAGACCATCCCTTAATGCTATGGCTGTGGGTTTTGATGTGAGTAACATGCAGGACCAAACTGAATACATTGCTTTGGCCTTGCAGTTACTTTTATGGTAAAGGAAACTACACATCTCTGCTTTTTTTAGAATACAGCCAAGCAAATTACTTCAACACATGCATAAACTGCATGCAAAAGACTCCAACACACAAAAGCTTTGACCAAGTTGGGGAGGATGGGTTTATATTCACCATTGTGCAGTGTGTTCAGTCTCAGCTGAAAGGTTAGTTAAAAAACTAAACCTCCTACCTTGATGCAGCTCTACCTGTCACTTGTGTCATTCCCCTTTCTCCTCTTATCTGAACATGGATTTAAAGAACAGTTCCCAGAATTCCTGCCAACTCCCCATGACAGGGTGATGATGTAATATAATTTTCTCTCCATGTGCTAAGGCAGATACTATGCAGATATGCCATATTTATGAGATAATGACAATATTTCTTAAAACAGAGCCATATTTTACTGCTTGTGCTGGGCTCCAACTCATTACTACATCTTTCAAGCAGTATTTCCCTAACCGCATGATTAGTAGGGTGAATGTAAGGAAGTGCTGCAAGGAATTACTCAAGATCAGAGTCATTTATACCAAAACTCTGTCACATTTCATTCTGTTTACAAAGAAAAACTAAGGCAGTTAAATCTAGTATTGATCTTAGATCAACACATACAGCATGTTGGGGGTATTCAGCTCTGCTACATGTGCTCAGGCCCACTGGAGAGGCAGGTGTCAATAGGCATTGCTGTCTCCTACTGGTGCATCTGGAGGGAGGTTTAGCCTAGTTCCCACTTGTAGGGGTACAGTCTTTCATACAGTGGCAAGCCCAAAAGTCTATGAGTACTGGTTCAAGTCCCAGGGGTTACTCAGGGAAGAGAGTTCTGCTACTATCTCATCTCCAGTGCTGGTTCTTGTCAGCAACCCTACAGAAGGCATGAAAATTGCATGGCAAACAAAGAACAGACTGAGGATTAGGTGTGCAAATCTCTTCCAAGACCTCAGACATTCTGCATGTGCAGGTACAAATCAGTCTCCAGACACATAGCATGTAAACACCTTCAGTTTTACAAAAGGCACAAGCAGACACCACCAGTTGTAACCTACCATTAACCTCGAGCCCACCTCAGTGTGAAAAGTTGGACTGTGCAATCTGAAATCCCTTTGGGTGTTATGGTTATGATTTTAAGGGTTATGCCTTTTGTGCAACAGAAATTACTCTGTAAATGCCAGATTCTTCAGGATACTCCAGCTCCTTTATATTGCTTTGGGGAAGCAGAGCAATTAGCTGCTTTAGTTTGCTTTATAGCTGCTTTGTGTCTCTGGGGCAGTGCAAAGGGGTTTGATGCATTTTCTCTTGCAAAGCGTAGGGCTTGCTCATGGTAGGTGTAAGAATAAATGTTCTCACCTGGGACAAGGGAACAGAAACAATCATGCCCAGAAACCTTCCAGAGACCCCAAGCACGTTGAAGGGCATTGGGCTTAGCATTAGCTGGGGAAACAAGAATATATATTTTATTGATTTTTCCAAATATTTTGCCAAAAGTCTCACTTCCAGCTAAGAACTAGTACAGAAATGTTGCTGTATGTGTAGGAAGGAGCACGTGTGTGGTTTAAGGGATAAGCTGTGGAAAAAGCTGTATCACCAGGAGCTAGATTTGGAGCTTATATGCCCACTACAACTCCCTGTTTCATGTTGTAATAGGATTTCACATTATCTACCCAGCCTGGGGCCCAAGAACATGAAAAGTTCATGCATAAGAAACATCTGTTTTATCATTCATGACAATAACTCAACCAGCAGATAATTTACTCCAGCACTTTCTTTACCATGCTTCTCCACAGGAAAGTACAGTGGAAACAGCTAGCCCTCAGTAAGTCCTTACAGCTCCCTGGAATGCTCAGAGGCAAGATGATACAGGAAATGCAGGCTTTGGGCTTGTTGGTGTGGATGTGCTGCCATTTTGGCTCTTCCTAAAGTAAAACCTTTAAGAAAAGCTGAGAGAGGTTTCATGCACATTGGTGTGTGTTTGAGACCATTTAATTTGGGTTTTTTATGCTATTTAATACCATACCCTATTCCTCTTCAGAATTCCCATGCTTCAGTTTCCAAGGAGGGTGTCTAATTAAAAGACATTGATAATTGAATACAGGGGGCTGATACTTTTTGTCATTTGATGGAGCAACTCTTTCTTAGGTATCTGCTTCTCTGACCCAGTGCAACACGGAGGTTTCTCTTCATTCACAGAAGCAATGAACCTACATTCCTTTTAGTAACCTTGTCTTATTGAAAATGAGTTGGAGGATCCTGGTTCCTCCCCGTCTCCAGACTGGAAGTAAAATGCAGCCTGCACTGCTGGCAATTCATGCATCAGACAGATGGTCTATGAGGACATGCAAGAAATGGAAACTAGGTCAGTTTACTAAAGATGCATGTAAATGAATCACTGGAGCACGTAAGGACAAAATCATAAAGGCCAAAACACAGAATGGTATAGAACAAGCAAGGGATGTGAAAGGGCACAAAAAGCTTTCTATTAATATTTCATCAGAAAGAGGAAGATGAAGGAAGAAGCTGGACCTCCGCCTAGTGAGAAAGGAAAGCTAATAATGCCTGGAGGGCTGAAGTGGTTAATGGCTTTCACATATTAGATGATTCATTAGAAATGCTATGAGCTAAAGACACACTATCACTGATGACTGGGAAAGAGGAATTCAGACTACAATAAGCAAAAGGCAGTCTAAGGGAATTATTTGAAAAGATATATTTTTTGTTTAAATCATAGACCTGGCTAGGCACTGTCTTGAAGGACATGTGAGACACAAGAGGAAAGAAAATGGCTCTATTAATGTGGAGGATAAGGAAGAGCTGGGGAATTATCAATCGATCAGCATACTTTCAACATCTAGAGATATGTTGAAACAACAAGTGGAACAGACCATTTTGAACACTTTAAAGGTATGAAATAGTCTAGCATATGTTGGTTAAAAACAAGTCATGGTTGAAAGAACACCAGATCTGTGACAGATCTAGAAGATATGGGAGACAGAGCACATAACGTAGAAGGTGATTAAGTGGCTGTGGTGTGATTTCATATCTACTGTAGTTAGACTTTTGGCAATATCTCACATGAAATTTGCTCAAGTAAGATGGGAATCTATCCCAGATTAAATTCTTCAGTGCGGATGGCTAGCTGGTAGGAAGTTATCCTCAGTGGGGTGTATCTGTGCTGCTTTCTTCCTTGGAGGAATAGCTGGAGTGGGGCTCTGGGATGTAGACTGAGGTTTTTCAAGCTCTTTGTGTCTTGGATAGCATCACAGAAGTACATCTGCTGATGATATGAGTTTGAAAAGAAAACATCCTGCAGAGATCCTCTGAAATAGTCGGTTCATAAAGGACTTCAGGACAGCAGGAGCACAGGGTTGACTCAGGCTTTTCAGTTCTATCAGCAACACTGACTTTTTCTTTCTCCAGGGATGAAGGAAAATTAATACAGGGGAAATAATAGAGAGGGAAAGAAGTCCTCCGGGTTACTCATTCTGTCAGGGCATACCTAAGGGCGGTTTCTGATGCTGCTGAGATTTTGTTGCTATTGTCAATCATTGTACCCCAGTAGATCTAACTGATGTTGCAGGGCTGTGACCATTCAAGTGACTGCTTGTTCTGTCTTGACAGACATTCATCTCAATGGGAGCAATCAGTGTTGTAGGAATATGTGGCTTCCTGCAGAAGTAATCTAGGGATGGCAGGTTAAGGAAAAGGGGGAAGTAAGTGAACTCTAGGAAGGTCTCTATCTAGTCCTAGTGCCAACCCTAGTTTTGGCATCTTAATAGATAAAGAAAGAAATTATGATGTCTGAGCAAAGAGTGGGAGACCTGGGGAAGGAGAGAGGGCTGCAGTGGAGATACACGTCTGTAAGCTGTTTAGATGGTGCAATAAAGAGGAAAGAAATAATTCCTCTAGTATGCTCAAGGAACAGTGGACTTGACTTACAGTGCAGCAAGGGAGGCTGAAGGTAGACATAAGGGTTAACTCTCTAACTCTGAGGTCAGTGAAGGCCTGGAATAGGATACTGCAGAATGCTTAGAGGGGAAGTCTTGCTCCCTGAAGACAAGGTTAGAGAAACATCTGTCGGGAAGAGTTTAGTTAATGCAGTTTATGTCTTGGGGCAGGTATGAGAGGACACCCTGAGACTCTTCCAGGCCTTTGTCCATGCCTTGGACATATTCCTTTGCCTCTCTTCCCCTCCCATTTTGATTCATCACTTCCTGACTTTGCTCATTACAGGCTCAGTGCCTTGGACTTGCCTTCAGTCCAGGCCCTTCCCTGCTCCAAAACCCCAATAATCCCGGGCTCCCAAGGCAGAAGGGAGTTTGTGATGGCTCCTACACAAGGAGCTCCCTTGCCAGGAGCTGTAATCCACCACTGGTACCCTGAGGGAACCATCCCCATCACCTGGGCAGACACTTTCCCCAGGCACATTTCAAGGACCCTTCTCCATCACATGGTGGAGAGTAAATAACACCAACAGGCTTTTAACACATGAAAGCTCTCCTAAGCTGATCACTCTATTTGCAATCTCAGCAGCCACTTTGGGATCTCAAACAGGGCCAGGATTTTTTCACTTAAGATGCCTGTGGGAGGTAACACAGATGAGGACAACAGTCCCCAGTGTGTAAAGAGAAGGGTGGCTCTCCTAGGAAACCTGTTGCCTCTCTGGCCTTCAAGTAACAACTTGAAGTAATGGCAAATAAGGAAACTATGTACCTCCAAGGGCACTGTGATGTCTCAGTCATGGGGGCAAACTGTGCGTTTTCCTGGCTCTGTGCTGAATCCTGCTCCATGAGGTGCTGGGAGTGCACCCAGCCAATGCCCCAAGGGCTGCCACCAGGAACCAGGCATATGCCAGAGAATTGCATTTGACACGGAAAAAGCAAACAGTTAAGACTGGAAAAGGCAGCAGAGACAGCTTGCCAAAATAATCTAGAAGTTAATGGCCAAAAGTGACCACTTTTCCTTGAAATTCCAGTTTCCTCTAAAACTGAGCATTTGCATTTGTTCTGAGAGGTGTTTCTGTGGGGTGCCCCAAAGGACAGTCTGAGATGTGCGGGTCATGTTGTGATAGACCAAATGGAGGTCAGGGAGTCAGAGTGAGTGGGAGTAATGGAAACCAGCTTGCATGGAGCTGAAGGACCCTATGGAATCAGGGGAGAGGCTTCACTACAGCTGAAATAGATCCCACTATATTGCAGCCTGAATGCACTGATTAAAACCATGTTATGATAAGCCCTAAACAGCAGCCCTGAGCATTGCAAACATAAAGACTACACTTTGTAACCTAGGAGAAAGGAACAGCTTCATCGAAAAGGCTGCATCAGTGGGGATGGTCAGAAAGGTCCTTTGATGCACCAGCATCAGCCTCCAAAGTCTTCAACCTGTGATATATGAAGTCAGGTTAGTCCCTTCAGGACTTCCAGTCCAAAAACTTCTCTCCTGTCAAGTAAGGAGTAGGTATCATCGTGACATCATTAGGGTAGGAAATAACTTTGTGGAACATGGTGAAGAGTCTTCATTCTTGGCATCTAGTGCTGCTACTGATGTCAAACTGAGCCTCAACTTAGGTGCAAGCACCTCAATGAAACTAAATGTTTTTCAAAGCTGATGGATGTAGAGGTTGTATTTGTAGCTTTCCTTTTAAAACATAACAAAAAGACCACACTGGCCATGATTATTGCTAATTGTGGGGGATACAGGACTTATTCCCTGTATTATTTCAGTGCTGAAACCCAGGAATAACTAATGCAGCCTCAGGAGAACAATGAAGTGGATTCCATACAGGAATCTTCTCCTTTTCCTTCCCCACTCTCGTGCTGTGCCTGCCTCACAGAGTGTCACAGAATATGTCCTCCTTGTCAAAATTCCCTTTGGGAAGCCTGTCCTGGCTGAACATGTGCAACCCAGCAGTTCCTCAGGAACTCAACCATTTCAGGCATGACTAAATGGAGATGGACTCAAGCCATGTTAACAGGAAAGAAATACTGCCAGAAGCCATGGAGCCATTTTATTACTGCATGAAGAAGAAAAGCATTCACTGAATCAAGGCAGACATCAACTGCACCCACCTTTTGCCTGAGCATGTGGGCTCAGCACCTTGTTCCATCCTGTTCTTCCCTGTTCTTCTTTTCCCTCAGGTTGAATACAAGCCTGTATCACGACATCAGCTCCAAAATGCTGATAGGAGGAAAAGGAAGGAAAGATAAGCCCAGAAGGAAACAATGGGTGCTCTGTGTGGTACCTTCAGTCCAGGTGATGGGGGGAAGTTTATTACACTAGACAAGGATGGAGCAAGGTGGACACTGATCACAAACAGCAAAGCTTGGGGTAGTGACCTGCTGTGGGACTCTGGGTGTGATACATCACCTCCTGAGCCCAAATCCCCTTCTGTGCTGATGAAATAACAGTGTTCCAAATAAAATCAGGAAACAAAATCATAATGCTCCCAATTTTGTGAAACTGATAGCAAACACCAGCAGACATTATGGAGAACACCCTCCAGGGAATGCAAAAGTTCTTTGTTATCTTCATTATAATCTTTATTAAATGCTTCAGATGCAATTATCTATGGTAGTAAGAAATGTGTATCCTGGATGCTTTCCATAGCTGGGACCTCCTTCTACTAAGGTCTCTAAAACAGCCCGTATCAGACCCTCAATTTGTTCACCTTCTTGACTTTGAACTACTCTATATTCACTGGAATGTGACATGGTTTAATGTGAGATGTCCCTGCCCATGGCAGGGGGGTTGGAACTGGATGATCTTAAGGTCCTTTCCAATCCTAACTATTCTATGATTCTGTGATTCTATGACTGTATCTGTGCACTTTGAAAGAGTCCTAGGAAAAACCTGTGACACACATAGCATTTTACTTCCTAAGTTGTTAGTGTGAAAAGAGATACCTTCGTTTTCACCCTTTTTGCTTTTGTCACCAAGACTAAACTAAGGAAGAACATTGTCATGGGCTGGAAGGGGGGTAGCTTAAAAAGAATTAGAAGATGAGAACTCGAGAGCATGTGGACTACGTGTGCCTAAAGCAGCAGTGCTTTTGTGAGCACTACATCAATAAAGCTGCTTCCCCCAGATTTGTGTCTGGTGACTGACTGCAAACTCCACTGAAGTTGTTTTCCTGCAGTTGGCCGTCTGAGAGGTCTCAGCTGTGTGGCTTCTCTGGTGTCTAATAGTGTGTGAATAATCACTTTCCCCAAAGGGGGGATACTCCTATGGCCTTTCTCTACTAGCTCGATGTCTTGTTTCACAAAGTGCTCAGGAATGTGATTGACAGGGAGCTATCTCCCTGTCAAATTTGGCTTCATATTGGCCAAGAAGCTCAAACATTACTGCAGAGGGACACAGACAGACATTAACACATACAAAGTCACTGCATAAGCTCCATTTCCCCAGGAAATAGAGTCTGAGAGCAGCTCTGTTGAAAGAGAAACATTTACTAACCAAGTACTAAAGGAAACTTTGAATAACATGTTACCAGAGTTAGAATGCAGAATTTGGATACTTGGGCAATAGAGGGAAAACTGGTCCTCCAATATTTCACATTTCAAACAGGTTTAATCTCTTCGGGATCTATTAATCACTTCCCATCAAGTTTGTTTCTTTAATATGAAATTTTCTTTAATATGAAAACCAAATTTGTCTGGATTTATTAACAAAACACTATAAAAACAACACATGGGCTAGAAGGGCAGACCTGCAGAAAACCAGCCCATCTGAGACAGGAGATGGTTGTGTTTTATAGATTTCATTCACAACAAATGAGATTTCATTGGCTTGTGCGTGGGTTGTTGGGGTTTTTTCCAACCAAAGATATGTATGGTCTGACCCAACCTTGAGAATTCACTGACATATTTTCAGTGTTGGGAAACCTCAGTGTGCGAGCAAAAAGGTCAAATCTGATTATAGCCTTAATGTAGACCCAACTGGGAGCAATGGCACTGGTCACAGTGAATTTCTAGCAGCACAGAGATTTCCCTCCTCATGTGGCCAACTCCATCCCAGAGACAGAAGGATTTTGCTGCACAAGTAGAAGGAAAGAAGGCCCAGATTAATGAATAGCTGTGTAATCCTGTGGTCACTGGTCTACAGAATACAAATACCAGGGTGTGCATGTTATCCATAGTGAGTGAAGTCATTTTTTGGAGCATGTCATAAAATTACTTGTCCAGGACACCATGAAATGAAGCAGGACAACCTATGAAGTGCCACTTCAGGAATGTGTGCAATCTTTGCTGGGATTCTTCATCCTTCCATAGATTGTTAGCCAATGCATTTCCCTTTCTTTTCATGTGCGTCAAGGAGAAACATCTGCAGGAGGCAAACCCAAAGGTTAACTCCTCCCCTGCACTTCCCTCATTTGTTCAAACAGTTGAGCCAATATTTATGAATAATGCATTGCTCTCATGAATGCTACAAATCAATGCAGCTCCAAGGACTTCACTTTTTGTACCAGCTGAGGCTCAGACTCAATATGTGCTGTTAATCCAGCTTCTTTTATTGGTTAGCAGGTATTATGTAACTCTTTATTTCCAGAAAACTACTTTTCTACATCAAGGATTTATCAGAGCTTGCTCATATCCCTGGCAGGTTCCTCATTCTCTGTGGCCTGTTTAATTTGGTTATTAATTATTCTCAGAGCTTGGCATCTTATTTGTATGATAGTCTGGGGTTTGTTTTGTTGGGTTCTGTGGGTTTTCTTTTCCCTAAGTTCTCTTTGAAAGCTTTTATTAAGAAACTGATGGGTTTGGAGAGCAGATACTGAGACAGACAATTGTTCAGGAAAAACACTAGTTACCCCAGAGTATTGTTGCTGCTGTCACAAATGTCTGGTACTGCTTCAAACCCATGAGAGCATCTTTTTTGCCTGCATAATGGCCACATAAATAGCCAAGAGGAAGTTATGAAAATTTAAGAATAGATGAACACAATAGTCAGGCCATTGCCATTTCAAGGAAGAAAATACAATGTCTGAAGTTCCTGGCATCAATAATTGAAAATCTAATATAACACATATTTATAAATTGATTTAAAGTTCTGAATTCTTTTTTTAATGAGAACTTGCAGAAACTAGTAATCTAATGTCTCATGGTTTTGCTATTGTCATTCAAACCCTCATGCTCTCATTCACACTGGAACAGCTCAGCTGCTGTCAGCCAGATTAATACTGCTGAAATCAACAGAGTCACACAGATTGACACCAGCTGAAGACTTGTCCTAATAAATCTGAGTCTATTTATGGGGGATGAAATCACAGTCATGTCTCCCTATTCTCACTTGGAATAAAAATGGGTTTGGATGCATGGATGAACTAAGTATTGAAGGTTCCATATTTCAAACTTAGCTGCTACTTCACCCATATCAGTGGATCTGATTTATACCAGCTCTTTGGAGAAATAATCACTCAGTCCTGGAGTGTGCACACTCAGGCTGGTTTACCTGAACTAGCTGGTTTTCTGTTTAGCTATTGGGTATATTATCTGCCCTACAAGTATTCCAGCACTCAGAGCCCAAGACACATAGGGAGTGCATGTATGCTCAGTAATGGAAACCTGGATTCAATAACACTTCAAGGTACTTCCCTTCACCTGGCATTTTTAAGGGATTGAGGGAATCCAGAAGTGGATTTGTCACGTTGGCTCCTGTTAGTAACTTCTGCATCATGGTACCCGGGATGCAAGGCAGAACAGGAGTGCAGAGGCTTTTAGCTCTCCATCCATATTGTGATTCCCCTTCATCTTCTTCTTTGGAAAGAATGTTTAGACAGCAAAAGAGAGCATCCTCCTCCTGTACTGCAGCTTTTTGCACTCTGTGGTCTCAAGTCTCATCTGCAAAGGCCAGTAACTCAGTAAAAATAAGATATTTACCTGTGTGGAAGTGGGGATGGCTGAGTGCTCACATGCTTGATGTTATCGAGATGCAGCTAACCCAGATGTTTTCATACTCTTGTTTCTAAAGCTTTTTTGATATTTCAAAGGGCCAGGCTGATGTAACTCTCCTACCCATCACCTAAGTAGTAATTACAACAGTAATAGATGGTGTGATCAGACTCACCACCTCCCTTCCCAGTCCAGTGTGTGCCTCCCAAATCAGGTGAGGTTCCTTAGCCTTTCTGCTTATTGCAGACCCAGCAGGGTCCCTGCTGTTCATCAGGAAAATCCTGCATGGAAAGGGTGTATTGTCCATCACCCTGGCATGGAGAAAGTCAGGAAAAGGGGCGTTCTGATAGAAAACTAACACAGCTACTTGTTTGGTTTGTTTAAAAGCCAGACTCGTGACTCAGCCTTTACCTATGAGTCAGGAAATTCCAAGGTGCTCTTTTATCCCTTGGACTTGTAGGCAGCCTCTGATCTCACTTATTACAGGGTAAACCCACTACAGGCAAAGAGCTATTCCTGCCACACATATTCAAGCAAGAGCAGCATCCCTCCTCCCTGAGCCTTCTTCCTGTTTTTAGCCGTACCTGTGTTCTTTGGCCAGCTACAGCCTTCAGTAAAAGTGTCAGGAACATCAAACGGCATGAAATAAATCAGTCCATTTCCCAGTTTATTTAGTCTAAAATGACTGTAAAATGGATTCAAACTGAGAAACCTGTTTATGTGGCCGAGAAGCCTAAGGGACAAATTGAGGAAGGAGTGATGTTACAGTGTTAGGTTAACAGAATAAGAGCTAATTTGCACTGTGGCAGGCTACCTGTTTCCAGTTCACTGTGGATGGCGTGACTGCAGAGCGATGCACAGCTGCATTTGCAGACATAATGTCCATGGACAGTGAAAGGTAGAGAGACAAAAGTCATAAAACTATAAAATTGCCTCAAGGTCCAAAAAACCAATTACGCAGAGACTTAAAAGTGATGAGGTTTCCTTGTTTTATTGAAGAGAAGAGTCAGCAGTGATTTACTGAATCCTTACATGTTTATATGTTGGAAGAAGGTACTGAATTCTCATCAGCCAAGCAGACATTGGCAGAAAGATGAAACTAGCAAACTCAGACTGAAAATACGGCACAAGCTTTTAATAGTGAATGTAACTGCAGTCACCAAAACATGAAGTGGATTTTCCATCATTTGAAGATCTGAAATTGAATTTAAGTCTTCGAACTAGACAGAAAAGAGTATTTAGGGCCTCTATTAATTTGGGTCAGTACAAGACTCCCCAGGATTAAGGCAGGTTGATACAGGATTGCAATGATCTCTTTTAGCATTGTCAAACTTAGAGAGAACTGAGAGCTCCCAGAAGCAGAAGCCAAGGTGTGGGCTGTTGCCATCACTAGGTTAAACAAGAACCTAAATGTCCCTGTTATTTAAGGCTTAACCAAATAACACTACACCCAGTCACACTTGTAGGTGCACTGACAAACTGTATCCATGCCATATCCACAGAGGAACTGATATCAGAAAGGCTGCTGAGGCAGGTGGATGTCTCAGCATCCCTGCCCTAGAGCTGCAAGCCCACCCCTTGATCCCTGTCTCACCCAAGCTAAGACAGAGGGTCTGGTTTATGATCATTACATGACAAATTCCCATGGCCAACATGAGATGAGCTGTGGAGCTACAAGCAGCAAAATGTCCATGTTTCAAAGACTCCATCCTTGCTAACACACTTTGATCACAACACCCGCTAAGGAATTCACTGAGGGGAATGAAATATGCAGGAGAAATAGGTCAAAAATGAGTGAGATAACCATCTGTTTTGTGGGGGAAAAAACCCAAAGCAGCAATTCCATTTCTGGTGTCACTTGTAAAGTGTCCTTTCCCTTCATTTTGGAGTCTGACAGCTCAAGACCTTTGAACTCTTGTTCCTCTCCCATTTGCAAAGCTACCTTTGCTAGGCCTGATAACATGGTCCTTTCAGCTCCAAGCCAGCAAACATGACTTGTGGGAGGCATCAGCCACCTACTTTACATCTGAGGCTATTAACCTAAGCTAATCCATCTAGTTTCACCTCTTTATTTAAGAGGACATCTCACCTTGGTCAGAAGAATGACACTCTTAAACTGCTCCTTTAGCAAAGTGCTCAGGGATTCGGAGCCCAAAGTCAGGCACAGTGGTAGCCACATGTAGATGAACACTGCTCAGGTGACACAAAGGTAGAGGGCTTCCTTCTAGATTCCTCAGCAGGGAAAGAGAGTCCCTGTCACTGAGTATTGCTGGTGTATGAGGAAGGAGGTGTGCTGGTGACTGAGGGGTTAAAGAAACACTGAAATACAGAGAGGTGGGATGAATTAACATAGAATCATAGAATAGTTAGGGTTGTAAAAGACCTTAAGATCATCCACTTCCAACCCCCCTGCCATGCCCAGGGACACCTCACACTAAACCATGTCACCCAAGGCTCTGTCCAACCTGGCCTTGAACACTAACAGGGATGGAGCATTCACAGCTTCCCTGGGCAACCCATTCCAGTGCCTCACTACCCTAACAGTAAAGAACTTCCTCCTTATATCCAACCTAAACCTCTGCTGTTTTCAGTTTCAACCTGTTACCCCTTGTCCTATCACTACAGTCCCTAATGAATAGTCCCTCCCCAGCATCTCTATAGGCCTCCTTCAGATACTGGAAGTCTGCTATGAGGTCTCCACGCAGCCTTCTCTTCTACAGGCTGAACAGCTCCAACTTCCTCAGCCTATCTTCATACGGGAGGTGCTCCAGTCCCCTGATCATCCTCGTGGCCTCCTCTGGACTTGTTCCAACAGTTCCATGTCCTTTTTATGTTGAGGACACCAGAACTGCACACAATACTCCAAGTGAGGTCTCACGAGAGCAGAGTAGAGGGGCAGGATCACCTCGTTTGACCTGCTGGTCACGTTCCTTTTGATGCAGCCCAGGATACAGTTGCTTTCTGGGCTGTGAGTGCACACTGCAGCTGGCTCATGTTCATTTTCTCATCGACCAACACCCCCAAGTCCTTCTCCCCATGGCTGCTCTGAATCTCTTCTCTGCCCAACCTGTAGCTGTGCCTGGGATTGCTCCCACCCAGGACCTTGCACTTGGCATGGTTAAACTTCATGAGGTTGGCATCAGCCCACCTCACAAGTGTGTCAAGGTCCCTCTGGATGGCATTCCTTCCCTCCAGCATATCAACCAAACCACACAGAGGAGAACTTGAGGAAGGAGAGGGATTAATATGGAGGAAGGAGAATTCAAACAGCCCTATGGGAACCTGATAGAAAATACAGTCATTAACCTGGTCCTCAGGATGGTGTGTCTTGGGAAAGGGCAGTGATAGAGGTGCTGGAGGAGGAGCACAGAAGATGGCACTTTCTCCAGTCTGCAGCCAAGCTCCGGACCATGTCCCAGGGCAGTCAGGTGTGCAGGCTGTCACACACAAATACAGGTCCTTTTAGAGCTCCCTGGTCCAGCTGGTGTGAAACCATTGAACTGCCCATGTCACATCACACAAGAGATGAAAGTCACTGCGAGAATAGGTGTCACTGGAGTGCAGCTTCCTTGCTGTAACCCACCCACCATCAGCCACAGCCTTGACCTTCAGTCATGCCAGGTCAAGGGGCAAACCCCTGCACAGTGCAGCTCCACGGGAGGGCTGGGGGTTCCTGGAGGACATGGGGGGCTCACCCCAACCTGACCCAGCACAGCTGAGCTATAGGAGGTAGGCAAGGCTGGGCAGAGGTTAAGGCATCAGCATCTCAGTTCTACTCTGACCATCAGTGTTCACCCACTCATTGCTGTTGATTGGGGTTTGCCTGCTTTTAAACTCACCTTGACATCTCATTTAGACAATGTCTTTCTTGGGTTTAAGACCTGTAAAGGAGTTTTCTTCCCTTTGCAAGCACTTATTTTCCTTATATTATTCTATTTCAGTTTAAGGATGAAAGAGCCATTAAATTATCTCAAATTCAGATTTAGGAGTGTGAGGGAAAATACTGTGCCTGTGAGTGGGTAAAAGGAGAAAAACACATCAGAGACGACCCAGCTAAAATCAAAGTACTCATTAACAGGTATGCAGGTGATCAGAGAGTTTAGCTCTGTTCAGGGTGAGGTTTGCACTACCATGTACCCAGGTAATATTTGTTATGGCCATTGCTGGGTATAACTATATAAGTAACTATAACTATAGCTATAACTTTAACTATAAATGTATCTATATAGCTATAGCTATAACTATGAATATAATTATAACTATAAACTACAACTACATATGTTTACAATATATAAAGAAATATGACTGAGCCCAGGAGCTGATGCACACTCTGATACATTCCACCAAAATCAGGGAAGGCATGTGTAGCATCGAGGGGACAGTGTGCCCTTCCTTCCCTTTCCCATATGGATTGCTCTATAAAGATGGGGATGCCAAGGGTGCCGACATACTGCATCCCACAGGGCGCACTTGCAGGATGATCGCCCTTCCGCACTTCAAATGAAGGCAGTCTTATTAAAAGGTTAAATACATCCATGATCTTGCACGTATTTGAGTGCCAGAGTCTGAGTGCCGTGAGCAACGTGAGGGATAAGCTCTGAGCATTCCAGTGCTACGCTGGAATCACAGCTTGCTGGAGCACGGCGCTGCAGCTTTCCCTTTAAGAGCCCTTTGGCTAAGGGCGATAGACTGAAATGCAGGAGGTGGGACAACACCACACACAAAAATGAAGAAGTGGAGGCAGGAAAAGTTTCTCCAGAGGAAAAATGCAGGGCTTGTCCCTCACCCTGACGTCAGATCTGTCTTTAATAAAACCCCCAAAGAGCCAAGAGAAAAAGGCAGAGTGCCGAGGCTTGGGTTGCCGGTTCGGGATTGCTCCGCATTCCCCAAAGTGGTGTTTCTGTTCAAAACGGCTCTAAGGCTGGGTTCAATCAATGTATTTAATCCCGGCTTCCAGGGATGAGGTGGCTTTTGCCCTGGATTCTAGCAACAAGCAGCATTTTGCAGGTGAGTTTGGAAACTGCAGGAGAGACTCGTCCTCTGCAAGCACACTTGGGTTTAATGCACGGTGGGCTGGGAGATCTGAGCGTGGTGCATGTGGGAAGGTGGGCACTGGAGAGGAGGTGGGAGATGTGGGAGCGAGGAGGGAAAGATGAGCTATGGAGGAAAGGAAATGAAAGAAAAAAAGGAAAGGAAAAGAAAGGAAAAAAGGAAAGGAAAAAAGGAAAGAAAAAGGAAAAGAAAGGAAAGGAGAGGAAAGGAAAGGAAAGGAAAGGAAAGGAAAGGAAAGGAAAGGAAAGGAAAGGAAAGGAAAGGAAAGGAAAGGAAAGGAAAGGAAAGGAAAGGAAAGGAAAGGAAAGGAAAGGAAAGGAAAGGAAAGGAAAGGAAAGGAAAGGAAAGGAAAGGAAAGGAAAGGAAAGGAAAGGAAAGGAAAGGAAAGGAAAAAAAGAAAGAAAATGAAAGGGAAAAAAGAAAATAAAGGAAAGGAAAAGAAAAAAAAAAGAAGAAAAATGAAAGGAGTAAGGAAATTATTAAGGAAAAAGGAAAGGAATAAGGAAAAGGGAAAAAAAATAAGGGAAAGGAATAAGGAAAAGAGAAAGGAATAAAGGGAAGGAAGGGGTGCAGAAGTGTCTCTGAGTTGAGGGATCTGCACAGAAACCTGTAGTGTGGGGTGTTTGTGTAGGTTTTATTTTTCCATTTCTACCCTTCCCATCGCTGCTGTTTGTGCTGGGAAGCCAAGCAAGGAGGAGAAGCTCTCCCGTCCCTGCCCTCAGCAGCGCCGTGAGGCTCTCAGGGTCGTAGGGGCCAAGGCAGGTCCCGACGGGCGGCGGTGCCCGAAGGGGTCGGGACCGGAGTGGTCCGGGGCAGGTCCCGCCGCGGGGCCGGGGCTGGGAGCAGAGCCGGAGGATGGCGGAGCCGCAGGTGTGCCGCTGCCGGCACAGGAGGAGGTTGTTTCCCCCTCTCCCGATCTCTGGTCCACGCAGCAGCCGCTTCCCTTCGCCTCCTCTTTGGAAAGACCTGTATGGGAAAGCCGCTCGTTTCAGGAAGGTGTTCGCGTTTTGTTTGCCTTGTCCCGGTGCGTGCCTACCTCTTGTGTAAAATCACTGGGGGAGAGAAACTGGGAGCTGTGGTGCCCAGGACGGTAACTGTCACGACAGTGCGTGCGGGAGAGCCTGTCGCGAACGAACGGCCACGTCGGGACCTTCAGTGTCCTTCGTCCTCGTCCTCATCCCCATCCTCATCCCTATTCCTAGACACAACTCCAGGCTCAGGGAGCCCTGGGGACCCGGAAAGTGAGGTGGATCCTAAGGGACCCATTTGAACCACCCTGCTGGAGGCTGGGACAGTCCCTGAGCCAGAGACATGTGAAGCTGTGTCTGAGCATCGCTTCTGCTGGAAGGGGGGTAACATCACCCGCTTTGCATAGGGGGTACTTTGCTTTGTAGGGCTGCTGGCACCAGGGGTTGGCTTCTGTGTTGTGAGATAAAGAGATAAAGTGTTATGGGTGATGTGGTGCACCAGGCACACCTGTGTGACAGCAGATGGCGAAGCGATAAGTCCTGTGTGAGTGTTGAGATGGATTGATAACAGTGCCTGTTCTAGCAAACAAAATACAACACCTAAACCAAACCTGGCAACAAACAAACAAAGTACACCTCTTGTGCTCTCTGAGGTAAGCTGCTTCTCTGCTCAGTTTTTGTTGAGCAGTAAAAAGTCACACAGAGGGAGAACAGTGTTACTAGGGCAGATGAGCTTGAGCCTTGTTAATTTTACAGTGGTTGTCCTGGGTTCATCTGACATCAAAGATGTTTGTAAAGGATGATGCTGTGGCATAGAGGTATGTGTGAGTGCACACAGACACATGTGCCTGCTGTGGGGTAAGTGAGCACAAGACAAATATTGCTGGCAGCATGTTTGGTCCAAAGAGTATCTAAAAAAGAGTTTGAAACTATATCAAAAATAGTCTCAAAAGAGTCCCGGGTCTCTACTGTTTCAATTCAAGCTCTCAATTGAATGGAGCAGGTGAAGTTGTGCCCATCCAGAGCATCTCAGGGGCACTGTTGCCTCCTGAACATACACGCACACTGAGTTGGACCTTAGAAGGTTGTGCTTAGAAACCATTGAATAGGGGTGATTTCTCCCCAGTAATGAACTGGTTTTCTGTGGGTCTTTTTGACCCCAGAACTGGACTGTGTTGAGGGGGTGGTTGGCACATGAAGAGCACATTTCTATCTGGCATACATAAAGGAGTGGGGAAACAGGGATGAAGAGAATGTACAGCATGGATTGATGAGAGGGACTGGGGAGGGCAACTGGGAGGTGGTATTAGTCTTTGTAATACTTATAGGACTTTAGGGAGAAGAGCAGGCTTAGTCTGATTTGCTTAAGGGGATGATGCCTGAAGGAGCAAGGGATGTTGCAACTGATATGGGATATTGTGAATATCTCTCTGACATGCCCACCCTGTTCACTAGAGAGAGATCTTAGCTAAGTCACACTGGTCATAACAGATGAGTGCTGGTAAATCTCTGGCACTCATTGTCTGCTGTGCTTCATCTTTGGTGGCATCAGCACAACTGTAATAAAGACCTTTACAGCACTTCAGAAACCTCCATGTAGTGTTGCCATCAGGCAGGTCACTGTGCACAGGCAAAACTCCCTAGTCTCCCTGGAGATCTGTCACTGTTCACATGTATAAAGGAATATGGACAGAAAAAGATGCTCCACGGGGAAAGAGGAGGGTTGACTATCTGGAATATAACAGGAATATATATGCTTGTTCTAAGAAGACAGAGTAGTTAATATGGGAAGGTCAGGCAGGTCTCAAAGAGCGCTTCAGAAGGTAACTCTCAGCTTCTGTCAGATTGTTCTATGTGTTCCAGTGCTGAGTTCTTAAGCTATTCTACCAAGAACATGTATTATTAGGGCCCAACTTCATGGACGATGGGCTTGTGAAGAGAAAAATGACTGAGCATAGCTGAGATTTCAGGCACAAGTTTTCAAGCATCTCTTAAAATATGTGGTTTATTTTCATAGATGTAAGGGCAAAGACCATGGGAGCCCAAGTCCCATCAACTAGGCTGAGATTCCTCAGTGCCTGAGTCATTTCTGCAGCAAGACTGGATGTGATGGCCCCTTTCAGTGCTGCACATTGAGGAATCAGATCCAAGATCTTCAGCCCTGATGGCTCAGCAGATAGGAGACCCCTTGTTCATGGGTTGAAATGTCCCAAACCAGGGTGATGATTAGAAAAGCTATTCTGCACTTTGTAGAAAATGAGAAAAGAAGATTACATAGGAAGAACAACATTGGAGGCTTCTAAAACATTTGAAGTGAAGGGATGGGTAGCGTGTGGATTAGAAATCTAAAATAAGGAAAGGGGGTAAATGCAAACCTGCAGACTTTGCTACTCAACCTACTACTTTTCATCACCACTAAAGACTGGTACTGCTCTCTATCACATCAACTAGCAGGTATTGACACTTCCATTTGCTTTGATGGCATCATGGCATACAAACACCAGGCTTTTGGCTTTAGTGGGTGACAGGGAGGAGAAAGATGTTCAAAGATGCCTTTATATAGACACTTCTCCTCTGTGAGCATTGATTTCACTGATAATGACCCAAGTTCAGGGCTGCCCCAGGCTGTGTGGAAAGTGGTTTAAGAACCATAATGTGTGGTTTTTCCTTCTCCTTTTTATAAGATCTGTTGGCACAGATGTGAGGCCAAGAATTTCATTTGTAAAATGTTTGGATTTGGTGGCAGGAAAAAATGATTACATTTCTTTGGGCTCTTCCAGGCAAAACCGCATTCTGACCAAATGTGAACCAAGAAACCCAAAAAACAAAGAAAAAGCTACAGATTGATTTATTAATTCATCTCTTTGCTTTGCTAGCAGCTCATATGTAGTCTAATGCTAAAGGTTCCAGACACCTTTATTCTTGCCTGCAAAAATCCTTTTGCTCTCCACAGGAGCTGAGCTGAGGTTTATCTATAGAGTGCTTCTTAAAGGAGGTTGCAGGCTCACAATATGGATACATAGGTAATGTTAGGCAGCATAGGTTCAAAGTTGATGTGTCTTGTCCCTCTAACTGCCCCTCTATCTGGCTTGATACACTTCTCTTTAGAAGGGCTCCTATCCTACATTGCCACTGTAGGATGTCAATTAAAATTGCTCTGGTTATAGCACCTGAAGATTCAGTTATGCAAATAAGTATCTTGTAGCTGCATCATGCAGAGGGCTCCCCAAAGCTGGTCCTTTGTCAGCCTCCCCCCCAAATCCACTTGCAGAATGAAATCATTGCCAAGGCAACATCCTGAAGGCAGCTCTAAATGTGCTTCACATGAATCAGAGCTCAACCCAAGTCTGTCCCTGATGAAGATGCCCCCTAAATGCACAAACACACACAGAGTTTTTGCTAAGAGTAGCTTTTTCATACCTTCTCCTATCAGCGCTTGAATTTGCCATCAGCTGCCAGTGTGCAACAGCTTCTTTGCTAACATTAACCAAGACAGCTGGAAACAGGAGCTTCCTCATCCCCTCGTAGTTGTGGCACTGCCTGTTTGTATCCCCTGTGCAGGTCCTGTCCCCATTTCACACTGCAGCAAGACTGCTGCAGTGTGAGTACTTTGTTAGTGAGGCTTCTCAAGGAAAGGCATTACTTCAGAATAGCTGTTGGGTTTAGCAAAAGGATGAGATTTACATGATGCTGAGGGGTGTCTGTCCTTAGAAAGAATTGTCCATGTAGCAACAGGACAAGGGGTAATGGGTTTAAACTAAAACAGGGGAAGTTCAGGTTGGATCTAAGGAAGAAGTTCTTCACTGTGAGGCTGGTGAGGCACTGGAACAGGTTGCCAAAGAACTGGTGGATGCTCCATCCCTGGCAGTGTTCAAGGCCAGGCTGGACAGAGCCTTGGGTGATATGGTCTAGTGTGAAGCATCCCTGCCCATGGAGGGGGGTTGGAACTGGGTCCTGTCCAACCCAAACCATTCTATGATTCTATCTTCTCCTGCCTTCCCCAGGTGCCATGAAAAGGCACAGGTCAGAAAGTTCAGAAGTCTTCCACAGCCACATGGGATATTTGACTTCGTTCTTCAGAAGCTCTGGGTTCCCATGCTGAGCTATTAAGAGTTGCGTTAGCATCTTGCCAGTGTTCAGCTTACTGAGAACTGCTCCTTTTGGATGGCCTCTGTGTCCCAGAGGGGTCTTGAGCATTCCTGTCTGGACAGCCCTGGCTCTCACGCACAAGTGTAAATGAAGCTGCAGTATCATGTATGTGGACATTGGCAACGGTGGCCTGGCTAAAGCTGAACACCCACAGCTTCAGCTGAGGATACATGTGAGTATCAAACCGGACAGTGTCTCATGCTGTGGACCAGGAAGCAGGGCAAGGTTTCCTCAGCCTTTCAGATTTGTTACCAGGAGGTGCAGGTCAGCACCATGTATTAATATTCCCCCTGATTTCCCCTTTGCTTTCATATAATAGATCTCAACCATCCTCATTCATAGGGTCCTTACGTTAAAAACAGTATCTTCTGTTTCTATTCTAGAAACGTTGACTTAGAGCTGTCACCTTGTCAGAGATGGGCCTAAACAAAGTCTACCCATTTGTTTTCTTTCTGTGTTCTGATGCCCACCAAGAATCCAGACTCAGCTTCTTGGGCTAGCCTTACAGCACTCAATTTCCCCATCATTCCCCTTCCAAGCTTTGTCTTACCCAGGGTTTGCTGAATCCTGTGGTGAGTTACCTTTAACATCCCATTGCTGCAGGCTGGCAGCTCTGTGTGTATGTTCAGTGCTGCTCTGGGCGAGGATCACTTTGTTCCCCTGCACCCTGATGGTCTCCCAGCCCATTGGTCCCTCTGTTATTTATTGCTTTCACACTGAAACCTTATGTGTTTCCCTTTTAGCTGCTGCTTATTCTGGCATCCTGGGTGAAACTTCTGGAGTCCTCTTAATGCCTTATGCCTTCTAATACACTGCTGCTGGGCTTTGACTTTCATCCTTGCATCTGGGCTAGGTGTGGGAAAGTAGAAGGGAGAAAAGACATTTTTACCTCTGTGGATGCCAACAGATGAATCTCTCTACAAGCAATTGTTGTGGATGGGGAAGGAAAGGAGAGCCTTTAGGCTAAAACAGCTGTGGGAGAAGATAACACTTAAGCTAAGCTTTACAGCAGCACCTGAATAATGATTTTCTAATATTTGGGTTGGTAACACATTCCAGGACTGTGTGGTCATCCCTGTGTGTTCCTTTTCTTTCTCAACAGCTCCCACGTTGTTCTTCTGTTTTATTAGTCTGGGTCTGTCATTCTGCTTAACCCATAAAGCAAATGAGAGATGAGCAAGCTGGACAGCCAAGTTTCATGAACTCCAGGATGGCAAGCAATGAGCTCAAAGGGAAACCTGAGAGGTATTTGCAGAAATAATTGTGGGCTCATGCCTCATCCATGGAGGGTTGTGAGTCATCTGGATCCCGATGCTGCTGGACATGTGTACGATTAGGTTGCTGCTGCTATGGAGCAATTCCAGCCCTGAGAAAGGATCTTCTCTTAAGAGCTTGCCTTAAAGATTGGGAATGAGGTATAAGAAAAAGCCTGACAAAGTTGGGGCTGTTCAGCCTGGAGAAGAGAAGGCTGCATGGAGACCTCATAGCAGCCTTCCAGTATCTGAAGGGGGCCTACAGGGATGCTGGTGAGGGACTATTCATTAGGGACTGTAGTGATAGGACAAAGGGGAATGGGTTGAAACTTAAACAGCAGGGGTTTAGACTGGATATAAGGGAGAAATTCTTTATTGTTAGAGTGGTGAGGTACTGGAATGGGTTGCCCAGGGAGGTTGTGAATGCTCAATCCCTGGCAGTGTTCAAGGCCAGGCTGGATGAAGCCTTGGGTGACATGGTTTAGTGTGAGGTGTCCCTGGGCATGACAGGGGGGTTGGAACTGGATGATCTTAATGTCCTTTCCAACCCTAACTATTCTATGATTCTATGGCACCATAGCAAGGTCACTTGGTCCAGCATTTCACTGGCACTCAGATGAACAGAACTCACAATACCTGTAGTGCTTTGGCTGCTTTTACACCTTTTTCTTAGAGCTGAAACTAGCTCCTTCTCAGCCTAAGACAAACCTGTCCTTTCCCTTCCTACTGAAGTAATCTCCAATGAAAGGCTTCCAGGTGGATATGAAGCCCTGGTTTTATTATTACATCTCCAGCATGCAACTGCCTAGCTTGACTGAGTTAGTAGCTACATTAGATTTAGAAACATGGAAATATTATATGTAGCATCTGTATACAATGTAGCCAAGCAAGAAACTTTGTCATTCTGTACAATACCTAAACCAAAGCCTGCTCTATGCCAACAGGAACAGTGCAAACCACAAAGAATTCACAACTTTGACCAGAACTGCTCTGGATACACTGGTTGGTTGGTTTGTTATTCTATTTTATGTTTATTTTTGTGTTAGAGGGTAACAAATTTTTAGCAGCTGCACTTTGCCCTTTCTCAAATTTCTGAACACAACTCAAACTTCAATTTCTGAGGGGTTTGCAGCTTTCCATCCTGCTTTCTTTTCTGGTGTTTTGTTACTGGAGGTTTTTAATGACAGGAGACAGCAAGATGAGGGGGAGATTGTTTCTTTCTCTTGCTGAAGTTTCCATATCTCCATATACTTATGCTGGGCCAGTGAAAGGAAGACTACAGGGAAAAGAAGGAAGCATGGCTTTGCTGAAACCCAGTTTGACGCCTTTGGGGGACAACACCTGAAGCAGTGGCTCTGATGAACTTATTTCACCTCAGGAAAGAGCCACCCTCCTTGCACTGGGCAGACAACTAATGTACCAGGGCTCTGCAGAGGGTCTTCCCAAGGAAGTGCCATTACTATCTTAAAGCATCTCTAGATTGTATTCTAAACACTTCTGTTATTGCCTTTGACATGTCTGATAAATGGCATCCTTGTATTTGCAGTGCGAGAAGTCACTCTGCATCTATATGTTTTGGATTTATGAATCCTCCTTTCTGGCTTTTGAAGTCCACTAATATAACCCTGGGTGACCAAGCAGGCTATAGATCTCACTTATCACCAGCTTATATCTGCTGTGGCTAAAGGAACTTGCTGTATCTGGGATGATAAGGAGGCAGAGACATTGAAATCCATATGGGGGGAATTAAGTGCTCCTCTGAGTGTCTGGCACATGTACTTGGCTGCCTGCAGGCTACCAATTCCCTGGGTTTGGAGTAACAGCTGGGTCATTTTAGCTGTTTAGCAAGGCAGGACCAAACCACAGAAGCTGCAGCCAGCGCTGTGAATCTGCAAATGGATTACACTATAAACCCCTCGGTTACACTTTTATAAGAGAAAATAAAAGGTGGAAAACTAATTAGGAAAATATCCATGTTCCATTAACTCGTTTGGCCATTCAGCAGGTGATTTATTTATAAGCACTCCTGGCAATGTTTCCTGCTGGATCTTGGTCTTGGAGGACTGGGTCATACCCACAGCATCTGTGTGTGGGCTGATATACATTGATGTGAGAGAATGAGGGTGAATTCAGTTGGCTTCTTTCTGTTTTTCTTTCACATTTGACCCTATGCATTGTTGTTACTGTAGTTGAATACATACTGATATCCCAGCTATTTAGCACTGCAGTTCATTTATGGAGATCATTCACTAAGTAATTTTCACTGTTGTACCAGAGTGCCAAGTGTACATAGAATCATAGAGTCATAGAATGGTTTGGGTTGGAAAGGACTGTATGATCATCCAGTTCCAACCTCTGCCATGGGCATTTTTAGTATTACAGTTAATTGTACATTTCTATGAAGCATGACCCTGCACAAGCCTGGCAAAGGGGTTAAAGAAGCTTCAAGCTGATGTCTAGGAGGTAGTAGATTTCTGGAAGTAATTTAACTTATTTTTCCAGATTTTGCACCAAAACCTGTACCAAGCTTCCTCAGTGCACTGGGGTTCCCCAAAGAGGTGATGTGGTCATGCTCATGCAGGCTGGTGAATTCCTTGCCCACCAAAGCTGCCCAGGTGTGGGTGAGCTGCTGACTCTGTGGTGGAACAATGCATTACATGTCTGGTTTCAGGCTCAGATATGACACTTCTGCTTCTTTTAGATGATATCCTTAATTCTGTGTGGTGTACATATACAGATACATATTACAGATACACATACACATTCACATACACACAAACATATCCATATGCATGCCCCCCCCCCCCCCCCGTCTTTTTATAGTTTGTGCCAGTTTTTCTATACATATCATATAGGCTGTCTGTTTGCACTCGAGGAATTGTTTGTGCCAGTTTTGACTGTTCCCCCTCTCCCAGCTATACTGAAATACTTTCCCAACCACCATCTGGGAGGCTGGACTATTTGATTAGAGGAGTAAATGGATATTATGGGAATACAGTTGAGAACCCTTCACAAACACTCCATCCTCGATGACTGTACTGTTTTATAGAAGGATAATTAAAGAATCACATTCATCTCATTCCCATGTGACTGTACGACCATGAAGGTGTTGATCCTCATTTTATTGTTCCATGCATCACACAGGGTAATCTCCCTGACAAAAAGTGTCTCTACAGCACGAACAGTGCTGATATAAATACTTTGGCTTAAAAACTCCCTCCCCAAACACTCCCCAAATGTGTTTGTTTCTGGTACAAATCGTGTCTGTGGAGCAGCCTTGCCCCAAGGGGATGCTCGGCAGAAGCAGGGCTGCTGGGGAGCACCACCATAGCCTTGTCATTTGTGCATCAACACTGCCCTCGCGTGTTGGGCGCTTGGGAGACGAAGCCTGCGCCTGGTTTGCTCCCGCTTGGTTTGCTGTGGGCTGCAGGCAGCCAGCAATAGCTATAGGGGACTAGCAAAATTGTCATTCGTCATAGGAATTCGTCTTTATCCTCCTGGTATTCTCCTCCATGCATGAGAGCAGCAGCGCTAGCTGCTTAAGGGCTGAGATGTTGCCACTTTCCCTCTTGGGGCTGTTTAGGATAGGAAGTGGTGGTGTTGGTATGGTGGGGTTTTGGGGATGCATGATGGATATGAAGTCTAAGCAACTTTCTCCTTGTGACCTGCCAAAGTGCTTCAGTGCCAGGGTGAGGGACTCAACATGACAATGAGTTGTGGTGGAGCTGCAATAATACCTGACCTGTATTTTGAAGTCCATGATCAAAACGCAGGAAGGGGCTTTGGTTGGGGATTTGTTTGTTTTATTTGATGCCATTCACGGTATATGGATCAGAAATGGGGATCTTATCACCTGGGTGGTTTAGACCTGGGCCTCAGCATGTATCATAGCTGCATGCAAGCAAGAATGAATCACATGTAAAGGACGCTTTTCATCAGTTTGCACGGATGCACCAAGTTCTAAACTGCTGAGCACCACTGATTTGATGTGTTTGAACGTGTTGGAGAGGTGAAGCACTCTTGCCCTTTTGCAGACATCAAGTGCATGGGATGGTTGAAAGTCAAAACACGAAGCAACTGACTTTACTGAACAGACAGCATCTGAGAGTCAGTGGAATTTTGCATCCAGTAAGAACTAAACAACTTAGTTTATTAGGTGTGTGTAGGAGGAGGGATCATGGTATGGTTACAGTGTAGGAATGAGAAATCTAAGTGCTATTTTTGGCTCTGCCACAGACATCCTGTCTGCCTTTAGGACAGTCACTTCACCTCTTGGGCCCCAAACTGAAACAGGGTTATTCAGTAATTTCATCCTTATGAAAAGTGCTGCTTTCCACCATGAGCAAACCCTCCTAGGAACAGAAAGACATGCTCTGCTTGTGAAATGCCACGTGCACAATTCCCAGCAGGAGAGCTGATACCTCCAAGTATATCAGCCCTCACATTTACTTCTTGCACCAGTTATTTTTAGGTTCATTCTCTGCCATCTTTTTTACCAAAGCCCTGAATTTCAGTTCTGTTTCCACTGACTTCAGGGGCAGGAGGATGAATTCTCCAGCACAATACGTAATTTTCCTATACTAATAACTTCACTCCTTTTCTTCTTTTACTCATGAATTTGGAGGTGGTCTCATTTCCTTGCTTGTAGTTTCCACTGTATTTAATTAAAAAGCAGTGGGTTTGTCCCCAGCGTCATGTAAAGTCAAGAGCAAATCTACAGGCTTCTCTATTTTCCTTCCTTCCGCATTTGCAATGTGTTTTGTTGGAGGTGGGAGGGAATGTACAGATGCTTTTTGGGGGCTTTCTGAGCTTTAAGCATGTCTGGAATAATGTTTGCAGTACAAAGCCCAGCTTGGCTTGAGAGATGGCTCCAACCTCTTCTGAGTCCCCTCCTTCTCATGGCCTGAGTTTGCTCTTTGTGCTGTTTCTGTGCCAACTTCTCAGGAACAGCCTGTTCCCCCATTCAGGGACTCACCACCACCCCCTCCTCCTTCCCCATAGCACATGGGACAAGATGCTGTGTGCAGCCATCATTCCACTGACTGTTCTTGCTAAAAAAGCAAATGCTCCTTACATAAGTTGTTTTGGATCAGCCCACCTCTCAAGCCTCACATGGGAGGCTTAAATGGGTGATCTTCTCCCCAGGCTCCCGTTGGAGCTCTCTATGCAATTCTGACAGCTCCTCAGCCTTGAAGCTCTGCTCAGTTACTGCTATGGGCAGCCAAAACATGGGTGAGAGAACATCATGCTGTTATCATGTCAGCATCAAGGACACACTGGTTCCCGGGGCTACAGCATGGGGCTGACCACACAGCTAAATCTAGACTAGTGACCTAGGTGTCTGTGCACCCACAGCCTCAGACTGTTTCCTCTTGATACCGGGCTCCAGAGCAAATGCCTGCTGTAAAACTCAGTTGCAATGCAATGGCCATGTGAATTTACATGAGCTAACCACCTTGATCCAAGTCTTGCAAGCCAAATATTCTGGGCCAAGCCCTGCTGATTTTCAGAACAAAGAAGTATGTTCCTAGCCATGAGTGAGCAGCCAAGAAAAGGATCCTTCCTGTAGCAGGTCTATAAATGTGATGCTCCATGGAAACCCAGATGTAGAGGAATTGTCCATGACAACGTTAGGAAACTTGACAACTGTGAGAAAACATTGAGGGGAATATTTTGAATCTGAATTCAAGGTTTTATTTAAAGAATACTATCAAGGAGTCCAACTATTAGAAAGAAACTTCAATTTGGAGCTGCAGAGATGATCTCAATGTGGATGGGAACTTCCTCATGAACCACAGTTCCATGCTGAACAAGCACTGTTTTGGAACAAAATCATGCTTTAATTCCCTTCTCACTAACATCAAATAAATCTATATGAGGTATTTGAATAGCAGTCATTCTGAATGATCTTAATGTTATGAATGTACCTGCTGCCTCCTAGCAGTTACCCTGACTTTTCATCCTCTGCCTGTGGAAAGCCCCAGTGCTTTTCTGTATCTTTTAATCTCTCAATATTTTGTGGTCATCTTATTTCCTTTTAATGCTAATAAAGTTTAAGTGATGTACAGTCCATACAGGTTACACTCACTTTTTACTAAACTGCTACCTCTATGGGTTATCCGATGCTATTAAGATCTACTGCATAGAATGATAGATCAGCACTTACCTTGAATTAGGTAAAACCTGAAAAAAACACCCAGATTATGGATCTAAATCATGCTGAAAGATGAAACGTAAGACACACGTATCAATGTGAACGTAAAACCCAGGCAACCTTCTCTGAGAAGCCACTAAAAAAGCAGCCATATCTGTTCCATTCTGGTTTGGGGAGTTAGGGGTTGTGGGCTCTGAATATGAGGTGTGAGACTCTGCTCCCCAAAGATCAGCCCTCAACTCCCCTCAGCTACAGTGCAGTCTGCAGGTATTGTTAGTTGTTGGCATACAAAATTAATGTATTTGGAGAAAAAGTTATCCTTTCTCATTTTGCATCTGTCCCTTTGTAAAAGGTTTTCTGGTTTGTGTTTCTGTGTTCTGACATTGTCACAGACTTACATGGTACATGAACAGTTTCTGTAACAGAAATAGGGGTAAGCCCTTGTGTATTACAGTTAACATGCTAAATTCAACTGTTTTCTTGGAAAGCTACTGGGATGTCTGTGTAGGGTCAGGAACCTGAGACCAGATTCACACCAGTGTTCTCATATCTATTTTTCTCTACTCTGTATCTGAATCCTAGTTCAAACCCATGAGATGTGGGGCTCCTCTGAGGCTGTGAGCTTGGCTGGAGAAATGGAGAAATAGGGAATCAGAATTATAACTTCATAGAGTTATTTAGCCAAGGAGAATCGGGGACAGAGGAGGAAAGTGTCCTGGACACCAGGTGAAATGTAGATGTGTATGTTGAGAGATGGACAGCCATGGGATGTCTGGACCACAGTGATCTGGCTGCTTCTGTCTCAGCTCCACCTTAGGACGTGACAGTCATCCTCAAGCCAGTAGATTCCTACTGTGTGAGTTCCTTGAACCTGGAATAAGCTTTATATTTTAGTGGTGGCTTGGCAAGTGGATAACAGCACTGATAGGTGCCACCCAGCTGCCAGCACACTGGAGCCTGCTCTCTTCCCTCCGCACTTTTGTTGCTGAAGAAGTTGCACAGTCAAGGTCTTTCTTGTTTGAGGAAAACCTGTTCATCTCAACTGTTCATCTCCTCAGTAGATTTGAGGGAGAAAAGGACAAGTTTAAAAATGCACTTTTGACTGCAGATTCTGCTTCCCTGTTGATGCAGTTGTGTGTTTCCTACTGGATGCCCCACTAAACAGTTTAACCCTTCATATCTTGCAGTTGTGTTGCTTCAGCATCACTGGTTTCTCTCCTTCAAGAAAGTGTCACTTATTGTCTCCGTCCAGAGCAGCCCTTATTTTCCTTCCCTTCTGCTTTTTTTCTAGCACATCCCCACATATTTCACATCCTGTTGTGGTTTAACACTATTAGAAAAGAACAGGATTTCCTCTTGGGTTTGGTGAAAACACTTCTTTCCTTTGCAAGCCCTGCTTTCTGGTGTGCGATCATGGAGGAGAAAGTCATTATACCTTCTAAGTTTAATTCATAGCTATTAAAATACAATCAATAAATTCCCTGGCAAGGGCATCAGTAGAAGGACCATGTACCAAAATTCTGTAAACAGATTTTCTATGTGTGAGATAAGAAAGTGTCTACCAGATTCAGTGTGGGGTAAATTACACACCAAGGGTATTTCAGCCCCTCATACCAGAACAAAATATCCATTCACAAGTAGTAGTTTGAGAAGAAAAGGTTTTCATCTGTCTTTAATGGGATGAATTGACCCTCAAATGGTTGTATACCCTAAAACTTTGCCTTCTTGATGGACTTGAAAGCAGCATTTTGTTTCCTTTGTTAAGAAAGAAGAGGTTGGTTGGTTTGATTGGTTGGGAATATAGCTCAGGTGATGTTAATGACAGAATTCCAAAAATTAATAGTAACATAAAAATACTTCATGGTTTTCCATGTTTTACTAGATGCTTTCTTTGGCATTGCTGTATTGTTTTTTCATTTGACTGAAAGCAGTGATGGTGTTGATTTCTAACATGATCCCCAGATAGGTCAGAGTATCTTATGAAGAACTCATTTACCTCAGATAGGTGCCAGCTTTAAGGGATTGGTTTCATACTAGATGGCATTCAGTTCATGTACTTCTGATGTCCTGTGCATATGCCCTAGGCTCAGGTACTGTACGGCATTGTACACCTTACTGAGACTAAGCTGAGGAGCGACATGAGAATAGCACTCAATCCCAGTTTCCCAGTTGTCAAAGGCAGAGGATGCTTCATTCCACCATCCTCTGTCCTTTTGGTAGGCTATAAACTATTTGGCCAGGCTTGTCTGTTATAACAGATCATAAAAAATCTCAACACAGGAATGCCTTGGATCTGGTACATCTGATGATGAGTACATTGGGATCTGGGATATCTGATGATGAGTACATTGGGATCTGGTACATCTGATGATGAGTACATTGAGCATACTCAATTTACAGTCTCCACCTTTCTGCTTACAAAACCTGCATCCTCCAATCTACTTCAGGGCCTTGACCATCATCTAGAAAAGTTAACAGATTCCAGATTTGTTCACTGATTTCTTTAACCCTCATAGCTTTAACCCTTATGATTTCCAATATCATCTGTGTGAAGGGTCTTTGGCAAGTAATGTCTCTGCTCCACATGTTGAGCTAATAAATTCCTTCAGTTAGGCTGGGCTTGTTCGAGGGATTTGGGGCAGACAAGCTCAGCTAAGCTTGGGATAAGGAGGCCTCTAGCTAATCACCACGCTCCTGCTAAATGATCTCACTGTAAATTTGGCAAGGTTGGTTGTGCTGATCTTGCTTCAGTTTCTAATATGAGCTTATACAGTGATTCATTTCTCTAGCTTACTGGTCACCATGTTTCTGGCTTGATGACTACCTGGTGTGCATGGGTGCAGATTCCCTTCCAGCCATATGCTGTACATTTGAACAAATCCAGAGCTTGCAGCAGCATTTCTATTGAATTTACTGGTTTTATTTAGAAGTCTTTAGTCTTTTTGTGTGTGTGGTCTTGTTCTGTGGATTTTTGCTTTTGAGTCAGAAGAAAAAAGCTCAGAAATGTGTGCTTAGCATTCTGCTGCTTGTCCTCTTCTACATCAGATATCACTGTTGCAAAGGACTCCACATTTCCTTTTTGAGATTCTTTTAGGCACATTCTAAAACACAGTGACAAAATGCATAATTAAATCTGTTGGGGGGATTTTAAGAGACAGTTGTTTGACATTTGGTACCCTGTGATATAGCTAAAAGCTTGATATCAACCTTAGGAAGAGAACATATCAGGAAGACAATGTGTCCCCAGAGAATGTAATACTTAAATTCCTTAAGGAAGTGATTCAGAACAGCATCTGCTCTGTGCTGTGCATCATTTTATACATTTCTTCAGATCCCTGAACCTGAAGTAGGTTATGTGGATACATGTCAGCTTATAGTACTCATACAAATGTAATAGGAATAATGTCTGGGATTTTGAAAGAGGCAGAAGGAACTTAACACAATAGCAGAGACAGAAAACTTAACAATTGGAAGTAGAATAGACCATGGTGCTGTTTCTGTCCTACTGCAGATGTGATGAGATGCCTGTAAAGTCTGATGTAGAAGGTTCCTTTTCCTTCTTTGTGACAGCAACCGCATTCTGGTTTCCATGCTCATGGTTCACCCCTCACCCTCACCTTAACCACTTCATATAAGTTTAACTTGCAGGGAGTTTTGTGGTTTGTCTTCTTGACTATGTGACTGTCTTTTGCCTCTGTACCTTCAGTGTGATAACAACATTCATTCATTTCCCACATATCTTATCACCCTGCAGTCCTGTTTTCAGAGATTTCATTCTATGCACAGTTGCTGATGAAGAGGGTGCAGCTTTTGCCGTCTTTGGTCTTCCCCATATTTGTCCAAATTAGTGTAACCAAACCCACTTATCCCATAATCCCCAGAGCTTTTAGAAAATGATCTGATTTTCATATACAGAAGTAAAGGTTCCTTTTTACTGCTGTAGCCTTATAAAAGAAAACTAAACTCTCTGTATTTGCCATAACGTTATTGATAGTTCCATGTCATCCATACCAATCAGAGGAACTTGCTCCACTGTCTGGGTCATTGTATGCTCCTTCTACCTTCATGTACTGAGCACCAATGATTTAATAGACTCCTGTACAGATGTTTCTGGTTATGGGAAATTCAGTGCAATAAGTGTTGGTCCATGATCTTTGAAAGCTGATTTTTTTGTTCACATGGGATCTCATGGTGGTGCTATCAGCTGAATTTTTCACAATAGAAATGTGAAAGTATCACAAGGCCTCCAAGTACATCAGTATTATTATATGTGTTAAACAAGGGTCAGTGGGGTTTCTGGAGGCTGTGAGGGAGGTTCTTCTGCATCTCTCGTTCGCTGAATCTCTTATTCCCATTCTGTCTGGTTTGAATGGGACTTGATCTTGGTCAAAGGAGATTTTATCCAGTGGTGAATCCTGCAGATTCTTCCTCTTCCCACCTTCCTGGTAATACTTCTGGACAAAAAGATTTCCTCTAATGTTCTCTCACCATTTGTAAACTCTGTATACTGAATCTTTGCTGTGGCACTTGGCAGGAGGAGCAATAAGTGTCTCAGCCCATGAGAAAGACAAAAGGGGTCACATTTATTTGCTCCACATCCTCATGCCCTCAGGCTGTCTCTGTAGTGGGAAGCAAAAGTGAAGATGGAGCCAGAAATGCAGTAGAACCAAGCTGGGCCATGCAGAGTGTTGGAGATCAGGGCACAAACCAATAAGCCAGGCCAAGGCAAGCACAATACAGTAATAACATGGTGGGGTTTGACATTGCTGGCATTCAGGATTGCAGTATTACTATTACTCTTTTCTGCTGCTCAGTGTAAGATCCAATCTGGTGATACCCCTCTCCCACTCTGGGTTTCGGTGTTTTCCTGCCCTGGTTTTCTAGAAACAGGCTCAGGCACTAGTCAGACTCTGGCTGAACATTTAGATTCCATGATTCTGTAGACAAAATCCACTTTCTTCACACAGGTATAACCAGGCTATATCCAGATGACCAGGCTGCGGTATTGATGTTGATGTCTTTGTTTCAAACGTACAAGTGCAGCTTTTCTGATCTCTCTCTATACACAGAGCTAAATCACTTCATATCCTACAAGAGGCTTTTGCCATGATTTTGCTTGGAAAAGGGTAAGATAACAGATACCATTCCAAGATGGGTCATAGAATCATAGATTAGGGTGGGTTGGAAGGGATCTTCAAAGCTCATCTAGTCCAACACCCTACAATGAGCAGGGACACCTTCAACTAGCTTAGGTTGCTCAGAACCACATCCAGTTTGGCTTTGAATGTCTCCAGGGGTGACTCATCTAAAAGATGAAGATTTATTATGCCTGGGATTGATATCAAATGTTTAAGAGAGCAAAGTATGAGGCAGATAATAAAGAATTGGTATTTCTTCCTAATGTTCTGTAATGAGTCAGTTTCATGTCCTTCCAGAGTGTGCAAAAGTCTGGCATCTTCTGTTGACCCTAAGGCTATTGCTGATCTATGTCTTCCATCTGCATTCTTTATCTAAAAGATTTCATAGAATGCTATAAGCTACATTTACCAAGATGTGCCATGCTCAGTGCAAAAGTATCCTTTCATGATGGAACTCTTTACTTGGAGATGTTGCTGTTTATTCAGACAAGTTGTAGGCTCCTTCTGGTTTTCTCTTAACTACAGAGATGTAGCAATGCAGTCTTACTGCTCATCTTTCACTGAGTCTTGAGATGGCTTTGATGCAGTAATACAACACTATATTAAATGGCAGTTATGGATTTTTGGATGAAGCCATGCGTGCCATGTGTTCCAAAGGGGCCGTGAAAGTAGCAGCAGCTTCTCCCTCCTTCTGTTACCTTGAAATCTTCCAGCTACAAAACCACACTTCTGGTAGGTTTCCTGTTGTCAGATTAAGTAATAATTAGCTGCCAAATAGCATTTTTGGCTGTGCTCATGGCATGAGAGGGGATGGACCTGCACAGTCGAATTCTTCTGTCTGTATTAAATGCACTATTTAATAAAAAGATTAGGTTTTATTTCCCTGTGCCAGACCCAGACTTTAGGTGGCACCGCACAAGACTGAACTGATGAAGGCATCTCATTGATTGTTTGGGTTTATGGGCATATTCCATTTGTGGTTTGGGCTAGGTATGCATTCAGAGGCTGCCAGAAACACTGCTTGTCAGTGCCCTCTGGAGGTCTTTAATCCAACAGCTGAGGATGGAGAACTCAGAGCATCCCTGGGTGACCTGTCCCAGTGCTGCACTGCTCTGTTGGTGAAGAAGTTGCCTTCCTTGTGTTCCAACTAAACATCCTCAACTGCGTCTTGTGGCTGCTGCCCATTAGTACACTGTCTGCTACCACTGAGATAGTACTAGACCAACCATTAACCTCTTTGACAGACTACCCAAGCCCAGCTCCCTCAGTATCTTCTCCTGGGGGGTAACCTTTAGGTCTCTGACCATCTCAGTCCCATGGGAGGAAGGTGGCTGCTTAAAGGACATAGGGATGTATAAGTCCATCAGCAACTCTAGGGTAGGACATATATTAGGTCAAGTAGAGCAAACTGTTTCAGATTTGAGAGTTTAAATAATTATGACATTTTAAAATGAAAGGTTGTTTTAAGTCAAAATGCTCCACACTGGAACAGGAACAGAAAACTCTTGATACTTGAAAAAGCAAATTTATATTTTGATTAGAAAAATCATGAAAACCAAGATAATTTTGAAAAATGTTATGTCCTCTGTGCTCTTCTTGATGTGAATAAACAAGCAACCAAGCAAAGAAATAAAATCAAACAACCAAAGAAGTGAAGCTTTTCAATTTTCTTACTTTACTTCTTTTGACCCGGTTGGGACAGGCTGTCCCCCAAGGCAGTAAGAGGATAGAATCTTGTATCATAGAATAGTTAGGGTTGGAAAGGACCTTAATGTCATCCTCCTTTTGATTTCAAGGCCATGACTGGAAAAGAGGAGATGAGCAGTTGCAGATCATGAGTTCTTGCAAAGTAAAACCTCTGCCAAAGCAGACTGGGAGCTGGATCTGTGATACTTCTTTTATAACTCAGCTTGTGGTTCATATGTCAACATCTTGTTCTGTACAGGTTTGAGGTGGTTTGTAACTCTATGACCATGACCTGGGATAGTCCAGATGCACTTTCCACTTTCCTAAACTCAAAGTCTGTCTGCTTGTCCCTTCTGGAGGCCTTTCTCATTGCTCCTCCAGATGTTCTCTGTTACTTTTCAGACTCTAGTTCAAGCTGGTTTCGTGGGATGAGCTCACTAACTGCACAAACAACATGTGCAGAGCAAGACATTAAAATGTTCTTAGAGCACAGGAATTATGCTGTTTAATATCCCGATTAGTGGAATCTGTGGTGGCAGTGTGAATTTGTTAATGATGTCCAAACAGTTTTAGGTCACCCTATTCTAAGCAAGTGCTGCTTTTACTGGGGCAACACTTCTGAAACGTCAGGTTTCTTTCTAACAGGGAAGTTCTTTCACTCTGAAAGCTGTAAAGAAAATGTGAGGCCACACTGAGTCTGCCAATGCAAGCAAATCTTTGGCAAAAAGGGGAATGTATGTAATCTTTATAATTGTTTAAACTGAGTTAGAAAAGACTATTCCAAACATCTGCTTACATTCTTCCCACAGTCCCATTTCCCAAAATAAAGTTATGGGAAGCTGTTCGTTCATCACTCATATATCCACAGAAATATTAATGCTTGACTCACTGTGGGTATTTTATTTTCTTGGGCTGTTGGATGTTATGCTTCATGTAGAACGTTCCATTCTGCTCAGCCTGCAGTGCACAGCAAGAATAAATCCAACTGGCACTTGACATCTATAAAGCTATCTTATATTTTCTGGGTTCAGAGTCTGATATTTTACAGTATGTTCTGAAGGTTTCATGTCTAGGATCAATTTTAATGAGGTATCTAGCAGCTCTCGCATACTCTGGGGAAGCTGAGCCCCAAATAACCATATTTTCCTCTTACCAGGCACGATTTGATTTATATCTCTGTCCTGATGCTAGCTCACTTTTTACTAGTGTTTCCTTGTGATAGTTTATGAACAGTCATGGGGAGTCAGGGATTTGCAGCAAGAGTACGACAGCAAAGAAGCCCTGATGGTACTGTGATTACTGCTGATCTCGCTGTAAGAACTGGCTCTTTGGCAACCCATCTGCTCTGGGTGTAATAATAATGCAAATATTCAGCAATATTCAGCTCAGAAGTTCCAATGAAGCAAGATCAAGAAACAAACTTCAACTATGAGGACCTGGTTTAAGCACACTGATGTAAGCCAGGTCCTGTTTATCATTGCTAATGTGCCCATCCCTCTGACATACATGAGGAGTTGTTAACCTCTGTTCTCAGGTGAAGCTTAGCAATCTCTATGCTTGCCCTGAGGCGCAGCTGAGGGATGGAAGGTTATGTGGCTTTATTTAATAGATTATTTAGATTTCATTTTGTCTTCTCATTTTTTACTTCCTTATTATGCTCTAGGCTCTGTGTTCCCCTCGGAACTGTGCTGTGTCAGGTTAGTATTAGGATGTTTGCAGCTCTGTGAATGTGGAGGTGAATCTCCTGGGCTGCCTTTTCAGATCATTTTGGTTAATGGGAACATTTAGGGTGGTACGTGCTGTCGGCTCTACTGGCATTTCTGCTTGTGCTGTCTACATCCTTCAGCCAGTAGGTGGAACCAGGAGAAAGCAGATGTGTCGTCTGGCTGAGAGACGCGAATGCAGTCTTTCCCTGGGAGATGCATCCCTACAGGTCCACGTAAAGCTGTGTTTTTAACCTCAGCGTCCATGTTTAGGACAGCCAAACTAAAACATCTGGAGGTGTTTCTAAACAGTGACAGGCTGGTTGCCCAGAGAAGTGATAAATGCTCCATCCCTGGCAGTGTTCAAGGCCAGGTTGGACAGAGCCTTGGGTGACATGGTTTAGTGGGAGGTGTCTTATTAAGGTCCTTTCCAACCCAAACCATTCTGTGATTCTATGGTTTGATGATGATTTAAGGCCTCGGTGCATGCACTCCCACCAATAAGGATGCTTGGGTCAGTCTGCAAATCATCGGATTTGATCACATGGAATATTTTAACAAATTTTCTTCACTGATGATTTTGCTTTGTGAATGTGTCAGAGATGGAAGATAGCGGATAATCCAGATCCCATCATATCCCCCGTCAATAACAGCTGGCATTTGCTCAGAAAGTCAGTATCAGAAATACAGGTTAAAAATATTACTTTCATGTGTTAGACTGTCAAAAATTAAACGTAGTCCACCCAATGGCATGTGCCCTGCAAAACAGCTTGTGCAGCTATGAGTGAGCTCAAAAGTCCTCCTTTTAGAGCAAATTACCACCAAGGAGGTGATGAGGTCCTACGGTTTGAGCAGACCTCTATCTCCCAACTTCTCCTGTTCATTCCACCATCTCTGCTAATAGCCAGAGGAGTTTAATTAAGAACTCACAGTCCTTTCTGGATGTTTTTCACATCAATAAACTGAAGGTGAAGAGCATAGATAGCTGCTCCCTACCTTCACTCAGTTCATCATGGTGAGAAAAATATATGGAAGACAAAATCTGTAACAGTAAGATCATGCAGTACTGCAGTGGAATCAGTATACATGGATATATTTTTAAACACCTGCAAAAACTGGAAGCAAAGGAATGTATTTCAATGCATTTTGGGCTTTGCTGCTTAAAGGCAAAGTTCGAGGTTTCCTAATGCATTATGTAGAAGTGCTGCTATATATCTGGCTGGCTTGCAATTTGGACTGTAGACACACCTTCAACACCATAGCTTGGTCTTTCTAGTTTCCAAAACCAAAACAAACTTACAATTACAGTATTTTCCAACAAATTGAAACTATACTTTGCCAGTAGGTAGAACATTCTACTGAATGGTCCTATGAATTTTGTATCTTTAAGACTTGAATAGTAAGCCTCATGGCCATTAAAACACTGATTTTGTAGTCATGGCATGCAGTAAGTAATGTTTTTATTTTCTCCTTCCGTCTTCTTGGATGTGAACACAGAAATCAGATGGGAATTGTTCCTAGTGAAATAATACTCTCTGCAGATGCAAAAAGAAAGCCATTTTGGAGCTTGCCAAGCATAAATCAGGAGCGACTTTAATAAAGAGTTATCAACCATGGCAGGGTGAGAAAGGCTTCATCATGTTTTAATGAGAATGGACTTGTACTTCCAAAAGCAGCAAAATTACAAACCCATTATTTAATTGTGGTGGAATATATTCTCTTTAGCATTCAAGAAAACAAATCTGCAGACCACAAGATGGAAGAGGAGTGATAGAAAACAAGTTAAATATAAGTACCTGGAAAACCTAATTTATTAGCAGGCACATTCTTTTGTGTTTCTACCATTTTGAAATAAACTTGTCGAGTCTCCATCATTGTGCTTTTTGGTCTTAAGTTTCCCTTCATTCTCATTTTGGATTGCTTAACAAACCCACTGTCCTACATGTTACATTCATCGTAAAGTCATGGTTCCTGAAACCTTAAATTACTTGATGGTTTTTTGTTTCTTTGCTTCCAGGTAAGGATGTCCATTGATGAAGATCATTATAGTGTGATTTCCTGTTGATAGCCAAAAGAGTTGGTTTTGTTGTGGTATTTATAAAGCATTACTCATGATGTCTTAACCATCATACCTATTCATAAGGAAGTGTCTATATCTCAGAATGTTATGGGACATTGAGGTAGTAGGGCTGTTACTTTTCTAAAGGAATTTAGATATTCCAGCTGTGAAAGCTGACCATGGAAAAGGAAAAGCCAAGAATCTTCTAAACCTACAGAATTGTTTCTCCCATAGCAAAGCTCTGAGGGACTTAGGAGGGGAGAGGAGCTGTGCTTGGAAGCTGCTCAGGTTGTAGACTTTTTCTAGTATCCAATGGACAGCAGTTTTCAAAGGCTGGGTTTTGGTTGGGTTGCAGTGGAGTCTAGGACACGGTGTCACATCCACCTCTCCATGCCTTTCCTATTTGCAAAGTCACAGTATTTTGATGCCTGTCCGCACTGATTAATTGAAGATGCTCATGCAGCCCACACCATGTGTCCTTCCTGTGGCTGTCTTAGATATACCACTGGATCCTTCAGCTGGCATATCAGGAATTACAACAGTTAGTAACTAAAAGGACACTTGAGAAACCTCTCTATCCAGCTCAGGCTTTAGACCTAGAGGAAGCGCTGTTAAATAGTTTACTCTAAATTCATGTCTATCACAAGAACCACATGGCTCCCAGCTACCCAGTGCTTTACAAGAACTCATCCCCAGTCCTTCACATATTAACTAAAACCACAGGACTAGCAAGGTTCCTCTTTGCTACATGTGTTGGTTCACACTTTCATATCTACACAGGGTAGAAGCTGTTTGCTTGCTCATGTTGACAATAGAAATAAGGGACTGTGAAGGGATTTACTTACAGGGTTGGGCCATAGCAATGGGCTCTTTAAATAGCTGTGTGAATTTTATCTGTGTACCTGGATTTGATTATTAAGCACTTTTTTTAATGATCAGCAACAAAGTAAATAGGTTTATTGCACTTGAAGAGGCCTCTCTTCTCAAGTGACAGATTATTGCACCTATTCAAATTATTGCTAGTGGAACGAGAAATGCTGCTGTTAAAAGGCCAGGGCTTTTCATTGATTTGAATGTTCCTCTTTTAACAACTTTGGCAGCATCAAAGAGGCTTAAAGTGGAGTAAATTATACTGGTATGTTTTAGTTTAAACATGACTTTAGAGGTGATTTTAAGCCAACTTTAAAGCCAACTGTTTGTAAAGGGGGTCTTAATGGAATTGGGAACTATGCCCAGAGCAAACACTGCCTATTTGGCAGTAGTTATCAATGTATTAACAATTTAGTGTTCTGTATAGAGGGTAACAAATTACTAAGATGCTTAAATACACCTTCAGATAAAGCAATATCATCAGGTTTAGAAATACACTTTAATAAAATCTGTGTCTTTTAACAAGGATGCTGCAGAAGACAGTAAAAGGGCTTTGCAGGGGTATTCGTCTCATCAGCTGTGGGACTGCAGTGCCTGGGGATGCATTAACCCATAAAGCCTTGAGTCAAGGCATTTTGTTCATGGAAAGCCTTTTGTTTGAGACATCTGAAACTGTAAAGAAGACAAAACACTGGGGAATATATAGTGCAGTACAAGCTAGCCAGGAATGACTGTCAGGAAGCTCAACATGACCCACAAATGTGCACTTGCAACCCAGAGAGCCAACCGTATCCTGGGCTGCGGCAAAAGGAGCATGACCAGCAGGTCAAAGGTGGTCCTGCCCCTCTACTCTGTCTTTGTGAGACCTCACCTGCAGCACTGTGTTGAGCTCTGAGGATGCAGCATGAGAAGGAGGTGGACTTGTTGGAGTGAGTCCAGAGGAGGTCACAATGATGGTCTGAGGGCTGGTGCAGCTGTCCTGTGAAGACAGGCTGAGAGGGTTGGGTTTGTTCAGCCTGGAGGAAAGCAGCATTCCAGCACCTATGAAGGACTACATGAAAGCTGGAGAGGGTTTTTGTACAAGCATATGTAGTAATAGGGCAAGGGAGAATTGCTTTAAATTGAAAAAGGGGAAATTTAGATTATATATAAGGAAGAAATTCTTTACCATGAGGGTAGTGAGGCACTCGAACAGGTTGCCCATGGAAGTTGTGCCCCATCCCTGGAAACATTCAAAACCAGGTTAGATGGGGCTTTGAGCAACCTGCTCTAGTGGAAGGTGTCCCTGCCCATGGTAGGGGGCTGGAACTGGATGATCTTTAAGGTCACTTCCAACCAAAACCACTCTATGATTCTATGAATGAGTGGAATTGCCTTAGTAATTTCTAGTCCTTGACTTTCCTTGTCTGAACTTTGTAAAGCTACACGCTATTTCAGCCCTCACTTCCTGTCACAATAAAGGTCTTCTGGACCTCATATGCCCAAGCAGGGTCATGCTCCGGCTGCTTTTGATAGTCCATAAATAACCATGTTTGTTTCTGTACCTGACGTTCTGAGCCCTGCTTGACTCCCATGTGCAGCTCCAGTTTTCCATGCAATAATCCTGGTAGAAAAGGCACCTTTTTGCTTTGTCACTGGGCTGATTTCCACCCTTCCAGAATCACAAGCATGGCTGGTGCTGTTAAGTGTCATCCAGAGTTTGCTCTGCAGGTACTGGAGAGTGCAGAAGGCAATGAAACTCTGACTTCTGTGGGTTTCTATGAGCTAAGTTACTGCAGCTCTCCATTATCTCAGTAATAGTGACCTGAGCGTGTCTGTTGGAGTAGCATCACTTTGTTACATGAAATCCCTTTTATACCTTGATTTACTTTGATCAGATTTTTTATCTGATTATCAGATTTTTAATAAACTTGTGGGGTTTTTTTTCCTTGCTTGCCAAGGAAATGGAGATCAGGAAGTGGAAACTTGGCAGTATCCTCCCCATAAAAGATCTCCTTCCTTTCTCACCATGCTGGCAAATATTTGCGCATGGCTAATGGGAGAAACACTGACATTATGAAGCTTCAGCTGCACTCATCCAACTTAGAGTTCCCACAGTGGCTCCATGTAGGACAAAAGCACGTGCCAAAAGGCAGAGGTGGAAAATCACTGCGGAAATATTCAAGTTGTTTGACTCTGTGGGCCAGGGAAATATCATGGGAACTCCAGTGAGACCTGGAAGAGCCCATCACAAATCCTAGAGTCTCATGACTACTTTAGGGTGCACAGAGAGTGGTTCTGCTGAATATGGTAGTCTGGACACTGTGAAGGTTGGATAAGGGTGGTTGTCAGAGTGCTTAGAGGAAATACATGACTTTAATTAATTAATTGAGTTATGAATTAGTTAATTAATTTTAATTGTTATAGCCATACTGTGGTTTCATTGCTTAGGACTGGGGCAATGTCAGGGAGCTGAACAGCATGTGTGCTGTGTTATAGGGATGGAGATAGATAAGCAAACTATTTTTCAGATCAAGGTGGGTGAACTTGTAAAGTATGGTTCTCACAGACATCCAGATTTTGGATTCAGAGGTTCTTTTCCTTCCCTTAACCTCATCTCTGCTCAAGTCAAAGGACTAGGACATTGTAAGGCAGCAGTTGTTGTGCTATTAGGAGTATCGGAAGAAGAGAGGAAGTGACTAAGACATCCTCAGGACATCCATGATGGAGTGCTAGGTCTGTGGGTTTCAGATCATCTGTGCAACACAAATGCCCATGAGTGGCTGTTTATGAGGATGGTGGACTCACAGGTCTGTTCCTGGTACCCTCATGGATATATGGGATCCTGTGGTTTGGATTCAAGACCCACACAAATATGGATAAACCTGAAGAAGATGAGGCCAAACAGGCCCACATGAGCTTTCCACTGTAACACAATGACCTTTATCTCCACCAGTGACTGATGCATGTGGAAGCCTTTAAGCAGCCAAGAGAGGCCCTAGAGCCATCTCTCAATCAACAGGGACAAGCTATAGGTGGCACAATCCTTTGCCAGAGCTGGTGACAAACCACACCTTCTTCTCATGTATCAGAAGGAGGGTTTGACATGTTTGCTTATGGAGAGAGACCTTTGTTTATGGAGGAGAGGTCTGGAAAAGGCTGGGTACTGCAGCGTGGAGCTATGCAGTTTAGATACTAGTCCTCTAAGCTGCAGAGCATTTGCCCTGAGCTGGTATCTGAGGGATACAAGACAGCAGTGACGGCTCCCTTTCTGTGTCTCTTTGACATTTACCCCTTGGTTTCCTTGCAGACCTAAGGGTATTGTAATTGAGGACTAGTCACCAAAGGCTTTGCAAGCCCCTTTTCTCTGGAACACTCTCCAAGCTGTGTTTCTTTGTTTGTAGGCCATTGCCCAGATCACCACCACCATGACCCCCACCACAACAGAGACCTACACGCGGACTCAGTACTGTAAGTGGCCATGTGAATGTCCGAAGTCCCCACCTCGGTGCTCGGTGGGCATCAGCCTGGTCACAGATGGCTGTGACTGCTGCAAGACGTGTGCCAAGCAGCGTGGAGAGAGATGCACTGAGGCCGACACTTGTGACTTCCACAGGGGCTTGTACTGTGACTACAGTGGAGACAGACCTAGGTACGAAATAGGAGTATGTGCACGTAAGTGATGTACATATATTTTTGACTTAGACACGCACTGGCATCTCAGTTTGAGCAGTGGCTGAGATTTATCTCATTAGATACTTGACTGTACGTTCATCAGCTCTTCTGTTCACCACCTTCCATTTCCTTGTAGCTGTCTTCATTTCAGGGCAGTTGGCTGGATGAGAAATGACATCTGAATTTGTGCTCTTTGAGTTGGCTGCAGCCAAGAGCAATGATGAACCAGCACCTGAAGGTCTTCAGATTTAGATGATTTTATACTCCCTGCAATAGTAAAAGGTGCTGTAGTGGCTTGGGCATGAAAGAAGTGTAGATATACAGTTGTCTTTAAAGACAAGCAGTGTGGATGTCTACAGTAAGGGCACTTCTGGTTTATTCCCAATAGTGGATCCCTGAGAAATACAGCATGTGGTATCCTGTCCAATAGGGTTGGGGTTGAATCATCGCCTAGCAAATTTTCTTGGTGACAAATTGAGGTCTGAGCCTTAATCTTACAGAAGTTTCAGTCATGTCAGCTGCCATGAAGCTCACACACATGACAGGCATTCAGTATGTTCTGTGACAACAGCACTGTGCTGTAAGAAGGTTGATCCCCAGCTTCCCCAGTTTGGCCTGGAAGGATTCTCAATCTGCACTTTCACATCATAGAATCATAAAATTACAAAATCATAGAATCATTTTTTTTGAGATTATATTTTAAAATATTCATAAAATACTAATTTTTGTGGCCTTATAATGTGTTACTTCATTTTCCAAGAAAACTGTTCTGTGATAAACTGAAGTTGCCTAAATATAGGATACCAGTGCCATTTTAAGCACTCCTTCGCTTGGGTGCTCTCCTGCTGTTGCTTCAGAAGGTGTTGTGAAGAGCTGAGTCATATTTGCAACTCCATGTGGTCCTCTCATATATCCCTGAAAACATTAGATTTCACTCAATACCTATTTAATTACTTTTATTGCTCTTTCTTTTACCAGCAGGCTACAGAATGATTTTTAAGTGACTATTTATGGATAAAACTTGTTTTATTTTCTAACTTCTTTTCTCTATGAAGCATTAAAAGATTCTTCCTTTTTTGCTGTGATTCAGAATGAAAACTCTTTCCTAGACGGTGTAACCACATTTGGCTGAGCATCACACTGACGGCATCATCCCACAGCCATGTCTCCATGTTTGCTCCATTAGCCCAAGGAACAGCTTGGTAAAGAAGCACATCAGCACTGTTTGTCACCAGCATTATTCTAACAGTGTGCTGTGTGTCTTTCTCTCTTCTTCTTTCCTTTCAGAGATTGTTGGTGTAGGATGTGTCCTCAACGGAGTCAGGTATAACAATGGGGACACGTTTCAACCCAACTGCAAATACAACTGCACGTGCATTAATGGGGCTGTGGGCTGTATTCCCATGTGCACAAACTCACGTCCTCCCCTTGTCTGGTGCCCAAACCCAAAGCTGATTAAGTTAGCAGGGAAGTGCTGCGAGCAGTGGATTTGTGATGACTCCAAGAAAATCAGGAAGACATCTCCACGCCACATCTCTTCCGCAGGTATGGTGGGACTGAAGTGGACTTCTCTGTCAGTGGGCAACTGGAAGTCAGTCTAAAACCAAAGTATCAGCTTGTACCGGCAGGCAGCTGGTCTTTGTGTGAATGAGACACAGAGACTCCTATGCAGCATGTGGTGAAGGAGAGGACATGTGAAACACAGTGATGTGCTTGAACTGCTTAGCAGCAATGTGAGATTCACCAAGCATGCTTGTGTAAGAAAGTCCCCTCTGAAGCACACATCTGCTGGTACTTGGAAGATGTCACAAGTCTTTTTTCCATCACCAGTTTGTATTCAGTCTGGGCCCTCTGGAAAACAGAATGGGTTCAGTTTAATTTGGGACTGAGGCTTTCTGTCTGGGTTATAGACTGGATATAAGGAAGAATTCTTCCCTGTGAGGGTGCTGAGATGCTGCACAGGTTACCCAGAGAAGCTGTGGCTCTTACATCCCTCAAAACATTCAAAACCACATTGGATAGGGCTTTGGGCAGCCTGGTCTAGTGGAACGTGCCCCTGCCCATGGCAGGGTGTTGGAACTGCATGAGCTTTAAGGTCTCTTCCGAGCCAAACCAGTTTGGGATTCTGTCATTTTAAAGCCCCTGTATTTTACTAGTCCCAAACTTACGTAACACCTTGAAAACATCTACTGTGGAAGTTTCACTGCCATTCGCAATTCTGGATTGATTTAACTGAATTCTGACATTATTGAACTATATTATGTATCACATAAGGTATCTTCTTTCTTCACACTCACATTCATAGTGAGGATCATGCAGCTCACTGTTTCCCTCTTGTCTCAAAGGCTTAAGATGGACTTACCCTGCCATACGTGTTAAATTTATCCTCATGACACCCTGTGGTGCAATGTAGTGACATTAGCCACATTAGCTCCATATTTTAGACTATCTCACAAAAGCAGAGCTCAAGGACACATGGAATGCTTGCTGTAAACCAGGATTTTGGTTCCTTCCTGATAAAGGTTTTCTTTCCAGTCCTTGATCTGTATTTCTGCTGCACAAAACAAAGCCTCAGTTTCCATTTTGTGGGTTAAACCCTTTAGAGTTTCACCCTCACTTCTGTCCATGGTAGCTTTGAACAGTAGGTCCAAATTCAAAACATCTACTACTGAAATTAGCCTTGTCTTCATGGCCTGTGTCCCAAAATGGGCATAACACAGCTTTCTTTGCCTGATCTTTTCTCTCATAAGTAGAATCCTTATAAAAGCAAGGCTAGCAATTACTACATTGAACACAATAACTAATAGACTAATAAATCTAATAGTGAGAGAGCTCAGCGCAGCAGTTTCTATCAGAGCTTTGCCTGTGGGCTGTACTGTGAGTCAAAGACCAGTGGGGACCTTGGCTGAGGCTGTGAAGGAACCTGAACTGGGGTTGTCAGCTGCTTTCAAAACAGAGCCCACCCCTTCTTCAAGTGGCTGCTGAGCCCTCTGAGAGCTATTCAAGCTGCTCTTCCTCCTAGTGAAAGGCAGTGGCTGCTTCCCAAGCCCCTCGGCCATCCAGCAGGCTGTTGACCACTTTCTGTTACAGAATCAATTGAATGGGCTCAGAAATAAACCTCCATCCCTTTTCTGCACTGGCTGTAATTGTTTGCATTGTGGCAGCACCTGGGGGTCCCAGACAAGGACCCCCTTGTGTGAGGCTGCAAAGGGAGATAAAGAAATGAGCCCTGGCCCCAAGCGCTCACAGCACCGGAGGGTCTGACACAAAGTAGGTCAGCAGCAAAGGGGGTGGGATGAGAGGGTTCACGGGAATGCTGAGCCACTCTGCTGTGATTTCATTGTTTGGGTTAGTGGCCTGAATGTGTAATGAGCTGAGGAGAGGGGGTTTAATATGGAAAGCTGCTGCGGCTGAATAACATGGGGTTAATCTGGTCCCTGCAGCGTACGAGGGAGAGGATGAAGCCTGGCAGAAGAACTGCATCGTGCACACCTCCCCCTGGAGTCCCTGCTCAAAGACCTGCGGGCTGGGCATTTCCACCAGGATTTCCAATGACAACGACCAGTGCCGGCTCCTGAAGGAAAGCCGCTTGTGCAACATGCGGCCCTGCGAGGTGGATATCACCAAACACATTAAGGTGGGGACTGCTCCTATGCACAGCCCTGGAGCTTTGTCTGGACACGGGGTTAGCCTTTGTTTTGGTAGCATTCAGGCGTCTGAAGGCTGCACTTCTATATGGGCTTACTGTGCTGCAAAGAGGTCAAAACCAAGTCCCCCCTGTGCTTCCACATGCTGGTGTGAAAACCACCTCCTGAGAGCTTTACTTTCAGCCAAAGGGTCCTTGCAAGGGAAGGCAAACCAAGTCCACTGTGCTCACTGTTCAGACAGACCTGGGACTCAGCTAGTGGAAGAGCAGTGATGCACTGCTGGTCACGGCTACGAGCTGTATCTGCAAGTACCCTACTTGCAGCTTTTAGACTCATATGTCTAAGGGTGTAAAACTGCCACAGCTTCTAGATCAGGGCTGTAAAATGCTTCCTAACAGCTTCAAAACCCTGTAAATATGGGGAAGGTGGTTTGTATGTCCTACTTGTGTCAGCAAGATACATTAACCTGTCTCTTTTCTGTTCTGATTTAGCCTGGGAAGAAGTGCTTGGCTGTCTACAGGGCCAACGAACCAATGAACTACACCATCTCAGGATGTGTGAGCAAAAGTCCATATAGACCCAAGTACTGTGGTGTCTGCACAGACAATAGGTGCTGCACACCCTACAAGTCCAAGACTATTGAAGTGAGGTTCCAGTGCCCAGATGGAGCTGAGTTTTCCTGGAAAATCATGTGGATCAATGCTTGCTTCTGCAACCTGAACTGCAAGAACCCCAATGACATCTTTGCCGACTTGGCTCATTACCATGATTACTCTGAAATCGCTAATTAAATAGGCTGAATGCTGGAATTGACCCATTGCTCTGATTTTACAGAGGATTTAAAATAAAAGGAGAATCTTCATCCACTGCCAATGTACAACTTGTTTTTTTCCTGAGCTAGGATGTTAAGTCTCCTTGTTTTGCCACCCTGTTTTTGGAAAGGCTGTGAACAAGCAGTATTTTCAACTCTAATAGACATCCATCCATTAACAGCAGCCAAAAAATTCCTCTGTGCACAGATTCCAAGACTTAAATTACAAGCCTGCTGGCACTGCCATTTATTAGGCCAGTAGTTAATTGCCCAAAGGAAAGAATACTACACTAGTATGACAACAAAAGTATGGCAGTTGGTAGCTTAGACATAAGATTCAGATATCATTGCTGTCATCTCTTGACTAATGTGGTCTAAGCTGGAAAACAAGCATTGGCATACATGTTTCATTTTCAATACCACACTTCAGTCTTTGCTGCTGACCATCAGGACTAGATTCTAGTCTCTGTCACACTGAGATCAGCCCTAGAGCTAGCCTTTGTCATTCTCAGTCAGATCCTACCCCATGGTGAAGTTCATAGGAAAAGCCTAGGGGGGACAAATTTTCTCCTGAGGTATCTATGTGATGTCTGTCTCTCACTTCATGAGACTGGGTCCAGGAACCTCTGTTTCCTTCTCTCCTTGGACTCACCTAGGTCTCTTAGAGCATCTCATACCAGGGATGTTTTCACAGTTTCTCTGCCTGCTCTGATCTTGAACAGCCTGGATGCTCTGAATCCAAAATGACCACCCCAGAGCTCATGTTTTCAGGATAGATCCTCTTATCTGTAGGTTATGTTTTACTTCTAGGCTAGCTCTGAAGGATGAAATGCAGAGCCAGATGAACAATGAAGGACAATATCTCATGTGCCCATTTATTTACATAGAAATGGGGTGTGCCTGGGGACTGCCACCTCCTTCTGTGTGTTACCAACACACAGGTGCTGCTTCCTACTGACACCCTGCCAGTGACACATACCTTTGTTTTACATGGCTGGAGTAGAAGAAAGGAGGCATGTGTTACAGAGGCCAGGATGCAAAGGGAGAGGACAACTTTTGGCATCGCTTCTGGTGTACTAAGTGCAATTCAGCTGCTGCTTGGAGTAAGCATCAGTGTGACCATTTTCTGCAGAAGTGGTTTCACATGCAAATGTCAGCCAAAAGAAGAGAAAATTGTCACTACCTTTCCAGGCAATTGGTTTGTCGTCACTGAAGGGTGAAGGAGACAGTTTTATTCTCCAATAAACTGTTAGCACAGCACCAATGCACCATTGCACATCGGCTGTTGCTTCACTTGGGAGAGCAGAAATGTATTTCTGCATGAAGAACTGCAATATCTGCTTCCAAAATACCTGATGGCACAGCAAAACTGCTGAATGATGCATGGTTTGGAGGCTGGACCAGTACAGGGCTGAACTTGGGATGATGCAACTGGTTTACATCAGTCACTTCTGTTGCTTTAGTTTCAATTGGCAAGTTGTTTTTCTTCAATTTCATAACCCAGAGAAAGCTACATTCTAGGGAGACATGAATCTTTCTGGCTATGATAAAACTTCTTGTAAGTAGGCTGAAAATAACTCAATCCTTATGTAAAAACAAATAGGAAAAATTCTGCATATCTTCAAAAGCTGTTAACTTTAATAGCTTCTATTTTTTATATATATACAAGGATTTGGCCCATAGATTTTTCATAGAGCCAGGTTGTTCCTTAATTCAAAGCTTTTACAATTTCTTTTTTGAAGCTTTCTTGAGATGTGGTGGCATTGGGCACAATGTTTCTTGGCAGTGTTCAAGGTCAGGTTAGACCAAAGCCTTAGTGACATGGTTTAACGTGAGGTATCCCTCCCCATGGCAGGGGGATTGGAACTGGATGATCCTGAGGTCCTTTTCAACCCTAACTGTTCTATGACTTGGTGATTCTAAATAAGAGTGACCCCTGCCTGTGTGTTCCAGTGCAGATGCAAAACACCTCTCCTGTTTGTTCCTCTCTTCATAAGGAACTTGAAGACACCAGTACTTTTCAAGATTCAGCCTTGTGACTGCTTTTAGCCTGGACGCAGTGACAGGAGAGGTCATGTTTGATCTGTTTACGTCCACCCAAATGAACCTCAGCACTTGCAAAACTAAGCACGTTCTATTTCAGACTCCATCACTTGGTAAAAAGAAGTTCATGGGAGCATATGAAAAAGTGGCCTTGGCCAACAAGTTGATGATGTTTTCCAAAGGGAAAATTGTTTTTATTGAGGTGCTTGGTAAGGAAGCCATCCTAGGACCTCTTTATCAGTCAGATCCTTTAAATATGACTTGGAATCATGTCTCTAATTCTTGCCCATCATAAAATACAGTATGCGTGTGTATATATACATGTATGTACATGCATATATGCAAATATACATACTCATATATGTGCATATACACATATAGAAAATAGCATATTAATGCATTTATATAATTTTGTAGAAAATATTATATATGAAACCATATATGAAAATGCCCATGAGTATAAATGTATATATTGACATACATGTATTCCTACAGTACATAAAATGGAATGCAGAAATATAAAGATATGTATATGTTCATATGTATAAACATATATATAATATAATATATTTATATTATATATATTATTATATATGTAATATATAAAAATATATATATAATCAGTCTTTGTCTTACATGTACACATAAGGAAACAAGCAAACAGGCTCAGAAGACATACCCCAAACTGTGGCATTTAATAAGCTTGCTTTGCTTTGCAATTAGCTGACACTGTAACCACCATAATCAAATGCTGCGGTGGCTGAAACACACAGCTTTCATTGTGAGATAAAAGAAGCTATTGTAAGCTAATGCATGACCAGCAGCTCCAGTGTGTGTCCGTTTTTAGAGGAGTGAATGCCTGGGAACCACAGATCTCACCCAACGCACCCAAGATGTTTCTGTTTCTAGCCTGGTTTCCCAAGGGAACAAGGCGTATGAAACTGTACTGTGCATTTGTCTGTCAGTCAGTCTCTTTGTGGGAAACATCAAACAAAGTAGGCAGAAGAGTGAAGGTCTCGGAAGCATTGTGATTCCCGAAATAACAAGTTAAATAAAACAGCAAGACAGGGAAGAAACCCACCACATTGCCCCCACTAAAGCCTCATACACATCTGCCAGGCAGCCAACACATCTAATGCATCTACAGTGTGGCCCAACCACATCAGCAGCATTAAGGGATTTTGAACAGATGCGCCATTTGGAAACAAGCAGCCATGGAAGAGGGACAGCTGAAGGCATCGCAGATGGGGAATAGTGGTTATTACACTGCTGTAAAGGGGTTTTGTGGGGGCACTGGGCACAAATATATAGGAAACCAAGCCTCACTAGCTTGTGCAATTCTTTGTCTTGTGACACTGAAAGGGAAAGAGAAACACTTGTAGCCAGTGAATTTGCCTGGCAGTGTGTGATGCATTTAGAAAGCCTTTGTTTTAATGGATGTTTACAAGAAGATTAGCCTTGAAACTAAGGCGATGGACTAGCTTTTAATTTCAGCTCCCTGGCTCCCTGTGCGCCAGGCAACTCATGTATCTTTACAAAAGAACTTTTGTAGCTACTGTTTAAATACACCCAGGATCTAGATCCTCAAAGGCTTTCATGGATCCAGCCCTTTGCTTTGCTTTTCCTCCCTTCTCCAGAGACAGAACAAGGCCCTAGTGTTCATTGCATCTGTTGAAACTTCTCCAGCAGGAACGTTTGTACAGTGCCTCATACAATGGGTCAAGGTCTCTGCTGGGACCTGAAAGCGGTACCATCATCCAAGAGTGTAACAATAATAGCATTGAGAAGATACCAGGATCTGAGCGCATGCTAGATCCCTCGGCTGCAGCACTCCACGGAAAGGCTTGAGAAAGGATGGGAGCAGGGGTTTGAAATACAGGCTAAGCCAAGACAGTTTGACACACGTGCAGCCCATGACAGTCATCCTGTTGGACCTGGAGGCTGGGACAAGGATGGGATTTGAAGGGTCATCTCATGCTGATACAAATGGCAAGACTCCATTCAGCTCCAGTGACCATCACCATTACCCTTCTGTACAGACTTTACCCGATCACTACGGTGGCTCAAGCTGCCTTGTTGGGGAGCCCCAGAAAGCAAGTTATCCACTCCCCGAAGAAGCAAGCATGTAACTTAGAAAGACACCTTTGCATGGAGCATTGACTAGAATTTAAAACACCATTTCAGTGTGTGTACAACTGGAAACAGTTGCTCTGTTTTTCATATGCTCACTAGGGCTGTTCTGCGGACATATGATGCTGCAGTAAGTCCACAGTATTCAGAAACACTGTGTCATCTTGTAAACTAAATCCTGGGATTATTTTTCTCCTGGGTTTTTGAGGGAGTTTTAAGACAAGCAGTTTGTTACACTGATGGAGACGGAGTGTTCTCATTAACTACAGGCACATACCTATACACATACCTTTTCAAACTGTGACTTCCCCATTTAAACAGTTCTACAGAGCTATTTCTCTAAGCTTCATATGCTGAAATATATGAAAAAATAATGGGAAACCCAGACTGGTTTGGCAGTGCCAGTCTGCATTACTCCAGCTATGTAACACGTATTACTCATTTGTATAGCATTGTGGTGAGATTTTATGGGTGCCATGTTGCTGCTATGGTTTAAAGATAGTAAATAACATCATAAGTGGTAAATGATTAATGAGTCTATGATTGACACCTCATTTAGCAGCTTAGGCAAGCAAAAGAAGGTGACATACTTTTGTCACTGATATTTCATTTCCTTTTCCAATCTCCTCACCTGGCCAATGTCCAAGTGTGCTTTTGCAATCAGTGACAAAGCACTGAACTGGAGAACACATAAAACTAAGCATGTGGTGAAAGAAGATGCTCTGGGAGCATTTCCCTCACTATGACTCTTTTGGCAGCCTCGGAAAGCCAGGTGATTCCTAGCTCACACGTCCTTATTGACTGGTCTGTGTCTGGCTCTGCATTTGTTGTTTGCCTTTTTCCCCCAGCATTCTTCCTGGACTTGGGGTAGCCTGCCTAGAGTCTCTGAGTGTGCCACTCAACTGGATAATCCTGCCTTCTTTAACAGCAAACATGAGAGGTTGCAGGAGTAACCCATTTGCAGCAGCCATAGCAGAAATTGTTCAATGTTATTAAAGATATGGGGAAAAGCATTTAAATTAAAGAATCCTTATCCATATCCCTGCATTTACATATCCTGACCCCAGTAAGGATTCTACCATTTAAGCAAGCTTGCCTTCCAGCCTGAAGTAGGAATTTAAACACTTGGAGTGGCCTCCTGTAACCGAACAGTGATGGGTGCTGTGGGCTTGCCTATGGCTGCCAGAACAAGGTGTGAAAGCATCCTCTCCCCAGCCTTCCTCTTCATGTGCTTTTACTGGGTTATTTTTGCTGTTAAGGGCAGCCTTCTTCATTTTCAAGTACTTTCCCTCCAACTTTGCCTCTGGCAATAGATCTCAGCAAAGGAAGCACATTTCCCTGCTGCCCCTACAGGCACCAGAACTCTGATCTGGTCCCTGTGTCTTCTGCCTGCATACGATGCAGCTGCCAAGCACACGATCTTGCTTGAAGGGCTCTCTGGCTGCTTTCTCAGCCACTGCATTTGGACTAATCCAGGAAACTCATTGCCTCCTAAGCACCTTTCTCTTTCCAGATGAAGCGTTGACCTTGTGCTTGACTGCTTCTGTGGGACCTTCCCTGCCCCAAGCTTGCATGAGCAGCAGGGGGGGAATCGCCACATGGTTGAGTCTAACACTGGCAGCTGGTGATAAACAACGTATTGGTCACTGGTCATTATCAATTAAAAATGAAAACACATTGCAATCAGTCAATAAATAGCAATTACAGCTGAAGAGATACAAACATAGGCAAAAGGTAAGGCAAGGGGGTCTGTCTGTGTGCATTTCACCACTGTACAAAGGGCTGGGTGGCACCTTTGCTTGAGACAGGCTCTACAGGCTGGTTGACCATGCCCTGTACTGGTGACAAGTCCACGATGTGTAGTGAAACCACAGCTCATCATCCTCATCTTCCCTGCCCATCATCCTGCATGCAAGGTGCTAAGCGTCTTGGGGACCTGCTCACACACACACGTATGCACATACATGGACACACACACAGAGCCAAGGAACGCAATGTCTGGGCTTGTGGCAGCTCGTGCTCTTTCCTGAGTGCTGGCTTTGCCTGGTGCTGCACTGGCCCTCCCTGAGTGCATCAGCCCAGCAAACAGCCCTTCCCTCCCCAGCCCCCTTCATGCGCTGACCTTGACCTGAATGAACACCATAATCCCTCTCAGCCATAAGCAACCGCACAGAGTGGCGGGTCACACAAGGATATGTTTCCCATCTCTGCTGCAGGTCACAGCTCACTGGGATGGTGCAGCTTGGGAAGGAAGAGCTGCTCACTATCCCTCTTCCCAACCCTTGGGTTCTTTTGGAGATGCCTGGTGATGTCTGCATCGCACACCTGATGTACTTCCCACAGCCACCAGTGCCAAAACCAGGGTGTATATGGGGTAGGGGACTGCCTCTTTAATTACATCCGAATAACAATTGTCCTCCAGCCCCCAGGAGCTGCTGAGTGAGCAAGTGATCCCTAAGCTGAGTTGCAGGGAATAGACACTGAACTGTTTGGCAGTTGCAATCAGAAGCCTTTTTTTCTTTCATTCTTTCTTTTTCTCCCCCCCAATGCTGGTCAGCAGCTGTGTTGTTTGTAAAATGAATGGAGGCCTTAATGAAGCAATAGATAGAAACAGTGAGAGCCTCTGTCTGCCTGTTACAAAGGGCTGAGGGGGAAGGGCTGATCTCTTAAAATACCCTGACATCCTTTCCCTCAGTTATTTAAACATTAGGCGCAGCAGCGATCAGCTATCAACATAGAGCCTATATTTGGCTCAGTGGAAACACTAAATCCACACATCAAACCAGCTGTTCATATATATACAGAGCGGGAGAGACTGTCAGTTCCAGTGAAATGGTGCAAATCAGTGCAAAATAGTGCAAAACCAAGCAGATAGCGTGTGAGAATGGAGAGGACCATGCTGCAATGAGACACTGCTCAGTGTGTTGTGTTGGTAGAAACAACAGCCCGCGTTACCTTGAGGACTGCAACAGATACTCTGCCCAAGATGCAGAAACAGACAGGAAGAGGATTCCAGCACTGGGCAGAAAAAATAAGCAGCTTTGCTACAAACTGTTTTCTCTCCAGCTCAGCCCATTGCTTGCAACACATGACATTAATCATAAACCCCAAAACACATCTAGGTTAAAGTTTCCAGCTGTTTAGTCTCTAGGGACTCTTAAAAGAGGGAAGCAGCATCCTTCAGCACAAAAGTCCTGCTGTGACAACATGGTATTGCCACATCCTCTCCCGCTCTGCTCCTCCTGCAAGGACAGGGAGGGGAAAAACCACATTGAAGTCCAGCCAGATTTTTGTACAGTAGATGTCAAGTCCCAGGCAGAGGTGGGAAGAACTCAGATTCCAGCAACAACAACATCCTTTCTGCTAGTGGTTTTAAGAGTGCCACTAAGCAAAGGTTTGGTATTGAGATACTTCAATGTGATCAGGAACCCTCTTGGCCCCATTTTGTCTCATACCACCCTTTATAACCCCAAAAGCATTGTAAGGGATGAAATGATTATTTTCTGGAAACCTCCCATTATCCAATTTGAATCTCCTCTGTGCCACAGGAGCTCCTTGCTCTATGATGGCCATTCATACCCTGAGAAAAAGGTGAAACCCCAGCTCATCTTTTCTGGTTTAGTGACACTACAGTATCCATGCTAATTCTGCCTGCAAGAATAACGCAGAACTCCAGTTTGCAAGATCTAAGAAGGGGTTTTAGAAAAAAAAAACAACTTTTTGTTTCTAACTTTTTATTTCTAATAAATTTGCCACTTTATAAATCTAACAAATTTCTGATAAATAATCTTCCATTTTTCAGTTCAGCACAAGTTAAGGCTGCCAGGAGACCACTACTGCAAGGAAAGGAGTCCTGACTCCTTGTAAAGGTAGGACACCACTCCTCTGTACTGCTCTCCAGCTTTTCTGCACAGGTACATGCTGTTCCTTGCCAAATGAATACTTTTTGGTACAAAGCTGACATTTAGAGTGGTCCTAGCAACTCCTAACAGCTCAGAAGTGCTCACAGATCCCTTTGTGCCACGAGAAGGCTTGGATGCATTCCTTCCCATTAAAGAAGAATAAACTGCCTAAGCTTGACAGGCTCACCATGGTGTCCTTGTAGAAGAAATGATGAGCCACTCTTAGCAAAGCAAGTAACTTTGCCCTTCTGTTGTAAGATGAGTTGGCACAGGTTCCTCCTGCTTTCACTGGCACTGCCTGTGGTTAATCAAATCAAGCCCTTTGCTGGTACTAGTCCAATCATGACTGCTGAATCATCATATCTAGAAGAACCTTGGCTCAGACATGCCAAATATTTGCTTTTGCCTCTTCCTATTGTCGGATTGTTTGAAATGCAGGAGGAAGGAGTAGCTGAAGCCAGGACACTGTAACACTTCATACTGAAGCAAGTTGGGGTTTATTTCTATAAGGAGTAGGCTGGAGTGAAAAAAACCACCCCAACCCTCTGAGCACAAAAGTAAGGAATAGCAGGCACATGAGCAAACAGAAAAAGATTCAATAGAAACAAAGGGGTAACAAGATGTGCTGGTTTTGGCTGGGATAATTTTCTTAATAGAAGCTTGTATGGGGCTGCTTTTTGGATTCGTGCTGGAAACGGTGCTGGTAACACAGGGATGTTTTCCTTACTGCTGAGCACAGTGCTTTCCTTAACAGAGAGTCAAGGCCTTTCCTGTTCCTCACACCATCCCACCAGGGAGCAGGCTATGGGTGCACAAGTTGCAGAGAGAAGACACAGCCAGAAGAGCTGATCCCAGGGATACTCCAGACCATAGAGACACATAATCAGCAATAAATGCTAGGGAAGAAGGAGGAAGGGAAGGATGTCCAGCATGATAGCATTTCTTTTCCTAAGTCACTGTGACACCCAATGGAGCCTTGTTATGCCAATGAGAAACAATGAATAAATTCCCCGTTCTGCTCTGCTTATGAATGCAGCTTTTGCTTCACCTATTAAAATGCCTTTATCTCAACCCACAAGTTTTCTCACTTTCACTCTTCTGAGAGGGGATTAAGTGAGCAGCTCTGTGGGGCTTAGTTATACAATCATAGAAGAGTTAGGGTTGGAAAGGACATTAGTATCATCCAGTTCCAAGCCCCCTGCCATGGGCAGGGACACCTCACACTAAACCATGTCACCCAAGGCTCTGTCCAACCTAGACTTGAACACCAACACCACTGGAGCATTCACAGCTTCTTTGGGCAACCCATTCCAGTGCCTCACCACATTTACAATGAAAAAGCTTCCTCCTTATATCCAATCTAAACTCCCCCTGTTTAAATTTCAACCCGTTACCCCTTGTCCTATTACTGCAGTCCCTGATGAAGAGTCCATCCCCAGCATCCCTGTAGGCCCCCTTCAGATACTGGAAGGCTGTTATGAGGTCTCCACGCAGCCTTCTCTTCTCCAGGCTGAACAGCCTCAACTTTCTCAGCCTGTCTTCACATGGGAGGTGCTCCAGTCCCCTGATCGTCCTGTGGCCTCCTCTGGACTTGTTCCAACAGTTCCATGTCCTTTTTACATTGAGGACACCAGAACTGCACAGTACTGCAAGTGAGGTCTCACGAGAGCAGAGTAGAGGGGCAGGATCACCTCCTATCTGCTGGTCATGCTCCTTTTGATGCAGCCCAGGATCAGTTGGTGTTGCTGGTTAGGGTTAAACCACAACACAATACACTTTTATACAGAGTATACTTGATTATTGTACTCCTAGGAAAACATTAAGACACCAGACATTGCAAAGTTACAAATTTATTTGTCTTGAAATAAATACAAATACTTCATTAAGAAACTTTTCTTGATAGACTTTACACAATAGCTTTATTCTTTCTGGAAATTGTCTGTTCTTCCCACAAGCTGTTATGGATATTCTACACAAGAGCTGAAGTTAGTCAATATAAAGTAACCTCGACTGCGTTCTTCTGAACAAGCAATCCCAAAAGTATTAACATTTGCTATTTAACTGCTCGGCATTTGAGTTTTTGTTTGTGTGAGGACTGCAATGCAGCAGGTATGCACTGGAGCGTGGGAAACCCTCTTCCACTACCTATGGAAGGACAACCTTAAGAACACCCAACTGTGAAAACCTGACTGGCAGAAAGGTATCAAGCTGCTAGCATCAAAGTAACCCAAGGAATCAGGAGACTGTATACAGAACAAGAAGCTCATTACATTTAGGCAATCATTAAACACTGTATTCCACAGATACAGTGCTGCCGCTCCACCACTTTGTGCAATGCACTCCTCAGCTCCAGTGAGATCTCAGAGTTACAAATTTAGTAATTAGTAGCAGTTGAATGTACAGTATCTAATTACACACCATCCCACAGTTATTCATCTCCTGACAAAGAACAGCTGGATCTGGCTTTGCTTAAGAATTCTGAATTCATCACAATTGTGCTGGACACAAAAACTTGAGCTGCAAAGATAAGAAACTGTCTGAAGGAAAAATCAAGCTGTTTCTGCTTTGTTGGCATGTACAGCTACCCTACTCGTTACAACTACAGCAGCTTTTGTGGTATGGTAACCCCTTTGGCCCAAGAACACAAACAGGAGATGCCACCTTGCTTATCAGATTTAAATCCTGTCCTCATTTGGCTAAGCATTTTTAGGGTCTAGGAGGGGGGGAAGAAAAGGAAGACTGGAACTAAATCTCAAAAAAGTGAAATAAAAAAAGCTTAGATTTAGTTCATCTCAAAGTCACATTAAATCACCTATTTTAGTAGTATATTATTGTACATAGGAAAACAGGCTTGAATGCTAAAGGAATTAGAAGGCCTATAAATGCATGATACATTAACTTCTCTATCATTTGAAGTCAAGCTATATACAATGAATTCAACTCCAGCTTCAACATGAGGCCATAACACATTTGTTTCATCTCCTTTTTTAAAAGCCATCCATAATAGTGATTTTTTTTCTTCCTCTCCCCCTCTTTGAAACTCATCTCAAATTGTGCCAGTTTACTTCAAGAGAATAAGAGATAAAGGGACATGTAACAGCTTTGATTTTAAAAGGAGGGTATTAAGCAAGTCTGGTTTGACTCTGAAGTGTTTACAACCACATCAGCTTTTGGCAAGTATCCTTTAGAATTTGGCATCCATTGAAGGAGGGCACAATAGCAGCAACTGTCTGAGTTAGAAGAATAACGACAGAGCAAATGAGATGCTTCTTTTCTTTGGTCCCTGTCAGACCCTGCTGAACAGAGTTCAGCCTACAGAATAGCTTGAGATTAATACCAGTTATGTTTTCGTGATACACAGGGGGCATCCATTACTTTTTCCACACTGTGACCAGTTTCAACCTCCCACAGCCATCTAACAGGACACTTCCATGGACTTGGGGCCTGATTGTTCAGCATTGCTTGCAGAGTTCGGCGTCAGCTCGATGCGTGTGTCTGTGTGGGAGCGGTTCCTGGCACCATCCCCAGTGTGGGATCGGCTCCTTGTTCCCTCCCCAGTGTGAGACCGGCTCCGTGTGCCTTCTCCTGTGTGAGACCGGCTCCTCTGTCCTTCCAAAGAGGTTACGCTGGAGCCAGAAGCGGTGCGGGACCTCATCAGCCTGGTCATGCTAGCAGAGGGGACTAGAAGAACAGTCTTTCATTAACACATTGCCTCATGGGTTTGGAAGGAAGCCCTTGCCTTCCCCTCCAGCCTTAACCACCACTGGAGAAGCCTTCATGGTTGAATATAAAATTTCATGGTGGCTTCACGTACCATCACTGCTCCAGGCATACAGTTAAGAAGCCCAAGTTACTAAAGCATAATTAGTGGCCAGGGCTGAAGGATTCAAGACAAATGAATGTCTTGCATGTTGCTGTGGCTGCAACAATCCAGAAGAAAACTAAAGACACTCATCAGACCTCCCATTACTTTCATATGCTTTAACTTTACTGGCAGCCCATTCTGGGAATGCATCTACACAAGAGCAGTCATTAGAAGCACATTCATGAAGGACAAACAGCTACAAGCAAACAAGTGTATCAACTAATGAGGTTTCAAATGTTATGTTCAGTATATGAACCAAACCCTTTGATGCAATGATGAGACACTACTACAATATCAGCCTTCAAAATATCAAGAAGGAAATTGTGGGTTTAAGATGTCTACAAAGGTCTCTACTATGTAGTAACATTATTTGGTCTGAAAACCCTTTGCTCGAACACCACATGTGTTTTTTCCCCTTGCAAATGCATATCCATCTAGGAAAAGATGACACATTTAGCATCAGAAGACTCTCTGGGTGCTTAGATGTCCAATGAACTATGATAGCCAGATGAATGACTCCACAATAAAAACAATACTTACTGTATCCCATTCCCTGAACAAAGTATTTGAAAGCTTCTGCAAGCTTGGCAGGCTGCAAAAAAAAAAGAGTATTATTGTCATTAACTTGGTGAGCACCAAGTACATTATAATATTATAGATGCCATAGATGCCCTGTCTTAACAGGGACATCTTAAATATTCTCTGGGTTCTAATGAACATATGAAAATTTCATTGATGTGAGAGAATTCCACCATTCCCCTCCCTAGTCCCTCCCCTGCCCCATTACTGTACCAAATGGACACGTGCATTTGAGAATGAGATTTCCAGAGAAGTAATTACAAGTGATCTAAGCCTGGCCCAAGGTTTGCTCATGCTGTTAGTGGTGAGGTAAGTGACCTAAAGTAAAATGACTTCTATAAAGGGCACAAATTCAGCTGGTCAGAGATGATAGTTACATTTAGAGGGGAAAAAAACTCAGCAGAAAGATGTAAGCACAACTAACTAAGACTGACATTCTTGCAACAAGGCACTCACTATTTTTTCTCTGCTGCTGACAGAGTGGCCAAATAAGTCTCACAATCTCAATCAATATTGCCTGTACTTTTGGCATAACTCTATCTGAATCAGTGCAAAGATGGACTCAGTACATATTGCTTCTGTTACACAATGTGGCTTTTAAAAAGCTCTCCCTCCCCCGTTGGAGCACACGCTATCTGTACAAGAACTTCTCAGCATGGGTAATTACAAGTTCTTTTCTTTTTTCCTTAAGTTCATGAACACCACATTATGTTCCTTAGAAATCTATCTAGATGGTACATCACAAACTACAGCTGGTTTACAGGACAGCTCTTTTAGTGAAGCAACACTCGAGCATAGGTAAGTTTTAACTTTCCCAGCCTGCTTGTATTAGCAGACTTGGAATTTATGCCTGAGTACATTTCAGAAGCTCCAGTTCATTCTCATTCAAGCCAAGTCAGTGTATGCAAGAACACAGCATTGTTATTTCTTGCCTCCCACTTTCCTGATCTATACTATAAATAGTCTTATTTGGGCTATCTTTCTAAAACACTACTGCTCCAGCCTTAACCCATGTTATCTTAGTAGACAGGCATAAAATAATACCTCTGCATTCCCACATCAGACCTTTACTTGGTTAAGATGTAATTAATGGAAATAATATCCCCTCCCAATCTTAACTTTATGCCTCATTCTCTTTAAAGAAAAAAGAAAGCTCAGATGACCGACTGACATCATTACTCGTGAAATCATAACCATCCTTTTGGCTGACATTTGGGAACAGAAAGTACCCTACAAGAAAACACCCATTTGTTGCAGTCTGACATGCTGCAGAACAGGATTAGTAGGAATTACATCCAAATCCTACCTGGGAAACTTGAGGGAGCCCACCGCAGTCAGCCATCTGAAACAGGGATGAGAACAGCCAGTTAGCATAATACCAAAGGAACTCATTTATGCTCAAGATATATTAAAATGACCGGTTTAGCTATTTAGCAGAAAAAAAACCATTTCCTTTTGTTGTGTAACATGTAGATGCACACATTGAAGTAAGCAGTTAAATGTTTATAAAAGCTACAACTGCACCAGAAAACCCTGAAGTGTTCTGATCCTCAGGCAAAGCAAATAAATACCTTTTGCTAGGCAGTGATCACTAGTTTCTTAGAAAGCATCCTATTAGCCCTTGTTGCAAGCTCAGCTCTGAACTACAATTACGTGACTTGGTATTGACCTGACTAACTAACAGGGGAGGGAGAACAAACACCTAAGTCACAGAGGTGAAAGGGAGAAAGGATTTGCTGAGATTGTGGCTGGCAAGCATCAGCCTGACTTGCCAAGGGAAGCAGGGAAAGTTAGAAAAGCTATCTTGAGTGCATGCAATATTTTTGGAGCACTTCACTTTTCCTGCCACTCCACCCCTCGAAGTCAACCCAACAAAAACAGGGCTGTTCCAAGCTGAAAACAGTCAGGTTGTAAATGACAGGAAACCCCAAATCCTATCTAGGATTAGTTAGAAGCAAAGCAGGCCTGTAGTAGGATCCAGTATCAGCTGTATCCCTGGACTGAGCAAAGGCTGGCCATTGACAAAGGATTTGAAACAGTGACAGGCTTTTCCTTAGGGTGAGTCTGTTATGCCCACACAGTAGGTCATCAGTGTAAATCCTCAGTGTTAGGAGGGAAAAGCATTTCTAAAAATAACTGTTTATTATAATTTTCACTGACCAGCTCAATAAAGTGATGCAGTAAAAGTTCCCAGCAGAAGCATGACCAAACTTGTTTCCATTTGCTTGCCACTACACTCATTCCATTTTATTTCATCAGTAACAAGCTGAAGATTGCACCCATACTCTGAATGCCAAAGTCTTTGCACAATGTTGTACTGTTTGGAAGTGTATTTTATCAAGTTTTTGTAAAAGAATCATAGAATAATTAGGGTTGGAAAGGACCTTAAGATCATCCAGTTCCAACCCCCCTGCCATGGGCAGGGACACCTCACACTAGTAAGATGTCCTGGACTGTGCCCAGGCAGGATGGCAAAACTATGGGTGATGGATCAGCTCTCTATTCATCCAACATTACTACTGAGGGACAGGCAAGCACAGGAATGCAACGAGCTGGTTTGCACTTCCACTCTGCTGATGGCTTTTTCAAATCTTTCAGATTACCTTGAGATCAACTTTGTCAGCTCTAGTTAAATTCATTATGGGTATGTGAAATACTGAGCATTTTAAGTCTCACCCGTACTGGTTTAAAATGGAGGAGCTGAGAAATTCCCTGTTATGAACCTTGACAAGAAGCTTCTAGTCTCATTTATCCCACTAAAACACTCTAAACCCTGACAGAACTGCCTTTCCACATCACTAGATTCTCACCATTGACAGTGCTGTAGCATATTGCTCTTGTTCTGCTTTTTAAGTTAATCCAGCTGATTTTAAATCAGGGTAACATTTATTGAAATGAATAAACCAAAGCCAACACTTCTATTATTACCTTCAGAAGTGTGGTCCTTGTTGGGTCCAGCTTTGCGTTGCATTCAACCTGTATTAAAGAACAGCAGCATAGGCATTATACACAAGATTCTAATTATGAACTACTGGATAAAAACAGATTAAATATCTTGTTTTCTAGCTTAATACAGATGAAATTGATTATCCTAGGCTTCTTTATAAAGACTTTATGTATACATATACACATCTTTAAACCCAAGTAGGGCAGTTCACATTTCCATGTACAAACAAACCCATTAGTTAGGAACTGGGGATTTTTTCTATCTGTTTCTGTGACTCCAGTGGCAACAAGTGTTGTTTATCTTGTGATCTGGGGTCATCTGGTAGCATCCCAAGTGGTGAGCAGCCATATGGCCACAGGCCAGCAGACTGGTCATGCCCATTAAAGTCATCCAGTCATCTGGGGCAAGTTATAATGGTCACAAAAAGAAGCTCTTCACTTCCATAGTGACCCAGGCATTGCTCCAACACCACAGATCAAACTGAAACACCAGCAGCAGATTCCTCTTGAAAGGAAAATATTTGCGGTTCACTGTAACTGCTGTGGTGATTGTTCCTAATGCAGGATCTATTAAATAACGGTGCACAGACAGAGAGGATAAACAGCAAGGAATTAATGGCAGCTGTCCCATGGTCTGGAAGAGGACAGCCAGCTGGGCTGGATTGATGGTTTGAGGTACACACCACAGCATCCACTGCCGGGGAGCTGTCGCCAACCACCAGGAGAACAGGGCATCTGCAAGGAAGCACATGGAAGCAGTATTATTGCTGTGATTCAACCTGGAATTGCCCTAAGCTGCATTTTATGTCACCGGGAGGATGAGAAGGTTAACTGTATGAAAGTGATTTGCTTTGTATTCCAGACACCTTAAATATACATTAAATTCTCCATATTAGCTCCACATCTGTTGACATGCATTGATATCTTGCCTGAGAAGCTGTCCCTTTCCCCATACCTTGTACCAATCAGTCCTTTCCAGGGCTCTTATGCCCAGTTTTATATGAAACTGAATGCAGGAATCAGCATTAAAGTCTCATCCCTACCTCCCCAGGCCCCTGGGATCCAGCTGCTGGACCCATCCATTTTATTTCAACCAGATTGACAGAGGAGCAGTCTCAAAGTCTCCTGTGTGTAAACATCAGCAGCTGAGCAGCAAATGACTCAACTGTTATGTTGCACAAACTGCAGTGTAAGTGAAAAGCCATTAGCAGAAGATCTGCCAGATAGTAATTCTCATGCCTGCTCTATCTTTCTGAATGTTTTTATTTGGGTTTTTTAAAGTAGTTTTGGGTTCTGGGTTTTTTGGCTATATAGGCACAGCTCAAGTGCCTTCAGACCTACCATTTCCATTAAGTTCAACACATTTCTGGATGAAGCCAAGTACATCTGCATTACAAATACTGACTCTAAGTTTGCAGATACACTGTGACAGAAGCTACTTAGCTTTCCATTTCAGCTAATATGATTGTGAAGTTTGAGGCAGGTAAATCTTCCTAATGGTGGTCCCTGACCTGCAGCAGTATCTCCTACATGAAGTTACATAACCCTTTCCTAGCATGCAGGCCCATTCAGCTACAGCTCTACAATGCATATGCAATACACTCACTGATCATAACTCTTAGTTAACATCACATACAGGTGAACTGATAGCAGATAAAATACTTACTGAAGGGTGACAACATTTATTCCAGGAACAGGACGTTCAATCTCTAGGTCTCGCCGACTGAAAGAAACAGAGAGAACAGAGGCTCTTTATACACTGAAATTCTAGATATTTTCATATTATTCTAGTTTAGAGAGAGCACATACATTCACATATGTTAATTTAATCTGATACATGTTGTGACCTCCACAACTGATGGGGAACCACTCTTAGAATGAAGTATCAATGTCTTAGTCCAGTCCCAATGTACCCAGTTTTCTCCCCAGAGATGCATAAAGTCCTTCTCCTGCAAGCAAACCACTTGAGATCCTTGAAGGCATTGTCAAGCAGAACTTTATACTGGGGGAACATAGGTAACTTCACCACACAAGTAACACTAAGCTCTAAGAGAAGTCAGGTAAATGCATTTACCTGTTGTAAGAGTTGACAAAGAGATGCAGGTTGGTTTGATTCATGTCATTAATAATATGCTGACGGTAAGTATGGATCAGGTCATGGTTGCTGTGAATCTCTTCCTACAGTGGAGACAGAACAGTTCAGAATAGGGGCTATTTTTTGAAAGGATCTGAAGACATGGCACAGCAGTCATGTATCATATCTATACAGCAAGAGTGCACCTTTAGAGACAGGACAACTTCTAACACCCAGTGGTATCACTCAGGATTAATATTAGCCTCCAACTGCAGTACCACACTTTTGCTTTAAAGCTTCAATATGTTGTAATGTCAAGATCTTAAGATTTCAAAACATGCAGTTGTAGTGCAGATGGTTACAGTCAGAGAAGTGTGAGGTTTTCAAACAAAATGAGTCAGAGTAAGAAGCTCAATAGATGTTTCCAGGGTAAAGCAGATGTTGAAAGCTTGCAAACACATGTAATGTGGAACTCAATTTCACAATAGTAAATAACTGAGCTTCAAGGACTTCAATCACATTTTCAAACAGTTTGGTTCTAAAGTCTTTATAGATTAATTCCCTATTCTGCTGGAATGGAGTTTTCCATTGCATTTACTGACAGTTTCAAGCACAGCAAAATAGCCTCAGTATAGAACCTTCCATTAAAGTAGGCTTGAACCAAAGCACACCATTAGTACTAATAACTAGCTTTCTCAGTGTTACAAGCACATTACGGTCAGAACATGAGCACATATGATGCTTACACCTATGTTTAAGTGTTGGCTATCTACAGATGGACAACCTAATAGGAATGCCATCACTGAGATGCACTTAAGTAATCAGGACACAGCATGCCCCAAGGCAAAATAGCACTTCCAAAATACTTGGAGCACAAGTTAAGCTGTGATATAGGATTCATACTTCATACTTTGTTGTTTAAGTGAAGGTTTTTCCCCTCCTCCCAGCCCCAGGAGGTACATACATATGACCAAATCAGAGCAATCTTTTGAACATCCTTACCTTTCCAAAAAGATGTGAAATGACCATGTCTGGTAAAGCATTTGTCCAACCTGAAATCTGAACAGCAAGATTATTTAAGTATGTGATGTTAAGACAGTCTCTGAATAACTGATATCGTTCAATCACCCCTCAGTAGACCAAGGGATGTTTCTCTGCTGTCCTTATATGTACCACATCCTGGATTGGTATTTTTTCCCCTGAAGTCACCTAAAACCCATTAGTTATATAGGGGCATGCTACCAGTGGCATAGGTGTACACCTGGAATCACTCCCTGCAAGAACAACAAGCAAGCCAGCCAGATGGGTGTCATTTCACCTCACTGCCCAATCTCCTCCCTAACAACTCACACTGACAATGCATTTTCAGTACCTAAAGCTCATGCACCAGAGTATGTGCTCTTGCTTTGTAAGGACACAGGGCACCTACTGTATTCCTAAAGTCAAGAATACTTAAAAGAGATGGAAAGCAGAGGCACTGAAATGGAAGAATTTAATTATGGTGAGGCACTGGGTGAGATAATCAAAATGGGTCAATGAGACTGCTACATCTCAGTGTAGGTGAGTTATTAAACACACTTCTAGATGAAATTCACCAAAATAAACTGGTATGCAAAGTTATTTCTTAAAAAAATAATAACTAAGCCTTTAAAGAACATTACATCCCTATTTCTTTTAGTATTATAAGGTTGTCATTCCATTTAATGTCACCCTAGACACTTACAGGGGGTTGTCTACATGTACTTAAAAGACACACTCATTTCTGTACTTCTCAGTGTTTATATCAAAACCATGACCCTGAATGATACAAAGTGGCTTCCATCAGCTTACCCTGAAAAATGTCTTAACAGGTTAAATGTGAGTGACATGTAATGTAGCATTTATACTTATATATACTGGCTCCAGGAAGATTGTTGAGACCAGTTCTCAGCATCTCTTTCCCCACATTGAAATCTCTTACAACTACAAAAATCATACAGTTAACAGGAGCTTCTTTATACGTGAACTTTCACTTATAATTCAGGCTGTATGGACATTCTGTCCACAGTTACTGTAGCTAATGACCTTTTCTGAGGCTTTTTGACATCCAAGACTCAGCTAGATGACTGAAACCTACAAGATGTTGTTCTAAACATTTTTCTGTGCTCTAGTTCCCATTTTGGACTGTGCTAGTTAACAAGCCATGGACAAGAAAGAACTGAATGTTCCACTATGCTTGGAGTTTACTTGCAAGTAAGTTGTTTCCAGAACTACCCAGTGTACAGGTTAAACTACATTTTCCCCAGCAGTTACTACCTTTTCAGAGCTGCTATACCCATTGTACCACGGGTGTCTCTTTCACAAAGTACTTATTTTTACCACTAGCTCTGCAGTAGGTATGTTTGCTAATGAAAGAATAAACCCCAAAGGAATTCAGCTTGGGATAGTTTGTGTCTGCAGCTACGTCTTAACACACAAGCTTGCCCATGCTTGGCAGGCTCATAGAATGATTTATTCTCCTAGCTTAAAAATGTTTACCTTCGTTGCTGCCCAGTCCATCCAACCTTCAGCACAAGGGTTTACGTTAATGAGAACTAATCCCTCCACCATCTCCGCGTGGTTTAACTGCGACAGAAAAGAGAGATTTAAGATTCATCGCATATCCTTTGACAGTCAGCATAAAACCTAAATTAGCAAATTATCTCCTGGGGTCTGGTTTGATCTTGCACAAAACAAGCATATGTATGGAAAGAAAAGATTTTTCATTAAAGCAATTCAGCTGAGCAGCTGGAGAACATTAAGGCTTAACTTCTTCTCCACCCTCAGTTTAAATAGAGAACTCCCATTAAAAAAACCTTCTGCAAATTAACTGGGTAGAGCCCAGGCCTTAAAATGGAAAAAATCTAGGTCTTCTGGCTTAGCTATCCCGCAGATTGTGGTATTTCACTTAAAAGCCTGACTGCTTACTTAAATGGGCACGGCAGAGCAGGAATTCTCTGTGCACACTACAGGGGAGGCAACGTGTCAGGGAAATCGGGTTTGAGGCTTCAAGAAAGCTCCATAAAACTTACAGCAAATCTGGTTAAGATGTAAGCACCGGCTCCAGTTCCCATTCCTATAACTGTCTTCAGCCTGCACAGCAATAAACCAGAAGAGACAAATGACTAAGAGCACCAAAAATAAACCCATATCAGCAGCTCTCCTCTCTCACATGCCATTGGGTATCTATAGAAGGATGGGCTGTATCTCAGGTGCACCACAGACCCTCAGCAGTGCCACCAGCCCCACTAAGGAACTTGATGCAGCAGCTAGTTTGTTTTCAGTGGGTTTACAGGACACTGGTCCTCACACAGTGCAGGGCAGCAGCAATTCTCCCTTATCTTTAGGTAAATACACTCAGCAACCATAGCATTGTTCTGATCCTGACGGAAAAGGTCACTGTCAGAAAATCTTACAAGATACAGTCCTAAATCTGCAACCTAAATACAAAGCTCCCCCTCTCCCAGCTCCCCTTCTATCCAGCTGGGACACTGATTCCTCTAACAGGGGGCTGGCAGGGAAACCTCTCCTGCTATCCAGCCACTGCAATGATTCAGTTTAAACTTCATAACCAAACAGGGCAGAGACAAACCAAATATTTGCATTAACTGAAACTGGGTTTAAAGCATCGCCTTCAAGGTCTTAGAAAATACATGGAAGGGAAGACTAGACAAAACCACTCAGAAAAACAGGTTATACAATGCTTTTAGGAGAACACCTGAAGACAGTTTTCATTCTCATTAGAAATACTAAATCAAGGCTTTGTGAATACACTGCAGTTTAATTGATTTTCAAGGTAATGACATTATGGTAGCAGGGATTTTTTCACTGCAAGAGCAGAATCGACAGCCCTGTGCCTTACATTGGGTGTTTCAAAACCACATCTCTTTAGTAAGGTAAACTGGGCTGAGTTAACAGCCAGTTACAGCTGGACAACTGGGGTGCTGGTCTGAGACTAAAACCCCCACATGCAGTCCAGACTGTTTTATACGTCTGCCTAACCCTGAATGCTGGATTTTCTCTGTTTGGTCTGAAAACCCCTTGGATGTGCCCACCTGAACTCTTCATTGTGTGCCCACCTGGAGCACTCGGTGAAGGTACCTTTGCAGCTACAGCTCCAAGGGACATCACACACCATAACTTGTTGCAGATAGAGAGAGGAACACTGCCACAAGGTCCTTCAACATCAGCACCCTGACATCTGCACTTGGTAGAAGAGGCTTGAGGAGGTCAAGCTGACCCCCTCAGACACTCAAGCCATGCAAACAAAGCAGTGCCTTCAGATGAGACCATGTTTGTTTTGTCCTGTTAACCACACAGGAAACATGGGCTGTTACAGTGGGAAGCACAGATTGTCTGTGCCCTGCCCCTGTGAGGCTGATGCATAGAAAATACTGGAGGAAGCCCCTAAATTAGGCACATGGGATTTCACTCCAAGTTGCTTCCTGTTTAAAAAATAAACCGACATTTCAAAAAAGGCCAAAATATAAGCTCTGTCAGAAACAGGCAAAATGATCTATCTATAGCAGAGGAATTAAAAGCCAAACAACAACTTTAGTTCTAGGAAACATAATGCCAGAGAGACAGACAGGAGCTTCAGGGACTCTGCCCTGCTCTTATGGTGTGCCACATAGAGCGAAGAATGAGGGAAATAAGTAAATAACTCAGTACTCACCCAAACTGTTTCAGGATTCCAGGGAGCATTTCAGCCAGCTGATCCATGGAGGGATACACGTACCTACAACAAATGTGTTTGTGGCATTAACACACCACTTCCAGTAGAGTAGGCTGGTATGTTTAGAGACACAGCGGTCACTGTAGATTTAATACCGAATGTGCTCATTACAAGATTATTGACTGTATGAGCTGAATTGAAATCAATAGCAAGCACAAGTAAGTAATTTAGCACAAACAGGGGTGCAATCTATATGGTACTCCATGAGTTACAGGATGATCGATGTCTGGTCTGGCTGAGAGCCATACAGACCACAGTGAATCTCTTCCAAGAAAAGTTAACACTTTTGAACTTAAGAGGTGAGTTTCCAACCACATTCAGCACATTTATACTTTGGGTCCACCCCAAAAAAGTTTCCCTGTGTCACAGAATCACAGGCTTCAGCAAGCAGATCTAGATCTTTGGCAAATAGTTTGCATGTATGTTTTCATGGGCTCAAAAATTACCATAAGATAGGTGAGAATAGATTAGTATAGATGAAAAAAATGAAGGCAGGAAGGGCTATGAAGCTGAGGAAGTTCAATAAAACCAGCTGTCAGCTCCTGGTCTTCTGCAGAGCTGAAACAAAGTCTTTAGGGAAGGAAATTATGAGCACAATCTCAACTAAGAACATGGGGGAAAAAAATCCACCCAAAGTGGCTGGAGAACATCTGCTTAGGATGGATCTAAATCTCGGCTTCCCATCAAGGCTATACTTAGTGATTCTCTGGTTTATTCTCCAAAATTAAACCAAACTTAAAATCCCAAATCACTGCAAATCTAATTTAAAGTTATTTTCTTAGATTTTTCTTGTTAGAAACCTAAGCCTTATAGAATCATAGAATAGTTTAGATTGGAAGGGACCTTCAAACATCATCTAGTCCAACTTCCCTACAACAAGCCTTATGACAAAGGCTAGTGTCAGCACAGCTATAATTTTAAACCTGAGCATGCTGGTTTCACAGTTGGAGGGCTAGGAGGGGTAATACAGCTTCTTGTGCTGTCATCATGATGCTTTTAGGCAGTGGTCTTTACTAGCATAGATCATGATGGCTGCCTTGTGCAGCTGACAACTCAGAAGTGTTAAGTCTTGTTCAGGACATGAAGGTTAAGGCACTTAAAAGCTTGTGATTCAAACAAATACAAAGGGGGCAGGAGGGGACTGAAATGTCATTATAGGCTGCTCTCAGACAACTGAGCCATTGCAATTAGCACTAGCTGAGAATCTGGCCCATTGTGACCTCCTCAGCATCAGAGCAGCTTAACAATTCAGAAGGGAAATCGACTGGCTCATGCAATGAGCATACATATAAGCTCCTTAATACCTAGTTCTTATAGAACAACTAGTTCCTTTCCTTGTACCCTCCCCTTGACATCTTGGCTGCTCCCTTTCTCAACCAAGCTTATTCCTATCCCTGGGGCATCTTAAGGCAAACCTGTGACATTTGATCTAAATGGGATATGGACTTTGGCAAAGACTGCTCATGGCACACAAGATTTCCAAGCATTAGAGCATCATACATGATACACATACAGGAGTACACAGCTATCTATGATATTCTGGGGGGTACATCATTGTCCAGCAACTTGAATTTTCCAGATAGGTTATCAAGTCTACATATCAAGGTCTACCATGCTGCCATTCCACAAAAACTATGGATTTAGGAAGGACATTGCATAGTGGCTAATGCCTATCTAACAATTTAGCTCCATATTTGTGTTGAGGATCACTGCAAAACAAGGTAACTCGATATTTAAATTGACAGATGCAGACATCTGTCAAGGAACTGCTCCATAAGCAGTGTAGTTAAAGATAAAACACAAAATTACAGCCCCAAAGTCTATCACAAAATGACACAACACAGAGCTCTCAGAGCTCCAGTACCTTAGAAAGAGTGTCAGGACTGAAGTTCAAAAGCCAACTACTGTGTTTGCTGCAAGTGCTTTTAATTCAACTGCCAACCAAGACTCTTTCAGCAGAGAGGATAATTCTGAATGCAAGAGCTGTTTCCCTGACGACTCACCCGGCTTGGAAAGACGGCGCTCCATCCTGCTGACCTGGGGCATCCACATGGCACACAGCAAAATGCTGGGTGATTTCCTGCATATCCTCAAAGTTGAAGAGAGGATTGAAGCAAGTTTTATCTTGACAAGAAAATAAGGAATAATTATGCTGAGAGGAAATGGTAAATTTGCAGCTGTAATAAAATCATTTATTAACATGTCCTGCAGGTTAATGAACAGTTGGTTCAATTGGGTGAGCTATATTATAGCCTGGGAAAACTGGTGGCCTAAGGAGGAAAGACCAGCAAAGCCTTGTAACAAGAAAACCTGTGCCAGCTTGCTGTAATTCCTTTAAGTAAAACCCCTGCACAGCTTCTTCATCACAGCCAGGTAAGGTTTATCCATGTTACTTTGGTACCTGCCAGAAGTATTTGCTTCGTACCTCAAAATGTCAGAAAACTATTCTTCATGCAAAGCTAATACACTAATAAAATGCAGCCAGGAGTGTTCAACACAGGTTTTGGCTTAAAGTTATGCATTTACTTGTCCAGTCATTTTTCTTTGGACTGTGTCAAAACAGATGGAGGAAAAAGGTATCCAAGAGCGTGACTTGTGCTTTTGCCCGACTATTACATGAGAAACATTACATGATCAGCTGCTGCAGGCAGCTTAAGACAAAAGCATCCTTCTGGGACACTCAGTGCTGCAGGCTCCCAAATTTGAGGTGATTTGATTTCTGCAGTATTAATGTGGGGAGAGGGTTAGCCTATCTTCCTCCTGGAGCTGAAAGCATGAATTCTGTAGCTCCAGCTTTGAGATGTCTAGAAAACAGTTCAATATTCTATGTGGGTTTCTGCATGTCTTCATAGTACAACATACAAGCACAATAACTGCAGAACACAAAACATTTAGCTAAAAATCAGCTTTAGGGGCATATGTAAGTTTGGGAAAAGGTTTTTCCCTTTCAAAGGGAGAGAAAGGTTTATTAACCATGAAGATACACTTTGAATGAGAGTTTATTCTTTCTACAGTTAAAGATAGGATCCTGATTAAGCTCTGCCCCAATACACTGAAAAGCCAAAATAAAGGCAGTTCCACAAAAAACAGCCAAGAAAGCAGATTTTTCTTATGTGTAATATCTGCCCCCCCAGCACTAACCAGATTTTAAAGATCTCCAGGTGTTTTTAAATATAAATATTGACAACTGATCAAGAAACAGTAAATCGTGTGAAGTACACAGTACTGGTGAAAAGAGAAATTGGAGCAAATCTGGCTGTATTTGAGCAAATCAGGTCACTGTATTCTTGGATTTGACACATAAAAGACCTTTCAAAGTTGTTTTCTTAATACTGGCTAAGGACACAACGCTAGCACTCATCATCCTGCTTTGACATGCAATTCATATAAACCCATAGCAGCATAAGGCTGGTTATCAGACAGGAACTTAAGGCAAAGCACCAGCAATGTTATTTTCAGTCATGCCAGCAATACACTGTCAGCCACCCCTAAAAATATGTTTACAAGCTTTCTACATGGTCACTATGAGCTAGGAGAAATTTTTTGCTCTTTTAAATGAAATATTCCATTTACTTTGTGAGGATAAAAAAATACCTGAGAATTAAACTTGTCCTAAGGGCAGAATTAGGTGCCATCTAACAGTCTGCAATGCACATAAACAAGGACCTGGGAAAGGCTTCCTAACCATCACAGCATCCACACCTTTGATTACAACAATAGTGTAAAGTTAACAGGCCATACCCATGCTATTTAGAAGTCTACTTACGGTTCAGCCCGATGTCATGGTATGTGAGGATAGCTGGACGGTTCCCTCTTGGGGTCCCACACATGGTGACATGGACCGAGCCATGGACAGTCTCCACATCTTGCTCCTGACAAAGAAGAGGAGGAACTGTCAGGGGCATGTCCATGTTGCAGCAGAGCTCTGACCAAGGACAGGTTCTGCCCCATCCCAGTGTTCACTGTAGCCCAGGGGTATCTGTAATTCCAATGCAAACACACCCTGTTCTCTCCCACATTGTAAATTTGGCCTTCACCCACTCCAGTCCACAGGCAACCACAGAAGCACTTAAGTTGCTTGCTCTAACCAAACACTGAGGGAATAGTTAAATAGGTTTTAACCTCATTAAAAGGCAGCATAAGGAAAAAGAAAAAAGTAAGCCATTTGGTGCAATGACACCTAAAATAACAAGTTGGCAACTGTAACTGTTGACATTTGCGGAAGTACAGTTTGCCGTGATAAAATACTTCTGTTTCTAGGAAGAAGACTCAGCAAATTACAATTCCCCAAAGAAAGCAGTATCAAGTGGTCTGTATTCACCATAAAGACTTATCACACTGTAGGGCCTTGTGATTTTAGTAGTCTTCCTCAATAAACACAACAGCCACATGTGTTAGTTCTATGGCTTGCTATGTATAGACCTGAGCATAAACCCAGCTGTCTAAGGTCTACTATAGAGCAGCAGATCCTCAACACTGTGGTGTTGAGAAATCTGATAAACATTAAGCAGCATCCTGCTATTATGTGACATAACAGGGGTTTGTACTATTAAATGAACTTCAAGCTATGGACACCTTTAATACCAAATCAATGCCCCTGAATATCATCTTTTAGGTATTGGATGTCTATGTACCTAGATGTTGCTTAGGTCATACTAACATCCACAACATACAGAAGAGTTTTGTGTTTCTTTTGCACTTGAACCTCAGATGGGTATAAGCAATTTATTATTTTGCCAACATATATAAAGGTAATCACAAAACAACAGCTATTTATGACACTTGTTTACAGTACTATTACGCTCACATAACAGTCAAGACAATACATAGTTAGAAGCCAGGCTTAGCATTTCACTGGAATACTTCCTTTATTGTACAAGACAGATACCCTGCTGCAGGGCTTGCTTGATTTCTCCATGCAGTAATGCCCAGAGACAAAGCCCAAGTTAAATTCAGATCTATTAGAAATTATGCTGCAGAAATCAGAAGTGTATGAACTCTGAACACTGTTACAGGGCAAAACCCAAAAGCTCTTCAGAGATCTGAAGCAGTCATTTGGTCTAAATATCAGCTCCTTAATTTAATACATACACCACACATTTTGTCAAAAATAAGAATGCTGGGCAACACTGTTCCCCAAGTCACCCATTTTCCTTGCAATTACACACTTACATCAGTTTTAAATTACAATTACAGCAATGGATCAAAATCCATCCCCTCCTTGTACACTGGGAGAGCTGAGCATTGCTGCTATCTGAACTACACTCCATTGAAACACTAGCTTTCAGCTTTTTCAACTCCTTAGAGATTCATTCCTCTGCATACTCACTGCATTATATAGCATGTAAGCTGTATCTTCTGTATCCAGCACCATCTTTAGACAAAACAGGGTGATAGATCCAGCAATTCAGAGGACAGTAGATGGTTTCTACTTTGTCCAAGTAGGAAATTGGGTTATATGGACAAGCTGCTACCCTACACAGGCTTATGACTCCCATAATACCCAGACAGAAAAAAGAAAACAGACTAATTCATAAGAATGTCATTCTTAAATAAGATTAAGCCAGGTCTGTCCAGGAGACACACTCAGAGCTCAGAGATCAAAGAAGAGCTAAGTTTTCACTGAACAAGGTACAAAGTGCCAAATTTCAAACCTGAGAATTAGAACAGTCTTTTCTGTTGCTGTTTCAATCAGGTTTTGACATGTTTAGCTTAATTTCATTAACGTTTTATCATTTCAAATGCAAAAACATACCAGACTTATTCTGAATTAAATCAAAAGCCTGTTCTTTCCTAAAAACAGGATTAAAAGTTTCTGGTAAGAAGACAAAAGACTTAAAAAAATTAGGGTAAGTCAGAATGATTCTGCACAACAACAAAAATGAGGACTTCAAATGTCTGAAATCTAGTATTATCCAAATTAGACAAGCAACATTATATATATTCCTAAATCAGTCATACTAATACCACTAAGTTTCATTTTTGGCAGAAAATATGGTACTGGTGGTATATTTATCATACAATACTCCAGAAGATATTTGCTGTAGCAATAAATAGCAACTAATACTAACAGCAATTAATATTTTCCACATTGTACCTTCCTTCTGTACTTAGATAATTTTCAATATAAAGTGTGACAATAGGTAGTTTGGCAGCCTTAACACCAGTAATGACAGTAAACAATATTGTGTAACACACCTCTTAATGAACATGCTATATAGAAATCATTTAGTCCTCAGCTGAAGACTAACAGGCATTTTGCGTCATCACATTATTATTGCTAGATCCTTCCAGTAACACCACTGAAAGCCTAGAATAGGTTTTCTTAGGAGGGAACCCACCTTTCAAGATTTGGGATCTTCCTCCTTTGTGCATGAAAGGGGAAAATATCTCCTCATGGTAGATAAAGACAAACCCTTGGACCTGAACATCCCACTGACATCCACAGCTAATTCTTCTGGAACTAGAAACCACAGTCTAGTTCATACTCAGTGTCAAGTAAAAACAGTTCAGAGAAGACAGGCGACCATACTCTTAATTACTGGCATAAATCACAGTTTAACAATTGGCTTAAATCCTCATTATCTTCACAGTACAGCTCCCCTAGTTCTAGAAGGTTGTGCTATTTTTCATTAGCGTGAATTCTATACAGTGAATACCCAAAAGGTTCTCCTAAAATACCCCAATCAGTTCAAACCAGTTTATTCAGTGACAAACCAACAACTTCACATCCCTATTGATCCTATTAAAGATCAAGAGATTTGTCTACGTGATGTAGAGATGGATGTTTTCAAAACACAGAGCACTAAAAACAGATGGCAGCACAACCCAATCAACATTGACATTATAGTAAGAGGCTCTTCACCAACTGATTTGTATTAAAACACTATCTTGGAAAAAAATCCAAGGTACACTAATCCGATATAAGGATAAAGACAAACACACCATCTGTTCACATCTCTCACTTTAACAGAGGTGCTGTCATCTTCATGCCCTAAAAGTACACACACAAATACTTTCAGTACATGCAATTTAAGAGATACTGAGTTTGAAGGAGCTGATCTGTGCTAAAGTAGATTTTATTTTGGGGCCAAGTGACCTTTTTTGATGTTTTGGTGTAAGGTTAGGAGAGGGAGCCAGTGTCTAAGTCAGTAACATGCGAAAGCCTGTTTATTCTTTTTCCTCTCTACCCTGGCTAAGGATTACATGGATTGAGGAATATCTTTATTAATAAGCTGTTTTCTGAAGTATGGAAATTGCAACCAAAGCACTTTAGATATCTAAAACCAAAAATACACACACTGCATATTTGGCTAAAAACTGCCATAATTTATATTTTACTTAAAATACGGCATTCCATCAAGATTACTTTAAAACTTTCAGATATACTGAATCCTTCATTATCATCTCATCCTTCTATTTTAACTTCTATTATGCCTTTTAAACATACCTCCCTTGACTCAGAACTGAGGGAAAAGCTTCAAAGCTTTAAAAGAGGATTTAAATAGCTTTTAAACTGCTAGGAGACACAATATTTTATATTTGTATTACTCAAGAAATTTAATACAGCAATACCTACACATGCTATTTTTCTCCTTCCCCCCCAATATCTTAAAGAATTAATATATTTGAGCTTTTACTATGATATTGTAATGCTGGGTTTCAAATCCCCTTTTCCCTGAAGCTATTGAGCATTTTTCCTATAGCTTTTCATGCTCTAAAATAGCTATTTCAGTTCATCTCATGTGTTTCTAAAACCCCAATGCCCATCTTTCCAGATATTTTTTTCATTTTATCTTTTTTTCTGTTTTGGTTTTGTTTGCTTAGTTTTCTGTATTAAATTAGCAATATTTAATAAACAGTTTCCCAGTTCAGGTAGTCAGTTAATTACAGTAACAGTATATTAATATGCATCATGATTTTAGATGTAAATGTCCATGACTGCTAAGGTGGAAGCCAGTAACAAAACTTTCATGCAGGAACTGAAGCAGATCACTGCAATAGTTCTGCCCAGGAATTCTTCCTATCCCTTTTAGCACTGGGTCATACTGTCCTGCAAAACCACAAACCCACAATCACCTCCATCCCTTTCCTTCAGAGACGTGAAAGGATGAGGAAATCCATGTAACACATTGCAACACTCCAAACAGCATCCACCGACACCAGCAGGAAACCCAGCTCATTGCACCATGAGGACCAGCTGATTTCTTTCCCTTCACAGACAGAAGGAGGGGAAGCAGAAACGCCTCTTGCATGCCAGTGGGTACAGATGGCTATAAGCCATGAATTCCAAGGGAAAAACTCACCTCTGCCACCTACAGCTGCCACACAACTTAAGAAGTCTGCTTAGTTATTGGGAAAAGCAGCATCCTGATGGCTGCTCACTTCTTAAACACTAAGCTAAGAGAACATCCACCATGTCAAACAGCCAGGTCTCCATTGGCTCCAATGCTGCCAAGCTAGAGAATAGGCAAATACATCAAACTGGAAATACAATTAAAATGCCTTTGGCATTAAGCCAACCTAAAGCAGCACAGGGCACACTGCCCTGTTCCAGTTTATTAATTGTGCTAAAGCAGGTTTGCCCAGGAACATTCCACTTCTTGGAAGGCAGGGGACCTTCACTTGAGTTTTCAGGTGGGTGCCACAGACAGACATACAGATAGTGCTGTCTAAAGGTAGTTCAGAGCTGTCAGTTCTTCCATCTCTTCTCTTGGCCAATCCCTGGTAACTTCATGAAAGCTTTTGTTCAGAGAATAACCACATACATGTCTTGCAATGTGTGCTTTCAGAAGGGTGATGCTGCACTATGTGGTGACTTACTTCAAAAATTGAAAAGCATGTTTAACCCAAGTTTGTCTAAAACACCATGAGAAATAATACTTTCTTTCCAAACCTGAATAACTAAAAATCTCTTCTTGGAACCAAAATGCATCACAGGCAGTCAACTGTTTTTTACTAGCGGAAGAAACAAAGTTATTAACTGAACACTGCATTATTTGCCCCCAAAAGGATGGAGCAAGCTGCAAGGGATATGGTGGATACCCACATCCATACACAGGCACTAAAGAAGCTCCATCCTGCCAATAGCTGATCACCTCCTTCCCTGACCAGGTCCATCCTCCTCCCAAGTGTGTTTCATGGGACAGGTTGCTGGTAAAGAACACTCAGGAGCTTCAGTGTTAGTCCTGAGCGACCTGGATCCTCCAGGGCCACACATGAACTTCTTTAACGAACTAAAGAAGAGTCTCACAACTGCTTCAAACCACCTCTTTCATAAACCAACCAGAGAAGACTCAGAGGTAGGGCACTTGTGGTTTTAAGGATCAAAGCTAAACCTCCTTTCAGGAGCAGTTCTTAACATAATGGATTGATGAGACTGTTCTTCCACATTTTTACTTCCTGAACTAGAAAACCAAAGATCAAGCTGTAAGAAGCAAAGATCATTCAAAAAGCAAGAGCTGGCAAAACTGGGCTAAATAAAAAGAAGCAATGCCCTGGACTAGTAAATTAAACCAAAACATGGGAAAAAGGAACCCAAAAGGCTTAGAGAATTTGCTGAGAGTTTAAAAAAAAACAAAAAAACAAAAAACAAAAAAAACCTATATATACACATGATTTACAAAGCAAGCAGTTTATTCCAAGAATAGAAATGAAATACGGGTCACTTCTGCATTCTTAATCAAAATACCACAGTATTCCTGTTAGCAGACTTAATCTGGGATTCAGTTTTATTTAGACCAAGTGGTCAATCTGGATGCAAACAGAAAGCTTCTCCCATGCTGTGCACTATCCTACAGGAAGTCACATGGTGACAGCTTTAACTTGCATTTATCAAGACTTCAGGCAGTGGGTTTCATCATTAGAAAGGATGAGGGGGAAGAGGCAGGATTAATGTAAACTACAGCTTTGCTACACAAGTAAGAGCCATTGAAAGATGGTGAAGATTTTGTGATAACTGTCTCTCTTGGTTTCCAAGGAAAAGACTGTTGAGTTTGTTGGATTTTAAACTAATTTGCACAATATTAACAAAAATATAGACAGGCACAAATAAAGTGCAACATGCCACGAAGTACAAAAAGGGTTATTTCCTTCAAGGACCTGAATATTCAAGAGATGAGAACAATTTAATAGCTTTCCTTATTCCTGCACATTATACCTCCTTCCCCACGTCCTTTAATAAAAAGCAAGGAACCCATCAAGCCTCTTTTCCCAACACATACACCTTCTTGTCCTCAGTGGTGGGAATACTTGTTGAGGTAGGTATAAGCATCCTGGTCTCCCTCCCATTTCAACACAGCCCAACTCCAACAGTCAGCTTAAGAACCAGCAATGACAAACTGTAACAAAGTAACACTAACAAAAGTAACAACAGTAACAAAGTACCAGTAACAAAAGTAACAAAGTAACAGTAACAAAGTAACAAAGTACCAGTAACAAAAGAGGGGAGCTAAAAGAGTTACAAAGTCACCTCTCAAAAGCATGACACATGGGAGAGTGGAAAGCCACCATCTGACCCAGTGATGCGCGTTATGAACTTTCCTGTTCTGGCTGTAAATAAGCATACAGAAACTATCACTACTCCTATTACAGTGCAAGACTGCTTAGTGCCTTCCACTGCTCTACAGGCTTCAGGATTCTTTTGGAAGCTTTCAACAGCATAGAGAGGAGCATTTCCTCCAAGGAAACACACACACATTGCTAATGAAAGCAAATTAATTGGGGAAAGTGTGTGTCCATGTAGGAGGGGAATATTTTGCTCTCACTACCACTGCTGAAGAAACTCATTCTCATAGCAAGAATAGAACTGCTTGCAACTCAGCCACCCCTTTTGGATGAAGCTTTCTCAGCTTCAGTCTGAAAAGACCTCCTGCAGTCCTCTTCACATCACTATATCAGAGCCCCATTCAGACCCTTCTCCCACAGTAACAGCAATTGTGGAAAGCAGGCAGTCATTTCTAACCGCATTTTGCTCGTTTCTCAAAGCATCAATTCAGTTTCCCCTTTTAACAAAATAATAGCAACAATAAATAACAATGATTATGATGATAATTAATAATAAAGAATATCTCTACTTGCCTGAACATCGAAGTCTGGAAGGAGGCGAGTGATAGCCTGTGAAGAGATTTTAAAGCATTAATTCATGCAGCTTTTGCATCTACACCCATGTTCTAACCCACTGGTTCTGCACTCAATAAGGGTTTTATCCTAGCCAAAAATTAGTCTCTGGGAGGCTGGCTGGACACAGAGATCCATTTCAACTTGTGACCAGCCATCAAGTGTTACTGACAAGCTCATGTGCCCATGGAGGGTCTCCACCTAAAAGGAGTTGGGTGATAATCCTCCCCACCTCCAGTAGTCTAAGAGGCTTATAACTTCAAGGGAAGAAGTATCTTCCAGTGACCTGCTTCTACTAAAACAAGGAAGAAATCAAACTTGTATTTCCACTGGAGGGCTGTAAACAGAGGGAAGAGCAGAGCAGACAAGCAAACATCTTGTATCTGCAGAGTACAATAGAGAAACCAAAGCTTGCAAAAAGCATTGTGATAAAAAGCAAAGTTTAGGATCCTGGCAAGGAGATCACTTAGTCTCAGAAGCCCAGGTAAATTAAGGATGAAAGATGCTGAAGCAATACTGTTGCCATCTTGGGCAATATTGTCTTAGTGGACATCAAAGCATTGGAGTCCAACTTGCAGTTATGACAGGACTCTAGAGCCATGATCTTTAGGCAATTGGGCAGTGTGTTGTACATACAAAAAAGTAGCTAAAAAGCTGGCTGAGTTTGTGGAAGTCATTTTAAACCACCTTAGCATTAGACAACATGCTAGGTTTTAATTTTGCTGGTCTCACAACCTTTTAAACATAGCTGGTCTCATACACTGGTGTGCCAGTGGGGTTGAAAGGAATAACTATATGTGGCATCCATATAGACAGCATATGAAATAAGACTCAACTTCAGAAGAAAGCTAAGCACAACTTTTGAGTGCACCATCAAGTCCACACCAACTCCACTGTTAACCTTAGCATATGCTGAGTGTCTTTTGGGGCAATCTTTTCCACTACTCACAATACATTTAGTAACTCCCTTCATCTGAAGAATGGCCAGAGAAGAAGTCAGACTCTGTGCCAGTTTCTCCACATAGAAAAAACTTAAAGGTAATACCATAAATAAAAGCATATAGGGCTCATTTTCAGGTTTCCAGCTTTTGATCTATGTGATACAGACACCAAAGAAGCTAATCAGTGTTTTAAGGTATTTCTGAACTTTGCAGCAAAGGCATTTAGTATGCATAGGACTCTGCTTAGTATCTCCTTTGCTTTGCTGTTACTGAACAATATTGGCATTAAAAAGGGATGCTAGTCTCTGAAACATTTGAGTGCTGCATTCACTGGTATCCAAACAAGCTCTGCTTTCATGCAATGTCCTTGGCAGAGGAGCTGTGTTTAAAGTTGCTCAAGCAGTTTCAGTGCAGTTTGCAAGTGCAAACAATTTTCTGAAGTGTTTACGCAAAAGAGGTAGGGAATAGAAAATAAAGTAGCAGAAATGGAGCAATGAATAGTTCTAGTGTAGAAAACGAGAAAAAAGCCCAGCAAGGTTATACACCTCATTGTCAAGAAATAAAATCCTTGGGAATGAAATAAAAACTAGGTTTGTGTCAAGAAAAAAGCTGAGAGGTTCTTTCATGTATTGCAGTGATTTATTTGCCTTGAGCATACCACAGCACAGAGCATTGCTGCAACTGAAGAGTCAGATACTGAGCCCAGATGCTATGGGCAGATGTCTGAATAAAATGGTGAAAAAAACCCCAAACAAATGGAAAGAAATACAAGCAAAAAAAAAAAAAAAAAAAAAAAAAAACAAATCAAAGAGGATAGGATGTTGTGATGTTTCTCCACTTCTCCACTGCAATGCCAGCAAAAGGCTGCAGCTCATGCACACCCAAGCCAACTGCAGACCTGATAGCGCTTTGGCTGTAACTCATCTCAGCGCAGTTATAGAGGACTAGATGGGGCACAGTTGAACCTCTGGACCCAGACGTGCCCAAGGGGAAAGTAAAGGCTCTCTCTGTGCCTCCTTTAAAGGCAGCTGACAAAACAAATTCTTTATATTTGCATTGAAGTCTATATGTATAGACAGACTTCTATGAGATAGCCATTTGGAATGATGTCAATTGAGCTAAAGACACCCAGAGCATTCAAATTCAGAAGAGAAAAAATACCACCATCAGATCAGCATTAGAGACGAATAAAACCACAGGCCAAAAAAGATCAAACAATTAAGTCTTGGTTTTGCATTACTTAAAAAAGCCCCACACTTTCTCCATCTCCAGTTGCTTTTACTTGTTTCTTCCATACAATATGTTAGAATTAACCTAAGAACACACACACAGTTCTAACAGCAGCCCTGAAATAAAATGCATAAGCTCTAAAAAGCTTTAATTACCTCCTCCTTCTCCACCAGAGGTTTCACCTCCGTAAGGTGAGCATCCTGGAACTCTGTTGACATGGTCAGTAGCTGATATCTGTAAAGATGAAAAAAGATTTGTTCTCAGCTTGCATCAAAGATGAAATACAGGAACAAATAAAGGTTCTGCTCCACCCACACACCCCAGCAGTGACCCACTGTCTCAGATTATAGTTTAAAAGACCTCTGGCAAGAAGGTTATGAACCTCTCGTAAAATGCCTCCCTGGTTTATTTATATATACACACACTCCTGCACAATACAAGATTAAAGAAATATTAAGGCTGTGAGATCAAACAAAAGTTTGGCAGCTTCAAGACAGGGAATGAATGAGGAAAAGGGGTAGGGACCAGTATGGAGAGTGTCATGGAAACTGTCATTTCACAGGTGAAAGGAGGCACAACCAAATTTCCAGAGCCACCTTCTGAAATTAGCTTGAATAATTGTCTCTGACATTCTTTTCTTCCTTTTTTTGATACAGGTTCCCTCTCCATTATTTACCATAAGAAAACTGGAAGCTTATTAGCATCACTTTACTCTTAGATCAATGTGCTCCGTTCTTTGGGACAGAAACACCACCTTGGTCTGAACAAACAGTACCAAGTAAAACAGACAGTCCTTTAAGGGGACATCTACAAGATCCATTTCCAGAACTGCCAAAAGAAGGAACAAGACTGCTGTATCCTGCTGTAGGAAAGGACTGGCATTGTGATTCCACCATCTGTGGGAAACTGAATTGAATTAGGCCAAGCCCCAGAAGAGGTGACTGCTAAGGCAGAGCCAGTTGTGCTGCAGGTACAGTGCACCTTTTGCATTTAGACCAAGAGGCATCTCAGCATCACATCAGTGAGCTAAAAAGAACTGCATGTTGTCATCCACTTGACAAAGACAAGGTGCCAGAGACAGAGGGCTGTTCCCTGCAAAGCTCTAATGAAACAAGCAGTTTTCACGAGAAGCCAGAACTGTTTTAACAGCAAGATGACAAAGTATATTTATTGCCTATCCTCTGCCTGCTGGAGAAATTCCTATCATTGTGTGGGTTTGGGACATCCTTGGACAGAAAAAAAAAAAGGATATTTATTAACTACACAACTATAGTACAAATCAATTATTTACTTTCTAAGAAAAGCTTAGAACTGTCTCAAGTGAAACCTATGAGTAAGTGTGCTCATAAAGCGAGTCAAAAGGTTGAAACATGTTTAAGAATTATTGACTGTGTTAACTGCAAATACTATTAACAATTTTCCTGAAGATACACAGCTACAGAACACAATTTACATAGATCCTTTAAACCATGTTTCTCACCTCCTGATTTAAATCTGATTTAAGCCAATCAACCCTGTCTACAGAAATGACCTGGTGCTCAAGAAAGGCTGTGATGCCCACAGGAACATCCATGGGTCAGCTCAAGACACTTTTCTCTGTGTAAAGATGCTCTAGTGAGAAAAGATGTAAGATGACTGGATGCTGCAGGAAGCTTAAAAGTGGTGCACACACACATTAAGAAAGTTAATGCTGAAAAAGCACTGGCATCCATGTATGTACAAACAGCTTCAGATTTTAGGAACCCTTCTTGCTAGCTATGCAATTGGGTGGATTTTTGATCAAGAGTTTGACTGGGGATTTTAGGCATATAGAAAAGCTTCAGGAATATTTAACCCCTTCCACCTGAGACATTGGGATAGGAACAAAACTGCCAGTAACTTGTAATCCAAATTTACCAGAAAGTACCCGAGTCAGAAGAGTCAATGCAGAGTTAAGCCCTCAGCAGTCACTCCAATTCACCCTTTTCCTCCAGATTTTACAGTCAGTTCTGTCCATTACAGATTTTAATCACGAAGAACAAGCAAAAACCAAGTTTGCCAAAACTTCAAGCAACTGAAAGTGACATCTCAGAAATAGTGCTGCTTATTTTCATGATTACGACCATCTACGTAAGCTGTCATTCCACACAGTGACCAATTGCGCATGGCAGAGGGGGAAGATTAAATGCCTTTGCAGTTAAAAACATTTACACACAATTGCACCCAACACAAATGGCTTTATGCAATTCAACAAATTAAGACAGAAATAGCACCTTGATGTTGCACCTAATTTTGCAACAGGGATTTTTCCATGTTTTCCCTATAGGGGAGGAAAGCAAGAAGCCAGGTCCCCTGCAGTTTTCCAGGAAGAAGTGGCCCAGGGAACAAAGCCACAGCAAGTGTTTGTGGAAGAAAGTTGTTTACATGGGATAGTTTCAGATTTTCAGGGACTCGGAGCATTGACTACAAATGACCAGAAAACCTGTGCCAACAAGAACAAGATGGGTGCCTTTTATAGCCTTAGAAAACAATCCTGTTTTTATAATAGTTCAAAGTTGTTGCTCTATGTTTCCGAAAGTACCAGCACTAGGAAGTGCTGACCAGCAGATTACACGACTGCCATAAAGTCAGCTGAACAAAGGCCCAACATGTACCAAGTCCTTCCTTTTGGAAAGATACCAGATATTGGAGCCACATAATGTTTTCAGATGAGGCTCTGGGTTTTCCTTCTCTGCACCAGGAATACCTGACGCATTCCTACCAAGAAACAACCTTGTGATAAGGCAGCACAACAACATGCTGTTTGTTCATGAGCGCTGGCAAACAAAGCCCTGCTATCTGACAGCACTGTAAAAAACATCCGATTTCCCAGAGAGAAAGATGCTGGGAAAGTGGTTTTGTACCACCTCTTTTCAGCACAAATTTTGTGATCTCTAAATAGGTGCTTTGTGCTCCCCCCATTGTGTGAGAGTAGCTTGAAGCTAATGTAACTGTGTAATGCTCCTAAATAGATAACTGTACAAACATTCCTTCATACATATTTCAAGGCCTCACAGTGCAAAAGACAAAGTTCATTTGTATCTACCAACAGTAAAGTTGCCAACTCAAAGAAAACCAACTTTTTTCACTCAACTTGGCCAATTCTGCCTGCTGAGAGGCCCCAAGGACCACCTCCATCCATTAAACACCCATCACCCTGCACCCAGGTATCAGATACCATTATTGCTCAGCGGATTAAGTTTCTAAACAATTGTACTTCTAACTAACCAAAAAGTAAAGTTTTAAGGCACCTTTACAGCTGGCAAAGTGCTTTAAAACTCATCAGATTCACCTTTGCCAACTAGAAGGAAAGGCATTAAAGCAGCCTCTCAGAACAAAGTGGGCATGGGGAACAGTGAAATCATCTGTGCAGTATTATTTTCACCAATTTCATTCAAAGAGGCTTTTCTATACCCATTCCAGCCCAAACCCAAAACCACTGCAGCAAGTGTCATAACCAAAGCTCAGGAATCATTTTACTGAGCCCTATTATTTTGCTCTTAAAGGTTCAGGCTATATACACTGTCCCTCTGCATCATTGCTGAAGCCTTGTTTTGGCAGCAGGGAACAGAGGATGGATGTGCAGCCTGGCTTTGCACAAGGATCCCTACAAAAATGTTAAGAAGCCACATATGAGGTCACCCATCCTCAGACACCAGCAGTGTTGCAATCACAAGTACCAAACATTAGGTAACCCTGAGATACGTGACCAAATTCACTCCTGAGCTTGGAATGAAACAAGTTCAACTGATGACACACATGGTTGTCCAAGGTGTGCATCATCAAGCATGATGTTTCACATTCAAAAAGGACTGGGGGAATTGCTACCAGCACTCTATGATTTACCTTTGCTCTCATACCCAACTGCTTCTTATTTACATGCTATCATGGAAAACAAAGAACAGGAAAAGACTCCTGCCTGTTTCATAAATGCAGCACTTTCTTCAAAACAGCTTGTTTAAACACGGGCTGCAGAGGTTATTGTCGTTTTGAGTACAACCTCACCAGAGCAGCCTGATGGCATTTCCATATTCACAGGCCAAGCAATCACTATATATGTATTATATACTCATGAGCATCTAATGGCAAAGAGGGAGAAGACGATGGGCACCAAGGGTCACAGCTTCCAGGCACTGATGTTCTCTCTTTGGAAGGAGAGGGACCACATGAGACTTCATCTCCAAGACCAGACATGGCAGGTGTTTCCAAACCAGCCACATGACTCTGCCCTTTATCCCTTGAAAGACACAAGCATCTTCAGAGCTCAGGCACCAAAACAAGTAGGAAGGACATGGGTGGCAATTTGAGGCTTTGAACATCTGCAGCAGCTCAAAGCACTGTTGAAGAAGCATAGATGAGGCAAGGATGGAGAGAGCTAAGATGTATCCACAGCTCTGAAAAGTTGATTAACAAAGATCCCCATCAGTTACAGGTCAGAAAAATAACCAAGGTGCTCAGACTTCTGATCATGAAGCCAGGAAAGCTACTGTGATGCTCAAACAGCATTTGAGCCTTAAATATGGTCAGACCTCTTCCAGTCATTAACAGTAAATACTGCAAACTAGCCTGGCACCAAAATAACAGGAAAGCAGCTTGTGAAAACTTATGTCCACTTGTCTCTCTTTAGTGGAGACAAGTTAATAGCACCCATGTATGGTTATAGTCCATATACAGTGCACGCTATCATTAAGTGTGGTTTACATTTCAGACATTTTATAATAAACTTGACAAATCCCATCTTCCCACTTGTGATTCATTTGAAAATGATGCATTTTGCAAGCATCCAAAGCAGTTCATGCATAAGCATCTGCCCACACTCTGCCCTGTTTAAGCTACTCTTTGTTACGGGCACTGGTCACGAGGTCCTTTGTGTGCTGAGTTACTGATTTTCTCTGACATAATTCTGACAATAAAGCATGGAAGAGGTTTTATAGCAGTTCCTTCCCTTTCTAAAAAGGCAGACAGCTTTTGACAGTAAGTAGCACCTGGCTAAGCAGTCTGAGCAGCAAGTGAAGACACTCAACTACTCCGGCCTCTCTGGGTTTCCTTAGCCTCTGGTTATATATGATTATCTCAGTTAGCAAGTAAAAGTTAATACCCTGACACAAAGTAACCCTTTAATAACCTCAAGTTTCAACTCAGAAAAGGTCAGGAATCAAAGCATTAAATATCAGGGAACTGTGACAACTACCCTGCTCTGTGGGCTCTGGTTCACAGCTGTCCTGAGAACCACCATCACCCAGCCCTCTTCAAGCACAGCACATTGCCAACACTCAGTTTAATTACTTCTTATTTGTTTCTAACCAATTTGCTTTTATTTCCTTTCAATCCCCTTTGTGAGCTGCTCCACAAGCATGCTTTAGTGAAGGCTCTAGTTGAAAATAAGCTGGCAACCAAGGGAAAAGGAGAGGGTTTAGGAGCATAAAGTAGCAGAACAGTGATTTTCAAAGCTAAAAAGCAAGAAGGGCTTAAAGTTTTAGCCACTTTTAAGTTTAGACTTATGCTGTGTGCTAATCAATCTGATTAGGGAACTGGAATGTTTCAGCTGAGAACTTGAGCCTTGTGCCAAGTAACAACCAGGAGAAGGTTGTGAAGAAAGAGCCAGCAGCTGATACCACCCAGACCAACAACACACAGGTCTGGGTCTGCAGCATCCCCAAGGCTTTGGCATATCCATGCAGTTAGAAAGAGGATCTTCAGGCTCATCTCCACCCCTTTTCTCCTGGTTGTTTTTCACTTGTACAACTGGCACAGAGCTGTTGAGCTGCAATTGCTTCAACATCAGACACAGCCTTTAAACTGCCAGTTCCTCAGACCAGGGACTGGTTGCTCTTCAAACACATGATAGGCTCTGGCAGCTGCACACTGATAGTAGCATCAAAACAAAGTGAGCTGGAAGCAAGCCTTCTGTCTACTCCGCAGATGTTGAGCAAGAAAACTGCTGCAACACAGCTTGCACAATCCCCTCGCTGTGGGATGCAATGATGAATGTTCCTTGGAAAGCTCAAGGTCCTCCCAATCCTTCACAGGAGCAGAAATTGGCTTTGTGTGCGCTACCCAAAGTTCATGTCTGCTGTCCCCATCACACCTATGCTGGACACCCCTCTTGTCCCCCCCCACCCCAATATAACAAGCAGGTATTCTATTCCTAGCTGGCAGGGATGCCTTTCTCACTGTTGCTGCAATCCCTAATACTACTTACATTATCATATCACAACCCCATGAGGGACAGATTACAAACCCTAATAAAGCTCTATGAATTCCATGTTTCTTTAGCATCTGGCACCTGAATCTGCTTCTGGTCACACCTCTGTGAGAAGTGGTTATCTCCAACAACGTGAAGTTTCTTTAAGCAGATTAAAATTACTGCTGACTCCTGGGAATTTGTCATCCCAGCTTCCCTCTTCAAGCAGCCACTGCTTACTGTTGACATGGCTGCAAACAGTCCTTGCAGGCCATGATGGCAGAGGGTGGAGACAGGGGAACCCAGGGTTTTGGTAAGAAATGTTACATCTGCAGCCTAAGGTGACTTGGAAACACATTATGCCCATTTGTGCTGGTGCCAGTGTTGCACTTCAGCTTTAAAGGACTCCAGGCTGTGGGTGGCAGCACTGCAGGGTGGAAAGAGTGAAGAACCTTCTCCAGCTTTGTTTTCTTACCCCACCAATCAGCATGTCTCCTTCCACTGCCCCAGCACCCTCCTAGCATCCTCCCAACATCTTCACATCCATCCCACTCCTCCTTCAGCTGGCTGCAAACATAAAGGTTTTAAGCAAAGACTAAAGACAATGCTTTGGTACAGAACCAGACACCTGCATTGCACCTAAGTGCTAGACTGGGCTTTGGAGGCAGATTAAATAACAAATGCTGCAAAGATGCAACTAGGCATTCCATTGCATGGAAGAAACAGCTTCTGTCACAAAGTCTGCTGTCTAAACAGACAAGAAACAAGCTATTGTCCCTGCAGCTCACCAGTGTCAGGCCATGCTCACCACCCCCTCCTGTTCTCAATTCTCCATGCTTTAATAGTTCATAGCTTCTGCCCAGCTGCAATTGCTTCAAAAAGGGGGTGGTTCCATGCAAGTTAGAGGCAAAAGAACACACCAAGATTATTCGAGAAGGGTCAGGCTCAAAGTATACACAGAGATGAGGAATGTTCTCTGGCTCTCTAGGTTGTATCCTTGCAAGTGTGTAGTGATTTCTTAACCACTCGTCTTAAGACGAGTACTTAAGTTACAAAACATCACAGCTAAGGCTGATGATGTATCTTAATTTCAGTTTACTCATTAGGTCATATTATACAGGTTGCAGCTTCCGAGTACATACACAACATGTTCTGCCACCTATTACAATTGCTTGCTCATCGCTATTTCAAGTACTCTTTATAAACCCTGCCAAGATATCATGGGAAACTTCAACCCTGACAAGTGTCTGGAGGGTTTTTGTTTGGTTTTGAGAAGAAAAGCATAATTTATGGGTATTATTTTGTTCCTGTGAGCTCCCAGTCCCCTTTTCTGGGATGAACTTCAGCATTCTAGATCTTAATCTGGACTCAAACTTTGCACAAGTGGCCACTGAGTTAAGGACCCATCTTTCATTCTTCCCATGAATGTCTCATTATGAAATTACCCAAATTTAAGCATTTGCACATGCTGAAGTGCTGAGGACTAGATTTGGGTAAGAGTCTTCCATTGCCTGCAAGCCTCAACACCTACAGATACAATATGATCTTTCCAAGGACTGAGCACACTCTTGCCCATATCACAACAGAAGAGACTGGGTGAGGGAGTCCAAGTCAGCACCACGCAGTGCCAGAATACTTATTGTTTCCCAAAACAAGGCCTTTCAAAATCCTTTAAAGTGGACAAAAAGCAATTCTTCATCCTCAGCTGACTTCTTTCAAAACCTCACCCATCCATGCTCCAGGTTAACATCTATTATATCACACAGAGAACTTGCCACTTTCCAGGCTGTGTTTACAAGAGGGGTTGGGGTATGTATGCCCGAGTTTTTATGGAAGAGTGGGATTTTATACACAACTTCATAAAATTCAGCATGCTTCACATGGGAAAATGAGATGGTCTTATATTAAATTATCTTAAATTGAATCAAAATTCAATCATTTTGAATTTGCTTGATATAAGGCATCATCGTAAAACTGCAGTGTTTCTTCATAGACTAGTCACATAACCATGTTGCAAGTTTGGCTAAGGACACAAATGCATCTTAAAATTTAGCAGGGATACATTACACACAATATGCAATAAACAAAACATATTTAGAGCACTTAAACTATAGCAGTAGGGAAATGACATCATTATTTTGACAAGGTGCACAAGAGCTTCCTGAAGGAAGCAACCCCAAAATCCCACAGCAAAAGCAATCCTTCCTTCCTCTAATAGTGCATTTCCTGTCTGGATGTCTGCTTAGTGTATTCCCTTAAAAGTTGCATGCTACTTTACTGCTGAACTTTCCATTATATCTTGTACCTACCAATAAACACACATATGTATATAATAGAAGATATATTACCACTCTCTTGCTTTTCAACACCAACAAAGCCTTGTCAGGGGCATTACTGATTGAAGCCCCTTATCACTTAGGTTTTTGTTTCCTAAAAATCCCTATATCTTTACAGAGGGCAAGTTGTGAGTGATGAAATCGCAAGGACATAAAAACCACACACAAAAACTCCCAGGGATGGTTGATACAACATGGAAGGATTTGTTTTACAGTGCAACATGAAAACCTAACTGACTATGTCCTACTGTTTGCTCTTTCCATTAACTTTTACATCATCTGTACAGTAATAGCAGACTGGCCTTATATATCCATGGTAGAAAAGAAGCTAAAAGCTATACTTTTGAAGCTATACTTAGTTCAGACAGGAAGCAGCCAGTTAAAGGCTTGGAAAAATAGTGAATATCCAGCTTTAAAAACAGGGCTTGAAAAGGAAGATCTGCATTGACCAACTTCCAGCTACCAAAAAGTGGAAAAAAAAAACCCCTGACAGATGAAAAAGATGCATTAAAGTTGTGACAATTAACTGAAAGGAAGTACCTCAAAACCCAAAAGAAACATAGGAAACGTGATCAGCCACACAGACTTCGAGCAGTAAAACTGACATACATCCTGCTTTGTACAAACAGATACAGCTGTGGGAAACTTCATCGGCACAGGCAGTCCAGCTGTGCATCAGCAAGCACAGTGCGGAGCACCTCTGCATGGAGTACACCCCCTTTGACAACAAACTGCTGGGCATTATCCAAACACAACACTCTCATGCCAGCTGGGAAAGAAAACAGGCCTGATCCTGCAGCAACCCTTAGTTAAAAGTAAACTTATCTCCCTCATCATCCAACATAGAAGCGTCTGCATTTGACTCTGAAACTTGGATAATTGCAGGCTTTAATTTCTCTTTATTCCACACTTGCTGTGCTGGATTAAATGGCAAATAATAGTACTGATTCTTATGGATGTTCAGCACTGAGTTAAATTATATCATAATAACCGTTTAATGATATATGATCACATATTCAGGAGAAGCTGTGAATGGTTCCTTACTGCTGTTCCAACTCTGCAGCCAAAAGGAATTAACAATAGGGATTACCTCCCACTGAAGTCACCCAGGGCTCTGGAAGTGACCCAGATGTGAGAGAAAACAACCCTCCACCACCATTTGAGAGAAACGATCAAGTTCAATAGCCATTATATTCATAGCCATTGATTTCCAAGAAGCCTAACCCAGATTTTAATCATCCATAGCAACACACACACCAAACCTGAAAGGGCAATTGCCTTATTCTCAGCTTTTTAAACAGCTTCAGAGCATTTTCCATGACTTTCCAGTGCTAGCAAATAATTTACTTGCAACTTTCGGAACAGAGCATTTGACAGATGGCAGAGGGGTAGCTGCTGCTTCCTTGACCTGCTGAAGATCCACTCCCCATGCAACAGCCCAGGAAAGGCCTTAACCAAAGAGGCTTCGAGGCAGCACTATTACTCATTAGGTAAACTTACAAATGTTTACCTAAAGGGCAGGCTACAAACAATAGCATTTATTTAGTGAAACTGATAGGACAAATGGGGCTCTTCTGTACTTCTGCTTGAGACTTCTGGGCTCTGTGACATAACACGAAAGTTAGATGTAAACAGTCACCTGGAAGTCACACTTAATCTCACGAACCAGCATTTCATCCCTATTACTATCAAGCAGTTGCATCTCCTGGCTTTTGGAAGGTTTTCCTTTCAAGTGGTCAAACCAAAGCAACTAGAGACAGTCATTCCTGCTGCATAACACTGGGGCTGAGCTGATTCAGGCTGCTGGTTTCCCAGGCTGTACTCTCCCCTGACAGCAAATGGGCTTTTGCTGCTGTCAGCTTCCAGCTGTACACACGATGTGGTGCATCAGCAGTGTTTACAACTAGAATCTGTATTATTCAAGACTCTCACAGTTTCTAGTTGTCTCCATTCTGAAGAGCTTCAAGCCAGTTTCACCCTTTCCATATCTTTCTTTCACTCTTTGCCTATTTTGAAGCAATAAAAGCAGAAAATGTCTCATTAAATATATGCTCCATGTTTTGTGCAACAGATTTCAGGCTCTAATAAGGTTAAGTGAAAAAAACCCCAGTATTTTCTATGGGAAAATAGAAATTTGCCAAATTCCCTTAAGCTGGTCATTATGAGATGTATATTGCACTTCAAACAAATTAATCACTTAGGTTTAAGTATCTGAATCAGAGCTTTTCTCGCAACAGTTCACTGTTAATCCCACCTGAACTACAAGAGCAAATTACTCAACAGCCTTGTAACTATTTTTACCAGGCTCCCATGCCAAAGTGTTTCCCAAGATGCACGGTAATCTGCCCCCATAACCATCATAGTGCAAAAAGGAATATTCAAAGAGCAGAGCATCTCCCACTGAAGTACAGAAAATGGGTGAATCCTGCTGTTTTTACCAAGCATTCAAACAAGCTGCCCAGATGATCTCCCACAGTTTTAGCATTCCTTTTCTATTTTGGCCAGAACAAAAAAGCCATTGTGCAGGGCAGAAACAGACAAACTCGAGTCTGGTTTTGGGTGGTGCAGATGCTGGTTCCCAAACACAGGCAGGCGCATGTGGGAGCCCTCCCTCAGCAGCGGGTGTCACTTCTTTGTCTATTGCCAAATCCTGTGGACACCTGACACTTTGACATCTCTATCCTGCTGTCACTTGGGGTAAAACAGCCAATGAATGTAGGGAAGCAGAACACAAAACCTTCTTTCTAAGGGAAACAAATGAAAAACACAGCTTGTCAAGACCTTCTAGATCCCTCTCCCCCAGCCTGGTGCAAGGCCAGGCACGTCACAGAGTGCCCATTCCTAAGGGGATGAGTTCATCTCTCAGTTCACTGATTGAGAACTTTGAAACAAAACTTCCACAAAGTTTAAATCCAGCCTGTTCAGGTACCTCCTGAACTGCAGTGCAAGGAACCCCAGCTGAGAAGTTGTGATTTCCAGTTTCCCATGGCATCTGTACCTAATATTGTACAGTATAAACTGACCAGAATCCACACACACCCTAAGTGGTCTCATTACCACATTAAAACCTGTTTTCACTGCATCTGCATTTTCCATGGCAAAACACACACCAGTTCCTCCCAAGCACATTCATACATTTGTCTTCAAGGGCACAGAGATTAGCAGCACTCTGGAAACTGTAAAAACCTTTCAGAAGCACTTCATTTTTGCTGCATTTGCTCCCAAGTTTCACCATTTCATCCACAGCCATTAAAACCTTGCTGTGCGCAGGACATGGCACAGCATTAGCTGCCTGCTGTTTACCCACGTACTTGTGATAAAACCACACAAACTCTTAGACTCTGGTTAAAAGAGCATAGGTTTCCCTAATTAAAAGAAACCCACCACATGCTCGCAAAGACAAGTTCAAAGTGCACCAGCTTAACACCACTGGCTGACATTCTGATGCAAGACATGCCTTTAACAGCCAAGACTAAAAATGTTAAAGCAGGCGTCCTGTATGTTTACCTGAACCACTTTATAGCTCCTGTTTACAGGCTATGGCCATTGCTTACCCTCAACAATGAGTTTTTCAGCACCTGTGTATCTTTGACACACTTGGCCACAGCCACAAAAAGTTAACAAAAAGCGACAGTAAGTGAAAACAGTGCAACACCTTGCAGGGAACGTGGTCAGAAAGCTTTATGTTGTTTCTGATCTCTTCAAAGCCTCCACAACTGAATTTTTCTGTATGCAAAATACAGCTCCTATTTAAACAGGTAAATGAGGAGAAAATCATCTAAATAACACAGTTATTCTATTATAGTTGTATAGAATACAGTTATTCTACCTAAAACCTAAAAGTAGTCTTATTCTGGTGATAGGGTGCAAAATCAGGCACTGTGGTCTTTATAAAACAGTGAGCAATGCCAGTTTGCAAGTGTTTCATAGGAAAAACATAACACAATGGAAAGCACTAACCATAACATCCTCCCTCATTAAATGAAATTTCATCAGACCCAGTATGTGTCTGTGCCTCCACTGCAAACACTGCTTTGAAGTGCTCTGAACCGCCTGTAAACACGGATGGCAAACTGCACCTATCATCACACATGAAGACAATAACCCCACTGACACAAACGAGTAGTAAAGGCTGGATACACCAGTCTGTCCTCTGCTCCAAATCCAACGCCGAGCCACGAGAGCAGAGACACACAAGCAACAAGCGCCAGTAGTCAGCTTCCGCAGGAAAAGTGTGTGCCTTCATTTCACAGCTGTTCTCCAGCCCAGCCCGAACTCCTATGGCAGTGAAGCCTGGACTGTGGTAGCAACATCCAGCAGCTGCCCACATCAGTGAGAACAGCCAGGACACGGATCGGAGCACCCTGTCCGCTGCTCCCCCCGCACTCGCGGGACCACCACCCTGTTAAGAGCCACCCACTCCCTCCTCCGGCAAAGCGCTGCTTGGAATGAGGGGGGGAAAGGATTTATTTACAATGACAATAACAAGGAAGAGGATGATGCAAAGATGCGTCCATGGAAAAGCTGCGAGGTCCGCGGGGGAGTGGAGGGATGAATGGGTAGAGAAGTGGATGGATGGAGAGGTTTGCAGGTGGGTGTGTAGACGGAGGGAGCCTCCCTTACCTGCCGCGCTACCGCTGTCCTTGCGTCGCCGCCGCGCTCCAAACGCCACCCGCCCGCTGCCGTGGGGAGGATTTATAGCCCGCGCCCCGCCCGCCGGGCGGCGCTGCCCTCCGCCGCCGCCGCCACCGCCTCCTCGGCGGGAGCACGGGGCGGGTCACCACCCGTTCCGAGGCTCCGCCCGCCCGTCCCCGCGCCCCAGGGCTCCCCGGCGTCACCCGCAAACGTTTGCAGCGGCTGCACCCCGGGTGCCCGGTTTACACAAGGTCCCTAAATGTCCGAGGGGATCCCTGGTGCACACCCGCAAGCCCACATCCCCCTTCTTCCAAGTCGCGAGGCTCAGCGAGGGGGAGGATCACCTCTGACATCCGCTTTCCGAGCAAACTTTGGGAGCAGTGAACGGCTGAGACCTGCTGATCTGCTTCCCAAAGTGTTACCACGCCTGTGAGAAGGGCTTTCACACAGTTTGGTGAGAGGGTGTATGTGCAAGCAGTTTGCCCGAGGACCAAAAGAGTAGCAGTGGTGGGAAATGGTGAGCAAAGGACTTACACAGCAAGGTCCAGGCACAGGTGGTAAAAATCCTGTGGATGTGTGTACTGCTATGTAAAAATAAGTGTATTTAGCAGATCCTGAATTAAAAAGTCTTATGCGCATGCATTAATATGATCACTGGGAAGGAACTCTTATCACAGTAGAAAATAATGCCTTCACGTGTTTCTGATGAAGTTCAGAGGGTGAGCGGGTGCTGCAAGTGCTGTGTGAGTTTCCCAGCGCACAACACTTTGGCAAGGAGCGCAGCTAATCGTTTATTCCAAAAAGAGGCCCTCGCCTGCTGAGAAATGAATATCTCTATATACACAGTTCTGTGTAGCCACCCACTAAGGGGAGGGTTGAACTATGACAGCTTGAGTTGTTTTTTGTGTCTTCTATGTAAAGCACATTTACCCTATGTGTGATTTCACTTAACCTCGCCTTTATGGCAGGTTACAGTGACCCAGACTGATGAAATCACAGCATGTTATCATACTCCCTCATGCAGTGGACTGAAGAGGAAATCAGAAACTCCTGAAACGGTTAAACTCCCTGACTCTGTTTTCGTGGCTATACAATAAACTTATTAAGCCTTCTACTTATATAAAAGCTTGTTGCTGTTCAAATGAGTATTAGCTTCTCTCCTCCTGACCCAGCTTCTGCACCTGAGTCAGAAAGTGCTGCCTTTGGAAAAAGAACCCTGGAAAAAGTTCCTTTTTCCCCATGAAATGACAGGAGACAATATTGTGTAGCAATAACTCTTAAGTACCACTAAGTGAAGAATAAAGGAAATTCCTTACCATATTTTCTTACATTTGATTAGTTAATATCTTCAAGGAAAAGTGTTTCTAAAGCAACACAAGAGAAGCATTTGTCATTCTGAGATAGTGCTGCTCTCTGTATGCTTTCTTTGGTTTTGAATCCTTAAAGGTCTAACCTTTTTCATGCTCATTTTAAACTGTGAGACCAGGAGACCAATGAAATAATCACAGATAACTTAATTGAAGCCTGTTTTGCAGTCATATCTTCAAAATTATGTCATCAGATCACTGGCTTGCCGTGTTTGTTATGGAAGATGTGGCTAGCTCAGTGTTCTGGAGTTATGGAACAAGTGCAAATGCTAGAACAAGAAGATGGGCTTGACTCATTTTCCAGCAGATTAATACTTCCTTCATCTAATCATGAAACAAATTCCTAGCTCAAAAACATTCAGTCCTTCACAGAACAGATGTTGGTCAGTGTCTGAACTCTGTGGTTTGGCCCATCCTCAAGCAGTTTTCCAGTCTGCTGTGCCTGGCTGCTTTTTGGGGAAGGGGCTGAAAGCTCCAGAGTTTCAACTGGAATGAACTGTTTTGTTCAGTTTTGAAGCATTCCCACATTCCCTGTGCACTAAATGAAGACTTTTTCAGTAAAAACAAGTACTGAGTCTGGCATGAACTGGGGGACTGAAGTGTTTTCTTTTGCAGCGTGTTTGTTATTCACATCACATGGAGTGTTGGACCCTCAGATATGTTGAGGACAGGCAGGTACAAGATCCCGGGAGTCAATAGTTGCTAGCCCACATGAGCAGGAAAGCCTGAGGATGTGTGCATCCAAACTGAGCCTTCGCTAGCCCAAGCACTCTTCCCAGCTATTTTGCCAGTTATGCCTGAGAAATAACATGGTGATTTACAGTGTCTGAGGGTGATGGGTGGATTGCTAAAGAAAATGAAGTAATTCCAAAAATCCAAGTTAGGAAGTATTTTACTATGTGAAGATGTAATCGCTAACGTTTGTGCTTGGAGTTCCAAATCCTGCCATGTGCCAGAAAGGAGCACAGCTGAAATCTTGGGGAACATCATTCCCCTCTGCTTGACAAAGGCTACATAGAAGATAGGTAGGAAAACAGGCATTTCAATGCTTAGTTTGCCAGAGTGGCACTGCTGACACTGCAACAGCCACAGCCTCATTGAGTTTTTGAGTGCTGAGCTGCTCAACTGCTCACACTGCATTCCCATAGCTGCTGAGTGGCTCATGTACCAGAATCTGTACGTGTACAGACGTGTGTACTTTAGGAACCACTGTGTTAGGGAGACCAGACGAGCTGGCACCCACATGGGCCTACTGAAAAGCTGATGAGTACTTCTACTGTAAATATGATTTAATGCAGTACATTATCTTTATGCAGCTGGCATGCACTTGTTCTTTCCAGAAGAGCATCTCTATAGGGAGTGGTTGCCCTGACATAGGTGTCCATTCATGTACCAGTAAATGGGCTGTTCAAACTAACCTGAAAGCACAAACCCTCTCCAGTGCTCACTATGGCTTTCACTTGAGATTACAGCATAGGTCTCCATGGTTTTTAAGAGTAAAGTAAACAAGTCCTTGATTTACTGTTTTGTTTTACTGAGCTGGGTTATTGTAGGTATAAGCACACACAAAGATATGTTTGCACAAAGAAGGGAAATGGCATACTTCCATGCTAGAGAAAGACTAATCATGTGTGCTGAACAGAAACCTGCCTATGTGATCCAATACCTGGCAGTAACAATATTACAGCATTTAAATAGCACTTTAAAGCCATTAACTAATCAATGGTTACGAGGCTCCAGGGGAAAGAGGATGGTGTAAGTGAAGAACCACGGGGCAAGAGACCTGATCCAAAGTCCACTAAGGTCTAGAAATTCCATCTATTCCAGTGTTATAGAAACAGATTTTAATTATGACACTATCCTTTCCTTTGACATTGTATTTCTTACCATGCCAGCATTAACACAGGAAAATTCAGCAGTTGTGCTGCAGTAGCAAAGGAAAGGGTTGAATGAAATAGGAGCACAGCATTATGCTTTGCAATAAAATACTGTGCACTTCTTTAGCAAGGTCTGCACACTGTTTATATTTAAGCAGTGGTAATATTATTAGTCACTGCACAAGTAACTGGGTGTTCCCTTGTTCTCGCTAACAATACAGCAGGGATAATTTTGGATTAAGCTACATGTTTTATGAAAAATACACTTTATGTTTGCTGGTTCATGTCAAAAGAATCCCCTGTGTGACCCATCAAATATCACGCCCTATCCACTGGGAATTTTACTCTACTACAGCCTTTTGTTGTTGCCTTTGGATCCCTTGATAACGCTGACATGTAGCCATGTGGATTGGTCATCTTTCCAAAAGTTATCCAATGCAGCTTTGTACCAAGGGCACTGACCTCAATTAAAAATCTCAATAAATAACACCACGGACTGTAGATTCACATGCCCTTGTCAAGAGATTTTCCCTGACATTATTCATATCCCCACATAAGTACTTATTTCCAGTTTGGAAACTGCTTTTTGGCAGGTTCATCTACTTCAGCAAAAGCATAGATGTGGGGTGAGTCATTTCTTCAGTCTTGCAATTTGACCTTCCTGACATTTGCAAAGGAAGTCGATTATTTATTGATATATTTTAGAAGATTAGGATTTATCTGCTCATTCATTCCATGAATGGAGGGGTGAGAGTTTGGTCTGAACAGGTACGTCCCATCAGGAGGTTTTTAGTGGAGCAGTTTACCAAAGGGAACATTTCTCTAGGAAGCTTTGTTAATGGTGTGGAATCTTTGAGCTAAACTCACAGCAGGACTCTGCTGTTGAGTGATAAGGCTGTCCAGACCCACATTCATCACTTGGGCTTTTGGTCCAGTGCATGTGGACAAGTGCCTAAGATTTGGGTTTATGACAAGTCAACACAATGAGTGGTACATATTAAAGTTGGCCAAGAAAAAAAGCCAAGAGAGACAAGGTCTAAAATAGATTTTATGTTTATTTCCACATAAGGTTTTTGACTGTGAGTTCTCTCTGAGAGATGAATACCTATGGTCAGTGAGAGCTTTCTCTGGTACTGCCTCACAGTCCATAACCCACAGATAATGCAAGCGTCTGAGAGTGGTTTCAGACACACAGCTGTGTTTGAAAACAGCATTTCTGCTTACCAGGAAAAAGTCCTAACCACAGCCTACAGGGTGGTTATACACCCATTGCACAACATTTTGCTTGCAATTCCTCCTGTTGGAGCTTATGCATTATGTTAAAATAATGACAGTTCATTAAGTCAGGAAGAAGGAAGAATCTGGTTCTGCAATTCACAGATGTCATTGTGAAGGTGGGAAGATATAGTTTCTTATCCTGGCTACAGCTGGAAGGGGAATTGGGACTTGCTACATACTTCCACTTCTCTAAACCAAAAGGACTCAAATTGCAATATCTAGATTAAAACCTGTCTCTCACACCAATTACTTTTGAAAAGAGCCTTAATTTTCAGAGCTATCTTTGTGCAAAGATTAAGCCAGAAACTTGCACAGGATATAGTTAATAATTAGAGCAGTTAATAATTAGAGCAACTCAACCCAGGATGACTGGTTTCACACACAGCAAGTGGTAAAGAAAAGTGCTTCCAGATTTGGTGGCCACCCAGCAGGGATTTTAAGTCTCAATGGTACCTGCATTTCAGAGTATGTTCAGGTGGATTCAGCTCACACATTGACCACAATCAAAGTCTAGTTCATTCCTGCTAATGAATGCTGTAAAGTCTTTCAGCTTTCCTGCTGAAAGGCTGTAAATGAGGGGGGGATCCTCAACTTTCTCAGTGTCAGGTGCCCTTTTCCACTTTATTCCCAACAAGAAACTGTGTTTATTAGAAAAGAGTTGCTCTGGCTAAAGGAAACCAGTTAGGAAATACTGTCTTCAGCACGAAAAACTTCCCTTTCACATTTCTTCTTGAATTTTTCTTTACAAAATGACCTTCAAGCAGACAAGCTTTATTTGGAATTTCAGCCAGCATGGTTTCACTAGGGGGAAATCCTGCCTGACCAATTTGGTGGCCTTCTATGATAGAGCTACGGAACTGATAGACAGGGGTGAAGCAGTTGATGTCATCTCCCTGGACTTGTGCAAAGCATTTGACACTGTCCCACACGACATCCTTGTCTCTAAATTGGAGATAAATCAGTTTGATAGATGGACCACTCGGTGGATAAAGAACTGGCTGGATGGCCACATGCAAAGAGTTGTGGTCAATGGCTCAATGTCCGGCTAAAGACCAGTAATGATTGGTGTCCCTCAGAGATTGGTGTTGGGACCGGTCTTGTTTAACATCTTTGTTGCTGACATGGACAGTGGGATTGAGTGTGCCCTCAGCAAGTTTGCCGATGACACCAAGCTGTGTGGTTCCGTTGATACGCTGCAGGGAAGGAATGCCATTCAGAGGGACCTTGACACACTTGTGAGGTGGGCTGATGCCAACCTCATGAAGTTTAACCATGCCAAGTGCAAGGTCCTACACCTGGGTCGGAGCCACCCCAGGCACAGCTACAGGTTGGGCAAAAAGGAAATTCAGTGCAGCCCTGAGGAGAAGGACTTGGGGGTGTTGGTCAATGAGAAAATGAACATGAGCCAGCTTCAGTGTGCACTTACAGCCCAGAAAGCAACCGTATTCTGGGCTGCATCAAAAGGAGCGTGACCAGCAGGTCAAAGGAGGTGATCCTGCCCCTCTACTCTGCTCTCGTGAGACCTCACTTGGAGTATTGTGTGCAGTTCTGGGGTCCTCAACATAACAAGGACATGGAACTGTTGGAACAAGTCCAGAGGAGGCCACGAGGATGATCAGGGGACTGGAGCACCTCCTGTATGGAGACAGGCTGAGAAAGTTGGGGCTGTTAAGCCTGAAGAAGAGAAGACTGCGTGGAGACCTCATAGCAGTCTTCCAGTATCTGAAGGGGGCCTACAGGGATGCTGGGGAGGGACTGTTCATTCGGGACTGTAGTGATAGGACAAGGGGTAATGGGTTAAAACTTAAACAGCAGAGGTTTAGACTGGATATAAGGAAGAAATTCTTTCCTGTTAGGGTGGTGAGGCACTGGAATGGGTTGCCCAGGGAGGTTGTGAATGCTCCATCCCTGGCAGTGTTCAAGACCAGGTTGGATGAAGCCTTGGGTGATATGGTTTAGTGTGAGGTGTCCCTGGGCATGGCAGGGGGGTTGGAACTAGATGATCTTGAGGTCCTTTCCAATCCTAACTATTCTATGATTCTATCATTCTATAAATTTAAAGAAGTACTTTTAAGTTGTAAATACTTTTTTTATGAAAGCTTTCACATACTAGATATCATGGATTCTATATACTTGAATATTATGAGGAAAACTCTTTGCATATCCACCCTAGAGGCACAGCATTGGGGACGTTCACATGAACTCATTTAGCGGCTTCACAAGCAACCTGGAGGCTTCAAGTCATTTACTTAAAACAGGCTTTGCAGCACCTTCTTCTTTAGGAGAAAGATGTAACCAGGGAGGTGTTGAGTGTGTGCTCTGATAAATTAGACCACTCAAAGCAAGAGATCACAGAACTCGAAAGCCACCAGAGAACGTCCTGATTCCAAACACTGGTGTGGGTCACATCAGCCAACATGCCTGCATCTCCTGTACTGACCAGGGCAGAAAATGCACCACATGCAATTTAACATCTTTTTGATTCTCTGTGGTTGTTATTTGGCTGAGCAAAATAGCTCCAAAACTGAAGTACAAGTGCTCCACTCTCCCTCTCTCATCCTCATCTTTATTTCTCATATTTTTAAAGGAGTTCCTCTACTAGCTAGGAATCTGGAAAGTGATTCCCTCCCTGCCCCTCTTCCTCCCACTCAGTCTGGCTGAGGCATTGCTATACGCACAAACACATTGACACGAGTAGATCTGTGTGTACCAGAACCCTTCCTATTCCCTTTTTCACAACCTCTCTGAAGGAACATCCAGCTCACATCTCTGCTGAACTTTTGAACCCACTAAGGCTGAGATAGCTTGAATTCAAGCAAAATAGGCTCATGAGTGCCTATTGGTTTGAGGAGCAGCTAAGCAAGTACAAGTCAGAACTCAGTCCTCACGTCTGATAAGGAAGAACTGGTAAAAGACTTGATTGCTGTCTAATCTTCCTAATGTAGAAATGTCATGTGCTCTCTGCTTGCAAATGAACTTAAAAGTGTATGTCTTTTTGCCCTGAGCACAAATTCACATAGCAATGACACAGGCAAGCAATCCACTAAAAGAAAGTCTGGTTCTGCAAGACCCTAAATGACATTATCACTTGTAATCAGTTAGACAGCTGCTTTCTAAATGTTTAGGTTATATATGCTGCTCTTACAGCTTTGAACCCACAGTCAGAGAAACACAAAGTAATTTTGCTTGCTGGTACCATGTATTCTTAGTTGACCACATTGACAGTCCTGGGACCACGTTCATGGTCTTGGACTTCTAGATGCAAAATATAAACACCTATGACAGAAATACCTTAGGTTTCTCCCTTGTTTTGTGTTGAAGCAGAGAGGACAGAGATTGGCTCACTTTTTAACAAGTTACACAAGAAGAGGATGCCGCAGAGGAGATAAGACACAAACAGCAGATTTTGACTGCAGTCTGATTAAAGGGTCATGTTAGGCATCGTCTGACAAACACTGAGGTTATAGCCTTAAGGCAAAGTAATGGAGAGAGTAGGGACAGGAGAAGAGAGTAGTAGATAAGCTGTTTGCAGCTCTTGGAGCAAAACTGGGTGTGCTCTTTTTGCCAGTCATTTCAAAACAGTTGCTCAGAATCAAACAGCCAGCCCTAAATCAGCAATTCATTCATTTAATAGCTTTAAAGGCTGTTCCCTATTAAACAAGACTTGGTAAATCTGTTTCAGATTAGCAAATCAAATGAGTCACAAAAAAATCCCACTTTGGTGTTAAGTTTTGGCCTGTACAAGCTGCATCTCAAACAGATGCTTTGTCCATGTTCCTAAGTATGAAAGGGCCAAAACCCGGCCTCTGGCCTCAGCACTAAGCAGCAAGGCCCTGCTCAGGCTCCGTGCCTTAGGACCAGCCCTCTGCAGGAGTCTGACCCCACACATTGTATGAGTCTTGGCCCTGGCTCTCTTCTGTGTTACAAGTGGTGTCCCTCTGGTCCTAAGACATGATCAGTATTTTTTAATGTGTTTTTGAGTTCAAAGGTTCTGAAATAATCTCTAAGGGCGATGTTACAACACAGAAGAGTGATGTTTTTATGGCACGGAGCAGAGGGGATGTATTCCATACCCCAGGGTATGCATGGGGCCAAATGAGTGTGCAGGAGGATGCAGAGCCTGAGGAACAGCCTTGGGGGACTGCATAGGATGGAGTGTGGTGCTCTCCATGCTGCCTGGTGACAGCTTCTGGGAAGTGGAAGGACCAGAGCCAGGGAGTGAAATAGCAATGGAGTGAGTGGGCAGCCAAGGGTCTGGGTGTTGAGCTCACACCCTATCCCCTTTTAGCCTACACATATCCAGAGGGACTGAGCAGTCCTCTGTGAAGCAGCACCTGTGCCTGCAGCCTCTGGTTAGGTGAAAAACACTGGGAAACCAGCAGCATTTCAGCTTCTCTCTGCCTGAAATTAGGTGCCAAAATGAAGACAGCAACCTTATTTCCCACAGCAGATGAAATTTCTGATGTGTTAAACAGCTATCAGCTAACTCCAGAGCAACTGAGATTTTTTTAACAAATACACAGACACTCCCATAAGGAAAACATAACTATTGTGTTTTTATCAGAAAGAAAAAGTGAAAGGAAAATGAAGGAGTTCTCAAGATACCACAGAATAGAGGAGAGAGTGAGCAACTGCAATGCAAATCATGCCTCAAGAAAGCTTTTCTCAGCCTAAGGCAAGGAAAGAAGAGAGGCTCTTTACTGCAGGAGTCATTCACCTAATGAAACCTGCAGAGATAAGTGATTACCAGCTTGATGTCTGTTATCTGCAAAACATCATGCCAATTACTGGAGGTTCCTGACAACTGGAAAAGGGCTGCTGATGAAGCAACTGGCTATGTGCATGAAGAGAGAGTGGTGAATACAATATATCCTTTCTTTGGGGCATTTTTTACACTATCACCCACAGGTTTCTTATTTTCAGGTTGAGAAAGTGTAAAATGCATGAGTGTGGCTTGAAAAATGGCAGCAATGCCAGACTTAAAGTGTGTGATAATCAATGGTTTAACATCCAGCTGAAGGCCGGTGACAAGTGGAGTGCCACAGTCATCCAGTGTTGTTCAATATCCTCATCAATGATTTGGATTATGAGACCAGGAGAGTGCACCCTGCAGCAAATTCAGGATAATGCTTAGTGAGGGAAAGTGATTGATATACCAAGTGACAAAGCTTAACCCAGAAGGACTTTGACAAACACGAGAATTGTACCAACAAGAGATTCCTGAAGTTCAGCAGGGACAAGTGCAGAGTTGTGTGCCTGGGGTGGAATAACCCCACACATCAGCGCAAGTTGGGAACTGAACAGCTGAGACCTGAGAAAAGGGAAGCTAGGGATTGTGGTTGATGCCAGAACCTCATTACAGGTGATGTAAATTGCACGTTAAGTTGCATCAGGAGAAGCATGCCCAGCAGATCAAGGGAAATCATTACCTGTGAGGCCATTTTTGGACACGAGAATGTCAAGAACCTTAGAAAGCTCATCAAAGAGATGCAGAGATAGTGAGGAGAGTAGAGCACATGACCTTCAAGGAAGAAGATAAGGGAGCAGGGCTTGTTTAGTCTTGGCAAGAGGAGACTCTGGGGTGATCTGATAGCAGCCTACATCTATTAGAAAGAAAACTGGAGGTTTGATGAAGCCAAACCCATCTCAGTAGTGGGAGAGAATATAGCGGTGCAACAGCTACAAGCTGTGGCTTGGGAGGTTGAGATTAGACCAAAGTTTAAGGCATTAACATAAAGCTAAGGAAACAAAACCATGTTCTGCTCAATGGAAGCATCAAGCTCAGAGGAAAACCAACATGGGAAGGCATAGAGCAGATCACAGCAACATTGGGATTACCATTGTAAAACAGAGTGAACAATGAAGGGTGCCAAGACTGTTTAAAAAGGTGAACTCTGGAAGCTTACTCTGCCTAGACAAAATCACCAGTTTCTGGTCTGAAATGCAGCATGTCCCCTGGATGTGGGATTCAGGCTTAGAGTTTTAAAAAACCAAGGCAGAAATTAAAGAGGCATAAGGTTTAAGTTAGTATAATATTTCAATTAGCAGTAAATGGAGTTACCCCATGACCAAGCAGTGCTTCTGCAAAAAAAGAATCAAAGGTATATGGTGCAAGAACAAATAGGGGTTTGTTAGTAAGAAAAGGAATTATCTAGGTTTAGCTCTGGGTATGGAAAATTACAGGATTTTTTGTACAGGAGACTAGCACATATACATTTAATGTCATTTCTTTACTGAACACACTAGACCCTACCAAAGATATTCCAATAATAGTTTTCAGAATTAGAAATCAAAGTCAGTTCTGGAAGAACAATGGTCATTGCAAACTCACATCTTAATGCTCAGAGCAAGTATCTAACAGAGCAAACATCTGAGGTTTAATGTGAGCCTTAAGCTTAATGTGAGACTTAAAACCTGCAAACATCATATTTTGTTTTGAACAAATAGGTGATCAGCGTTGGCAGAGATACAGCTAAAGGTAGGCTTTATACTGGAAAACACTGATTAAAGTCATTGGTAGGGGATGGCTGCACAGCCTATTTCCAGCTCTAGTTGTCACTGGAAAGGGAAGAGCTCACTGGTGAATAGAACTGGATTCAGAAGGACCAGACCAGTCTGGGGAGCACCAGTCTGAGCAGGGAGGAATTCAGTTGAGTATCATAGAATCATAGAATATGCTAAGGATAAGGACATCACAACCCTTGAAGACTCTCAGTGCTGTCTTGGGGGGTATCCAATGAACAGAAATACCAAAAAGTCCTAAGGCTTGCCACTTTTACAAAAAGTGTAGTCTAAGCAGAGTAGGAAGGAACAACCAAAACCACGGTTAACAGTAGCTGGAAAAAGTGCATCTTAAATGCCTAGTTGTGTTTATTAGCTAGGATACATGAAGTCCTTTTAATTTCTATCCTAAGATATCCTTGGCAGAAGATACAATATTCATATATATAATTTCTTTTTACTACATAGCATAGTACATAGCTGATCACAGCTCTGTGGGCATGACATCCCACAGCATGTAGTGAAATAACAGTGCACACATGCTGCTGCTGCTTCCCGTATCCTCAGTTCAGTGAGCTGATCATCAACGGCATCAAACAGTAAAAGCAGCTCTTCAGACAGGCTAGGCAGCAAGGTTGAGTTTAGCCCTTCCACCTCATTGAACCCTCTAAGTGTCTGCCGGCATAACTGAGATCTTTAGCTTTTCATCACCCAGCACTGAGATACAACATCTATGGATGCAAGGCCACAGGTGTTTAATAGCATGTGGAAAAGCTTTACAAACGTGGCTAATTATTATTCATTAGCAGTGGTATTAGACTGCAGGGTAGAGCTGAGGTTAGGAACCCTGCTTTGCTATGATTCACTAACAATGACTCCCAAGAGACAGTTTGTGGCAAAAATGCTCATTATTGAAAGGGTGAGGACATTCCCAGTCGTCTCTAGATATGGGATCAAGGACAGAGTTTAAGTCTCGAATACTTAATGGTTATTAGTAGTACTGGAGCTAGCACAAATATTAGTATTGTGGGATGAGTAGGTTTTGAGTGGACACAGATATACCTTGTAGAAGGGCCTGAATGCAGTAATTACCTACATGTGGTCTGTGGCACCAGGCAGCCTTGCAAAAGGGGGGAAGCTAAGCACCAGAAAACAGTGCCTTTATCATGAAGCTTTCACTAGATTGCCTCACCTTTGGTGATGAACACATCTGATGAGATCAGAGATATGAGCAGGGTGATTAACACCAATTACACCCTGGGAGAATAGTATGAACATACCAAAACAAAACATTTTGAGCTCTGAGGCCCTGTATCTGAAAACACTCCCTGTACATCACTGTGTGTCCTTGCAGCTCAGGATGCAAAACAAATTTTAGGGATGGCATGAAGCACATTTGTTACTGGATGCAAGATTTCCTTGTTAGCATGCTTTCCCTGCTGGAATGCCTGTATTGCTTTGTTCATCTCACACATCATAGGTTATTTTCATTTCAGAAGCAGCTCTTTAAACATTATCAGATTCTTTAAAAATCTATTGTGGTTTTCATGGTCAGTTTTTAAACGCGATATCTGTAGCCATATTTGGACAGAATTTCAAAGCCATCTCATTAGAAACTTAAATAAGACCTAAAATATTTCTTAACTCTTGACCATAACCAGTTAACACTTTGTGAAAAGCATAACACTCTGCAGCAGGTTTAAAAATGAATTACAGCAAACAGGGGGACGTGGTTTAAGAAATAGTATTGTGTAGCATGGATGAAATCAAAACCCTTTAAGTAGTTTCTTTGTCTACAAAACCATTGACATATCTGACTCTTCCTACTGTCATTAGTTCCAAAACACAAAAGCCCATGGGAGCCAAACTTAATCTCATGTTCTATCTGAGGTATTTGATGCAGGCTGGGAGAAGGAACAAATCTTGACCCCCCAGGCAGCTGTGGAGCTGCTTCAGAGCAGTTTATCTTCAATGGTGAAAGGAGTTTTTCTGGGTCCTTTCTGTCTGTCACTGTTAGAAACTCAAGGCAAAGACTGAAAGCAGACTTGAGCTGAGACCCATTATTTATTGACCTTTCATCAAGTCAGTGTTTTTAGCTTAACGCCAGTCTTAGTCAAGCCGAAATACCCAGATGCAGACATGAAAGCCAGACCTCAGCCCTTCCTTCTGCAGGTGTGATGATTTCCTAGGAAGAGTTCCAAGGACCTGGGCTACAGGCAGGGGACTCATCCACTTCTCATCTACCACCTCTTAATAAGCTCAGGCAAGAGCTTATGTAATGTCTTGTGTGCTAACCCATTGGGTGATGGAGAAATCGGGTGGTTTCTACATGCAAAAGACAAGATTTGTCATCTTGGCTGCTAGAAAGCACCTCCTGGTGAAGTTAAATCCTTCAGGGCTTTCTCTAGATGAGAGAATCCACATCCTTGGCTTGGACACTCTTCCATGCAAATATACAAGAGCAGCTTATCAGAATTGCTGATGTAGGGAAGATGCTGCAGAAAACAGATTCTCATCTATATCCAAGTGTCTTCAAAGAAATGTCTGGCTGTTTGGGACCAGCCATGCAGGGTAAGTTGTACTATGTGCATGGGTGATCACACGGACACAGCAACCCACTAAATATCCAAAGGGAAAAAAGCCCCAAACAGCACGGCTCATGCTATCTGCTGGTATCAAAAGTGTCCTGGGTTCAGCAGCTGCCACTGCCTCTTCTTAGAAGTTTGTCAAAACAGAACTTTCTTCACCAAAAGGGGAAGTGTCCTTTTGTTTTCCAGCAGCTGCTGTGTACTGAACTGGACGTTTTTAGAGCCACATCATCTGCATGCCCATTGCCAACATCCAGCAGCTATGCACTCAAGAGTTTTCCTGGCAAAGAACCAAACCTCCCTGGAATAATCTGAAGGGGCCTCAGTTACTATGTTCCCTGGTACTGCAGAAACACTGAGCCAGGGCACGGAGTGTGATACTAAAGCTGCAGATACGGTAAATATTTGATGTTAGGATTAGCCACTATTTAAAAATACTTATTTCTACTAAACAGTCACTTGTGCTGTGACACCCAAAGTCTTTTCTGCAGTTAAGTAACAATGAGTCACTAGTGTCATTGATATGTGTTTCTGTTTAAATACTTAAATCAGTTCCTTACTATAGGAAGTTTGCTTATAAAAGTGGGATAGGATTGACTTATCTATCCTAGCCTGAATTATGTTGGTTTTGAGAAAGTTTAGATGTATTTAAATGCGTTTAGATGCATTTAAATGCATTTAGATGCATTAAGATGCATTTAGATGGTTTTAAGACTAGGAAACTCCACTGAGGAAGCAGATACCTCAGATGACAAAGGCTTTGGGCTCAAGATGGGCATATGTCAGTGTACAAAGTAAACACAATCTGAGCAACTCTGAAAGCTGAACATGCGTTTTTCTGTTTATTGCTTTATGATCAAGCTATCAATGCTGTAAATATTTGGAGAAGAAAAATGGCATGAACACCACAGCAGCACGTGGAGAAGGGATGCACAAACACCCTGGAAAATGGGATGTGACCCTGCAAGAGACTAGAAGGAAGGTTTTCAGCCAGCTCTCTATAGAAAGAGGGTTAGAAAAGCTCAGGAAGTTTATTGTATTTGTTACCATTGAAACAGCACAAGACTTCAAAAAAGATATCCCTAAAGCACTGCATTAAAGGGATTAAAAAAGGTAAAAAATGAAAATCCTACTGGAAGCACTGACTTATTGTATACATTTGGAAAAACAGGCTATAAGCCTTGAGGCTTTGGGTAAAAATCAGGGGTTTTCTCTGTTGACAGGAAACCAGAGTTGGAAAAAAATTCACATCATTTTCCAAATACTATATATTTTTTTTTCCCCTTAAAGTGAGAAAGCTGCCAAGTGGAAAGAGCAGAACCTGTATTTTCATATAAAATTATAGAAAATCAGAGTTGAAGGGAATTAGAAGTGGGAATCTATTTGTTTATTTGGGAAATGATCAAGTAAACAGCCATCCTTTATAGAAGCAGAGAATCATAGAATCATAGGATGATTAGGTTGAAGAGGACCTTAAGATCATCCAGTTCCAACCACCTGCCATGGGCATGGACACCTCACACTGAGCCATGTCACCCAAGACTCCATCCAACCTGTCTTGAACACTGTCAGGGATGGAGCATCCACAACTTCTTAGTGTTCCAGTGCCTCATCACCCTTAACAGTAAATAACTTCTTCCTTATATCTAACCTAAACTTCCACCCTTTTAAGTTTAAACATGTTACCCTTTGTCCTTTTACTATAGTCCCTACTGAAGAGTTCCTCTCAGCACCCTTATAGACCCCCCCTCAGATACTGGAAGGCTGCTATGAATCTTTATCAATGTTTGGGTTTGGGGTTTTTCAACTTGTTTTAAAATCCTGCAGCAATAGAGTTTGGGGGTTCTTTAGGTAATGTCTTTTCGTGTACATTATTTTATATGTTTATAATGTATTATAAATGTAATTTTATAAATTATATTATAAATATAATGATATTATACATATTTATAGAATATTCATAATATTCTCAGTATTTTAAGAAAGTATTTTCTATTTTTCTTAGTTCTGTTAGTTCTTTCTTATCATTCACTTGGAGAACAGATTTTCCTTCTAATATGTAACACACTTGATAACATTTCCATGTACAGCAAGGCAAGCAATTCTGGGACTTTCCTTCTCTGTGTGTTCCTGTGGCATTCCCACTGGTTTTCTTCCCCTTTTAGTATTTTGGAAGCAAAGCAATCTTTATTTTTAAAACATTTCCTCATAAGTCTTGTTTCCTAAAGTGCTTCCCAAGTTCATAGTTCTTCACTCTGTTTTATTTACATCTATTTTAACCTGCAGTATCCGAAGCTGGCACTGAAACCTGGAAGTCACAGGTGCTGAAGGGTTAAATGAATGGCAAAGTTTACCTCCTGTGTTTGATGCTAGGCTTGATGCTAGTCCTGCTAATACGTCCCAGGGTGACATTTGCGCTCAGTTGCCCAAGTATCATACTTCTGCATACTCAGTTTGTAGATCCTATTCTGTGCTATTGCCACCTTGCGAGCTTTTCTTCTTTCCCTATTAGTTCTATGAATTCTGATTCCTATATACTTAATAAACTAATTAATTTATTCCATTTCTTATGTTTAATGAGATCATTTTTAGTGTCAAACCTGCCTGAATCTGTTGGTGCCAGTTGCTCGCTGGAATTCTATTTTATGGTGATATAAATCATGAACTGAAAGGGGCTATTTGATGTGCCATCCCTGCTGGGTAGCAATTATTGTGCCCTTCTCCGAGTCATGGCACTGAATTTTGTGGTTACTTAATAGTAGTTTCATGTAGCCATATCCATGCATGCCATATGAGAATGTTATAGCAAACTCTTACCCCAAGTTTTATTACAGATGCAATAAATTATGTCAGTTGCTTCCCTGTCATCAGCTGGTTGTGTGGTGGATTGACCTTGGCCAGCCACCAGCTGCCCACCAGGCTGCTCCTTCATCCCTGCTTCTTAGCAGGACAAGGGGAGAAAATGAGATAAAAAGCTTCTGGGTTGAGATGAGAGCAGGGAGATCATCCACCAGTTACCATGGTGGGTAAAACAGACTTGACTCAGGGAAGATTAGTTTAATTAATTGCAGTTAGTAACAGGGTAGGACAAGGAGAAATAAAGACAAAACTAAAACCAGCTTCCCAAAACCTTCCTTTCTTCCCAGGTTCAACTTCACTGCTGACTCCTCTGCCTCTTCACCCTCAGGAAATGCAGGAGAATAGAATTTATGGTCAGTTCATTGTACCTGGTCCTCGTTGCTCCTCCATGGGCTGCAGGTGGAGATCTGCTCCACCATGGACTCCCATGGGCTGCAGCCTCACCATTGGCTGCACCATGGGCTGCAGGGGAATCTGTGCTCTGGTGCCTGGAGCACCTCCTGCCCTCCTGCACTGACTGTGGTGTCCGCATGGCTGTTCCTCTCACAGATTCTCAATCCCCCCTTTTTGCTGCAGTTGCACAGGCTTTATACCCCGTTTTACATACGTTATCCCAGAGGTGCTACCACTGTCACTGATGGGCTCAGCCTTCACCATAGGTGGATCTGTCTTAGAGCCAACTGGAATTGGCTCCATTGAACATAGGGGAAGCTTCTGACAGCTTCCCACAGAAGCCACCCCTGTTGCCCCCCACTTCCAAAACATTGCCACACAAGCCCTGTACAATGAATGACCATGTTAAAGAAGAATCTAAACTCTATTAACATACTTTACTCTTGACGAAACCATTTCTTAGCACTATTATCTTCCAAGTGCTCCCAAGCCATTTCATAATTTGTTCCAGCAGCTTTCCACATTCAGCTGAATTCCTTGGATTTGTTCCTCTTCTTCACTTCCACTTCCTTACAGGCAGACAGGACACTCACCCTTCCTCAGGGCTCACCTCACTGCAGTTAACTCTTTAAGGTTCTCTCGTTTGTTGGTTTCTAGCAAAAGTAAGCAATCAAGAACACACTTGGGGACACACTTACTGGTTCCATTTGAACATCTCTGTGTTCCTCTTTCTTCCTAAGGTTCTGATTTGGCCAGTGTGTATGAGTTGTCTCTTTCTCCAACCTAGAAGATGCCTATTCCACATTCGAATTCTGCACAAGGAGCCAGAATATTTGGCACACTCTTGATTGACTTCTGATAACACAGCCCCTGCTTTAACAATCTGCCATTTGTCATAACCATGCAGTTAGCAACAAAAGGTCTCTGTTTAATGCTTAATGCCAGGCACAGACCCAGCAGTCAGGGCTGGTAGACTGAGGAGACTGCAGCATATGAGGTAGGAAGAAGCCAGACAGAAAAAAAACACAGAGAAAAAATGTGGAGTTGTTGTCTAAGCTCTGTATAAATACAGTTGATGTTTTATTATCTTTAAAAGTGGAGAATTTCCCTTTGGTGATGGAAATCAGAAATCCAATGAGTGGGAATATTCTGCTTTGTAAAATAAAAGTTAAAACCCACAAATGTCTATTGTTTTACTCTCCATAAATGTGTTTAGATCAAAAAAATCAGCAATACCTTAGAAAAGTGAGTACAGAATCCATTATAACAAACCTATTGGTCAGACTTGGTGACATTTCTTCCCGCAGCTCTGTTGCTTTACAGAGCAGAGTAAAACTACACTGCAGCCCAGATTCATCTGCTATCCTTCGTACATGTGAAGAAGTATCCTTCATATATATGAAACTTAGAAAAGTTTTATAAAGACCATATAATGAAACTTCATATATAGACAGGTTTTTGTCTGTTTGGAATTTTTATTTGAGAGGGATCACAGAATCACAGAATCCCAAGGGTTGGAAGGAACCTCAAAAGATCATCTAGTCCAATCCCCCTGCAAGAGCAGGGTAACCTAGAGTACATCACACAGGAACTTGTCCAGGCAGGCCTTGAATATCTCCAATGTAGGGGTATTTGGTATGTATTGCTGTCTCCATCTGGAAAAATAATCATTATAGGTGCTCCAAAGGGTATCATAAAAAAGTGGAAAAATGCTCAGGGTGTTTTGAGTGGATCTGAAGAAGCCTTTTAATGTTGCAGCACACCTAATAAATGTGGTACTGATAACTTGCAAGTAATGGAAATTAAATCCTTGAATCAAAGCTAAATTTAAGAGAAAGGACTTCACATTTAGTCTTCAAACCAGAGTGCCAGTAAGGTATGGAAACACTTAGCATAAAGCTTCATTTCAGGGGAATTAGCAGTGTAAATAGTGCCCAGTACATTCTGTGTTTGTATCACTAAATTGTGCAACCAAAGAAGGCTTCAGCAACTGATGGCCACCTATATTGTCCAAGCAAAAGCAAAATCCCCTTCAGGATGTTATTATTCCTTAATCAAGTCTTGTTTAAATTAATTCTCTTCCCAAAGGGATAAGATTTGGGTGACCTTTTCAGGGCATCATATTAAAGTGTGCTTTGTTTATTGAGCACTTTTGAAACTGCTTGCACCAACATGCATTTTTGCTTAATAAAATGTATCTGGACCAGTTCCATTACACTCCCACTCGCTGAAACCCACAGGACTAAATGGGTGTAACAAAAAGAAGAATTTGGCCATTGACCTGCAACTCCAGTGACTCATATTGGATCACATAAAACTGCCTCCCTGTTAGAGACTGTAACAGAGGGCTGCTGCTAATGCTGAGCTTCCCTTCTACCACACAGCATGTGGGATGCTTCAGGGGAAGGGACTTTTCCAGTGGATTCACAAGATTGCAGATAATGGTTGAGGTTGGAAGGAACCTCTGGAAGGCATTTGGTCCAACACCCCTGCTCAACAGGGTCACTGAAAGATGGCTATCCAGGACCATATCTAAAGGGTTTATTTTATATCTTTAAGGAAGGAGACTCCACCACCTCCCTGGGAAACCTATGCCACCATCACAGTGAAAAAGTGTTTCTTGATGTTCAGTTGAATTCTTATGTCTTTCATTTGATGCCCATTGCCTCTGGTATTGTCAGATTCACTACAGAGCTGAGGGGAGGATGAGAAGTGTGCTGGCTTTGAGATGAAAAAGGCTATGTTGCATTGCCAACTGGCTTCTCCTCCAAACCCAATATTCACACTTCTGGATTTTTCCTACGACAGAGTCCTTGCTTATGGGAATAGAAATACCATAGGAGTTTTGTTTAGAGGGTCTCCAGTTCCATTAGGCTGGTTTGGTATGGAGCTGGCTGGCTGTTCAGATCCCCACCTTTGCCTAATCCAACACATCAGCCAACTAAATCAGTCAACCATGTTACTTGAGGGTATTCTTATTTTGCTCAACCAGGAAGCTAAATGCTTTGTCTGCCTGTAAAAAGAATATAAAGAAATATTGTTTTGGAGAAGATGTTTTGGAAGCATCATCTCAAGTGGGGATTAGTCATGTTTTAACTAGGGTAATCTGGAATTGGAAGGCTGCACAGGCATCTGAGAGTGCTTGGTGACATGTGGAAGCGTAAAGGTGAGACTGACTCATAAAAGTGCACTCCAGGCCATCTTACAACAGTAATTCACAATGTATCTGATCCAAAACAAAGTAGGATTTGCTTGCCCTTGGGGATCACTGTGTACATACAGAGGAAACAAAGGGCTTACATCTTTCAACACAAAATATTTCAGTATAAATAGCTCTCAGAAATGCAGCTAATCTCCAAGGCCTTCTGTCAACCAGCTGCAGAAAGAGGGAGGAAAGGGAAAGCTTTTAGTGAAGGGCATCTTCAACATGCAGGGTGGACTCTTTGTAGCCTAAAAGCCCCATGCTTGGTGCTTAGTTTCTGCATCTAAACCTCATGGGGGGTGATTACTTGAATGAGGAGAGCCTCTTTCAAAAGCCAGGGTCTGTGTTCTCTGTCCCTGAGAAAGAGGACTGTAGAATAGGCTCTGCACAGTTTGATCTCCCTGCTGCACTCTGGGGTTATGTCTGCCCTGATAAATAAAGATCATCTGGGGAAGAAACTGAGGCATTGAGCCTCTGAGTGCCCACACTCCAAAACGACTCCTCGTTCAGAATCTGATATGGACCAACCCAACCAGCACTGCCCAAGACAAAACCCTGTCATGGTGTGGAGGACACCTACGATGGGTGAGGGTGATAGGAGGTTCCACGTTAACATCAGGAAGAACTTCTTTACTGTAAGAGTGACAGAGCACTGGAACAGGTTGCCCATGGAGGTTGTGGAGTCTCCTACGTTGGAGATATTCAAGGCCCGCCTGGACAAGTTCCTGTGTGATGTACTCTAGGTTACCCTGCTCTTGCAGGGGGGTTGGACTAGATGATCTTTTGAGATCATCTTCCAACCCTTGGGATTCTGTGATACAGAATCAGATCCCTTACATTGCCTTTATCATCATCCCTGCTGCTTTTGAATGCCCAGGCTCTCTTGCTTTTCACCTAGGAACGTGCCCTCAGCTTTGTATTGTAAAATTACCACCCTGGTGGACCCTGTGATAGGAGCCATGGTTCACATCCTAGAGTGGCTAAGTATACAGTGGTGTAAATATACCCCCATGGGCCAGTACAGCCTGGGCTGCTTTTCAATGAAATTGTAACATTTAAAAGGCAGAAAGACAAATCCATCTGCTATGAGCCACAAATGGTTGTCTAAGAGGGATGTAAGGAAGAAGGTCTTAAAGCTAAGCAAGGGCAGGCAGGTAGGTAGTGTGAGCTTTGTGTACACAGCTTTGAGGTGCATAGCCTTGTAAGAACAGCCTAAAAATCCTATTAAAGCATAAATTAAAAATTATGGAAAACATCTAAACACAAATTCAGGATATAATCTCATAAAGACCTTCCTTACGTGCTAGGTTAACAAGGTCTGTAGATCTGGCATTAGCTCCTCAGGTTACTCAAACCAGGTGACCACAAAACCTCAAAGGACTGACCCTATGACTTCCATATGTTTGTGAGAAAATTAATGGAAATCAGGGACAGGTTTCCAAAGGCACAGGGGAGGAGACTGAACAGACTCAATTTCTTATTTTCTTTATTTTATTCACCAGATGCATGTGCAGAACACATGCTTTTCTCATCTTTGTTTCAAGTTTAGTTGGCAACACATTAGCCTGGGAAGAAAAAGAAGTTGACAGGGGTTTAAAAATACCCTTTCTCATGGGTACCTTAGCTGGTGGTGTAGCGACCGAGTAGGTAATTAATGTAATGGCACTGTGGCCTGAAGGCCTCATCGTTTGTTGATGAAAAGACAAGATTGGGGACACCACTGGCAATTGAGTGGATTGTTGGTCCCAGTTCTTTCCTTCCACTGGGACTGTCACGTGCAACATGAAGGAGTCAAGCCCATTCCTGAGGTAGGCAGAAAATGGAAAGAGATGTTTTTGTTCAGCTCCTGTAGCAATCCCTCAGTGTGACTCATGTGGTGAAGGTTGACAGCAAGCCAGACTGCTGGAGAGAGTTATGAAATGGTGAAAGATGGGTTTTCTGGCAACATAGTTTGACTCTTTTTGATATGCACACACGCTGCTGCTACAAAGGGGATAAGGAGCAGGTTCCTTCATTCATCCACACTGGGAAGAGGTTGCCTTCCCTTCTGCTGGGATCTCTGCAAAGGAGCTGGTCCTTCCTCAATGGTTAACTGCTGGGATTGCTGGTGGGCAGGAGTGCCTACATGAGAGGAGTGGCTCATTAGCCTGTTTCATGTTTCAGCTGCACAGGGACAAAGACTGCTCTATGCCCAGCAGAAATATTGTGGAAAGTAACTGACCATAATCACCCACTGAGATTTGCTCTACTTTTAGTTAAATCCCAATGTTTTCCCCATCAAAACCATGATACTCTGTGGCTGGACACCGTGTTCAACCCTAGTGTTGTACAAGGCAGCAAATCACCATTTCATCATGCAGTGAGAAGTGACTTTGCAACCAAACAAACCGCTCTCAGAGGACCTGTGGCCAGACATTGGCCAGACCACAGGAATGCCAAGCCCCAGGCTTTACATGCACAATGTCCTCACGATGAACTCCAGAGATAAGATTCCTAAACAGTGAATAAACATGATCTAAACATGCAGAAGGACAGTTTACCCAACAGGAGACATGAGGTGCATGGGTTTACTGCACTGCTATCCTACTCTGGATTTATATGCCTGAAGCAGAAGAGAAATTGAGTTATCACTATCTGCTGAGGATGAAGACCTTCTCCTGAGAGCCAGACCTATGGGCTGTCCTTCTGGCCCCAGGCACCTTTTGCTCTTGGCTCTACCATGACCCAGCTTCAACAGGAGTACGCGAGCAGTGGCTTATTCAGAAGTGTCTGTCAGGTATTTTAGGGTACTCTCCAGACAGGCAGAGGATGTGCTGTACAAAAGGTGTTCCCGTATGCAAGATGCTTGCCATTATTCACGATAAATCAGTGTTGCTGGTGCAGCAAGGATTGTGCAGAAGAGTCGTAAAGCTGTTCAAGATGGTTTCTGCCTGTGTATTATATCTATTTTTCCACTGTGTCCCAAACTGAACTTGGGGTGTCCCTCTATCTACATAGTTTCTAGATCCCAGGAATCTGTCTCCCCTCACTGTGGCAATTATCAAGGCTCACAGTTCACAGCTTGTGTACTGTGCTCTATGGTGACTGGGTGAAGTGAGACAATATAGGGTTTCTAGGCTTTGGCTGGTGGTTTTATACCTCTTTGAGATTTTCTTGCTGGACACTGCTGTCCCCACCTTCTTTCCCCTGCTATCCTGTCTGTAAGTGACTGCCAACCACTCTGCAGGCAGGGCAATTTATAGCAGCACGCTTCAGTCAGCTGCTGATGAAAATCAGCTCAGACCAACAAGCTGAACGATGAAAGTAATCCAGCTAGTTTTCCATGAGGAAAATAAACAGCAGTCCCACAAGTGGCTCATCCAGTAGATTGGCAGTGACAAACAGCTGGAAAAAGTAACTACTGATATAAGCACATCCCAGAAGGATGCCTAACTAGTTGGACATCTCTGTTTGGGTCCTTATCAACCTTTCCTCTGCCTACAGGAGAGTATTTCCAGGAGAACAAAAACTTAAAAAGATCCTTTCCTGCCTATGCTTTCATTATCCAAGCACACTTCACAAAGAGATCTGTTTCGGTTGAGATCTATTCTACAAATCAAGTGTCTAGAGCAAGCCTCTCTTTTAGGGAGCTTTTCTTTGCATGTTGATCTGAATCATCTCCTAACAGCTTTCATGCCATTACAATAACTTAGAAAACTGATCCCTAAACATCCCACTCCTGGTCCGTTGACAGAGCATTTCTTTTCAGTTCCCATTTAAATACGCACATATGTTCTTCTCCCTAGAGTCTGCACAAAGCCCTGCATTGTGCACTGCACTGGGTACTAAAACTAGCACACTTGGCTTAAACTTGCCTTTTTCAAAGATTTCCCCTGCCTCTTTTGAACAAAACAAAGCTTTTTGTATCCCTGTGGCCAAAACGATTCAAGAAGGGGAACCACAAGGTATAAAGAGCCCCGAGCAACATTCCCATTGCAATTTGGAGCTTGTTTCCCAGCCCAGTGTGAACACAAGGGACAATCCCATGGCACTGTCCTGTATCATTTGCATTTCAGAGCATTCCTGGAGGGAATATCTGGGAGCAGAGATGAATGTTTATGCCATTTTCTCTGCCAGTCTCTCAGTAGCACTGAGGTTTCTTTCCACTTCCCATGATAACAGATTCCTGTAATGTCAGTATTGTGTTTTGGTTGACTTTCTGACCCTCCAACACCTTCACGATTTTTGGCAATGAGCAAGGTGAATATACTGGAATTAGAAACATGTGTTCTTAGTTCAAGATGTAAGTGATAGTGTTTCTCTGAAAAGGAGACAACAAAGGTTTGGAAGAGAGAGGGTAGGACGGGAGGAGAAACATGCATTAAAAATAAGATGTAGGGAAAAGAAGGTCAAGGAAGCAGAGTTGACTGCAGACTGTGTGAAATACAGACACAGATTTGCATAGTAGCAATGATTTGCTTCCTGAATCAGCCTGACCACAGAACTTGTTCAGTGACTGATGCTTGCGAAATAGCAGGCTGTGAATAGCCAGTCCCCTATCAGCACTATAGGGTGGTATATAGGGTGGTATCAACACACACCCTGCCTTGGGAAAACCTGAGAGTGGCAGCAGCAGTCAGTGAAGGTCAAACATGAGCTCGTAGGGAAAGCTCTTATCACAGTGTTGACTAAGACAGCACATGATGTGTCAGCTGTGCCCAGGTAGTTACCTGGCACCTTGTCTTGAAGCCAACCCTTCCAGCCTGCCTGGGATCCCAACCAAACCAAAAGGTGGTTCTCTTCGCACTGGGGACTTTCAGTATAAAATCATAGAATCAGCTAGGTTGGAAAAGACCTTAAATATCATCAAGTCTACCCATTACCCCAGCACTGCCAAGGCCACTACTAAACCGTATCACTGAACACCTCATCTACACCATCATTCAAAATGGTTTTTGTACACTTCCACCACTGCTTGTTCCAATGCCTGAGCACCCTCTCTGTGGAGAAATTTTTCCTAACATCCAATCTAAGCTTCCCCTGCTTTAATGAGAGCCTTCTGCTCCTCTGTTTCATGGGAAGTCATGCTTCACTGATCATAGTGGTCTATATGGGAGGTGCATAAAAGACAACAGCACAGTCACAGGTAGTTACCACCACAGGAGCAAGCACAGATACAGTACATGACAGAGACTCTTCAAGGGATGAGAAAGATTGTCCTTGTTTGGGTCCTTCAAGAGTCAGTTCTACAAAACGCCATGTAAATTCTGTCCCTATTCTCTATGTGTGAATGCTTGTAACTGTGGTGTTGAACAAGTATGGAGGGGACTAACCAACCAGTTCCCTAAAGGCAAGTTATATGGAGGTTATAGTAAGGCAGAGCCTAAGGGTTTAATTTTGCTGGATGTGTGAGGCTGGGCTGTGTGCCAGTTCATCTAATTCCATAAAATAATGATGATTGTGCTGCTGAGAGCCAATAGCAAGTGCCCCAGACATGTTGGACCTTCTTGGTACTGCTTTGCTGCCCACTGCTTTGCAGAGCTGCTTTGGTGCCCCTACTGTTAGAGCTGCCATGGCTCCACTGCCTGGACAGCCTTGCACCTTGTCATGTGCTGTGAGGAAGCAACAGGAGTCTGGATGATGCGTGGCAAGCAGGAGCCAATCAGACTCTGAAGGAATGGCCATAATGATGGTCTGAGCTAAAGCTGTCCCCTGCACAGGGGTAGCAGCGTGTTTGTGCTATGTTCCTGGAAGTGTGCTGGGGGCAGGAGTTCTCCAGCTCAGTCAGTGACTGTTAATGACTGGCTGATAAATTTGGTATAAGGTTACCTATGTCTGCAGAAGGTGGCATTAACTAGAGTGGGCCGATAATGAGACTGGGAAAAGTATCATTTACTGACAAAGCTGAGTCACCAATTGTGTTCACTGAAGGGTTTTGTACCAGGTCATAGGAGCACCTCTCCTCTGAGGACAGGCTGAGACAGTTGGACTTGTTCAGCCTGAAGAAGAGAAGGCTCTACATCAACCTCATTACAGCCTTCTGGTACCTAAAGGGGGGCTAGAAGAAAGCCAGAGAGGGGCTTTTTACAAGGGCATGTAGTGATAGGACAGAGGGAAATGGCTTTAAACTGACAGAGGGGAGAGTTAGATTAGATTTTAGGAAGAAAGTATTTACTATGTGGGTGGTGAGGTACTGCACAGGTTGGCCAGAGAAGCTGTGGCTGCCCCATCCATGGCAATACTCAAGGACAGGTTGAACCGGGCTTGGAGCAACCTGATCTAGTGGAAGGTGTCCCTGCCCATGGCAGGGGGTTGGAACTGGATGAGCTTTAAAGGTTCCTCCCAACCCAAACCAGTCTGGGATTCTATTATTCTATATAGTTAAAACCAAAGTAAAGTTATTTGGTTGGCTGGTTTTTAATCCATTCTAGGTTTGGCCTATAAACAGACATATTGTGACTGAAAACCTAATTTCCACATTCATCTATTGAAGTCATATTCCATAACTTAAAGAAAACAAATTCACTGTAACACAATGACTAAAATACTCCTGCACATTTCTCAGTTTGGAACGTATTATTGAACAATTGTATGGTTAGATAACTTTGGGCACAGGATTGTAAAGGAACTAGTCCATTCTAAACAAGTATGTATTATAACTGACAACACTATAATCTTATAAAACAGCCTTATAAAGCTATAGCCTTGTAATTTACCCTAATTAGCCAGTGACAAACCCTCTGGCCCTTTGGTCAGATTGCTTTTTGCATCTGAGCTTTCATTCGGTTCATGCTGGGTGCAGCATAGACATTCATTTTCAGTGAATCAGTGACAGAACCGTAAATCATCCAAGACAACTGACTCACAGTCCCATGATTTTTAGTAACAGACATAGTGGATGGTTTTAAATACATAGTAACTGCTCACTGAAGTCAACGCTTTGGGGGAAATCAGATCAATTCCTCAGAGATACTCCACACATCAATCAGTGTAATGCAAAATCAAGTCTAATTTAGCAGACAGCACAGCAGTTGTTACCTGAATCACTTTGGTTGGCAGGTTAGCTATAAAGGTCTTTAAATCAAATTAAGCAATTTCACCCTAGGCTCTTTGCTTGAAATAGCTTTAAAACACAGGGTACAATTCCTGCTAGACAATCCTGGGAGAAAGCAAACACACTATGAATGATTAGCTAGCTAACTTGACCTCAGCTCTCAAGTGTAACAATGTCTTTTATACGGAAAGTTGGTCAACACCAATGAAAAGCGATGTGTGACTGCAATTAACATTGCTGATTACTGTCGCTGTTTTGCCACCCACATTCTTTAAGAGGCCACTAGAAAAATGTTCTCTTTTCAAAGCTCGTTTAGCAATGCTATCACGTGGAGTGCACAGGTCATGCTTTCCAGAGTGGCACAGCACACTAAACTTTCATGCTCTGCAGTATTTTGTGCACAGAACGAGGTTTTTCCACTTGAACAGCAACACACCAGTATTAGCTACTCCCAATTTACTCCTGGGAGAAGACATTCATCCCTTTGCCACCAGCTGTTTTATAGCATGAAATACTATCTGCAGTTGTTAAGGATAAAATCTAGGTGAAGAAGCTCAGCTAGGTGAAGAAATCCAGGTAAGGAAGGAAGATAGGTTTGCTGGGAACCTGAAAACAATGGTCAGGGTCCTACAAGATGGAGCTTTCAGAAGGGCCCTAGAACAGTGAGACTCTGTTGATGGGTAGAACAGAGAGAAAAAGAAGGTAAGCATGAGATGAGCAGTGGAAAGGCAGGAAAGATTTTGGCAAGATCAATGAACTTAACTGAAACAAGAGATCTGAGCACAGGGGCAGGATGATGGTGGCACTGTTCAGTCCATTGGCATTATTTGGGGATGTGTACCTGGGAGCGCAGCCACTGGAGTTATTTTACACGTGCAGGAATATGGGCAGATGACAGTGGTGTGGCAACATAGGGACATATCTTCTGTGTTGGCAGGGGGGGTTTATATCTGGAATTTGGAAGGTTGAAAGGAAGTGGACTCATAGGTAGAGGCTTCAGAGTGGATGGACGTGTGGCACACAGATAATACTCAGACCAAATAAATGCTCAAGATATTTAGTCCTGCTGAGCCATGTTAAGCTTCCTCTCCTTGACTAGATAAGTTCAAAGACCCCAGCGAACATGGCCCTTAACTCCTTCTGGGGAAGTACTTTTGCATAGATACCCATTGGACAGCTGCAGAGCATCCCTGTTGAAGGCATCCGGCATACCCCGAGAAACAGCCAGACTCAGGTGGACCTGCCTACACAGCTGAGACCATAACTTATAGGAGATGGCCTGGGAAGGTCCAAACATGCAAAACTAAAGTAAAATACCAAGAGACAAGAACCAGAAACTTCACTAACACAAACAAAATGCTTAATGACACACTCCAGCAGTCTTTTTTTCTCTGATGTGAAGATGTATATGGAGTAAAAACAATCAAGGGTGCTTTCCCCCCTCTTTTTTTAATGACTAAAAGGAGAGGCTGAAACTTTTCCCTGTGAAAGACCAGGTTGAAAAGAGAAGTGGTGGTTTGGCGTAGCAGAGCTAAGGCAGAGATCCTCAGAGAGATATGTATGTGAATAAAAATACCATGCTGAACACTGTATTTACTGAGACAAAAACAACCAGGCAATTCATGTAGTTGCCAATAAAGTCTGTAGCAAAAATAATAAATCAATTGTTCACCTTTAAGCACCCATGAAGACCAGGCACAGCTGCCCTTTAACGTATACAGGCTGTCTCAATGCCAAAATCCAGGAATATTAAGTCACATCCTTCACGTACAAAAAGATGCCAACAAGAAACCTTCTGGTGCAATGTGCTTGTTGCTCAGCTGTTTCCAAACACTTAATGAATTATTAATTTAAGGGATGTACTGTTGTTTGGTAGAGCGATGATTTGGAGACAGCAGATCCAAAGTCTTTCCCCAAACCTGCCATTGCCTTTTTTGGCCTTTCCTGGCAAGCAATTCAGTCTTTATGAGTTTCAGTTTGTCTATCCGCAAATAGAGTTAACATCTACACACTAATATATTAAACAAACTTAGCTTTTACCTCCATTCACAAGCTGTCCATGGGCAGTATGGTTCTGTATGTGAATCATCACTGGTGCATATATTTCTTTATATGTGCTGGTTACGAGCACAATATTGGTTATCTAAAACGGAAACATTGATAACCAGAATTGCCTTGGCTCACTAGTCCATTTTTTATGTACTTAAAGAATATAGAGCTAATCTTTCCTGAGCACATGGTGAGGGGGGCATGATGACACGTTTTTCGTTGAAAAGAAGATGTGCTTAACATGGAGTAAACAAAATACTTCCAGTAGTTTTGCAATGGGTTAGCATTGATGAATGAGAAACAAGTTAGTTTATGACTTCATCGGGGGCTGTACTGATAGGACAAGGGGTAATGGGTTCAAACTTAAACAGGGGAAGTGCAGGTTAGATATAAGGAAGAAGTTCTTTACTGTGAGGGTGGTGAGGCAGAAGCTGTGAATGCTCCATCACTGGCAGTGCTAAAGGCCAGGTTGGACAGAGCCTTGAGTGACATGGTTTAGTGTGAGGTGTCCCTGCCCATGGCAGGGGGGTTAGAACTGGATGATGTTAAGATCCTTTCCAACCCTAACCATTCTATGATTCTGATTCAGAGCTGCAAGCAGGGCAGTTTAGCATCACCTGGTTCCATTCACAGTTCAGTCCTAGTGTCACTCAGCATGTGACAGGCAGAAAGAACATCATAAATGCTCTGCACTGATTTTGAAGGATAATTACTAAAATCCCATTGGAGACCCGAATCCTACCTTGCACTGCACAGCAGTGGAGGAATGAAGAGTGGCAAATAGACAGCATTCCTCCCACCACACCAGCTGGAGACTTTCCAGATCTGGTGCTTAAAAGAGTGATAAGCAGAACATCAATTAAATAGGACATAGGCACAATTTGTACACCATGACCTGGAGAGGTCAAGCTCCAAGCCCTATCCTGAAGCTGAATCACCATGGTGCATCTTGCAGGCCACCCGTTGTCACCTCCCTAAGCAAAATGAGGGCAAGCTCTGGTTATGCTTTTCTGCCCATTTCTGTGTTTGCATTTTGTAGTGTGAGTAAAATTCAAGAGCAGTTCATACTGTGGCCCTGGGAGTTGTGGGAGTTGCAAACAGTAGACAATGGAGTCTGTGTTTATTTTGTGCCTCTGTGTTAATAAATCAAATCAACTGTACTCCTTCCACAGAGAGGGGAAATTTTCATCATAGCGTACTGTTATGTCTCACATTGCCATCTATTGCCATCTCTATCTTTAATGAAGATTTCTTCAAAGAAATTTAGTACTTAGACAAGTGTTTTAGCAGACTCAGCACTGTACCTGTTCTGGTTTATTGCACTTCATAGAAAATAACATCTGCAGGCTCCTACAGATGCTGCTTAGGTTGTACTGTTTCAATCGGAAGCCTCTTTTAGTAAACCACCAGAATAACCAGAGTTCTGGTTATTTATCACAAACATGCAGAAAACTGCTTTCACCTTATTTTAAGCTGAGTGCCTTAAACATATGCATCATCACAATGAATTTGTGAGACGGGAAAATATTGTAACCTCCATTATAGACTTAAGGGACCTTCAAACATCATCTAGTCCAACTTCCCTACAACAAGCCTTATGACAAAGGCTAGTGTCAGCACAGCTATAATTTTAAACCTGAGCATGCTGGTTTCACAGTTGGAGGGCTAGGAGGGGTAATACAGCTTCTTGTGCTGTCATAGAATCATAGAATAGTTAGGATTGGAAAGGACCTCAAGATCATCCAGTTCCAACCCCCTGCCATCGGCAGGGACACCTCACACTAAACCATGTCACCCAAGGCTTCATCCAACCTGGTCTTGAACACTGCCAGGGATGGAGCATTCACTACCTCCCTGGGCAACCCATTCCAGTACCTCACCACCCTAACAGTAAAGAATTTCTTCCTTATATCCAATCTAAACCTCTGCTGTTTAAGTTTCAACCTGTTACCCCTTGTCCTATCACTACACTCCCTAATGAACAGTCCCTCCTCAGCATCCTTATAGCCCTCTTCAGATACTGGAAGGCTGCTATGAGGTCTCCACATGTACAAGTTCACATTTTGCCCAGTGTCCCAATGTCAGGGTACATGGAGAGGGACCGATGAGCATCACTGCTCCCCTAGCCCAAGGGGACTCCATGGTCCCTGTTGAGAGGGCATACTCATGAGAGGAGACATTAAATCTGGGACCAGGGGAAAAGAAGAATGGGAGAAAAACTCTCTCCCCAATCCTTGCCTAAAATGCAAGATTCAAGGAATAACAGGGAGTATGAGAGAGCAAGATGCTCAAGCCAGTAAGGAGGTCTCCTATCCCTGAAAACAGATTTCAGTTTCCTTTTTGGATTGTTTATGCATTTTTCTTTAAAAGAGTCATTGGACAAAACAAACAAAAAGTGATAACAGGCACATAGGACCCATAAAGAGGAATTTCCAAGGGAAACTTTGTGTCAACTAGGAGCAAAATCCACGGGGGTTGGGAGGGGAAAGAGAAACCTCGGTAGGATTTTGTCGTTAAAAGCACCAGACAACCCAGTTTATGCTCAACCACAAAATATAGTGTGGCAAGAAGATTATGTCCCAGGGAAAGTCATGCCTCTGAAGGCCTTTTGTACACCCACAGTAGGACTTTACCCCACCCTTTGTAGGAAGGCTTCAAGCTTTCTTTAGGTGGCTGGTGGCAGCGTCCCAAGTCAACTGGAGGCCTTCAAGTTCAAAACAAAACAGAACAATCCCTTTCTAGGGAGTTTCTTCCCGTCAAGCATTTTTGTGAGGAGTCCAACCTCTCCCGAGAGATCTGGCAGCCAAAATCCAGAAACCAAATGTTTAAGAGCTTCCTTCGCCTCCTCAGTCGCCTTGGCTGTTCTGGAGGCGAGGCTGCTTTTGTTTGTGTCCAGGGTGACTTCTTGTGGAGGGCAGCAAGTCCCCTGGCTATGGGGCTGTATTTCCCAGGCCTCTTTGGGCTGTCAAAAGGAAGCATTGGCATATTTCATGGCTATCAGCTGAGGCCAGGGCTTTCTCTCTGACTACGGATGGCCTCCCCAGGACTGATTCTCCTTTGATTTCTTGCTCGTTGCTTGCTGTTGAGTGCCTCTTCTTACAGAGCAGGCTTGAAGGGCCACATGAACCTGGAGGGGTTTTCACACAGCACTACACTGTGCTAAAGTATCCTCCCAGGGAGGCATGTGCAATGAACTGCTGAGCGGGGTTTAAACAATGGCCTCGCCAATGCAGGGAATGGAAGCTGGCCAATATCTCTAGAAGACAGCTTTACTATGAAGAGGGAAAGTTTCCCATTTTGCTTCCCAGGACACCACAGGGGAAAGAAACCATCCCTGCCAAGGGCAGCCAGCCCGCCCCAGTGCCAGCTCTGGGGCAGGGACACAGCAGGGCTGGTTCTTGTTTTGGCTCCTCTATTGAGCTGGGAGACCACCACCATGCTGACTAAGGGTAAACCTCACCAGCTCTGAAACTGCTGGATTCACCATAAAACTGAAATGCCCAATGCTTCTAAATTTGCTGAACATCACAAACAAAGCCTTTTATCACGAGTTTTGTGATTTCTGTTACTTCGTGGTTTTGACCCTGCCTGCTTTAACCTTTTGATGCAATTCGTGACAGCAACAGGCATGGGTGAAATCCCAGCCCCACGTACCTCTGATCTTAGGAAAAGATCCATCATGGCACCTGTAGATCTCAGAGGATTTCAAAAGGATCTCAAGGACATTCAACCCTTATATCTGCCTTTCAGGGGGATACACAGAGATGTATAGCATCAACCCAAATGCTCCATGGACACACAAAGGCTGCAGAGACCTGACCCAACAGACCCATATGCCAGCCCACCTGCTTCTGCTGGGAGTGTTGAGCTTTCACAACACAGCCACCACTCCCCTGCTTTCCAGTATATTGGAATACCACTTACCCTTTTACCGGCATTGTCCTTTACCAGCTTGTATAAAGCTGGCAACAAAAATCAGTTGCTTTAACCTCACTGGTCTGACTGCTTATGAGGTCAAAAGTGTCAAATGATTTACATTTAAATTATAGTTAACACAAACTGAAAACTTACCAAGATGATAAAGACATCATTTTTCAAAGTATACGCATTTGTTCCTTACAATTATGTATGTATCTATTCTATGTGTGCCTGTTTGCCTATTATACATGCATGTAAATAATACACATAAATATATCCATGTGTGATGTACAACAACAAAATCTACTTCGTGAACATAAAACATTGCTATAACCTTGCATTGTCATGAGTCCAGTTATTGCAGTGAACTTTAGGAGGACATAAGTTTTGCCACTGCAGGATACTTGAGCAGCTGAGACTGCAGCAAAGTCTCTGCTTGCACGTTTTATTTTCACGGCCCATTATCCAAGGGTCTGCAGTACCCCATTTAGATCTTAACATTGAGTTTTATGGAGGCACTTGTATCTACAGACATTTTGCAGTCAAGTCTCTATACCGAAAGGAACAGAGCTGAAGCTCTTACAAAAACAGTGGACCTTATCCAAGCCACAAGCATGTCTACAGTGTAATATAAGATCTATCTGCTATGCTCTGATATTGGTATTAGAAAATCATCTCCCTGTCATGATTAGAACATAGAAGAAAAGGGGAAATATGGAGAGAATCTTAAGCTGTTTGAAGGGAAGTATTCTGCATTCCCTCTTAAAAGATTTTTGCTTGGCTCAAAGTATTATTTTGTTTTATTTGAAAGTTCTGTTCTCTTTGCCACAGAGATGTTTATTTAACAAGGCTGATGCTTTCTTTTTCTGAAGTTATATTAGCATTGCAGACTGAAGATTTAATGCAAACCATATTTTTATTCAGGCAGTGCTATATCCAAAGTTCATTTCTTGGCATCAGGTATAGCTCTTTTTTGATCTATGGGTCAGATTTTCAACAGATCTTTTATATTGATTTACACCTGCTGACTAGCAGGGCCATCATGTCTAACAAGCTGAGGCCTAAACTAAAGGCCAATATCTCGTTAGTCAACTACATAGACTGTCCAGTCCTGATGTATTTACGTGTTTGCACAGGTCTCAAAAGCAAGGGAAAAGAATAATATGACTCTTTACAATTAAATTAATATTGTGATTTCTCACAGATATATACTGAACCAGATGCTACAGGGTTTTTTTCTCCTGTTAGTAATAGCTGATTTCAGCGACACGGTATAATTCCAAAAGCAGAACCTCACTCATTAAGCATGAGTAGGGTGACCAGCACTGCATATGACACAGACAGTCCCTGCCCAAAATGCTTATGATCTCAACAAGACAGTCACAGAGCAGACAGTGAAAAACATGATGAAGGAGCTGGCTTAAGGGAAGAACAGCTATAAATTATTATAATAATAACAATTAGATTAGTTTTCTATAATTACACAAGAGACCGTTACCTGTTTGATGATACAGCAAGCATTGGTTTGTTCTCTGGTCAGAAAACAAGTTAGTGACAAAAGAGTATCCTAGCTGTCTTTCCTGGCTCGTAATGCCAATGGTATCTATCTGTTCAGCAGTTGACTTAATAAAGTCATCTGGCTTTTTGAAACAAGCAGGAGGGGAGGGCAGGAGCTTGATGGGTGACCTCAATTCGCTGATCTACAAGGCCAGTTTTTTAGACTCCACTTTTATAAATGCTGCAATTATCTTCTGAACATAATTCCAGTTACAATTCTGATTGGAAAATGGAGCTGCTTAGGAGAGCTTACAAGATGACATCTGTTCAACAACAGGCATCTGTGCCAGAACAACAAAACAGGGCTGCCCAATGCAGGGTGCTCAAGTGACATTCATGCACAGACCAATGTCTGTATGGCAGCACACCATGAACTAATACTGCTTCTTCTTCCAGCAAAAATTGTTTGCAATCCAGACCAAGTTGCACTCTGTCCCACCTCATAAGGCATCCAACTTCATAGAATCAGAATAGTTAGGGTTGGAAAGGACCTTAAGATCATTCAGTTCTAACCCCTGCCATGGGCAGGGCCACCTCACACTAAACCGTATCACCCAAGGCTCTGTCCAACTTGGCCTTTAACACTGCCAGGGATGGAGCATTCACAACTTCCCTGGGCAACCAATTCCAGTACCTCACCACCCTCAGCAAAGAACTTCCTCCTTATATCCAATCTAAACTTCCCCTGTTTAAGATTTAACCCATTACCCCTTGTCCTATCACTACAGTCCCTAATGAATAGTCCCTCCCCAGTATCCCTATAGCCCCCCTTTAGATACTGGAAGGCTGCTAGGAGGTCTCTACGCAACCTTCTCTTCTCCAGGCTGAACAGCCCCAACTTTCTCAGCCTGTCTTCATATGGGAGGTGCTCCAGTCCCCTGATCATCCTCGTGGCCTCCTCTGGGCTTGTTCCAACAGTTCCATGTTCCTTTTATATTGAGGGCACCAGAACTGCACACAATACTCCAAGTGAGGTCTCACGAGAGCAGAGCAGAGGGGCAGGATCACCTCCTTTGACCTGCTGGTCACGTTCCTTTTGATGCAGCCCTGAATATGGTTTGCTTTCTGTCATTAAGGAACGCTTTTAAAAGCACCTTATGAAAGAAATCTCCTTGACTGTGATGTCCAGCATTTCCTTAAGCAAAATGAGCTCTGCAGATTGCTATCCCCATGCCAGAGGGGCTTTTACAACTAGTTTTCAAGTATCTTTTGCTGAATCTTTGGACTTATTTTTTCCCCTTTTATTAAGAGATGACTACTGACGGAGTTGATTTCTCTGCTACCCCATCTCAATCCTACCCTTCCAGCCTGCACTTGCAATGTCCCTGTCTGGGTACCATCAGCAAGCCCACTAGTTACACACAGAATAGTAGAATCAGCTAGGCTGGAAAAGACCTTTAAGAAAATCCAAACATTATCCCAGGACTTCCCCATCCACCACTAAACCATGTCACTAAAAGCCTCATCTACATGTTTTTTGAACACTTTCAGAGGTGGTGATACCATCACTTCCCTGGGAAGCCTGTTCCATTACCTGAATGGGTCTATTTTCTCCATTTAGGCGAAGATGGAGCAAGAAACCCTTCCAGCCTAATTTTGCTCCTTGTGTTGTCTGTTGGGCTGCTTAGTGACTTACAGACATCTCCCACTGAATTTTATCATACTTTTGACTGTTCCTGAGGTTTTTCCCACCAGGGTTTTACAATTCCTGTCTTTTTTCTCCACTCCTGTCTCTCTGTTTCAGGGTAAAGTTCTGGTTAACAGCTGTGGATGAGAATCTGCATCTAATGACTCATATATGCCAGCAAACTGGTCAGTTCTGCACGTAAACAGGTATTGCAAACCATTGCAGTATGCACCCTAAGTAAAATGAAAACTATTCTCCTCTCCCCATCTTTCCTCCTCCATCCCCTGGCTCTTTCATTTCATTTCCTTTTCTGCTTGGTGATCATCCAACTAGGTAAGGACAGAGCTGTGGGACCAGTCTTTAACTCAATGTCCATGCTGTTTACGTGCTGCTGCTTCACTTTAACAACTGTCATGAAAAGGTCTGTTTGCTGTCATTCCCTTACTATTTACCATGAGCACTTCAACTGGCCTTAATTGGGACCAGATCCCATTACAGTGGGCTCTGTGTGAACATCTACAAACAGGACTGAAAGAATTTGAAATCTCTGCCAACCTGAATGCAAAGTCATCTGCTGCCAACAAGTTGTGAATTTCAGATGGCAGTGGTCTGGTTTGCAGGTAGATGTGGGCACATCCCCTTCCTACCACCTAACCAACCCTGCCAATACTACTCCCTCCAAATCCTGGGGCAGAATCTCCTGTGCAGGGAGAGCCCAAGAAGATGGGGTCTCTCTGAATCATACCTCTGCAAGAGACTGTAGGTTATCTGTGGACCTGAACTTCAGATGAGTTTCATGTCAGCCACCAGATTCACTAAACTTTTTGGGCTGGACCATTGCCCAGTTGCCTGCAAGAAACTGGTTATTATATTGTCCCCAACTCAGCCTCAGGAGTCTGGAGTGGAAGTGATTAGACATGTGAACTGTGGTTTGGGAGATGTACTCGCTGCCTGCCAGGGGACGTGCAGACAATCACGTAAAGCAGAAATGCACACACACGCACGCAGCACTGCTCTTACCAAAGGGATGAAACTCCTGTTGCAGCAGCTGTGACTCAGAGCAGCATTTGCATATCCTAGGTGAAGAAAAGGGACCAGGAGCTGAAGAAGGGCAGGATGATGAGGGACCTGCCAACAAGAAAGGCATATTCAGAAGTGGGTGAGGCTTTCCTCACCTGGGACGTGCTGCTCTGCACCTGGGAATGTCTGCCTGGCACAGCCCACTCTCCTCCCTACGTGTAGTATTCCCATGCAGGCTGATACAAGCAAGCAGGAGCTGTGGGATCTGGCTTTACCTTGTCTGGGTGAGGTAAGCCTTCTGGGGTCTGATTTCAGCCACTAGATAATGGCAGTTATCTACACATGTATTTTTACACCATTATACTCAAAGATCAATGTATAATTTCCTCTTTCCCAGGAGTTAGACACTATATGGCTGTTGGCTCTTTAGATTTTCTGTTAAAAGCATAATTGCTGAAACCCTGTGAAGTTTGAAACAAGATCCTGTATAATTTTCACACACCCACACACACACAAAGCAATTTTACTAACTGAAATTAAGGTTATTCCCCTTAGTTAACAGAGCCCATAAAAAGAAGGTTACTACATGAAGTGTAAACAGAGACAGGGGTGGAAATAGCCCCTGTTAGAGGCAGAAATAAATGTCACAGTACTTTTAAGGCAGATCATTCATTTAACAATGAGATCAGGATAAAATGGAGCATCACACTTTCACATGGTGGGAATTCTTTCCTTCCTTACTGCAGTGACAAACACATATGTCCAGCTACAGAAACATGTAACTAAAGGTGCTTATACTGAAAGAATTCATGAGGTGCAATGAAGCATGTTTCATTTCTGTTCCTAAACAAAGGGCCTGAATCCTACTTTCAGCTGGAAATCTCATCACCAGAGATGCCTTTTGAAGAAGGGTCAGGCCCTGCCCTGACAGGGGAGGGAAGGGATAGGGTGGTTTAACTGCCTTAACTAAAGCAGTCTTCTGAGGAAGGACAGGCAAACTCCCATGGAGAGGGCATCTGAGAAGTTTCTTTACGCTGCTGGTGTCTAAAATGCCAGGTCTGGTTGTACGTGTCTGCCCGAGGTGTCCCCACTAGTCTAGCATGTCCCAAGATGAAGCGCCTATGACTTGGCCAAGCTATGGGGTTTGGGGTGACAGAGTTTGCTGGGCAGCTCGGAAGGCTTAAGGACACCTGTAGAAGACCTGAATAGGTTGATCCATCTATGTGTGTCCTTCTGGCCTGGGTACTAGGACGGCTTGCTAGATCCCTTTGTAACAAGGGAAAAGGGGCTTGTGAAGTGCCTCAAGCCTGTAGTCACTGTCAGAAACCACATGGGTCCAACAAAAGGGACTCCAGTGTTACTGCAGACCTCTGTGCTGCAGCAGGTTTCATTCCTGCAGGATAAGCAGTGCTTTGCACATGATGGCAAAGGTTTCTCATCAAGAATGAGTGCTCTGTAATAAGGGTACCATGAGCAGGTTTCAGCGAGTCCACCTCAGCTTTTTAGGTCTTCTACAGAGATACCAGGAGACAAAAGCAATCCTGACATAAACTGGTGTTGTAGAGCTGCTGTGATGAAGGCCTCATAGTCAGGCAGCTTTCAAAGCGCTCTTGTCAAGAAATGTATAGAACAAATGTGAGAAGATGATTGTTTTAGCTACCCTCGAGATTCTGACATGGTAGTAACTGAAAACTGGCTCCTTTATGGCCTCACAGCTCTCCTGGGAGATACTGAAGGGTTTTTAGGTTATAGTCTGTTGTTTTGTTGCAGATGGCTTTCTCAAGATGATCTTACACATCCATGCTGGAGCATTCAATGAAGGTTTTACTATTCCCATATCTCCTTTTCTCTGTGGACACATTCTTTTGCCTCTCAATTTAAGTAGACTAGCTTTATTTCCTCATTGTTAATGCAATCTTTGCTCTAAGGGAATGTTGCAAGGGTTGCAGCTGGCTATTGATTTGTCTAAAAGAAATAGGACAGGTCATTTCTGTTCCTCATAAGCCTCGTGTTCCTTGTCACTCCAGAAGAGATGGAGAATGGAGGACCTCCTGTTTCTTTGTCTTACCATGCCATGTTTCTTCTTGGCTTCCTCCTGTAGCACGTCCTTCCCTTCATTGTGACCACCTTACTTATTTTTGGGGGGTTTTGGTAGTTTCTTCCCTTTCTGTGGGTGGCAGCCCTATCCCTCCCTGTTCTCTTTCTGTTCCTTTCCTTCCTTCCCTTTCTGAGGCCTTTGGGAATAATTTTGGCTGAAGACTTCTACAAGAAGCTCAAAGCCAACCTTAAACTGCAAGAAAAACAATCAAAATATCTCAAGATTAAAAAGGTTGAGACTCATTTAAGGTATGGAAACAACATGGAAAATTGCAGCCAAATGCCCTGAAATTTAGCAGCTCTCCCAGTAATTGGAAAGAAAGGTTTAGAGCCAAAATGTCAGGTCAGTGTGAAAAACAGAAGCAATCCCAGCTCAACCCATCACTGTTTCCATGCAGTTTGATGGAAATGTCTGCTCTGCATGGTCTGATCACCCATCACACACACTGCTTAACTTTACTTGGGAAGCTGAAGCAGAAGGTGTGACAATTCATTTCAGCACATGATCGTTGACATCCTGTACTTATAGTTTTGCTTTGATTTTTTTTCATATAAGACAGTTCTTTCCATCAGACTTTGCTGTTTGCCATGTAGGTACATATTAACCAGTCAAAGCTAATCATGCGGCTTAATTTCTTATCTTGAACATCTATGGTTCTCACATTTCACACATATATACAACAGAAAAGCAAATCCTGCTAAGTATGGGAAAAATACTTCCATTTGCAAGCAACATGCCTGCAGGCCTCCCTGCTAATGCACGTTTTCACCACAATTTCACCACAATTTCTCCACAGGAGGAGAAAAAGATCTAGGGCTGCTTCATTTTTAAATGAACAGATCCTAACAAAGACTGCTCGAGAGCCACAGACAGGTAGGTTGTCAGTCTAAAGGGCACTGTGGTTTGTTAGTGAATGTCTGTCTCTGTGCAAAATGCACATTGTAAAAATAAGACTGTGCACATGGAGTTTTGCCAGCAGATGTTCTGTGCTGTAATAGCACTTGCATGTTGGTGGTCCTCAAGTCTTTCCCATACTCCATCCAAATGTTCAAATCTCAGATCCTGGGCCAAGACTATAGGCTTCTCCCTTACAATGTCCCATGTTCCACCATGCACTGCAGCACTGTACCTTGTTCCCATCCTTTTATCCCATATGCCAAGCTAATGGATTCTGTAATCAGGTCCTCAGCCACACCAGGGAGCAATACCACTCAGTGGATAAAGAACTGGCTGGATGGCCGCACACGAAGAGCTGTGGTCAAAGGTTCAATGTCCGGCTGGAGACCAGTAATGAGTGGTGTCCCTCAGGGGTCAGTGTTGGGACCGGTCTTGTTTAATATCTTTGTTGGTGACATGGACAATGGAATTGAGGGTGCCCTCAGCAAGTTTGCCGATGACACCAAGCTGTGTGGTTCTGTTGATACACTGGAGAGAAGAAATGCCATCCAGAGGGAACTTGACATGCTTGTGAGGTGGGCTGATGCCAACCTCATGAAGTTTAACCATGCCAAGTACAAGGTCCTACACCTGGGTCAGAGCAATCCCAGGCACAGCTACAGGTTGGGCAAAAAGGACTTTCAGAGCAGCCCTGCAGAGAAGGACCTGGGGGTGTTGGTCAATGAGAAAATGAACATGAGTTGGCTTTAGTGTGCACTCACAGCCCAGAAAGCCAAGCGTATCCTGGGCTGCATCAAAAGGAGCATGACCAGCAGGTCAAAGAGGTGATCCTGCCCCTCTACTCTGTTCTTGTGAGACCTCACTTGGAGTATTGTGTGCAGTTCTGGTGCCCTCAGCATAAAAAGGACATGGAACTGTTGGAACATGTCCAGAGGAGGCCACGAGGATGATCAGGGGACTGGAGCACCTCCCATATGAAGACAGGCTGAGAAAGTTGTGGCTGTTCAGCCTGGAGAAGAGAAGGCTGCGTGGAGACCTCATAGCAGCCTTCCAGTATCTGAAGGGGGCCTATAGGGATACTGGGGAGGGATTCTTCATTAGGGACTGTAGTGATAGGACAAGGGGTAATGGGTTAAATCTTAAACAGGGGAAGTTTAGATTGGATATAAGGAAGAAATTCTTTACTGTTAGGGTGGTGAGGTGCTGAAATGGGTTTCCCAGGGAGGTTGTGGATGCTCCATCCCTGGCAGTGTTCAAGGCCAGGTTGGACAGAGCCTTGGGTGATATGGTTTAGTGTGAGGTGTCCCTGGGCATGGCAGGGGGGTTGGAACTTGATGATCTTAAGGTCCTTTCCAACCCTAACTATTCTAAGATTCTATAATTCTATGCTTGACTAACCAGATAGACAGTCACAGGTCACATTCAGGGTGTTATCTCTTCAAGCTAGGGCAAGACCATGGCAGTGTGCTTCAGGTGAGACATCCCTTCTAACCAAGCCTATTGCACAAGCCAACTCTTCACTCACATGCCTTGACATGTGGCTCTGTGTCCCACATGCCACTTTAGGTCCTTTGGCACCTTCCTTCAAACCCTTCTGCACGGTAACCAAGGCTGAGAAAAACTTGATTATGGGGGACAACTATAGAAAAGAGGAAGGTGTGAGGACTGATGTTCAGGATAAAGAAGGAGAAGTCACCAGATTGGAATGCCAAGCAGAGTATCCCAGACAGCAGCCACTGATGCTGGAAGGTGTCCAGAGATGCTCTGGCCAAAGACATGAGTGAAAGCAGACCTGTGGCCACTGCAAACACAGCTTCTGTTGTGATGGCATGGATGGCCAGCTCAGCCAGGGCTGGCAGGAGGCTACTCAGTAGGTTGTGAGTAAACAGAACAATTCAGTCTCTCTAATTCTCTACTAAGCTCCTCTTGCCAAATTGTCATTAAGAGTGGCAATGATTGGCTATCTGTATGCTTAGGAGGAGGTAGCCAGTGCTCTGAGTGACAGCAAGACCTGCTGGGGCATTGCAAACCTGCCATCACCCAGAAATGTTCCCTATAAGGGAGGGGAGATCTAATTGTGCTCCTGCTCTCTTATTCCATTTCCCCCTCAGTGCTGGTTCCTGAAAAGGGATCACATGTGTGTGGAGGTATTATTCTTACTGCATTTTTTTCCAGTGAATAGGTTCCATAAAACTTCCTTTTTTTCCCTCCCTCTCCGCATGACTTTCCTTGAAAAAATCCAATGGTTTTGTCTTCTTAAGTAGCAAAATACTTCATTTTCAATCCTGGAATCCCAAAGAGCAAATTTCCTGACATTATTAAAACAAATATGATAGAAAATAGAGATAAATATGGGGACCGGATCTGCTTTGTCAGGATTACGTTGTTTCTGTCCTAAAATAGCACATATATGATCAGCCTGAGGATATCTGTGAAGATTGAGACCGGCGGTCCACTTAAGCTCTTTCAGAGATGATTACAGCAGTGCTGCTGAAAGCAGGATAGAGAGGTCTAAACTAACAAAAACTCATTTGAGCAAAGAAAGGCATAAAGAGCAACGTGACACAGAGAGTGCTGTTTATTACCAGCGCTGTTCAGGCTAGTCAAGCATTCATATTTATGTGAGGGTGCAATGAAGACGGTGGATTCCTAAATCTGTAAACCAGAACTACAGGGGCAGGGATGGCTGCTGCTGGCATGATGAATCTGTGTCATCCACAGACAATTATCCACCTTATTACAACTTTCAGGATGTCAAAGGGGGGTGTAACAGAGTGCAAAATACATTGTCCATTCAGAACTAATAATAATACAAAGAACAAATGTTGACCTCATGTTTCAAACACCACAGGGAAAACTACTGGTGTCAATAGTGTCCGGTCGATAATGTTTCAAACACTGCACCACAGGGGTAAAAACAAATCCATTATATTTGCTTACAGCACAGTTAATCAGGATCCAAAGAATAATCACTTTCCACCTAAAAAGCCACATCATCTGTGACTGCAAAGACACACAGATGAAACTTTAAGGCTTGTGCTTTCGAGATATTTGGTGATTCCAAGAAAAAGCCAAGAGGACTATGTGATACACAAGAATTTGGTTCATTTAGCCAGTGAAGACACAGCTCATGTTGACAAAGGTATTTGATCAAATTTTCTCCCAGATTGGTCATCTATAAAAATATAATATAATATAATAAATATAATATAATATAAAAATCTGTACAAATGGACCCTTATTGCATGCATATTTCACCTCTCCATATATAGTTTTGCAGGAGATACTGCTATTTTAGTTCATATTATGATTCTTACCTACTCTAGATCAATACAGCAAAGTCAGCAAATATTTGTATTTTAGATCTGCCTTAACCTTGAAGTGCTGGGGAGCATGGAGATGATGCTTCTTGATGTGCTTGGATGCAACCCACATGTGGTCTGACTCCAGTTTAGGTGTGCTGGTCCTTCACTTCAGGCCCTTCAGTTGCCAAAACCAGGGTATGGGAGGGTGACTCTCAGCTGAATTGAAACATCACATAAATCTGTGCTGACAATTTCTGATGGTGTTTTTCTGTGCTGTATGGATCCAGGATGCTTCTGGCTGAAGCCAGGATGGGTGATGCTCAGTGTGATGCTCATCTGAGAGATGCAGATTTTCTCTGCCATAAAGGCAGAGTGAGGGGATCCCTGAGCAAGGGATTGGATTATGTTTTCTTTGTGTTTAGAGGGTCAAATGGTTGTTTGTCCATCAACAATAAACAAGGATATACCCAAGGAATAGCTGACTCCAGGTAATTTCTCTCCATATCAGAAGCAGAAATTGCAAGGCTCAAGCAGCCAATAAATGACATGCAACAGGGTGTGAAGCATTAGAAGATCATTGTTTTTATGCTTTTTAAAATCTACATGTTTGAACTTACCTCAGTTATCAGAACATAACTGGGAGAGGGACTGGAGCAAGCCAGTGACCTGCACTGACCAGAAGACCAGCTCTTGCACAGCAACATCATGACTTGGACACAGTCACTCAAATCAATCTGTTACATGAGGCATCAATATGTCATTGTTTCTTTTGGAATTTGCTCCTCGTACTGTTTATAATGAAGATTACAGAAAGCATATTGTTTTAGCCAGGACACAAGGAATCTGAGATGCTTATTTTTATCATAGTCCTCCCTACAGGTTTGCAATTATTTTTGTTGGCAAAAAGTGAATTAGATTTTCTTTTTAATAAAAGAAGGGAAAAGCCTCTTGCACTTCATATTTTTACTTGCAAAGTGTCAAAATCCCATTGTTCTGTTCTACCTTCCTGCTACATACTGAGTGTTTTTAGTGAAGAAGAGTTGCATCACATCAGATTTCTGGGAGGAAGTGAACTGGAACGCTGGAACAGAATCTGAGCATCCTAACACACTGAACCAACCTCCCAAAAGGATGCGCTCCATAGATCTTCAAATATAAAACAGCCAAATAGTGGACGAAAGACTACCAAACCAATGAACCATAATGTCAAACGCTCTGTTTTAAAGAAAGGAGTTGCCCACACTGTGGTTCTTGACAAGGCATAGGTTTGAAATGACACTGAGCCCCTTCTGAGCAAAAGATTAAATGAGACAGCAGATACAACACAGAAGTTCCATGTGTCTTCAGATGCAGAAAAGTAACCATGAGCTTTTTTCAGCACCTGGACTGTGGTTTCCCCTTGTGTTTATGATCAATAAACTGAAAGGACATCTAAGCTTTAAAAAGCATCAGTACCCACCCGCAACTGTGATTGCACAATCCTGGGGGCAGGCTTTTACTGCAGGTGAAATAGCTTTGCTAGCTGTAACCCTCCCCCCTTTACAACACAGTACCAAGAATTAACTGTTTGCGGCAGTTGAATCTATGTAATGAATAATCTAGTAAATTAAAATCTGTGTAATGAATAACAGCTATAAGTATACACTCAGCAAAATTTCACATAGAGGTAAAGGGCTTAGTCCTTTCAAAGGCAGAGGCAGTGGGAGAGTTGTCATGTTGACAGATGACACAGGGTCAGATGTTTTTCCTGTACACTGTTAAGGTGACTGAGTTGGGAGAAGTGAGAGCAGCTGAGAAGTGTCTCTTTTGGACCTCATCCTGTGTGATTTAGAAGCAGAATTCGTCTCTGCTAAGAGGCACATCAGTCATTTGCATGCAGTGCAGAAACACCTATGCAAGATAATCCATCCCATCCTTAAAGGAGTGTCTAAGAGGAGCTGAATTGTCCTCCCATGTGTTTACTTTCTCTACTGATTACAGAGGGAGAGTATGATTTTAGTTTGTGTTACACATCATATGTTTAGGTAGACAAAATTAGGTTATCTCATCCTTGAGATTCCTTCTATGAAATAAAGGGAGAGATAATCTGAGCACCTTTTATGAGACCATATATTGTAGTGAGACCTAGCAGCTAGCTTGTAAGAGGTGTGTGGAACAGGTGTCTGCTCTGGCTTTTAAAGTCTGAGCATCCCACATGGGGAGAACAGAGTGGAGCCAACCATGTCCTGGTCTGCATGTCCATGGTGAAGAACCACGCTGTGCCAGCTGAAGGGTGCCATCCTTCAGCATTTTGTCAGATCCTGGGCTGTGGCTGGGATTGTGAGGCTGACCACAGCGTAAATTAAAACCCAGGATCCAATTAGCCATGAGTTCCAAGTATTTCATAAAGCAACCGAGCATCTCTTTCATAAAATATGAAGAACAAAGAAAAGCCCTGGTGATGACATTAATCCTTGTCTGTGCCTGAATCACTGCTGCCAAGAAAAAAACAGAATCTACCTGAATGAGGTTGACAGAAATTGGACTGTTTTGTCTTTTTGCAGCAGAGAGGTGTGCAGATTTTATGTGTCTCTGCATGGAAACTGAACTCTACTCTCAACCCCCCCCAGCCTATTTCAGTTGTTCTTCTAAGTGCAATCCTACCCACCTTTCAGGAAAAAGAAGATGAGCTTCTGTTTATCGACCATGGGATAAGCCTCCATGTAGTTGTTGTGGAGGTGCTGGAGTTGCACCACCAACTCACACCTACATGTGCCTCCAGGTACCAACCTCATGCACCCATCTGAGCTTGTGGCTGCTGCAAGGCCAAGTGTCGGATGGGACCAAGGTGAGAAGGGCTGCCTATGGTGCAGTACATCCTGGGAGGGGTCTGTTAGGGAAATCTCCTGCCACATTACATTGAATGTGGCTGGAATTAGGTTGCTGAGAGTCCTTCAGAAACACTTTAATGTCCTTCCTTCTTGCGGGGAGCACAGAATTCCCTTCCCCTCCCACTCTCACTCTATGGCATTTGCACATATGCTTGAGATGAGGGTTTTGTTAGATGCAATCCTTATAAAAAAAACACCCAACAGTGCATGGAGGCTCAGTAAAGTTTAAAAAAGAGAAAAAATAGTAAGCCTTTAACTAGACAAGAACAGAGTAAGACATTCCTGTGTCTTATCTAAGATTGTATATAAACAAGAACATTCTTAATACTTTTTTAACAAAGCAAAGCAATTTGAACAATGGCTCTTTGATATTTGTAATGTGTAATGTTTTAGGGCTGTTTCCAAGCATCATAAAAGATAATTGTTTTGGGGTTTTTTTTTGACAGCAGATTTAGTTTCCAGGTACATTTTGTGTTAATAGCTAATTTGTTTAATATAAGTTTATTAAACATAGGATTCTCTAGTCCACTAGTAAAACCAAACAAGCAACAAAGTAAGTAAAATTAAAACATGGTAAGAATCCAAATGGCAACATTAATACTAAAGATGGACAGGGACTGAAATCTTACACGTAGTAAGATTTATAGTAAAACTCCTTATATTTATAGTAGAACTATAAGTATTTTAATTCCTTTTTTTTTCAATAGAAAAACATTAGAGCAAATATACTGAAATTTTAATTCCTTGATCTAAAATGATTGAAAACCCCTCATACCCCAGACACTATGAGGAAAATTTGGATTTAGAATCATAGAGTCATTTAGGCTGGAAAAGACTAAACCTTAACACTGCTGAGTCCACCACTAAATCTTGTCTCTAAGTGTCACATCTAGATGTCTTTTAAATACCTCCAGGGACAGTGACTCAACCACTTCCCTGGTGAACACCAACCTAATCAGTACAGCTTTTTATACCGAGTGGCCCTACTTTGATTTTGAGAAGGGCCTGATTTTGGCAGGATGAAAAGGGTCTTGCCTGACACAAAAAAAGGAGCAGCACCCTCTGCAGACTGAGCTGGTAGCCAGCATAGTGCCAAAACTGAGTGAATGTGGGGGAATAGGTACCTGATTGCCTGGGCAGAGCAGCTGAGTGCATGTGCAGAAGCTTGTCAGTAGACTGATTAACTGAGTGGTGCTCAACGGTTATTGAGCATCTACAATTACAGAAGTCCTGGTTTATATTTCTTGATCCTTTTTTGCCAAAGGGTCATGCGTAAAACATAGGTGAGTCACTTTGATTGTATCCTTGAAGCAGTCTGATCCTAGAAGGACAGTATGGCAGAGATTATGGATAGAATTAACTGACCAGGATGTGCAAAAACATCTGAGTGTCTGAGAGCTGCACAAAGACACATGGAGTAAACAATCTGTACTGAAGGGTGAGGATGACCAAAGGCTCCAATAAATGCCTGACAATATTAGGTTTGAGTTTTCTTTCCTGAGGTCAGGCTGTTCTTTGTTCTGGCAAATGTATTTAATGATATTAACTTCTAAGTACCCTCGCCACGCACTGCAACAAAGGCCAGGTCATCCTTTGATATTGTATCATGAATGGATACCTCCTTTTTTGACCAGTAAGTAACCTCCCACCCCACCCCAAATAAGTATGAAGTGTTCACCTCTGTGGCAAGAGCTTTTACTATTATTAGTAACTTAGAAAAATTGCTTTTGTTGTGTATTTATGTATATATGCAGACAGAAGGGTGTGAGCAGGTATGTGGATATACTCATGTATGTGCATGCAAGAAAACTCTGGTAAAATTAATTGCCTTGGCTCACAAACCCTTCTGGATCTGTTTACATTCCTGGGGCGAATTCCTTAATATATCTGTAGTTAAAGTGTTCCACAGGCTCTAAATGCATGGCTTTGCTATGCTACCTTCCCTGCACAGGGAATCGCTGAGAACATTTAGTGCCTGCTGAGAATAAACGTGCCCCTGACCCATGCACAACAGCAACATGTTAATACTCTCTGCTAATGCTACTTAATCCTGAGGATAATGGATTTCCTGCATATAATCTTTATATAGCATGGGTAGGGGAATTGTTTGGCTTGGAGAGCAGAGAGGTAGGCAGGAGAAGGAGGAGGGAAGGGAGTGGGAAGTGTTTAAATAGCTTCAGTAAAGGCCTCAGGGCTGATGGGGGACTCCCACTCACATGGGAAGTTATGCTGAGTGTTTGAATTGAGCGGGATTTGGCCCAATGTGTCAGATAATCTGTAGTGTTATGGGCTGGACAGAGCTCGATCAAGATAGCCTTAAGAAGCTGCTGTAGTCTTACAGATGAGGGGTGGGAGATTCCTTCCCCAGCCCTTGAGGCTGTATCAGTACCATTCCCAGTGGCCTTTCAAGGCCAAAATTATTAGCTGAAACACAAAGGTTTGGAAAACAGTAATCTGCCTTGCTCATGCATCACCAGTTTTCTCCCAGCAACCCACATACTGACCTTCTTCCATATGGGTTTGCAAATCAGGGCAGGTCAGCCCCATAAGGACCATGATTTCCTGTGGCCTCAGGTAACTGGAATGTGGACATTGAATGGCTGGTAGGTGTGCAGCACAGGGAAAAGATGCCTATGGGTCCTATCACTACCTGCCCTTGTAAAAAAACCATCTCTGGCTTTCTTGTAGCTCCCTTTAGGCACTAGAAGCTGCCCTAAGGCTTCTCCAGAGCCTTCTCTTCTCCAGCGGGAACAAGCCCAGCTCTATCAGCCTGTTTCCATAGCAGATGTGCTCCAATTCCCTGATCATCTTCGTGGCTCTACTCTAGATTCACTCCAACAGGTCCATGTCCTTCTTAAGTCGGAGGCCCCAGAGCTCAATGCAATACTCCTTTTATCTTGAGTATTTATAAGGCTAAACACTTCTTTACTTGGTGTTGGTTACTGCAGGGAGGGCTCTACAGTATCTCCCCACTCCTTTCTGGTTGCTCCATTCATTGTTGTGTTTGTAGCCACAACTCAAAGTACTTGTGCCATAGGAATAGGAGTTGACTGAGATGATGAATGAACCTGTGGAGGAGTGTCATGATTCAAACCCAGCCCACAGCTAAGCCCAGCACAGTCACTCACTCCCCCCAACCCCATCAAGATAAGGGAGAGAACTGGAAGAGCAGAAGTGAGAAAGCTCATGGGTTGAAGCAAAGACAGTTTAATGGGACAGAAAAGGAAGAAAATAATAATAATGGTAATAATAACAATAGAAGAATTAGAACATGCAGAACAAGTGATGCACAATGCAATTGTTCACCACTAGCCAAACGATGCCCAGCCAGCTCATGAACAGCAGCCCCTGGCTATTTTTCCCTCCCAAGTTCATACATTAAGTATGGTGTCATATGTTATGGAATAACCTTTTGGCCAGTTTGGGTCACTGTCCTGGCTGTTTCCTATCCCAGCTTCTTGTGCACCTCCAACCTCCTTGCTGGCAGGACATGAGAAGCTGAAAAGTTCTTGACTTAGTGTGAGCACTGCTCAACAACAACCGAAATATCGGTGTGTTATCAACATTACTATCATTCTAAATACAAAACACAGCACTGTGGCAGCTACTAGGTATCCCAGACAAAATCAAGACAAGGAGACAGTGCTAACTGCAGCATTGAGTCTCCTCCTTTTGTGACCGATGTCTACTGAATTCACTTTGTACATCTCCAAAATTAGAGCTGTTGTCTTGATACCAAGCAGGAGACAAACTAATACAAACTACTGTTCCTGCTCCTGTTCAGGAGACACTGCTGGCACACTTGGATGAACTTTCTTGCGGGTGTTTATTCAGAGCAGTCATGTGCTTGAGCAAAGATCAGTGATGATTCGTTGTTTCTTCTTAAAAACTCCTGAAAATCAGTTATTGATTAGATTCTCGTGATCACTTGGCATAGATTGCTGTGCTGAGGGAACTCCCACTTGATGAGATTTAGCTGGGAATATGTGAACAGCATCCTGAAGTTAAGCACTTCTTTACTGTACTTTGCTTTCTGCTCAGCAGGTGTTTATGAGAGTTCAGAATGTAAACATGACATTCTGACTTCAAAGAAGACCTATCCAGAAGTACATGGTAACCACTGAGCCATTTGTGTTCATCTGCCATCCTGTCCCTTTGCCACTTTGAAACATGTCTTTATCTCTCCTTTATATTTTAATAGTGGCCATAATAGTAACCACCCAGCTAGATAACCGCCCAGAGGTATGTGCAAGGAGTATGCTGTTCAGTGACGAAACACACAGGGTTGTGCAACTGCAACACTGAGAGGGATGAACAAGATAGCAGAAAAATAAAACTTTATGATGGAGTTAAAATGCCACAACTCAGCTGCAACTTGGACCTGTCACCCCAGGACCCGAGCTGGGAATGGATGAGGGAGGAAACAAGGTCAGATGGACTCCAGTGTGAGCAGAAGCCAGGTTCACATCAATCAGTGTCCCCACCACAATGCAAATACCAGCCCACATCACTTACCCAACCAAACTGCTCAGCTGCACTGTTTCTAGGGCAGCACTGCCCCCAAGGGCTTCATTGCCTGACCAAAGATAACTTTCCTGAAGGACACTGGTGTTTTGAAACCTTAGACAACCACTGTGTCTGCCCACTGCCCTTTGCTGAGAGGCCTGTTGGGAGCAGACACACATTTATTGAGACCTCGCAGGGCATTTCTCAGAAGCTGAAATGTCCGGTAACACGATTCACCATTCTTTAAAGAATCTGCCTCAGGCTGACTCAGTTAAGGGGAAGTTTTACTTCCCCCATGTTATTTTTAACCAAAGACAATGCACATTCTTGTACCCTGTGCTGGCGCTGGTAAGCGTGAGTAGGAGAAAGCAAGTCACAAGTGTTACTTACTAGACTGTTTGATTGTTTGACACCCTTAAAGCTGGGACAGCAAAGCTGCAGCCACAGCTAACTTTCAGGTTTTGCATTCCAGAAGGGGAATGATCAGTTGCACTAATGGCAGGTGGATGGGTGACCGCTGAGTCCCTGAGGACTACCCTGTTTGCTGTGTGTCCCACAAAGGCACAGGATGAGGAAGATGCTTTAGTTTTTAAAGTGTGGGTGTATTTTAGAGTTTAGAAAAGTACAAAGATGGAAAGAAGGAGGGAAGGACAGACAGAATGCAAGATGGAAGGACAGACAGAAAGCAAGATGGAAAGACAGGCAGAAAGAGAGAGAAGGATGGAAGGATGGATGGACACGCACATGGAAGGAAGGAAAGAAGGAATGTAAAGAATTTTGGGAAGCAAACAAACCAGCTGAAGCCTTCACACGAGGCCATGCTGCAGTGTTCACTGGAGTTTCTGTGGCTTCTGATGTCAATGTCATTTCAGAAGTGATAAGACATCCATGTAGGTCTTTAAATATGAATGAGACAAAGTCTGTGTGAAGAGTTTATGCTTCTATCTGCTGCAGCTAGGTAAAGCATACCAACCTGGGAAAGGGTTTGCAGTGTGTTTGCAGTCCAGAAACACCTTCTGCCTTTTCCAACTGTGTCAACTAACCTGATAAATGCCATTCACCCTTATGGTCCTTATCTCACAGTCTAGTTTTGTTGTTCCAGCACCCTCTAAACACAGCTGCAGGGTTGATCTTCTCTGTTTACTGATCCCTGCCCTTTTCTGCCATCCTTCACCCTATCTTTATGCTCCTGCTAGAGCAGGGCAAGCTCAGACAGGACCTTACCATGATACTAGTGGCAGTCCCATCTCTGATGCTTCTCTAGCTCCACACCAGATGCCTGTTTGCTCATGCTTCTTCGACACTAGCACTCTGCAAAATGCTTCTCTTCCTCTTCAACACAGTTTCTACCCAGAGGTCTCCCAGCCTGGAAAGTCTCTGCTAAAGTCTCAGTGATGAGTAACTGGCTAAAATTCAGCAGAGGAAGAGGTCCCTGGATCTCGGGAGACCTGGATCTCTTGATCTTTGAGGGCTGCTTCCTGCCCAGCTGCTGCACAAAGCAACCCCAGCTCCACCAAGCAACTCTGAATCAGGAAAGAAAAAGCAATTTGGAACTTGGAGTCCTCATTTTGTCATCATAAAAGAACCTTTTGATTTGATGTTTAAGGTGATCTTTTGGCACTTCTGTCTGAAATCACAGATTCTTTCCTAAGATAAACTTTGAATTCATTTACATCTGTATTTTCCCATGCACAGTGATTTCTCAGAGGTTTATCTCTGGGCTGTAATCACAACACAGGACACTAGGTTTGCAGCAGGTACACAGTACCTGCAGACTTCCCACAACATGCATACCCATATATACATACTCTTCTCTACCCCACCATTCACACCCCCCCCATTTCTTCTATACACTACAAAGAAAGATATTATTGACATTATTTTTTTATTAATTAACAACAATTAATATTTAATGCCATATTGTTGTGGGGATAGGAGTAACCTTAATAGAACCTTGGTAGACTGCTTGTGGTAGGCTGGATTAGGAGTCTGTGCTAGTGGACACATCCCACCCTTATGGGATTCATGGGGAGACACTACCCTCAGTAATATGGTACAAACAGAATCTTCCTGGCTGCCCTCAAAGAGTAGGACATCTCAGGTAAGGTATGAGAGGAGAGCACAGGCCAGTACCTTAGAGATACCATATCAGATAACACTGGAATCCTTTACATATTCAAACAGGAATAGACCCTGAAATAGGTTTGATCCACCCAACAAGTATTTCAGGCATGCATTTGGGATCCTGCAGGGAACAGCCCAGCCCTCAACAGGTGAGGCCCAATTCGTTTTTAATGGGAAAACGCCTGAGACAGAGTCCCTGGGTGGGAAGCGCTGGAGCCTGAAGAAAACGTTGCACTGAAATGCAAAGGATTGGTCTTGGTGAATAAACACTGTGAGGTCTGATAGACAATTATACACCTGAAAGGAATCACAGAATGGTTTGAGTTGCACAGGACCTTATGATAATCCAGTTCCAGCCCCACTGCCACGGGCAGGGACACCTCACCCTAGACTGTTATATCCAACACGCTGTCAAGACTGGCCTTGAACACTGCCAGGGATGGAGCATTTACCACTTCTTTGGACAACCTGTGCCAGTGCCTCACCACCCTCACAGTAAAGAACTTTTTCCTTCTATCCAATCTAAACCTCTGCTGTTTAAGTTTCAACCCATTACCCCTTGTCCTATCACTACAGTCCTTAATGAAGAGTCCATCCCCAGCATCCCCGTAGGCCCCCTTCGAATACTGGAAGGCTGCTATGAGGTCTCCACGCAGTCTTCTCTTCTCCAGGCTGAACAGCCCCAACTTTCTCAGCCTGTCTTCATATGGGAGGTGCTCCAGTCCCCTAGATTTTGAAATATATTCTAGGAATTTATCTTTTTATTGTATATTTCACAAAAAGCTGGATGTGATATTGCATTCTTACCTCGCTGCAGATAACCAAATTCTCTTGAAGTCTCTTGGAATTTTTTCAGGGAGGGCAAAAAGCCAGGACTTCGTATCACAGCATCATTTCTAGTGCACTACACAGTGTCCACAGAAATTACTTGTTCTAGCATTGCTGGCCTTAGTAGGATGCTCCATGCTATGAGAGACGGTAGCACACGCCTGCAGGTGCTGAGTAGGACTGAGATCAGTTTGCCTTCTATCCAGAGAGCCTGGATAGAACACAAACCTATAGAGGAGGATGAAGAAGAAGGATTTCTTCTTCTCCTGACACAGGTTTCAGTTTCTTTGGGCAGAGCTCTTTAGGAAGGATGAACGCAGCATGGCTGCCAGAACACTTGAGAGAAAGCCTGCTGTAGGCTACGTTTATTTGCTAGGTAACATCTACTGCAGGTAACTTGCAGCCTTGTTACACTTAAGTTTAAACATTTCCCTTCCTGTCACTGAAATTCAATTTACAGGCACATTAATTAATCCTAGCTGGGACTCTCAGTGCAAATTGAGAGACTTGGGGCTATATTTTATATCTTTTATCCTCACAGAGTGTATTTACATTGTAGAAAGGTCAGGCTTCCAAGAACTAACACTGAGGAAGCTTTGCATTTCTGAAGTGCTTGAATAGTACTATTCTAAGCCATTTGCTGCAGGTTTTGTTTCCACAAAAATGACATAATCATCATAAATAGCGTTTATTGTATGGCATTGTTCATGCCGTGGATTCATATGGTAATTCCCTGAAGCATCTGTTCCTCCATATTCATAGGTCCTTTAAAGGATCCCAGTCTACATGTATAGATCTTTGCACCCTAATATTTCCCAAATTCTGCCATAGATGAAGAGTTTATTTCTCATACACGTCAGTGAAATATGGAATACATTAAAGACACCTCAGCTAGATATCCTCTGAGTGATCTTCCAAACTCTGTCCTCTTAAAGGACATTTTGGAGGATGGGATAGAAGGAGGATGTAAAGTACTATGTGAGGAGCTAGGTGCTATTAAGTCTGCAGCTGTCTTGGGAAAATCTGGCATCCAGAAGCAGTGTTGGCAATGATAACACAGAGCCACACTCTCCAGAACCTGGTTAAGTGTTTTTCCTCTCCAACAAACCTTTTTCAGGCATAATTTAGACTGGAACTACTTGCTTATTTAAAAGAAATCAGACTGCTGTGTAGCTGTGGCTGTTATGACACCGTCTTTCAGTGCAACTTCTGATTTACAGCCTTTGGTAGGGTTTGTCTGGTCAGGAAGTTGGTCTGAGCTGGGCCCTGCAGTGCTTTGGTGAAGAAACAAAAGGAAATAAGCCACTTGGCAACTGATAAGCTCCTCAGACGTCAGCTGTTAAAACAGAAGTTTTATGCCAATAACTGAATAATACAATTTGTTGTCCTGGGATTTACAGAGTTTAGCTCTTCTTCGATGGAGTTGGTGCTGTAGTTACGTGTTAGGGTGCAAGGGGAAACTTGGGCTTCAATCAGTTTCAATTCAGTTTTCTATTGGCAGTTTTATATTGTCATTTGTGAATTACAGTAACATCCAGTCACTCAACCAGTCTGGTCACAAGGCCAAGACTTCCCATCCTAACTTACACAGGAGCTCTCCTTTTGAGTGTAAAGGACTTTTAATGCAGGCCAGCTAGAGTGGTAACAACATGAGTTTCATCCAGAGAACATCTGTTTTCCTGTCAACATGCAAAGAAATAGAGCTGGGATGTGAGAACAGGCATATCCTCTTTCTCCGTGCCTGGAGCATCAATAACTTTGTTATAATCTGTTTGAGGATGGAGCATATTCAGGAACTGGAGAAACAAAGAAGGTATTTTCTTGATACAGGCTATCACAACAGATGCACCCCAACTCAGAGAACCCCACTCATTCTGAAGTCAAATATACAGTGTATTACTAATTCTTCAGGCTCTTCAGAAATCCCTTATTTCTCTGTGTTGTGGTTTAAACCCAGCCACACAGCTTGTTCACTCACTTCCCCCCTTCATCCCCCAACTCCTGGAGAGTTGGGGAGGAGAATCAAAAGAATATAGCTCCCACGGGTTGAGATAAGAACAGTTTAATAACTAAGGTATAGCACAAATCACTACTGCTACTACCAATAATAATAACGATAAAGGAAATAACAAGTGAAGAGAATACAACACCTCACCACCTGCTGACCGATAACCCGCCCAACCGAGCACCGACCGATACCTCCTCCAACCCCCAGAGCACTAGCCCTTCTGGGTAACTCTCCGTTACATCCTGGTCATGACGTGCTATGGTATGGAATACTTCTTTGGTTAGTTTGGGTCAGGTGTCCTGTCTCTGCTTCCTCCCGGCTTCCCCTCCTCCCTGACAGAGCATGAGGCTCAGAAAGTCCTTGGCCAGACCAAACATTTGAGCAGTAACTAAAACCATCAGTGCTATCAGCACCATTCACAGGCTGAAAGTCAAAACACAGCACTGCACCAGCTACTAAGAAGGAGAAAAAATGACTGCTACTGCTGAACCCAGGACACTCTGCCATACTCTGTCTTCCTGCTGCTAAAGCAAGGCCTTTCTCCTAATAATGATCCATCAGGAAGAACTGTCTTCATGGGTGTTTCATGTCTTCACTCACTACTATCTATTTTCTGCTGTTCTCTGAAGATGGTGCCAAACAGAACCTTTCACCTTATTCACTTTTGCTCGACTGTTTTTGTACCCAGTGATTGACTGTAATTCTTTGTTGTGAACCCACAGCAGGGATTTCCCATTCAAATCCTGGGCAGGTCCAAGCTTAGCTTCTAATAGCAAAAGTTTTCAGTCCATTAAAGACAAGCTTTTCTCTCATTTTGGGGGGATGTTATAAAGAGCAGCAAAAAAGGAGGTGGCACTGCTATGTCTGTGAGTGAAGGACTATACTCTGCTTGCTGCTGGCACCTGTACAATCCCTATATGACTAAAAAGCCTATATCCTGGTCCACACTCATTGCCTTAAGAATCACTTTTGTTCCCCTTTGTCATGTGCTCATAGAGATTTCTTTCTCTTCTCACCCCAGACCTGCAGCCTTCAAGGAAGTGATTTTCAGAAGTGATTTAGAAGAGTTTATCACTTGAATAATCCGAATCTCTTAGCTCTGAGTTGCATCATGCTGTGCTGCTGTATCAGTATATGCATACTGCATAGATTAGGCATGGCTCTGGTATGAGGAAGCTGATGCATTAATCAAGATTTGTCATAGCCACCCTTGATGACAAAAGAGTCTCACCTTGCCCAGAGGAGCAAGATGAGTCATCAAATGTGATGACTTCACTCTACCCACACATGAGGCAGTGTTAAGTAGTCACATGTCTTTTCCTTGTGTGTTGGATGACAGTTCGAAAGGTGAAATACCTCCCATATGAGTTCAGGGGAGTACAGGGAGTTTTAAAGCAGAAGAGAGAAGAAACTTAAAGAGATTCATAGGAACCACTTAGCAGGAGGAGGAAGAGATGAGCATTGTTTTATCCAGACAAAGAGCCAATATTAAAGAAGGCGAAAGGCACATGAGAATTCGGAGAACTCTCATGGAAGACATGACCTGAAGAACCCAGTTTTTTATTTGGGTCTCAATTTGTGGTTTTCATCATAGAATCACAGAATCATAGAATCAGCCAGGCTAGAAAAGACCTTTAAGGTGATTAAGTCCAACCTCTACCCCAGCACCGCCAAGACCACCACTAACCCATGTCACTGACAGCCTCACCTACATGGTTTTTGAACACTTCCAGGGACAGTGATTCCAACACTGCCCCTGGAAGTCAATCAGCCAGCACCTTCAGGTCCTTTTCCATGAGCAGCTTTCCAACCACCTTTCCCCAAGCCTGGAGCATTGCAGGGGGTTGTTGACTCAAGTGCAGGACTCCACACTTTGTCTTGTCAAACCTCATACAATTGACCTCAGCCCATCAATCCTGCCTGTCCAGAGCCCTCTGTGGATGCTTTCCTACCCTACAGCAGAGGAGGGTATCATACCTATATGTGAGGAGAAATGATGAATTTAGAAACCTAGTGTGACATTCCTGTGTGTTAGTGCATGTGCATGTATGTGTTGCATATGCCCCTTGTGCACCTCCCAGAGTGGCAATGGTGATAAATGCTATACTGAACATACAGGATAATTGGCACGCTCCTCACCAGGCACAGGAGGTGGTGTATGTACAGATACTAAGTTTATATTAGGCCTTTACAGATGTGTCTGGAGTCCAAGGCAAGCCTAGTGCTGGATTTCTGCTGAGAATCCAATTAAAACTGAGGCCTGAGGATGCCTTGGGTCTGCTGAGGGTCTGATCTGGGGAATAGGATGAGAAAAATGAGACCTAAAAATGCTTTTCAGGTGGTTAACAGGAGTAGCCACCTCCAGACTGCTGTTCTTGGACTTCTAGTCCTTGTAGGTGGAAATGCACAGTAGGGATTGACATTGCCAGGAACTGGAAACTTGTAGCCTGATGGATCAGTTTTTCCCCATGTCTGGTTTCAGCTTTCCAGAAACAAAGTGATGAAAAGAAGCAAGGAGGAAAGTGCAGGCAAAGTTGAAGGTTAGCAGATTATAAACCTTGCTATGTTTGGTAAACTCCAGGCTGAGCTGTGCAGTGTTAGGAAAGTGAAGTCAAATTTTAACCCAGACAAAAAGCACAGTGGTGAATCAGCAAACAATTCCCTAAAATCGTGTCCCTGTGAGCACGTCCAGCTGAAACACCCCTGCAAGCACGTCCATCGTGTCTCAGAGGGCTGGGTGATACCTTTTCCTGGGACACATACCTTTCATGTGATATTTCTGAGTTCAGTGCTAAAAGAAGAACAATGCTGCCCGGCATGTTCCAACCTGTGTGAGCTCTGAACGTCTCATTGCCTCTGATGAGCTCTCCTATTTCATCCTCCCTTTCCCCTTCTTGACTGTGTGAATTAATATCTCTGTCCATATAAGGTGCTTCTGCTCATATCCATTGACTAAAGGTAGGGGTGTGCTTTGTTGCCATGTGAACATGTTGATATGTTCCTGGAAGAGAATGCCTTTTCTTGAAATGCATATAAAAAGAGAACCTGTCTCCAGGCAAGGCAAGCTATGAATGAACACTTCCTAGACACAGCAAATCAGATACGTGCCCATAGTACCCGGTTCTGCCGTGAGCACTGTGTATCAGAGGATTTCAGGAGAGGTTACAGTGTGAGGACATCTATTTGGAAAACCTTAGTGGGAAATCAGTGGGAAGTTATGACACTGGGAATTTACAGTCCTGACCCTTGGCTGTTGCAGCCATCCAGCCATTCTCCACTGACAGCAATACAGTCTGTGTGCTTATCTCACCTGCAATCATATGACTGAAGGTTCCCACCAGAAGTAATTACAATTAGTTCAGCAGCTAAGCACAAAAGGTGAATTGGTTGCAGAAGCATTAGCTGAATGTAGATAGAAATGTACCAAGTTGTTACTAGCTTATCAGCAATCACTGAATAGGGTAACACGTTGGTGGTTCAACCACTGTCTTTTACCAGCCACCAGGTTGATGCTACACACTCATTGTCTGAGCACCCGAAGGGTCCCCACAGTTACAACCTGGAGTTTCTCTGTGCCCTTGGGCCAGGTTCTCCCCTCACTGCTGGTCCTCTCACTTCCTCCTGCAGGTTTTACTATGGGAAAGGAGAATGAATGATCAGTCGTTCACCATCCCTGCACAGAAGTGTAGCCTCCCCTTCTGCATTCAAGTCCCAAGGATCAAGCAAGCTGCAGCACTGCAAGAGTGACTTGTGCACCATCACCCTCTCTTCAGATGCTCTATAGATTTCCTTGCATCAGTGTCTAGCTTGGACAAACACAACAGACCTGGGAGCCTCCACAGTAACCAGCAGCTGCAGCCACTTGGGATGAGAACTGGACACCTGGACAATACCTTGGCAGAGAATATGGTATTTTATAGGGGAGCACTTCGCACCTGCAGAAGGCTGGTTCCCTTGATTGCTTGAAGCCTCATGGAAAATGCTGAAGAAAACTTTGCATCAAGGGATGACTTTAGCTTTCTTATGAAACTTGTTTTTTTCTAAGACCAAGGTCTTCAGTCTGATCAATGACTTTGTATGGTTTTTGGGTGCTCAACAGGAAGCTTTTGGGTGCTATGGAAGAGCAATCTATGCAAGAAGACCATTAGCCTCTCATTGGGGTCACAGGTTTTCTCGGCACATTCTGTGGAGGCTGAATACTGTTTATGCTACAGAGCATGGACCTCTGCTTTTCTTTATTGTTCTGTTCTCTGTGACTTGAGTTAGAATTGTAGAATCATAGAATAGTTAGTGTTGGAAGGGACCTTAAGATCATTCAGTTCCAACCCCCCTGCCAGGGGCTGGGACACCTCACACTAGACCATGCCATCCCAGGCTCTGTCCAACCTGGCCTCGAACACCACCAGGGATGGAGCTTTCACAGCTTCCCTGCGCAACCCATTCCAGTGCCTCATGACCTTTATAGAAAAGAACTTCTTCCTTATATCCAATCTAAGCTTCTCCTGTTTAAGTTTTAACCCTTTACCTCTCGTACTATCACTACAGTCCCTACCCCTCAGTTTCTACCCTACCTCTGCCAAATGGAAAGTGGAAAATGGTTGACCCCTTTTTTTGGTGACATCTTTCCCTCTTGCTTACTCCTTTCTTTTGCCTCCTTCACTTCACTGCATAGAAGTAGCAGAGTTAAAGACCTGGTAACATAAAAATGTTGTTCCCTCTTCTTTTACTAGGGAGATGGGGCTTTTCAGGCAGCTTAACAAATAGCATTATGAACCTAAGGCTGGTTTTGCAATAGGTGGCTTTAATTTAGACTGGCTTTAATTTAGGCTGGAAAGAGAGGGAAATTCCAGAATCAATGCTAGGAAACTAATAACATCATTGCCAGGTCAAGAGAATTACTTCTCTCAACAGCAATGGCAAAATTTGTCCTGCAGAGCTCCACTTCTGTTGTTTCTGGCTGTCTGTGGTCAGACTCTTTCAGTTTACAGGAAGAACGTGTTCATCAAGCCATCCTTCCTTTCCCAGTACCACTCCTTTAAACTCTGCCATTCAGCTTTCAGGTTCAGTCAACATCACTAGGAGTAAAGACTGTAGAAGCATTGCTGCCCTTTCCTGGCCCTGGCTTTTACTTTGAGTGTGTTCAGGGCCATGTTCACAGTCTAATTGTCTGCTGGAGGTGATGTAGGTGAGTGGGGGCTCTGGGGCAAAGGTGGGAGGACAGAAGTCAGTTAAACAGAGCAGATGTAGCATTGCTTCTGGGCAAAGAGGATTTAAACCTGGCAAAGCATGTTCCTTATCAGTAGTGAGAGGAGGGGATTATGAATATGCACAAAGCTTTGCCACCGTGAACTTTTTGAACAGTTCCTTTAGGAGCTGTATTTTGAACACACACAGAGAAAAGCAACCAAACACAATGAGAACCTGCGGGGAGAGATGAAACACAAGAAAGAATCAGTGATAGGTGAGAAGGGGCATGGAGAGATCAGTACATCCCTTGTACAGAAAGAACCACGTAAAAAGATAACAGTGCTTTATATTGCCTTAATAACACACTTTTATAGCTGTCTAAGATCTGCATACTCAGCTGATTTACCATTGCAGTGCTCATAGACCACATTGCTTCAGGTTACATGTGAACAGGTACAGTTGACTTGCTCACAGTCACACATGTAGCAATGACAAAACTGGGAAAAACAGCCCTAAATCATCCCCTATAAAAAGCACCTAATCCAAAATGCCCTCTACAACAAGATTTGTTCACCTCCTTGCTCCTCTCCCAGTAAATGGAAGCACTTGCATAGAGCACAGGGAAGATGTATAGGCCACAAAACCTCCAGAGATCCAGTTTTTCCTGTGGTTCCACGTGAGCAGGTGGGATGGAAAGGAAGCAGGAGAGGTTTAGGGAGCATACAAAGGGTAAAGTGATACCAGGGTGGCATGGAGATGCATGCCTGCAGAACAGCACTGAAGCTGGGAGCATGCCAGACTACTTGGTGGGAGGGACTGTACTAAAAGGGTTGAATACTTTTTTCCTCTAGAAACACCTGAATTTTCCTCTCTAGGTGCCAAAGAATGTTGGGTAAGGCTGCTTATAGTCAGAATGGTCACAAGCAAGAAGTCCCAGTAATTTGAGAGAACAAGTGTATTGAATCTCCTTGCCAGTAGTTACCCATTAGATGAAAGTAAAAAGCCAAAACCAGGCAGGTATTGCGAGGGAGGAATAAATAGTTAAACAAGCAGAATGATAAACATCTGAGTTACTTATTAACTTCTGCCTTCTGTAACCCCAGCAGTCCTTAAGTTGGTTTACTCGGAGATCAAAACACAGAGCTGTGCCAAAAAGTCCTCAACCTTTGATAACACTTACTACATCTCTCCTCTCAACACGTGTCCCTGGGCGGAGACAGTGAGGACAGCACTGCCCTCTACTGATGGGTTCTCTGTTATTTCAATGCCTGCAACATTGGAGTACAGGTGGGTCAAAGAGAAATCTACACAGATGGAAATAGAACCTCTTCTTTGTGTGTCAACTGCCACAGGTTGAGAGAGAAGAGGAGGAATAATCGACTTGCTCTGTGTGCACATCCTCAAGCATCTGCTCCAGGATGTTCATTACAGATTGGATACTGGAGCAGCTGAGCCTTTGATCTTGACACTCCAGGGACACACTTATGATCTCAGGGCAAAATAGGGGCTGGAAGGAAAAGAGGGGACTTAAATGTTCCAGGAGCAACCACAGTGAAAGCAATGCAGCATGCTTGGCAGGGTGGAAAACAGACTGATGCTCATCTGCTCATCACCCTTTTCTTAAAGGGTGATTTCAGATATGTTCTTGCATCTGGTGTGGCTTGTTTGTCTTCCTGCACTTGGCTCCATCCATTCTGGAGTGTCCCCTCAAGCAATGTCTCTCCCTTGCTGCCATTCTTGATGTTGTTACTTGTTATTGCATCCTGTCACTTGGTTTAACTGAGAACATGCTGGTTGCCATCTTCAGGAAAGACTAAGTAAGGTGGCAATAATCACTGCAATTGGGGTTCAGCTGAGCTGCCCTAGAAGCTGGTTCTTCTTTATGATGGCTGACTGGAGCATACTGAGGGATGTGAGAAAACTCCTGAAGATATGTGTCTTTGGAGAGCGACAGAGCTGTCTGAAGAGGGACAGCTCTGCCCTGTGATGCACATGAAGCTCTTCCTAAGTTTAATACCTGTGTTTTTAACTAATATAGCTTATGCATAATGAAAGTTGCCCTGGCAAGCAACTCAGCCTTCAACACCCCAATCTTTGCTTCATTCAGAGGAGGTAAATATGAAGAAATGAGCAGAAGCACTCAGCACCATCAGTATGGATGGACACAGGCTCACAGGAGGAACAGGGTGTCCAGTGCTGGTGAGGGCCCAGCAGACAGAGAGTCGATGATGGACCACAATAACCTAAGCCAAGGAAAGCGTAGCTGTGCCTCTGGGGATAAAGGCTGCCCTGTGAATAGAGCCTGAAAGGATGCAAGTCTGGTTTGTGTTCTGTCTTCCTTCTGCTCAGCCTCTAATAATACCCCTAGTTGCTAAGCCAAAAACAACAATAACCATATAAAAATACCAACTCTTGTTCATCACCATCAGCTGTCACAGAAGTCAGAAAATGTCCATTTTCTGGGACCAGCTTGTTCTGCTTCTTGACCTGCCTTTGCTATGCTCAGCTTTAGTGTTTTTCCTTAACAATTCCACAGTAAGGCTTTATTTTCCAGGCCCCAAACAAACAGCAGGGAGCATGCTGAACAATAGGAGGCTTTGGCAGCACACAGGTTCCTCCTCTGTGCCAGAAAAGCTTCTCTGATGGCCCTGAGTTCCTCTTTACCCCCCTCTGCCAGGGGCTGACATCAGGGAAAGAGAAAATACAATTGAATGCCATCAAAAGTAATGTCCTGTTTATTTTCCTGCTAACAGAATTATTTTCAGGACATTTCAGAAATGGGAGCAAGGGGAGGGGTGGGAAGATCAGAACAAGCACAAGTTTGGATTTCATGAGCTGTTAGCAGAGAAGAACCTAGAATCAGCACCAAAATGCAGGTCAGGGACAGGATAAATGAAGCTGTACATATGTCATGTGTCCTTGCTTACCCTTCTGGGAGAAGACCATAAAGAGCTGGAGAGGTTTCTGCTCCAGAAGCAAGATGACGTGATCTGTTAACTATGTTTGTGACCATACTCCAGTTTAGTTATTACTGTGTGGGACAGCCTCTCCAGAGCAGTACTAGCACCAGCATGGATTTGTCAGGGGAATAAAAGTGGATTTGGGCTCCTCATGAGCGGTGGCTGCTGATGTTTGCCCTTGTGTCAAATGATGTGGTTGTGCAGCGGCACAGCCTCTTCCTTGCTCTTCCTAGGGTTAAGTTAAAGAAAATGGGAGAGTGAGGCTGGCATGCCTGTTTTCTGAAAGGGACAGGTCCTACTCCATCTCTTTTCACCTCTCCTCCTTCCCTACCCATAGTTGCAGCAGTGAAAATGAGGTGGCCTCTGTCCAGGCATGAGTGGAAATCAGAGGCCAAGTATGCTGCTCCTCACCATGTGGTCTCTGGACCACCTCTGCCCACTGCTGCACGAGTGATGTGCCTCTTCTGGTAACCACTACAGGCTACCCTGTTCCCACTGCTCTAATTCAACTCCCATCTCTGCAATTACAACTGCCGTAAGTGACGTGGATCAATAACGAACTGATGAGCCAGAGCCTTTCCCGAGGCTACTGCATGGAGCAGGGGATGAGGAATGGAACAGGGGGCTTCCCAGCTTTCAGTTCACCACCTCCTGCCTAGCCAAGGTCAGTAACAACCCAAAATTAAGTGATGCAAAGGGCTGATTCAGCCAGGACCTCCCACTGGGGCTGCTGCCTGCTCCCAGCTGAGCCCTATATGTCTGCCAGGCTGAGCTGACCACTCTGGAGATGATGGGGAAGGGAAGATATGGGGAGTGGATGGCTGACCTGTTACCTTCTCCTGACATCAGGCTGATATCGACCTTAACTGGGGATGGGGTCATGGGTAGGATGGGGAATTGACCTTTCTCTCACTTCCCCAGGCCAGTTCAGGGGTGTCTTACAACAGCTAAACGTGCTATAAAATGAACAGGCAATTTTCCAAGAGAAGGAGTCCTTTCTGTAGGTAAGAGTGAATGAAACCATGAAACATAATTTCTGTCCTTTAATACAGCACTGAGACCTACACTTCAACTGACCTTTTAACCCAGACAAGCTACTTATCTGTGTACTGTCAACTCCCTTCCTTACCTATTCCCATTTTGGTAGGGACTGCATTCATAGTGCTTTATCTCTCTACAATTATTTTCTAGCATAAATGGGTTTCCATTGTTCCAGTCCAATCACCTAGTGGAAAAGCAAACATGCACGACCCTTGATTTCCATCTCTCTTGCTAGTAAAGGAGAAATGCAAGACCTGGTTTCTGAGCCAAAGTTAACAGTAGATGACCAACACCTGCTCCATGTAGGGGAAGAACAGTGATGGTGATGTGAAAGAACATGGACAGGCTCTACCTGCCCTGGCAGAGTGCCCTTTCCCATTGCCCAGGAGTATGATGGTGGGATTTGGCTTTGAGCTGCCTCAGGTTGGGCCCATACTGATAAATAGAACAAAGCACAGGCTGAAACCTTGTCCCACGGTTGTGTCTTCTGCTTAGTTGCTTATACATGTATTTGCCTGGGTTTGGAGGCCATTCTCATGGGGCAACATGGGTCAAAGTGCAGTCAGATGGGTGGATGTGAGCTATGCTGCCTCATGGCACCAGCACCAGGGAAGGTCCATAGAATCATAGAATGGTTTGGATTGGAAAGGGCCTTAAGAGCATCTGCTTCCAACCTCCCTGCCATGGTCAGGGATGCCTCACACTAGACTGTGTCACCCAAGGCTCTGCCTAACCTGGCCATGAGTACTGTTCACTGCTGTGGACATCACCTTCAGCCCTAATCCAACCCCACTAAAGAAAATGGAAAGGTCTCCTGGTGGCTTCAGAAGTCTCTGTGTCATGTCTTAAACTGAATCCAGGCCAACATGGGATCAGACCAACTTCACATAAGCAGCTTTGGAGTGATGTCAGAGGAGCTATTGATACCAGTTTCAATAGCATCACAGGGTGAGGGCTGCTTGAAAGCCATGTCTGCGTGTCTTATATCAGGTCGATGAACTTGTAACTGTGAGCATGACACAGTCCAGTCAAAGTAAGATTAGAAATGTGGCCCAGACAATGGTTAATGACTGACCTATAGGGCACAAATAAACTACTGCAGTGTGAAATCTGTTAAACCTATGCTTAAAGCAGCCTGCTTGTAGGCTTCCTCCACAGATAAAGATCCTTTCAAAAGGGAATGAGACTTCATAAATCATTAATTTTTCCAAGGAAAATTTACATTTTGCTCTAGTGCTTTTTGTTATATTTTAAAGAAGGTACTTTCTTCTTTTTTCCCACTGCCAAAATTCTTCCACAACTCACAAATGTTCGGAAGGAGGGAACCAAAGATTGGGATAACACATGGAAAAGAAATCAAGCCCAAAAGGTAGGTGGTCATTGGACGTGTAAATATGTGCATATGTTTGAATGTCTCACTTTTTATATACATAAATGGTAGGTGTAAAATAATTTGGAAAATTGGCTTGTAATAGATGCCACTTCTTGACTGTTCTTGGTAGCACAGTGAGCATCTTTTGTCTTGGCTACAGGGCAGACCACAACTCTGATCAAGGCCCAGACCCTCCCGTACTAAGCACTAGACAGAAGTCTGACAAAAGAGTTGAATAGAAAAGATGCCAGGCTATGGCATATCTATACATGCTGTATGGCATTTCTATAAATCCACATCCAGAAAGCGAAATTCACAGAATGAGAGTTCAAGTGATGCCTTTTTTCCCCCGTTCTTTTTCTTCTAGGATGTGACAGAAAATCCTACTGACTGATGCAAACTGCTGTAACTTCAGCCTCTGGAAGTTGGAGCTGACCATCCGCTGAGAACATGACCAAGTAATAATGTGCTGCCTTTATCTCTGCACTGAGCAGGTTTGCAGAGCTGATGAATTTGGTTTGTTTAGGGGATTGGTTTAGGTGTGCTGTATGATTGCACAGGAGATGAGGGTCTGAAAGGCACTGCTATCAAAGGAAGCAAATACCTGAAACACAAAGAACTGAAGCTGCTCGGTACCAGCTGTGAGGCCAACCTTTGCTGTTGCAAACACAGTGATGTTTCTGTCCTTCCTGCAAAATGCAGCTTCTCCCAGAGCATCCAGCTGTTTTGGGAGAAGCTCTTTGCTGATGGGTCCTAAGAAATCTCTGCCTTCTGTCCAGAACTCTGCCTGGTGGCTCAGTTCAACAGGGCCATCCCTTTCCCAAGGCTGCCCAGACATAACCCCAACATTGCAAATCAACAGGAAAACACTGCAGAGCTGCAGTTCACTAGAGATTCCTAAAAGCTTTGGCTGAAAGAGCTCTCTAAAGGTGTCTAATCCAAGTGGGAATTTCCACACCAGCCGTGACTTTGTCTAGCCAAGTCTTGACATCATCCAAGGACAGAGGTGCAATTCCTTTCCTTGGCTGACCTTCCCACCCTCCTAGTGAGACAGTCATTTTCCCTAATGTCGTGTCTGAACTTCCCAAGCTGCAATGCATGGCCATTGTTGCTTCTGCTGCCATTTGATACTATGGAAATGAACTTGTCCCAGCCATCTTCACCTCTCCTTGACACATGGGCAAGGATATAAAAGCCAGACAGTACTTCTCAGCATTTGCATACATTGCTTGCTCTTATTGTAGAAAAGAAGGCACAGGGTATACATGCAGACCAGTTATTAACTAGGACCAAGCCATGTTCTGTGTTCAGTCCGTAGTCCATTCCCTGGCACTGTTTTAGCTCATGGCTTCTGATCTCCTCCCAGAGAATGCTGATGCTCAGCATGAGCCAAGGACTGTTCCCAAAAGACAGTATAGATGAAGCCATCCAGTATCTTTAAGCCACAGAGTACTGTACAAGCATACTCCATGGCACATCCATGCCCTTGGTCACAGGAGTGGGACTTGACCTATTTCATCACATCCTATTTTGATGTTTATATATATATATGTATATAAACATCTCCCAGAACATGCCTACTCTTCAATGCCAGCTGCCGCCTCACCCTTTGCATTCTCCAACATACTCTTCATGCCACCTCTGGGGATACAACATAAACATCCATGTTTGTGTCATAGGAATCCAACTCTGATGGTGCTGGTGCAGTACTCCCCTATTATTTCACATAATATATGTAAGGCTTAGTAATAATCCTTTTTTAGGTCACAGATAGAATATTTGGAGCATATAAGAGATGCCAAGTTAGGTGACAAGCAGCACAAATATGGTCAGTCTGCTGGGAAGAGCTAGTCCACAGCAGTGTGGGTGAGACCACCTCCAGTATGAGGTGTATGAGCAGTGGTGATGTAGCTACAGGAATGAATAGTGGGTTATTCATGGAAGGATGTCCAGAATTGATGAGCTGAGCCTCAGTGTGTTTTCTGTTACCATGAAGGAAGAATTGGGCAAACAACTCAGTCTCTTTCAAGTGCAGGCCAGCATGGTCACTGTAATCATCCTAGCTGCCGCTGAATGCAGGTGATCCAGGGCAGGTTTATTCTTAATGAGGTATACATTCAAGAAGGAAAGTCCATTTACAAACCTCAGGACATCCTTTCCCCACCTGCTCTGGGATTTGCCCACTCATGAGTTATGAGTAAGGACAAGCTACCACACCACTGAAAACAACTGAAAGCTGAACAAAGCAATAGAACCTAGGGCATCTGCCAGCCAGGCTGGTGAATTTTGCCCTGGGATACAGTCCTCCATCACCTGTAGTCAGGAGATAGCAGTCACTGGGCTCAGTGAAGGTCATCACACTCAGAGAGGGGAAAAGAAGAGCAAATAAAAACTCTTCAGCTTGAAAAGAGTGGAAATGGAAGCATTTCCCTCAGTTATATATTTTAATGGTGGCAATCCTGGAGTAATTGATGGTTTAAAAGGTCTTTTCCAAACTAGTTGGTTCTATGATTCTTTCAGCAGAAGAGGTGAAGTGGACCAATTGTTAACTGTAGTGATACCTCAATATTTGAATCTTGGGTACCTAATGAAGTGTTTGGATAGGAAATTTAAAACTGAAGGTAATAGGTGGTCAAATAGCACAACTTTAAACAGTGGAGCCACAGGCCTTGGGGAGGGTTCAGCATCACCATGGGAGACATATCTTTCCTATGTGGGATGAGTGTGCTGCACTCTATCAGTCTCTTTTATTGATCCTTTGGGCTTGGCACAAGCATCTCCTCCCATGAGCTGTGTGGGAGGAAGCTCTGCATCCATTTGGGGGAGTGATGGGGGATGCCATCATGCCCCACCCACTGAGAGCCCTAAGAGTGCCTGAGACGGATGCAGTTCTCCCTGCAGTGAACAGGCAATGGGCTTGGTGCAGCCACCCAGCAGAGCCTGAATTGGGCACCAGGACCCTGCTCAGCACTTTACCAAGTGGTACTCACTGATTCCCATGGGATGCTTGCCTCTGCCTTGGCTCTGGGACATGGCCAAGCATGAGCATATGCACTGCTGGCAGTCAGAAGTCAGATAGGCTTTCTGCTCTCATTAAACCCAGCTAATTAATTTGCACCATTGATTGCTTTCTACAATATAGCTGCCCCTCATTTAACATTTGGGTGCCACAACTGAAAGCAAATAAATCCAAAAGCTATGCAAATTGATTATATTGGTAGCATAACATGTAAGTCCTGTTAGAAACAACTGAGTTGCCTTTATGGTCCACAAAGGACATTTTGATCTGCTATAACTGAAGCTTTTTACATCCACAACTAAAAAGATTCCAGCATTACCACATATGAGAAATCCCAAATGTTTGTCCCTGGTTGGGAAATAAAGTTTCAAAATAATTAGTTTTGTTTTCTATGTTTGTTTTATTTATTTCTTTTTCAAATACAAGCATTTTGAAAGAGTCAGTACAAGAGAAAACACACACATAGCTGGGACCCTCGTCCCTTCTAAAGCAGGAAAGGAAAACTGCACAGATGTAAATCCTCAGGGTGTGAAGCCTTGTAGGACTTCTCCCATGTCGTGCTCCCCATCACTTTCATGGCCAGTGAGCTCCTGCATTTAGGTCTCATCCAGAGACTAAAATAGATAGATTTAGCAAATAAATTCCAAGCCTTATAGCTGTGAAGATAGCAATGTCAGGAGGGAAGAAGCTCTAACCTGCGATGTACACACAATGCTATAAGAGAGCTGTATGCTCCCGAAGCCACTGGATAACTCATGGGAACAGGAAAACAGCACTCTCTAGTGGGGAATTTATTAATATCTATTAGAAAACAAATCGCTGTACTGAATACTCCATGCTGTTGCTTTGTATCTCTGTCCATGTTTATTCTCTCATTGTTATGCATCCCCAGTCACTTGTTGCCCCTCGTGCCCATTAGCCAAGGAGTGAGCTAGTACCTCCAAGGCTGTCCCATTTACTGTTAAACAGCTTGGTCCAGTATCTGTTTCAGGAACCTCTCCCTCTGGCTTGCTGAGTGCATTTGGCATATTGTATGTTCACCCACGCCAGTGTGGCAGGGTGCAGGGAGGACACTTGGGCTAGTGACAGCATCGGTGAGGTGCCACATTAGAACAAAATTGGAGGGCTCCTTTCCTCTCTCCCTTTCTTTGCCACCCAGTGGAAAACTCCCATCTCCATTAAGAATGAGAACTCATTATTGGTGAAACAGAGACACTAATCAGCCATTAGTTGTAACCATTAATGAAAAAACTAATGAGGTGCTGAGATCCCCAGCACTGACTGAAATGAGTTAAGCACATCTCGCTGCTAAGAGACCCATTAATCTGTGTGCATGCTGATGTTTCCCATTCCTTTGCTTATTATAGGAAATAAAAACATTGTTCCAGCTTCATTTACTTGCATCTGCTGGATCTCTCTGCTAAGCTGTGAAACCATGTAGCTGTGAGCCAGATTTGCAACCAGTGACAAACAGCTAAGCTCCCTTGGCCTCCAAGAAGCCCCATAGAGAGAACTATCACAGGTAGAATGGCACAAACACCATGGGAAGCAAATACCATGCACACAAACACAAAACAGTGATTTCTTATTGCTCCTGACTGCTGGTTTAAAGTATCATTCCAGCTCCTACAGCAGCAAGAATTGAAGTGCCACCAGTGCACCTCACTCCCCGTGAAGCAGGCTTTTCACTTTGGATCATGTCATTCCTACTAGCGGTGACCAGTAATGTCACCTGGTTCCACCAGGTTACCTGTGGGATGGATGAATAATTGGGAGTAATAGTAACTGGTGTACATTTGAGCTACAGGTTTATTGCAGGTGCTGTTGGTATTGCCTGCTCTCAGACTTCTGGAAAGGTCTTAGCACCCCTTGAATCCATAGACTTAAGTCTCTATTTTAGTTTGGATGGAGTGGAGTTAACATTCTTCGTAGCAGCCCATATACTGCTGTGTTTGGGACTGGTGGTAAAACACTGTGTTATCCCACACCAGAGTTTTAGCTGTTGCTGAACAACATTTGCAATGTGAAGACCTTCTCTGTGCCTCACTCTGCCCATCCCAGCAACTCACCTGGGGTAAACAAGAGGTTGGGAATGGACACAGCTAGAACAACAGACCCAAATTGCCCGGAAGGTTATTCCATCCCATATAACATCAACCTTGGCAATAACAGGATGGAGGGAGGAGTCTTTCCAAGGTGAATGTTGCTCAGGCATTGTCTGGGCATTGATCTGCTGGTGGGAGGTAGTGAGCGATTGATTGGCTTTACATAACTTGTTTTTTCTTCTTGTTTCACTGATTAAACTCTATCTTGACCCATGAGTTTTCCTGCTTTTGTTCTTCCTGTTCTCTTCCCCTTCCCACACAGGGGAGAGGGGGAAGTGAGCAAGTGGCTGTGTGGGTGCTTGGCTGCAGGCCAGGGTCAAATCACAACCATATGTGTTCCCCAAAGCATCACCAGCCCAACTCACTCCTGGCTCACCTACTTTGACGGACTAAACACATGGTTAAAATGCTGTTTCTTTCCCCAGAGATTTCCAGAAGCTCTATTGCCTTTATTTCTATTTAGCTTGTCTTCACTTTTACTTCTATTTATTTCTATTTCCTCACCTACCTATTCAAATCAAATCCTCAAACAACAGAGCCTGTCAGCCTACAGAGCGTCACAACCAGCTCTTTGATGTTCCCAGTGATGAACCATCGTCTGCCTGTGCCTCCACTCCTGCAGGCACAAGCTTGGTGCCTCATCGATGTCTTGGGGAACTTGCTCACACATACCCACCCTCTGACATGTGAACATAAGGATGTGTTATACAAAGTCTTCCAACGCTCAAAGAAGAAATAGGAGTGGAAATCACTTTTTCCACTGTTTTCTACCACTCAGGCATATGCGCAGGCTGAACATATGCTGTGGCTCCAAACTGGATGTGCTTCAAAGCACAGCTCAAGTGTGGCCAGTCCATTCAAACACCCAGCCCCAGACTGCAGGTTTGGGCTGAGGCAGCAATGTGCAGCTCCCCTGGATGGTGACAGCTTTTTGGGACCAATCCCAGGAAGACAAGGAGGAAAACACAAAATTCCACATGAGATGAGATGCTGTAAGGTATTTTGGAGATTTGGTTGGGGTATCTTTGGAGGATGCCCTTCGAGGCTTGGTTTGGACATCCTTGGAGGATGCCTTTGTAGGCTTGGTATCCTTGGAGGAACATGATGGAGTTGCAGCATTAGTGGCATAGGACGGGATGCTTTTCTTACTGATTTAGTGTCTCTGTGGACAGGGAGATGGCTGGTAGCTGCTGTGTAACTCTGGAGTCTGATTATGTGGAAGGAGTAACTATTCTGGGAGATGTCCTGTCTTAGTAGGAGTGTTAATGTCACAGACACAGACATATTCCCATATGGATGTATTTATATTCTGCCAGCCAAAGGTTACCTTAGAAACTAAGGAGTAAAGCAACACAGTGAATTTCCTATATGAGAAAATTAAACTGAAAGCAGTGAGATTTACTTCTGCATAGAAGTACCTAACCTTGGAGAACTTTTCACATTTCATTTCATATTGCCTGGAGATAACAAGAGGTAATGAGATCTGCTTCCTGAAAGCCTGCAGGAAAGACAAGTGAAAACAGAGTTTTAGAGGTGGCAAAGGACTCCCTTGCCTTTTCATTCGTTGGGTTTAATTGCTATCCTGAATGTGAGCCATCAAAGGAACCTATGCCATGAACTGAAGCCATATTGTTCCCCTGTGGGTACTTTGTTTCTTCATTTGATGGTATAAGCAACGTCCCTTGTCCAGCTCCTGTGGTCAGTCCATCTGTCTGAGTGTTGCTGTTGTCGCTGAATGTCTTAGTGGTCTCGGGAGGTCTTCAGATGGTAATTTATGCAAATTACTGTCCTGATGAAATTATGGCAGACCTGGAAGCTGCATTTCAGTGCACTCCTTGTGCGTGGACCTGAAACCAAAAGTGATTTTTCAACAGCAAGCTGTTCCCTTTATATACAACACTTTGTTTTGCTTTGCTAAGGGTGACAGAGAAGAGAAGGCTGCGTGGAGACCTCAGCAGCATTCCAGTATCTGAAGAGGACCTACAAGGATGCTGGAGAGGGACTCTTCATTAGGGAGTGTAGTGATAGGACAAGGGGTGATGGGCTCAGACTTAAACAGGGGAAGTTCAGGTTAGGTATAAGGAAATTCTTTACTGCAAAGGTGGTGAGATGCTGGAGCAGGGTGCCCAAAGAAGTTGTGAATGCTCCATCCCTGGCAGTGTTCAAGGCCAGGCTGGATGAAGCCTTGGGTGACATGGTTTAATGTGAGGTGTCCCTGCCCATGGCAGGGGGGTTGTAACTGGATGATCTTAAGGTCCTTTCCAACCCAAACGATTCTATGATTCTATGAAATTCTTTGCACCTTCTCTCCACAGTGGCAAGTACGAAGGTACAGAGCCACTGTGAAGGACAGTCCAGTTCAATAGCCACCCCAGGTTAATACTGCTTTCTCTGTTTGGAACAACCCCGTGACCAGCCTGGTTATAAAAGCTCTGGGCAGAAAGGCTTTGGGACCTGGGATGAATGGGATAGCTTCTCAGACTTCTGTGCTTCTGCTTTCCATTCATTTAGACTGGATATAAGGAGGAAGTTCATTACTGTAAGGATGGTGAGGCACTAGAATGGGTTGCCCAGGGAAGTTGTGAATGCTCCATCCCTGGCAGTGTTCAAGGCCAGGTTGGACAGAGCCTTGGGTGATATGGTTTAAGTGTGAGGTGTCCCTGCCCATGACAGTGGGGTTGGAACTGGATGATCTTAAGGTCCTTTCCAACCCTAACTATTCTATGATTTTCAACAAGTGTGATGCTGGCTGGGCTGTATCCATTAATGGTGGTTAATATCTCACTTATGCAACATGTTTAGAGCCTGAGTTTAAAAGTAATATGTGAAGCAGCTCCTGAGGACTTGGTCCTCTGAAGGTCCCACCGGAAAGCAGCTCTTACTGTGACCATTACACCATTGCTTTACCTGAACAGGAGCTTCCTGAGCTCCTTACTGTGACCCTTACACCATTGCCTGTATCTGAATAGGAGCATGCCTGCACTGACTTCATGAGTTTCTACTGCTTATCAGCCAGGTTTGTCACATTTCAATGGGCAACTTGCATCACTGCTAGGCCATCTATCTGACTCATGCCCTTAATGAATGGAAATAGAACACAAGGCAACTGAACAGTTTATGACACCCACAACAAATAACTACATCTCCCCATGTAAAGCTATGGTCATACAGATGAGGTGGTGTGTCATGCTAAAGTGATACCTGATCAAAGACGTCCATCTCCTAGATGGGTTCTTCTAATGGACAGCTTAGGCCATTCATGACTAAAGTGCCTGTGTTATTGTAGCAGCTAAATTAGGCCCTTGAAACAGGGACCTTGGGTGGATCCTCAGCATCTCTCCTATGAAGGGAGCCAGGTCTGTCAAGAGAACAGTGAATTGAATTTCTTCTCAAGTTATGGCTTTTTGAGTCTGCCCTGGTTTCCCTTATACATATCACCTAAATAGAGCATGATCCATCAGGTGACCATACATGCATAAAGCTTAAGCGTTTTATCCAGAGAGTCCTAGAGCTGACATAAACTATACAGTGTAATGCCCATGACCACAAGCTTTCCAGCAGGCTGAAGCATGCTGATGTGACTGAAGAGGTACTGGAATGGGTTACCCAGGGAGGTTGTGAATTCTCCATCCCTGGCAGTGTTCCAGGCCAGGTTGGATGGAGCCTTGGGTGATATGGTTCAGTGTGAGGTGTCCCTGCCCATGGCAGGAGGGTTGGAACTGGATGATCTTAAGGTCCTTTCCAACCCTAACTATTCTATGATTCTGTGACTCTAAGAGTTCATTACACCATTATGTGACAGACGAGGTCCTCGGAGCTAATGTGAGTATTGTGGGAAGAAGTGTGCACAAACGCCTTTATTTTGGTTACAATACAAAAATTTATTTCAATTCATATCATACTGAAATATTAAATAAATAAAAAGTCAAAGAATGATTGAATGAGACTCCCCATCATCAGAGAAAAAGAATTTATTATCATAATCGATTGTGTAGTCAAAGAAAAATAGGAAGAAAATCTGGTCATGGGAGAAAAAAAGTGCTCAAGAGATTTGGCTTTGGTAAAAAACATAACACATATTCCAGGAATGCTTCAGAAACTGCAGTGGTGGCAAATACAGTACAAGAGTCTGAAACCTTGACGCATTGCTAAATGTTTTCCATTGTAGCTCTCTTAGACAAAATAAACCCAGGGAGTTTCCAGCAGGAACAGAGTCTTCCACATTGGCAGTGGGAATTAAGTCTTCCCTCAGCATCACCTGTTGGAATCCCCTTATTCTGAAGGCATTTGAAAAAGCAGCAAAATTGTGGAGGAACTGAGACAAACATCCGACAGAACAGTCAGTTGCCTTAAGGACTCTAGAAAATGTTCCTCTGGAATAGAAATGTGATGGCACAGACTATCCCTCATCCTGCAGCTGGAGAGGTTCACTCTGCTCTCCACATGCTCTGAAAAACGGGCATCAGTGGTACACAGTTACTGCTTGCTCTTGGCAAGAGAATTAGATGGGAATTGCCACTTATTCCATGATGAAGATACTAAATCTGCCCATGATCGTACAAGCCATGTTGGTTTACATCTGCTGTCAGAGGGAGAATATTCAGGGAAAACTGGAAATTTAATTAGGACAGCAAAAGGAAACGTTCAGAACAGCACAGGCTAGAAGACAGCTGATTAATTTACCACTGTCATTGATCCCAAACTGTCACCTGTGATAAAAAAACCCCAGATCAATAGGATCTGGGTACCAAACTACCATGAGAGATACCACTGGGATCTTCCATGGAGCCTTTTTCCTCTTATAGTTGCTTTGCTTGTATTACTGTGATATCTCACCAGAAGCACATTGATTAACAACAACTAAAACAGTGGGAATGCTTAAATCAAACAAACAAACATGGTTCAGGTAGAAATGTTTCACCCTTTCACAAAGGACATGTAGAAGACAGTAAGCCCATTGAATTTGCTGCATCTGTGATATGCAGGTGAGTTCTGCTGGCCACCATACTGGGAAAGGGATTCTTGACACGAGGATCATGAACAGGTCTCAGCATGAAGATGTGAAAATCCTGCCTTTTCCATATTGCAAACCTGAAGGGTTCTGTGTGTACAGCAAAGGAAACCCAGTTCTCTGTGCACATGTTTGGCATCCTTGGCTCTTTATATGTTGCGAGTCCAGTAATACTCATGTGGGCAGTTCATGTTGGCAAGTGGTGCCCAAACTAAGGATATTCTAGGATATTCTTACTGATCATGCCATTGTGCCATGAGTTCCAGTGCCTTTGAGGGGAGCTCACTGTTAGCAATTGGCACGGAAAAACAAGGGGACAAATCTTGGCATGAAGCACATCCCTGGTAGAAGGGCTGTGCTTTCACTGAGCTCGAATACTTATCTGCTTGGTCATACTGCCACAACTGGTGCATGAGAGAGGAGTCATTTAGATCATGATTTCTAAATTGCCACACAGCCCAACCACTGTAATATATTAAAAATGAAATATGCCATACATTAAAAATGAAATATGTCATTTTTTTTTTCCCAAGCCTGATTGAAAGTCCCTTGAAGTCTGTGGCAAGAACTCCCCTGGCCTCACCAGAGGTGAAAATGGGTCAGTAATCCATGAATCCTGTTTTTCATGATATCAAGAAGGATAAAAACCTGTTCTCTCTTCTTCACTACCTGAACTCTCTCCTTGGATTCATACTTTATCTGTCCTTGAGGATTAAAAGCATTGATTCCAGTGAAAATCAGGAGATACAAAATCTCTGCTGTCGGTTCCCTCCTCTCACTGCCTACAGGTACTGACATTAATACACTCCTTCCTCCAGAGATGCACATGATTTTGAAGTCTGGCTTACACTGTAGGATCAGCTTGTGTAGATTGTGTTCTTGTAGACGCTGCTACAGGGCAAAAGATTCCTGGTGTATTAGTAGCTGATATCCCAACCCATGATATTTCTTCCACTTTCAAATAGAGACTTTGTAAAGAGATATCACTTTCTAGAATTGTAAAAAAATAAGAGGAAAAAGTTCCCTTGGAACTTTTGGGATATTTTCCCGTAAAAAAGGTAAAAGTTACCTTTAAAAATGAGTCTTGTTTGTGTTTGCTCAGACACGATATAGGAGCTGTTGCTATTGGTTTTGACTACAAAAGTATACCACATGGAGGCTACACTTTGGTTAATTCCCCCCCCCTTATAAAAAAGTTTAATTTAGGGTTTCTCATCTTAAAAAAAGAAAATCACATCTGTTGCACAATTCGAAAAGGCACATATGAATGACTGAAAGAAAACAGTCCACATTCCAACCTTCAATCGATTAAATAAAAATGAGCATTCCAGAGTTATTTTCCACCAAATAAAAAAGGAATAAAGATTATATATAACCAAACAAGACAAACAAGTGGCTAAAAAGGCCATTTTTTTTGCTGGAGTTTTCAGTATTGTTTTCTGTCTCATTATGGCTGTATAGGAAGCAATATTAAATAATATATGATCGGGCATGATTTGATCCATGTTTATAAACATTATCAATGCAGAATGAGGCAATGGTTGAAATATTTACTACTCCAGGCAACTTCATCATGTTTTTAACTTGACACAGCATGAAACCAAAAGTAGTAACAGCAAACAGCAGAAACAGTTCAAAAAGAAGATCAACAGCAGAAGTGAATTCATTTCTTTGAGGTAATCCTTACTATGATGTTCACAGCTGCCCTAGCAGGTCTCAAGTCCCAGAAGTCGTTTTCACTCTTCTTCAAGGATCTCTTGCCTTACTTGAGGAAAGAATGGACACACAACCAGCAGCTGCTGTGCCCAGGTTTCCCCTAATGGCAACAGGCAGATCTTTCGTCAGTCATTCAGGAATCAAGCTGTAGAGCCTAAGCAGAGATTCATTTATTCCCACAACTGATTGGTAGTTCCCAGCTATCTGTGGATAGGAGATCAAGTGCAGCGTGAAAGCCGGTCCTCGGCAGGCTCCCTGCGGTGAGCATTGCAGCAGTGAGATGCTCCGAATCCACCGCAGATTCACGCGTTCAAACCTGGCTGGAGCCCACATCATCTTCACCGAGCCTTGTTCTGCTGCATGTTGGAAATTGCAGCCTCCACTTCTCCCCATGGCCAGGGTCATCTGCCCTTGAAAAAACTTATTTTTTCAATGGATGCGAGAGTCAGAGTTAAATTGAACTCAAAATCCCCATCATGGACACCTGTCTTGCGGAAAGCCCCGGCTGAAGCGTTGTTTTCCCAGTAGTGATGCCAATGTCCTTTGCTGTCTGCTCCAAAACCATACACATTCACCTAGGAAGTAAGAGGGAACTAGTGTTAGCCTGGGAAGCAATTGGTTTTCATCTGGAATATTGAAGAGACTCTCTAGATTCTCAGTTTATCTATAGGACCAGGGTGGTGTGCTAAGCAATTCTGCTGCATGAGATGATGCAACCACAGAATAATGGCTCAAGGCCTACTCAAGGGACATTACATCCTAAGCTATGTTGAGATCACCACTACACCTGAACTTGCAAAGAAAAGGAAATTTCTATTGTATTTGTTTAGCAATACAAAAAACATACTTCTGTCCCCTGAGTATGATGTTTGACCTCAGGTGATCCAAACACCATAATCCATCACTGTCATTTGAGCATACATGCATGTTACCGAGTACTCTGCATCTGTTCAAAGTGAATGGCAGAGAAGATGGAGGGTGGGAAATGAAGGCTGAGTGAAGGGCAAGGGCATGTTCCTGGCACTTCAGTATGAAATGTCCTGAGTTTTTATCTATATATCCAAACACAGACAGACTTTACCTCATCGCATACATGAAGTGCAAACATCAAAGACAGAAGGCCCGTGGATGGGTATCTTCCATGATGCTCGAGCCAGTTTTCATAGACATATTTCATAAAAACTGGATTATAAACCAGGATCTAGGCAAAATTGGAGAGAAAGACTCATAAATAAATACCCTGGGAAAAACAACAGTGGTAGCATGTCATCCCTAAAGGACATTGGGGTAGGGGAGTGCAGAAGAAAGGAGTAATAGTTATTCCTTGAGAGAAGGTGAAAAGGAAAAATAAAGTCCCATAGTTAAAATGCATTCAGGAACACTTCCCATGTGCAATTACACATGGGAAATGTGAATGAGCACGAATATTGAATTACACATGAATATTCCTTCCTTGGTCTTGATACCCTACCTGTTTACACTAGTGTAAATCCTGGGTGATTCCTACTGAAACCAATAGGTATGAAATGGAAAAAATAAGAGGAAAATTAAGCATTTATCAATCCCTGCAGCATCCTATTGTAATGCAGGTGAGTTGTGGGGAGCTGGAGGCCTGCAGTGTTCAAGACCAGATTGGATGAAGCCTTGGGTGATATAGTTTAGCGTGAGGTGTCCCTGCCCATGGCAGGGGGGTTGGAACTGGATGATCTTAAGGTCCTTTCCAACCCTAACTATTCTATGATTCTATGATTCTAAGTTTAAGATGCCATACCAGATTTAATAGAATCATAGAATCATTTAGGTTGGAAAAGACCCTTAAGATCATTGAGTCCAACTATAACTTCGGTGGGAATGTAGGAGCAACTGCATCTTCTGCACAGTATGTCAAATATATCTTGGTACCTCTGTAGATACAGATCTAAGGAAACCAAGGGTCAGGTGTAAACTTTCAGGTTGTATAGCATCATTTCCCCTGTTTTCCAAACATGCTGTTTTTCGACACATAAATTGCACTTGGTTATCCCCTGGGGAAACGATGAGATCAGCTAATGAACAGAGAGCACTTAAGATCAGACCTGAGTGTACAATAAATCCAAGGACTGGTGGGAGCCCTTGGTTTCAACACCCTTCCCTGAATGAGGAGGTTCTCTCCATGCTGTGTTTGCAATTAAGTGATGGCTTTCAGTGCTATCTCGTTAGCTGCAAGGCTCTTCCTTTAGCAGAGTCAGAGGTTAATTGCTGATACTGTATCTGTGTGTAATCGCTTCTCACAGGGTGTTCTGCATTGCATAGTGTGGGAAGAAATACAAGGCCCTCATCCCCCTGCTCAGAAAACTGCTGCATATCATCAGCCATAGCCTGGGCTGGTGCTACTCGACTGTGACATGAGTTTAACAACCTGCCACAGTGCATCTCACACAGGTTTTGCAGAGGTTACTGTGTTCCTCACAACAGCTAGGGATGTGCTAAGTGATTATTCAATGCCCTGTATAGGTCCACTGTTTGAAGCACAGAAATATGAGCTGATACTGGCTAGAAATCTCATTTGAAGACTTTGGAAAAACCTGGACTCCTTAATGGAGAACATGTGCTTTAACCTGTAATTTCAATGCTCTGGGGCTAATGACATACTTTATCAGCCCTTGAGACATTAGGAGCCTGAGCTCCTTAGAAAATCACCCTCTTCAAAGGCTGAGAGAATTAGATTTGTATTTTGCTGGAAGGTCTACAGAAGAAGAAGTGGTTTTCCCCTCCCTACATAATCTGTCTTGGTTATGTCCTCAAACCATGCAGCTACAAAAAAGTCTTTGCTTGGGGGGTAATGGTCCAACATGACCATTCTGCCCCATGGGAAATCCTGCCTCCAGCAGTAGGACGTGTCTATTAAACCACAGCATAGTTGGGCAATGGTCAATATGCATGACATGGACTCTCTTCTGACTGCTGTAGGGTGGGCAAAAGCTTTTTCCATCTTTCTTCGAGCTTCTCAGAGAAGTGAAATCCCCTGACTGATTGCCTTCTACACATCCACACAATGAAATCAAATGAGTCAGAAGTGTTTTGTTAGCCTTGAGGGAAGTGGCACGGCACAGATCATGTCCACATTGCTCAGTTCTGTCCCTGTGCAAAACAGGGAATATTCCCCGGTCTATGCTACTTGAACATTGCCTGGGAGAGTATTAATTCACCTGGGACAAAACCAGCATTGCCTTGGCCTAAGCCCAGTCTCCAAGCTGTTTAACTGGGTACAGGTAGCTATTACAGCTGTGGGCTATGAGCCTTCCTCAAGAGCCACTGATACCATCATGAATTCTCTCTCCACTGACTTGAAAACATGCAACTTTGTTCAGAGTTCACTTTGCTCCTTGTTATAAAGAACTGGACAAGGAGCGTGAAACATCCTTAGTTTAGTCAAATTACTTAAACCCTCCCCAAAGGCTCTCTCCTCATTAGTATATGAGCTCGAAGTGTCATTACATGAAGTGGGAACAGAGCAAACACTAAGGAAGGTGAGCACTGTTGGCCAGCAGTGCACCTTAAATGTCTTTGAGCAGTCCTAGAGGAAGCAATGCCACCTTCAGAACAGCGGTAATGCAACAGCATAGTCAGAGCATCAGTTTCTTTCCAACCTCAGTTATTCAGTGGTTGATCTATGACCTGAATGGCATACAGGAGCTAAACCTTTAGCTTAGCTGAGCCTTGTAATGTGTGTGGATTTTGGTTGCAGTTTTTATGAGTGTCAAAGGGGTTCCTTGGACTCTTTCAATGTCCCGAAGAGGCAAAAGACCTACAAGAGGATTAACAGAACAAAATCATAAAGTAGCATTGCTCACCTTTTCTTTTTTGACTTTGATTTTCCGTGGAACTGGAACATATGTACTGTTAAAAGAAAAAACAAACACAAACCACCAAGATTAGTAAGAACCCAAGGTATTAATATCTTCATGTATTTCCACAGAAGGAAAGAATATTCTTCAAGCACAGCAATAAATTCGACTTATTTGAAAGTAATAAATACAAGAAGTTGTTGGAAAATGAGGCTGCAATTAATAAATGCAGCATGAGAACTGAGCTGTTGCTGAAGCAGGTTTATAGGAAGTCATTCCATTTTTTAATATCCAAGTTAATTATTGACAGGAGGGCATCAAAGATTCAGTTGCGATATACTGTAAAATCCATACTACTTGAAACGATGACTTCTAACTCTTGGATCATGACTGTTGCAGTATTTGCACTCTAATGAACAGAAGGGTTTTGCGTTTGATTTCATGGCAGAAAAGCCTTTTCCCACCAGGGGGAGACTTTTCCCCTCCTAATCCCTGTAGCTCTTACATGATTTTCAGAGTAGGTGGTAGTAGAGCTCCTCTAATTTCTGTGGCTATTGCAACTCCAGCATTGCCAGTACACAGCCCCTCACCAGCAAGCTATTCCCTTCCTCCCCATGAGGACACTGAAGGCTTTGTGCAGTTCCCAGCATAAGACTTCCAAGTCATACCTTATGACTAGGTTGAAATCACAAGTCATGTCTCAGAAACAAAGTAAGTCTTTTTTTCCCCATATCATGCCCTGTGCATGCTGGCATTGCACAGCTCATCACGAGTGCTGGAAAAAGAGAACCTCCCTGAGTCTGTTTCAAGTGAAAATGTTCTAGTGAACTGGCCTTGTCATTGGAGTATATCCCAAAATATACTCTACATACTCTGTAGATGGGCTGTATTAAATTGCCAAAGTCCTCCATTAGTTCAGTCTAAATGTTTTCACTTGATTTTTTAACAGCAAGGTTCCTGTCATTAGGGTTTTGTTTCTCCTTCAATCACGGATCATCAGCAGTTTGAAACATTAGCCTAAGTCTTCCCAAACCAGTGGTGACCTGGCAATGTCCTCATCTGCTTAGGTACTTCTGAGCATCCCTGGCCTGCAATTGCTGCTCTGGGCTGGACGCAGTGTTAGAGGTGGTGGGTGGGTTCCAGCTCTCCAGAGATGTGACACAAGATGCTAATGGGGAAGAGACACCCATGCAGACTTCTTGATCTGCTCTAAGCAAATTTCCCTTGCATTTGCTTCCCACACCTGACCTTGATTAGCAAAGTCAGTAGGCTTGGTGACCCCATGTCCTTATTGTGGTTATGAAGACAAAAAAGGCTTCTTTGCTGGTAAAATCTCCTCATTATTATATAAATAAACTGCCTATCTTTTCTAATGAGGTGATATGAAGCAAACACTGGGTCCATATTTCACCGACATCTGGCTAAGGTACAATAGATGACCAGAGAATGGTATGCAGTGCTCAAGACAGCATTTGGACACAGCTCTGATCCAACCAGGAGACTACTCCAGCTCTTGCCAGATGATGTTAGTCACTTTAATCATGGGGTATTTAATTTTTCAGAAGCAATATCCAAGTCTTGCTGTCATTTGGCTGTAGAATTTCATACAACCACACAGAAACTAGTGGCACACTGGTTAAGACCAATGGAGACCTGTGTAAAACCTGGGCTACACAGCAGCCAGGGAGTCAGTGACCCAGTAAGTACCATGGGAGCAGGGAAAAGACTGAAGCTTGTGATGAAGGTGGCTACAAGTGGGAAACATGGAAAACACTTTGCAGGGCTCTACTAAAGTCTGCCATCATTACTGGCTGCCTTGTACAGGAGATTTACCCAAGCAGATGATGTAGAACATTCTAAGGAATACCCAAGTTGCTCTTTGCCAAATCAAGCGGAGATACGTGGAATGTTTTTCACTGAGGAGATTCCTGAAAGACTTGCAGAAGGCAAGTTGAAGCAACTGCACTAAATATGAGTGATGAGGACCTGAAGTTTTCTGTCCCACGAGGCTTTTCTTGGTCTTTTCTAAGATAATGCTCAGTCTTAGAGAGACACTTTGAAATCGGACATCCATCACTCAAATGGGACATGTCTGAGAGAATAATTCAGCTACCAATTCAATCTACTATTAAGGCTATCTGCAGTCTGGCTTTCATTTTGAACCGTAAAAATTACTGAATTATAATACTACGGGGAGAAGAATATGATTAATTTACAGGTTTTGAGTCTTAGGAAATTATTGCTTCATTTGAACGGGATACAGAAAATCAACATTGTGTAAAAGTCTAACCAATACAAGATTCTTATCTTGCTTATCTTGGGATAACTTATGTCCTTCTTAACCTAACCTCACTCAGTTGATCCTATGCAGCCTCTGCACAGGGCATAATGTCCACGCAGGTTGGGGTAAGGAGGTATTTCTTCTTTTCTAAAATACTGTATTTTAGATGTTTTTTATTTCATGCCTTCTCCCCTTTGAAAATGGGCAACCAACAATTTCCTTATATACTGTATCTTACATTGTGTGCTTAATGCGTGTTCACAGGTTTCTTCTGCTAGCTTCAAATCATGTGACATTTACTGTTATGATTCGTGTGTTTATGGTTTTCTGGTTTTATTATTCCAGCGTACGCCAGCTTATTCATTATGTAATTTCCTTGCTTTGAATGTGGTATTTCTTTCATATGGTTAAATACTCACACACTAATGGATGCCAGATGCTTACCAAGCCCATGTATACAATCGAATTATAAATATATAATACATCCTGTAGTTCATTAAGCAAAGATGTTTTTCCTTTCCTGTGACTGCCTTGTGGTCAACCAGCTCTATCTTCCTGACAGGCTAAGGGCTCACGCAACTTGCAGTGTAGACCTCAGGTCATAGGAAGAGCCCAGACCTTTCTCCTAGTACAGGGACAGGCAGCAGACCTGCTTAGAAGATGTGTGCCCAGGTGCAGAACCTCCTATACCTAACATAAGTATAGGCAGCAGCAGGTAGCTGAGCTGTAGGAGACAGTGAGGAGGATGCGGAGCATCAGGGAGGCTGAGAAGGAGCTCAACAGCTGGTTCAAAGTGCAGTCTGCAGTGGACCCATGGCCAAACAGATAAGAACTGCCCCACCAGCACACAAAGAAGTGTGTGTGAGGGGCAATAATGCAGAAGAAAGGATGCTTGCAATGGCAAGGACCTGTAGGGGCAAGAGCCTTCCTCCAGAGCCTGGAGTGCCCTTGCAGAACCACTTCACTGCTCTGCAGACTGAAGAGGAAAGACCTGTCATACCAACAGCAACACTGGGTATTGTTTTAGCCAGCTTTCTGAGTGGGCTTAGTTTTCTTCCAAGTTATGAGTAGATCCTGAAGACAGATGTTTTTCAACACAGCTTATGACTGTATATGCGAAGTGGCAAAAAAAAGGTAAAAAGACAATAAACCAGATTCATTACAAGTTAAGAGAATAAGAAGTGAAAAGAATCTAAAACACAAATGCAAAGAGAGAAAAGAATAAAAGAAGTAAAATTCCATTTGTTGTCCCATCAAAAAGTTTTCCTTAAAAACATGAAGCAGAGCTTATTCTCAGTCAACAGGGACTTACTTTCCCAAGTTTTTAATCTTCTGAGACTCTGAAATTGGGAAAAAAAATTGAAATGACTTGAAATAGTTCTCTCTGAATAAAGTAATGTGACCTGATGTGTAGGGTGCCACCAAGCAATCCTGCAAGACTGTGGCTTTACATCCAACAGATAACCTCGTACACGGTACAAATGTCACATATTTCATTCTCTGGATTAGGAAAAGCCAGCTTACAGGAAGGGAGTGAATCTGCTAACAAGGGTCCAGAAGAAACATGCATTTTGTTCACATTATGTGCTGCCATAAATGTATTAAATGGTGAACAGTGAACATTTACTTCTGAAAGCTCTCATAAAGAATTAGAAAATAAATACCAATGTGTCCCATTATTGGCAGTTAGAACATGTGAATTTAAAGCTAAGACACACAGGTGACACGCAAAACAAGTCTTCTCTGCACGTCTCTCTATCACATTCCATCAGGAAAGACAGACCAAACTTCTTTGCCTCAAAGAGTGCATCATCACGTTAAGCTGTTCCTAGAAAGCAAGTGTTCAGGTCTAAACTCTGACCTTAGAGGGTCTGTAAAGCTCCCCTAGGCCTTATTAGAAGCAGGGATTTGCCCAGTGTTATCTCCTAGAGCAACATGAGGTGCTCCCACCCCTTCTGCCTGCCCTTACTCACAAGTTGATGGTGCCTGTGGTGAGTGCGGTGACAACCCAGTGCAGGTCCAGCGTTTTGAAGGGGATCAGGATCATGCTCACGTTTTCTGCCAGCTCTTTGTAGCTCTCAGGGTAAACGAAGTGGTGCGTGGTCTTGCTCCCAACATCCGATTCATAGCCAGCTGTGGGGGCACGGTTCATTCTGCAGCCAAAAAGGAAGAAGGGAAGAGAGTGAAGAAGCAGGACAGGAATTAGGTACAAACATGCGCAACTCTTCCCCAAACAATTTGCCTGGGAAAGGCAGGAAAATGCTCCCATGGCTAAGCAAAGTGCTGTATGCAGGTTCTTCAGACACCCTTGACAGGGGGTAGGGGTCTTCAATGACCATCACCCATGTGGATAAATTAACAGTAAATGAAAGCTCAGCTGCAGTGTGGTTTTCCTTGGACTGAATGGGAGTGTCTACCAAGCAGATGTATCTCTGAGCACTTCCCTGAGTTCCCTTTGCAGTCAGCAGAGAGCTGATCAAAAAGGTGGTGACCATGAGAACTCATTTCCTTTAATCCTAAAGCTGCAGCCTTCAGTAGATAGGAAAACCATTGTCCTGAAGTCTATCAGCTTGACTTTTTGCAGCTTCATCCCCTCCCCAGTCTGGATGGGTATATTTATATGTCTAGGGTAAAGGTAACGAACCATGTAATGTGAGATGAAGCAAATATTCCTTATGGTTCTCTCATTAAAACACATCAAAGCCACAGTGACAAATCCAGGACCTGCTGCTGACACTTCAACTACTCAAATCTTACTTTGCAGTAAGTCCTCCAACTTCAATTCATCTACTTAGGGTAATACTACATACGTGTGGTGTGCTTTAGGTAACCCTAGGGTCACTGCATGGAGATCTGCTCAGGACCCACCAGGGCTCAATCAAAATGAATTGGCCAAACAGGGCTAGCTTATATTGGGTGTATCAGAGAAGAGTGTGTGTTTCTGAACTCAGGGCTGCAGAAATGTCTCTACCCTTGTGTACACTTCCGAATGCAAATCTGGGGACACACCAGCAGTTCCCTTCCTGATGCATTAGCTCCAGACAGGTGGAGATTTGCCTGTTTCTCTGGTGCAATGTAATGCAAATCAGAGATCCCTGACTAACCTTGCATGAATTCATGGTGCTGTTTAACACCATGGTGTAACCCCCAGGCTGGCTCAAACCAGAATGAGTTTCCCTGCAGCCCAGTGGAGTCTTCTGCAGAGACATTAGCACAAATCCTGACAGAAGTGCAGGGAGGACAAGGAAGATGTAGCTGACAAGGTGATGAGGAGCATCATACATTGCCAGACAACATGCAGATCTGGTCACTGATAACGGGAGAGGTAAAATATGATTACCAAGCCTGTTCCAGGCTGTGTTATGGCAGTGTTACCCCACATGAATTAGTTAAGTTTCTTCTAACTTCCACAAGAAGAGTTACTAGCATAGGCAGAATAGCCTACCAGACTGCACGGACTTGTTATTGAGTTAGCCTCTTCCCTGCCAGCCACCCACATTGTATTGTGTAGAAATACTAGCAAAGGAGGAGATGTACTATGTTTTATCTTGAGATTAGTCAGTCTAAGGTTTACAATACGGGGTTTGCTTTCCATCAGGACAAAGCCAAGGGTGGCATCTAGGTTATCTTACTCACAACCTGCCCTCAGGTCTATGTACCTTCCCCACCAACTTTGGTAAAGCTGCCTGTGTGACGTGGTCTAAGGCGCCGCTCACACCCAGTCTCAGCAGGAAGGAATGAGCTGGAACATCCTTCTCTCATGAAAGTAGACAGTTAAACAAAAAGCAGTGGGCTGGAACACGGTGTGTGGAAGGAAAGGAGTCCCCTCAGACTCACTGGCTCTTCTCAGTGCTTGGCTTTATTGCCCAACATGTGGAAGTGAGTATCAGGTCACCAGAGATTTTGTCTGTTGGATTAGCACACAGAGGGGTCACCTCCTCTGGTCACAAATTTCCACAGTGAATCCTAAAGCTTTGTGCCATCCCTTCAGACCAGGTTTGATAAATCCAAAACTGGCAGGGGTCCATTCCAAGTCACAGAGAGTTTCTCCCTTCCCAGGGATGTAGAGCTATGGAAAAGGCAAAGCCTTAGAGCAGAGGCACTGAGTGGGTTACTCTTTGGTTACTACTTACAAATATAGCTTTTTGAGCCTAGCAAAGCCTTTTCTGCATGAATCTGGAAACACAGGTCAGGTAAGATAAGAAAGTCCACACAGAAATGGAGCTGTCTCCATAGCAAAGGACACAGAGCATAGATGCACCTCCGCTGCCTCAAATTTGCAACCTGTAGGACTAAGGTCAAGGGCTCTTCACTTCACAGATCTGAAGACCAGGTTGGCTGCCTCTGCCTTCAGGAGGTTCTTTTGGCAGAGGACAAGGCATGCAACTGATGGAAGCAGGTCCCAAAAGGATTACTGTGAACATTTAGATGTCATCAGAAGACTCTACAGTGCGTTCAAACCACACTGGAAGCCAAGTGGCGTACGGTGGCTTAACAGTTCAAATACTGCTGATCTGCGGCTGCTTCTCTCTTGACATCAATGCACAGCATCCTACTAAAGATCGTTATTTCCCAGAGTATTTTCAATAGCAATTGCTCCCTTCCAGGCCTTCTGACCTGCACTGCATCACTCCCCAAACTGTGCTGTATTTACAGATGTGGTGTGAAAGCTGGACAATGCATTGGAGATGAACTTAGCCCTCACATCTTGGCTGCCCTCTGGGTGATTAGCTCTGTTCACCTGGCTCCTGCTTGTACTTCAGTGGGACAAAATAGCCAACCTTCATTGCTTGGAAAAGAAGAGGTGACTCAATACTTCACAAAGTAACTGCAGCTAACCAGTTTATCCCTGTCCATTGCAAAGTGACTTTGTCTTTCTTTGCCATCATTGTCTTGAGAATGAATCAGTGCAAGAGGTCAAATCTGGTACAATCAATAAGTATGTAAAAGAGCACTTGTGAGTACCTTCTGTAGTAACTCTTACTAGATATTTTGTGATTTTTTTAACATAGGAAATTATGGATAGTGCAGAACAAGCTACAACATCTATTCATTGTTCTTTTCCAAGCTAAAACATGATGTTGTATCTCCAACACACATAGTTTACATCCCTGGAACTTAGATTTGACCTAAGTACCAGATTTCACTAGATAGCCCCTGAAATCTCATTTGCTCACTTGTCCCCCAAATCACCAGTGATTCTAAAACACGAGCCATGTGGGGCTGGGGTGGTGCCTACTCACCTGAGCACAAAGTCATGGGAGTCAATTTCTTGGCCGTACTGTGACTGCCGCAGGTTCCCAGAGTTGCCCACAACAGCGCATCGTCTGCATGTGAAAGTGCCTCTCTCCTGCAGTGGGTCCCCATCCCCAGGAATGATCCCAAACAATTCCTTGAGGGTATCATTAATATTCTTTGGAGTTTTCTCTCCTTGCAGTTTCTGTTGGGAAGAAAAATCACTCCAGGTTACTAATACAGCTTTTATGTGAGCAAGATGTAGCTTCAAATGTCTGCTCAAAGACCATTCCATACCTACCTGCAGACACTGTCTCCTGTGCTCAGCTGGGAGCTGAAGTGTTAAAAAAACCCCAAAACCTAACAGAAAAGTGGAAAATCCCTTCTCATTAACTTTTTAAACTTGGTTCCTCTTTTTCCCTCTTTCTCCTTTGATCCCTACACCTCCTCAGTCTCTTTCTAGCTATGGTAGAACAGACAATGAGTTCTCCCCAAGGCTGACCTCAGCAGAATAAATGTTAGCCTGGTGTCTATAAACCTAATCCCACTTTGGGACAGATATCTTTTATTAGGACAAGTATAAGGTTTCTTTTAACCCTCCTAGGAAGGACTGCAGAGTCTCATTGAACCTGATAGAGCACAGACACCCCTTCATCAAATTTTGGCATATGCCAGAAGTAGAATTAGGATATCATATTGCTGTTGCTCTGTACTGCAGAGGAAGCAGCTGCTAGTGAACAGGAAACTATGGCAGAGTTAGCCCTGAGGGCTGGAGATGTGAAAGCATCCCAAAAATTCTCCAGGATGAAGAAAACCACCCGGACCTTGGTCATTGTGCCTGTTGCCATGGAGGGAAACTCTTTTGTAAGCAGCTCTGTGGTGCATGGTGGAAACAATGGCTAGGTCAGGAAGGTACAGGCAAGGTGCAGGGCAGGTGATGGTCACATACTCCCTGTCTGGGGCTCTGCTCTCTGAGGGCTACTACAGAGGTTGTGGGTGCTGGCAGAGAGCACTGCCCACCCTTGTGGTTCTCACAAAGAGAGAACGGCTCCCAACACAAAACCTGCCAATAGGCTCTGCCAGCCCAGGGCAAGGAGAGGCAGGGAGGGAGCGAGGAGAAACACCTTTTCCCACGACTCCCAGCAAGGGCCTGGGGTAATTTGGCTTTAGTTTCCAATGTGCTTCCCTCAAGGGCACCAGGAACTGTTAGTTTTCCCTGCTCTTTCTCTCACAAGCAAACACAAACAGATGTATTGCTGTATTTTTTGCTTAAATCCCCTGCTGTCTCTTTGCAGAGCTATATAAAGCAACCTTATTTGCACTCAATTCAACAACAGGTCTGTGGAGCTCTGAGCTACAAGGCAACACTGGGGCTAAGAACTTGAAACCAAGAAGACAAAGAAATGTGGCATACATAGGCTTACTCTTCCTGCTAATTCTTCCTAGCGTATGTATTCATGTATGGACTGCAGAAGGTGATGGGGATACAAAGTAATCAGGATGCCCTATCCATTGTTACAGACATGCTATGAAGTCCTTAGAATTTCTCCGGAGAGATCTTGTTAACAGTATTCCAACACATAAAGGAGGCCGGCAAGAAATGTGGACAGAGACTTTTTACAAGGGCATATAGTGATAGGACAAGGGGGAATGGGTTTAAACTGACCGAGGGGATTTAGATTAGATATTAGGATAAAATTCTTTACTGTGAGGTTGCTGAGGCGCTGGCACAGGGTATCCAGTGAAGCTGTGGCTGCCCCATCCCTGGCAGTGTTCAAGGCCAGGTTGGATGGGGCTTGGAGCAACCTGCTCTAGTGGAAGGTGTCCCTGCCCATGACAGGGGGTTGGAACTGGTTGAGGTTTAAGGTCCCTTCCAATCCAAACCACTCTGTGATTCTGTGATTATCACCACATTATTACACATGTGATTATTCATTTACCTAAATTCTTGTGCATTCATTACAAATCTAATCCAACCTGATTTTATTCTGAATATATAAAAACCACCTAATGTTAGAAAGTCTGCAGCCTTCCAAATAAGTGGAGACTTCATAGATGCCGCAGAGCATAGTATCAGTGGATAATGTAGAAAAACCTGACCCTTTTTTTAAATAGGAACTTGTTTTGAGTTATTTGAACACATGTGTGCATACACCCAAACTGTCTCTGTAAAGGTGATCTTTCTACTGCCTTTAAGAAATCAAAGGGAAAACAACCAAATGTGCACCAAAATATTAAGAGCATAGTTATTCTGCAGGGGGAAAAAGCAGGAGACAGACCCAAAACCAAACAAAAGAGCCAAACCAAAACCAAACAACCCAAAATCTTATTCTTGAACTGATTTTCTCTGAGAAAATTCAGATGAAGAAGGTAATTTTCAGAAAATTCTGAGTACTCGAACCCTTTTTTTAAGTTAAATTGCCTTTTCAGCCTGGATGATAGCATCAGGAAAGGAAAGGACATGGTGCATTGACACGTTTAATGCATTAAAATGATAAGAAACATTATCATGGATAGATACCTCCACTTACACAGAACAGGGATCTGCTTTTTCTTTCTGTTATGCTGCTCTGTCAGTCTATAGTAACTGTATAGCAACCAAGTTAAAACATGGGCACCAACACCAGGCTGAAAGCAGGACACCATCATCCTGTTGCTTGTATACAACTTCCATAGCAAAGATTATTATTACAGAGATTCCCTCAACGATTTCAAACAGGATGATGACCTGTGCACTGTGATGATGTTATTGCACTGTGCCCTTACTGCACAATAAGACATCTGTCCTTAACTCAGGAACAGAACAGAAATGCTCTGTTTTAATTTCCTCAATGATTATCTGATTGGACCACACTTTTCAGGCCTAATCTCCAGCCAGCACTGGTTCTAATCTTCAGTCTCTGACATCTCAGCAAAACAGAGCAGAGACAATGAAGCTGGTTAACTCCAAGGCAAATACAGCTTTTACAAGTACAGACTTACTGTTTGCCAGCTCCTTATTGCACAATGTTTACCTGACTTCCTGAAAAAGACTGTCTTAACAGCATCACAATTACAAGCCAATTATAGTTCACTTTCCCACACCAATTTTTTGTCCTTTTTTGGAGTAATGTGTCTATATCTTTACTTTTTAGTAAAGTAAAGCACTTTCTTTAGTTCTCACCAGTACTTTTTTAGCTCCCACCAGTCTGGCCTTTGCCATAAGTCAACTAAATCACTGGGTGATTTAGTGGTGAACTGGTGAACTAAATCACATGTTGAGCAAGGCAGAGCCATAGCAGTGCCACATGGCTCTTCTGGAACAGCATCCTCCCACCAAGTACTTTAGATGTGTATCAGGGATATGTGTATGGATTCAGCAGCTACAAGAGGGCTTAAATATACTGAAATACCTGAACCTTGTGTCCTCAGTGAAGTGGCTGCTCTTCTCAGAGACCCGTGCAAGCAATAGATGTGTCTAAAGATGTGGTTTAATCTCTCTTTCTTGAATACAAAAGGTATTTTAACCCACCTGGTGTCCACATATAAAACACCGTTAGATCACTTAACAACCCAGCAGCCCTCCATAAAATATCTGTCTGCCTCTTGGGAGTCAAGTCTTCACCTTAGGTTGTTAAAAACTGCAATTCAGAGCCCAGATTGAGACATTTCATAGAACCATAGAATCACAGAATGGTTTGGAGTGCAAGAGACCTTAAATCTCATCCAGTTCCAAACCCCTGCCATGGGCAGGGACACCCTCCACTAGACCAGGTTGCTCCAAGCCCCTGTGTCCAACCTGGTCTTGAACACTGACAGTGATGGCACATCCACAGTTTCTCTGGGCACCCTTTGCCAGTACCTCAGCATCCTCATAGTAAAGAATTTGATCCTCATATCTAATCTAAATCTTCCCTCTTTCAGCTTAAATCCATTGCTCTTTGTCCTATCCCTACATGCCCTTGTCAAAAGTCCCTCTCTAGCTTTCTTCTAGGTCCTTTTAGGTATTGGTAAACTGAAACCAGAACCTTTGAATTAGAAGTTATTATTAAATGACAAGTGTCCTAATCATCTTCACAGGCAAACTACCCTGTCCTCCTCCCAGCCTCACAAGCTCCCCACTTCACACACAGAAGTTACTAGCTGATTTTGCATTTCCTTATTTAAAAAAGCAAGAAAAAAGGCAAGTAAAAAGTTTATGCACTTCCTTTCTTTACCCATGAATGGCTTTCCAAGGAACAGCCTGTCGCTCATTCTCTCATCCCTGTGTGCACACCTCCACTAAGGGGACTTTGCTGCTTTTATAAACTTCCCTGAGCTTGCTGGTACCATCACATTGCCAGTGATTGCCAAGAAGCAATACCCAAAACTCGGCTGAGAGGATGCAAAGGGTGAGAATTCATCCAAGGCTGTTCAGAGCTAATAGCTTGGAGTGGTGAGGACACAGCTATAGGCAGGGGAACCTCAAGGGAACTCTCTCCTGGTACCTGTGCATCCTGCATCTATGGACAAGTTTCGCAGTGTACTAAATACACCTTCATGACCCCAATTTATGAACAGGTAGGAAATATCTTGCTTAACCTGTAACCACTGGTGTGATGTGGATGCAGATGGAGCGTGGATCGAGACACAACCTTTGTAGTGGACAGGCAGGTATAACTGTGGGTCCTGCAGCCCTGTGAAAGTACAGCCAGGCAGCCTGGGGAATTTGGTGTAGCAATACTGGTTTTTTGTGTCTTTTCTAATTTTTTAACTGTTTTTTAAATGATAAAGAGGGAATAAAGCCCCATGAGAATCTCTTTTACATAGCTACTGATTGCCTTGCTGCAGCAGCTCGGAGGCATTAATACTGATGCAGTGCTTCCCAGCTATAAGGCATTGAACAAAGATTAATCCTAGCAACAGCCTGGTGGGGCAAATCCAGGTAATCTCCATTTTGCAGATGGAAGGAGAGGTTAAAAGGAAACCATCAATTTTAAATATGCCTCCTTGGTCTGGAAAATATGGCATTATTATTGTCATATCTAATGTCCTGCAATTACTCTGCATCAGAGAGATTAAAGGGAAGAATATAGAGGCCTTCAAGAGTTTGGGGTTTGTTTAACCATTTGTGTCTGTCAAAACATGCATTCTCATACATGAATGTAATGTGCATACTTTATGTAAATATCCTACGATGATATGCATATATCAAATTGTATGAGTTCTGACTTCCATGGCTCATAGGTCCCCTCCATGCCACTCTAAGGAGCAAAGACCCTTCCTCCACCAGCTCTGTGTGCCTTTGTTTCTGGTTGCAGGATGCCTGCAGCTCTGCAGAGCACACTGCAGTGCTCAGAGGGACCCATGAGCCTGGATCACCTCCAGATCCATCTGTCCTCATGTGCCCGAGGCTGGTCTAAATGCCTTGCTTGCACCCTAGCAGTACATCAGGTAGTACCAGGTAGTATCAGGTAGTACCAGGTAGTACCAGGTAGGAGCGGGCATGTAGCAGGCACTGGGACTAGTGCCTGGGATCTGGGTTGGATTTGGTACCACCTTCTGCTACCTTCAGTGTGCTGAGCCCTGTGTATTCCTTTCAAAGTGTCACGGACAGCGTCCCAGTTTTAAAGGCTTCTGGTGATCCAAGAAGTTGGGCAGATTTCCTACAGAGAGCATTCAAAACGCAGGACTCAGGTGGCAGGTAGCTCTGCTGCTGTCCTAAAAATCAGTGCAGCACATGTATTGGGAATGCCCTCTTTGTTTGCCCTACAGTTAACAAGTCTTTAAGCTGTATATTGCACTTTTCCCTACAAACACAATGAGTAAAACCTAACATTTTGTTTTCAATAGGCTGATCGCATGGCCCCACGAGCTGAGCTTTCTTCCTAAAAAAAACCCAAAGCAAACCCCTCAAATATCATAAGACTCGAGATAAAAATTGTTATAATGTTTATGAACAATGTGCTACAGATAAGACTGCCAGGGAACTATGAGCCTGATTTCACTTATGACAGCTTTAATCCATCAACCTCAACAGGTTTATTTTGGATTTAGAACATCAGGTTCTGATCTCGTGTTTTTAATACCTTCTGACCACCAAAAACAATGCCAAAACCCCTGAGAATGAAACTAGAAAACTATAAATAAGTGCTATGCTGTGTTACAGCAAAGTTTCTTTGTTTGCCCTCGTTCCTTACATCCACAACACTTGTGTCATGGAACAACAATGAAAAGCTTGCAGGTGAACCGGCTCAGGGAGGTGGGGATGATAACATAAACAGCAAGAAATGTGTCACATAACATAAGGTGCAAAGCACCGAGACTCTCCCAGTCCCTGAGCATAAGATAAGGGAAAGCAGATGCATGGGTAGACAAGAGACATGCGAGTATAAGAGAAAAGAAAGAGAGGAGGAAGAAAGGAAAAGAAGGAAAGGAAGGAAAGAAAGCAGACTGGCAGCCATGTGAAGAGCTGTAAGCAAGTGAAACCACCCCATCCTTTAGCCCTAAATGTCACTTCATCTCAAATACTGGCTCTGAAATCAGTCCTCGCTTTCCTACAAGTGGAGGGATACTAATGCTTCTTACTAATACTAATGTTCCTTATTCACATATACAACAACAGGGTTAATGGGAAGGGAGGTCATACTGAGCCTGGTGACAGACAGCTCTCTGGCAAGGATTCTGCCTGTGTTTAGTCCAAGTGTATCACATGGGTCTCCCTGTGACAGGAAAGTCACAGCCTCATTGCAAACAGACCCAGTGCAGTCCCCGTCATCTCAGTTACAGCATAACGAAACCAGCACACTGTCTGAAGTCAGTTCCTCAAAGCAAACACAGTCATTTCTTGCATGAAATGATGTTTAAGAAATCTCAGGTCTCCTCACGCCTCATCTTATAAGTACAAATACAGTAAAAAATCACAAATTACTGAGTTGGCAAAGCAAGTGAGAGTAACACATGGCCATGAGCAACGTTTCATTTAAGACCGGCTGAAATCTCAGTTTCGCTTTGAAGAAGAGCCTAAAAATGAACAGTGAAAAAGGGAGTGCAAACAGGATGCACCTGGGAATTACTGTAGAACTGACACTGACTGTCTTTGAAAGGCTTACCCAAAGCAACATGTACATAGGAAACAGGCTGCAATGAGGAGCTGGGTTTACCCAGAGGCATCTTTCAGAGGAGTCAGGGCACTTTCTCCATCTACCATAGATTAGGGAATGTATTTTCAGTAGGGAACTGATTTCCAATAGACAGTGAAGTTTTGGGGGACACCAAAATATTTCACACAATCTGGTTGAAGGCAAGTTCTGGCTGAAAAAAAATATGGTGGGAAATATATAGAAATCTTATAAGTTTTATTTTTACCATCTAAGAAAAAAGTGCTTTGATTTTGTGTTCCAAAGTGGTGCATTTCCTTTGAACTTGACCTGAATTCCAAAAAAAAATAAATGAAAACAATAAAAATAGGGTCAGACAGCCCTGAAAATTAAACGAAAAGCTCTTACTTGGGGGTGGGGAGAGAAAAGAAAACACTTTTGGCAGTCCTGAAAGTCACTGTTTTTTAGTTCAGCTGAAAAAGAAACAACCCTCCCCCCCAAAAATCTGTTTCGGGTTGAGCTGAAGTGAGGTATTTGTGCCTTTCTGTTTTTTTCAGCCCCATTACAAAGAGAATTAGAAATTCAACGTTCTGTACTAGGAGTCCCAAGCTTTTTCTTCCTTTTTAATGTCTTTTAAGAGAGGACGCATTCAAACCTCATGTTTAAAACCCAGTGAGGTCTGAGTGCAGAATGCAGTGTGGTTTTGCCCAAGGGCGATGCGCAAGCCCTTGAGGACAGAGCAGAGGCACTGTGCCCACCAGCACAGCCTCTGCCCTAATGACAGGATTTAGGCTTGACTATCCGATACATCCTGTCTCCAGCACTTCCTCAGGGTGCTGAGTGATCCCCGTTTCTGCATTCAGAGGCACTATCAGGAGGCATTTCACAGCCAGCCTGAACACTCATGGTGTTCACCAACATCCTTGTCCTCTGGAACTGGGGTATCACTTAATCCCCAAAACCTGCCAACTGTTAGATCAGCTCAGGTCCCTGGTAAAACCTCACCCCAGGGCAAGTGGAACTAGGACCTGAGCTTGCCATCTTCCCTTCTCATGGCTCCAGCAAAGTCCAGCTAAGAAGTCATGAAATCATAGAATCAACTAGTTTGGGAAAGACCTTTAAGATCAAGTCCAACCGTTAGCTCAGGACTGCCAACACCACCACTAAACCATGTCACTAAGGGCTTCATCTACATGGTTTCTGAACACAGGAAATGTGGGGACCAGAAGGAAAAGTGTCTGGGGGCTGCAAGAAAAAACACAAATGATGGGAAATCTGAGTCATGGTCAAGGAGATGGTGAAAGGATAACATGGGGAGTATGTGAGACTCACAGCAAAAAGGAGGGTTTAATTTTAAAATGAGGGTATCATTTATGCAACAGTTAAAGCTGTTGTTTTGTGGCATCTCTTTTTCTCTGCTGTAAATGCAACAGCCAGCAGAGTGAGAAGTGATCAGATACAGCCTCATTCCCACAGCACTTAACACCTCCTCCAAACCTAAATGCCCTCACTGCAAAAGTGGGTGACTGCTTCCCCAAGGTGCCAGGAAAGGGCTGAAAGCCCCAAATTCGGTATCTAGGGTTGCTGTGCTCATTGCAGGCCATTGTGTGTTCAAAGAAAGGCACAGGGACACTGTTTTTCCAGAAGGAGAAAGCAAGTCATAATGAAACTGAGATTTGACTGGGGTCACTGCAGCCAGAACCTATGTGTTAGCAGCTCAGCAGCACTGGCCATTAGCAATGAATTTAATCAATGTCTTGTTTCAAGAGGGCATAAAAGGGGCTTTAATGAGGCAAAACATCGGGATACACCTTATTCCCTTATGTGCTTTTTGAGGAAGGCATCCTTAGCTTTCACGATGCGTGGGTCAGGCTCATTGAATCACCCTGCTCAAGGATAAGCTAGAGCTGCTCCTTCCCAGTGACCCACGACTGCCCTGGAATAATCAGGGACATCTTCAACTAGATCGGGTTGCCTAGAACCACATCCAGCTTGGCCTTGAATGGCTGCAGCGATGGGGCATCCATCACCTGTCTGGGCAACCTATGTCAGTATTTTAACCAACTTCACATCCAGCCTAAATCTTAGTTCTTTAAGTTTAAAAACTAAAAGAACCCTCTTTTAGTTTAAAACCATAACCCCTCATCCTATCACAAGAGCCCCTGCTAAAAAGTCTCTCCCCATCTTTCTTATAGGCCCCTTTCAGGTACTGAAACGCTGCAATAAGGTGTCCCCAAAGCCTTCTCTTCCCCAGGCTAAACAACCCCAACTCTCTCAGCCTTTACTCATAGCAGAGGTGCTCCATCCTTCGCATCATTTTTGTGGCTCTCCTCTGGACCCTCTCCCACAGGTCCATGTCTTTATTATCCTAAGGACTCCAGTGCTGGATGTGATACTCCACATCTTATGATAGGGAGAGCCCCAAGGGAATTACACACTTCATGATCTTGCTTTGCTACCTCGATAGATGGCAAAAGCCCTTTATACCATCTGAAGACACACAAGGTGGCTTACAAAGTCCAGTGTTTCCAAGGGAAGGGAGAAAATGGCAATATTAACATTTGCAAATTATGGATTCACCGCCTAAGTCTGCCAGGGACTTTTCTATCTTGGAGCAAGTGAATGTGTTTAGCCTACAAGCTAAACAGCAGCACAAACACCCACATTCTTCCACCTCTGCTTCCTTGTCAGCTTGAGATGGCAAAAGCTTTTGGCAGGAACCAGCTCTCACGATCTGCTCAGCATTGCTCGAAGCCTGACACCACAACCATCGCACAAACACCGAGCTGCATCCACACCTCCCACTTACCAGCCACCACCTGTAGCTGTCTTCTGGGATCAAGGCATTTTGTGAGGTCAGGAAAGGTTGCATAGTTGAATTAAATCTCTGATCAAACCAGAGGGAACGTCCCAGCTCCGAGATGCACGTGCGACAGCTGCAGGGTCTCTTGGGGTACTTCAAGAGCTTCTGGACTTGCTCTGAAAACTGCATGATGAGGTGCCTCGGGTCCCATGTGTTGGTGGTCACCTGGTGTGTGTAGTTCAGCAGAAACGACATTATCGTGATGAGCAGAAAGGCAAAGGTAAACACTTTCACATTCCTCCTCCTTACGAGGACCATCTTTCCCACTCAGGTTCTGCCGTCGAGCACAATGTAGGGTCCAATGTAAGGCAACAAGGAAAGGATGCTGCAGGCACCTGCCAGTTACCACCCCAGGCTTAGGCTGAACATACAAACTCCATCCATATGGGAAGAAGCTACATTTCCCCCAAAATAGGCTTCAAAAAGGCAAAGCTGGGTATTTCCTTTCACGTCCTCACAGTGCTTCCAAGTCTCTTCCACGGCTGATAGCTTCTCCCAGTAAACGTTCAACAAAGATGGACTCTTGTCCTTCCACGTTCCAGATTTAGAGGAGAGCAATATCAGCATTAAAATTTAGGTTTTCTGTGTGGGAGCAAGCCATAAATCAAAGCAAGCAGATTGTAGAAAGAAAAGGGTGGTTATTTATTTTGTATCTCGGAAGTTAGCTCATGAAGGATCGGATCAGATCATCCAGGGATGTACATTCCAACAGGCAGACATGCTTTGATGTCCATTTAAGCCATGGAGGGCAGTTTGCAGCCTGGAGACACACAGAAAAAAAGAAAGAAAAGCTATTGTCAGAATATTGCATTTTGCATTCCTCCCAACTTAAGTCCTCTGCTTTTCTCTGCCCATCCCCAGACTTGCCATTAGCTCAGAGAGCCCTTGACACAGCCACACCGGCTGTGATTTCTGCTGCGGTATTTGCATACGGGGAAGTTTCAGGGTGAACTTTCCCAAAGGGCAGAGAACAGACCTGTGGACACTGAGTCCCCTTCTATTGAAACAGCCTCGTCGCTCTGGCTGTATCTGAATTACAGTTTGAGCAATGACTCACCTCCTCCCCTTACGCTGACCTCAAGAGCCACAAGATACGCAGCAAAGTATTCATAACTCAAAGCAGCTGAACAAAAGCATTCGTCAAAGAAGGAGGAGCAGGATTGGGAAGAAGAGGAATTTGTTCCTCTCTCTTCCTCCCCACAATCAGCTTAATTTCTTAAGCAATGGGGCTGGACTCGTGATTCAAAGAAACCTTATATGTGCTGGGACAGACAGGGGAAATCAAAGTATAAATGGCCTTTGTTTCACATGGATTATTGCTATTTTTCCTGCCAAGGAAGGGTAGGTGAGGGCAGCCGGTGATCTCAGAGAGATCTCATGGGATCCTGAGCCAGGCAGAGAGGCAGGAAGCTGCTTTGCCTCAATGAGCCGGGGGACACAGAGGGACCCGGAGCTGCTCTCTGTTCCCCTCTGGCTGGCAGCAGTGATTTAAATGAGTTTTTAAAGTCAAAAAGTGGATCACTTCCTCCCACGATGCCATTGTTTTGTGGGGAAAAAAAACATGTTGTGGTTTTTCAAAGTTCGGATGTTTGCAAAAAGCCCCCAAAGTGCCATTGGTTAAATAACACCCTTTTGATTAAAAATAAAAAGAAGGAAAGCATCACAGAAGCATCTGTGTCAGAACACATGTAGTTTATGAACAAGCCCAGCAATAACCTCCTTCACTGCTCAGCTGCAGGCTTCAGACCAGTAAACAAACAGCAAAACTACAACTGTGACTGTTAAAACCCAGCATTCCAACCTATCCTGTGTGCCACGGTGATGCAGGATCCAAATCTAATGCTTATGCGGATATGGAGAAGTGCATCTGGTGGTCACAGCTCTGAGCTGGGTACAACATCCCCAGCTTTGCTGCTGAGGATCTGCAAGGCCAAATGGGGTTGGTCAGGGTGTCCTGGAGACAGCACAGGCCTGGTTTGTAGAGGCAGCATGTATATATTTACTGAGCCACATAAAACCAAATCCAAAGGCAGGAGCCTCAGACAGTGGTTTTAAGCCTTTGCTCTCCTTCATGTTTCTCATCCACAGCACATGATGGGTAGTGTGTGCTGTTCAATTAGCGGCTGTTTGCCAAATTCCTTGAGATTTCTTTTAAGTCTGGCTCTACAAATGCATTTACAGGAGCTCAAGGGCTGACAAGTGGGTCGGGCTGGACAACAAAGGGCTTTATTAACCCCGGATGCTTGGGATCACCTGCACCAGTAAATTAAACAGCACCAGGGAACAATCCTGTGCTCACTTTAGCTTTTTAGAAGGAAGTTTTGGGGCTAACCAGAAAGCTTCCAAACTGCTTAAGTTGGGAATCACAACCCAAAAGGTGGTGGGGATGCTGTTACTGTGCCTTGGAGAGGCAGAAAGGGAGCTCAAGAGCACAGTCCCCATTCACAGCCTTGTCTGCTCCAGCTGGAGGGCAGCCCCAAACACATTTGTTTTACTAACCTAGATGTTGTTACTCTAAACAAACCCATAGCCTCCAACCTTACCAAAAAACAATGCCAAATACGAGGAGCAGATTGATTCTCCCTTTATGAAGCAGATAATTCAAGAGCTGCGATGCTGGCAGGTGGAACTCCTACTGCTGTTAATGCTGGGCTAAGTCAGCATTTGTAAACACAGCTCCTGCTCTTCTATTATTAAGTGGAGGAGAGAGTGGGACTGTCCAGCCTTCCTTGGAAAAGCCTATAAAATGAAGTAATGTTCATTAAAGAAACAGTTCTGGCTTCCGAAACAAACATTTATTTCACCATTTGTTTTTATTAGTTATCTTTTTGTAAGTGAACTAAGGTTAAACTTATTTAGAATTGGGCAAAAAAACAACAACCAAAGCAAACCCCAAACAAACCCGTGTTTATGCAGCGGACTGCAGTGTCTCCAAATTCCTAATCATCCTGCCTTTTATAGCATGTGATGGGAAGGTGAGAAACCAGAAGAACTCCCAAGGCCCTTTTCCAGTGCGGAAATAAACACCGGATACTCTATTTTAGTGCTTGTTGCTTACAATTTCCTATGGATGCCAGTGTTTCCTACAGATACTCATGGTAGAAATAAAAGAATATATATATAACCTGACAGAAAGGTTCTGGGGACTATAAATGTGATTTAGGGACTGAGAAAAAGGAAGGCTGAAATGAATGGAAAATGCTTTCATCAAGTTCACTGTAACTTGGATCAGGACCATTCTTTTCCCTTCTTAAAACATACACTGGATCCAACCCAGACATCAGTACTTTCACTCTCCCCAGCATCTCACACTGCACCTCAGACCATCCCTGTGTCTCCCTCTGTTCACATATATCCATACATTTTCACAAAAGGGATTCCATGGGATTTGCCAATGGGAAGTGGGAAGGGCAGGGATGATGCCAAAGCAGCAGCTGGTGTGGGAAACCAGGCAGAGCTGCCAACTCTAGCTGCCGGGAATGTTTTACCTCCTGATACTATCTGCGATAGTTAATTTAAGTCATTGCACGTGAGCAGTGTGATACGAGCCACGCTCCTTATCAACACACCTCTGCGTGACCTTGGCATTGGTACATCTCTTAACAGGCTATTTTGGCCTCGCACCCAGAAAGTATTCCTGGGGACCTCACGTATGGAGATTTAAATTACGTGCCCAGCTCTCATCCCAGCTATGGTTCCCTGAGAGTTAAACAGAGTTACAGTACAGTGTGCAGCGACTCTGTGTCTCCAGCCTAGGCAAGCAGCAGATTAAGCTACCTTAAGTGATTGTGTGCTTAAGGTGTTATTTGTGGTCTGGATTTCTCCTGCAACATTCCCACCTCCTCCCCCTTCCTACATATACCCTTGTCCCCATGTGTGACATCCTTGTACACTACAGGATAACTAACTTATGCCAGGCTTAATAATAATAAACATTATAATTAATAATAATAAATATAATTTATGTTGCCAGTGGCATGCAGTGCAGAGAAAATGTGAAATGACAGTGACACAGGCAACAGCAGAGAGGGGCAGGTTCAGAAGATGGAGCATGTTCCTCCAGTATCTGTCCTGAGCATAACAGTGGGTCCAGTGTGATTAAATGGTCTTAAAGGAAAGCAGAGCTTAATGTTTTATATTATAAAATATATCAGGATCAACACATTGGCTTCTCACATTTTAGAAAGAAGGAACAGAAAGAGCTTTTTTTCCCTTTTTCTTTTTTTTTCTCCAGGGTAGATCTTTATTTTTGTTGTAAACTCATAATCTGAAGAATGTCTCTGGTCCCTTGCCAATTCAGCAATTAACAGGCAAGAATAAAACCCCATCAGTTCAATGGACTAACATAAAGCAATCCTTAACACCTTCAGGAAATATTTTTTGACAAATCCACCTACAAATGCAGTGAAATCTCACCGCACTTGTTCAGTTATGTGATAAAAGCAAAGCTGATCTGCACACCCACAGAGGAGCACAGAAAGACAACAGCAGGAGGGGCAGCCTAAATAATACCCTGTCCCAAAGGCTCCAAGGCCCATCCCAGGAGCCATCAGCCCATCAAAGTCTGCACCAGCCCAAAGGAGCACAATGGCACAAACATAGTTGGGAACCTGAAATAAGGACTCAGAAGAAGGGACATCCTGTCTGGGTCCCTCCCAGGGCTGGTCCAGGACAGCCTCAGCCCCTGTGTCCAGACATGAAGCCCACCCGGATGCTCAACACCAGAGCATGTTTGGGACGGAGGGTAGTTGCTGCCTGGGCACAAGGGACATGTTATAGGATACAGGGGAAAAGCATTTGGGGATTGCACACGACCTGTGTGGTCAGTCACACAATACTAGCAGAATGATTTATCTCTCGATTTCTCTTTTTAAAGAGATAGGTTTTAAATGGAAAAAAAAAAGGTAGAAAATAATAATGAAAAAACAATAAGAAATCACTGCACTCCCTCTCATCCCCTAAAGTTGTAAATATCCCTCTATACTAAGGTATAGTTTGCCTACTTTGCCAGCATCACTTTGAGGAGATCTGTTAGCTCACATTAGATGCTGACAGTTCAGGATCCAGCTTTTGCCTTTTGGCCAGTAACTCACATTAAATCCCCAGCGTGAAACACACTTCACTAGTCTGAAGTTGCCAGCATTATCCAGACACAGCGCATCGGGCAGAACAGCACAGAGGCAACACAGAACAGCATCCCTATACAGAGATATCTCCAGCTTTCTATTCACTGCCTGAATAGTCCAGAGGTCCCAAAGTCCTTTAGACACAAACCCCATCTACCTACCTTCCCCGATAGAAGCTGCGAAGGTCAATGCGATTAGCTGCAGCTCTCTCATGACTGATGGTGGCCATCACATAACCCTTCTACAGTCCGCAGTATTTTACAGCTGGAAACTGCATACTGCAAGGAATTGAGTTTTGCTGGAATTCAGCTTCAAGAAGTGCTGTGCTAAAAGGTCTTGGCAGCAGAACTGTTGAGTGCCCATTTTTCAGAAGCACAGCTCAGATCCCGCTCCCCTTGCAAAACCTCCAAAGACGAATTAGTTTCCCAGCTAAGCCACTCAGAGCTATGTTGTTATAAAGCCTTTTGGCAACACAAACAGTACAGCCTCAAGCATCTTTCCTTCTGTTTTGTGTCTTTCTTTCCACCCGCACTCCTCGTGAGTAACTACTTGAGCAACCCTCGGTCTGAAAGCCTTGGCCTCGGAGAGGATGGAAGGTTAAATCTTGCTTTACTACATCCACAGAGGCCCAGAGCAGTCTCATCCTGGGGCAGCAAAAAGCCTGTCCCTGGAAAGATACACATAAATTTCCGCCCCAGGTCTGTGCTTAGAGGAACAATGGAGGGGATTGTCTCACTCCAAACCACAGGCTTGTCTGCCCTGCCCTGGCTCATCGCTGGCTGCCTCCCACTGCCCGGAGCTGGCTGACATTTAGACAGAAACACTTCATTGGTCTGACACCTTGCCAGAGACCTCTGAGCATGAGGCTTCTGCTACGTGAGATAGACTGTGCAATTATGAGACAGCCTGGCAACCCGTCAGAGTTAAACATAGGGCAGAAACGTGAATCACACTTAACCAGATGATGCTGGGACCCCCTGCAAGACCTCTGTTGCACCTCCTCCAGCTCCAGGAGATCAGTCTTACCAAGCATAGAAGGCTGCATGAAGGCTGGACACATAAGAGGATGCTGCCTGTGCCCCAGCACAATTCCTGTGACTCCAGTTTGTTCATGGTGTGACTTCTCACGTGCTCCTGGCACCATGGGACAGGCAGGCAAAGGTTAGCCCCATCCTCAGACACAGAAAGCCACCACAGCATGCAATGCTGGAAAAGCACCAGCTGCCACATGACTTTCTCTTTTGCCATCCATAACTTAAACAGAACTGTGCTTTTTCCTTGGAGCTAACTGGTTCCTCTCTTCTGTGCATCATTAAATGCTCAAAGGGATGTCATAGGTGCTGTTGTCCCATGTGCCTACAGCCACACAAAAGCAGCCCCAAGTCTCACCAGTCATTTAATCAGGGAGAAAATGATCTGTAACTCTTCTACCCCACCCCTGATCATCTAAATCTGACTGCCACTATCAGGGTCACAGCATTGAAGTCAGGCAAGACAGCTGATGTATCAGTCTTTGATTTATTAAAATGCTCACCCCAAGCAAATCCAACTCATCAAGAAAATAAAACCATTCAGGGACATCTAAGCCATGAGGAAAAGTAGCTTTAGACAAATCTGAAGACAGCAACTCCTCCATGCTCCTTGGATTTGGAGCCAGCTACTAGTCTGTGTTTCATCCATCACAGTGAAGAAAAATAAAACTGGAGGTGGTTTATGGAGCATAAATGCATGATGTTTTAGGTGCCAGCATCTGAAATGAAATCATTACCTAATTGTGTCTTATCAGTGAGCAGGCTCGGGCTGGCCAGGTACATGGGAGTTCTCCCTGGTACTCTAACACAGCCTGCCCTGCCCACATGCATAACAGGTCCGTGCAGCCAGGGTAAGCAAACAGCTTTTTATATAAGATGTGTGTAAGATTAACAGAACCTTGGGTGGGGAATCTGCATTCTGTTGCCTCAAAATAAATCTTTATCTTGGCAGACATTAACAGGCATGTTGCTGAGTGGTCTGGAAGTGAAAACTCCTTCACAACAGTGCTTGAGGAAAGGGCTTTCTGGTTCAGAAAGGGTCATGAGCCTGCACGTACCCTTGAGCTGCCATTCCTGCCTCCTTCCACCAAGATGAAGATGTTTTGTCCTTCACTGCCTCCTCCTCCCTCACATACCAAGAGTCAACTCCTGTAAAGGGTGTTTGGCCTACAGCAAATATTGGTTTTATCCTGCCTGCGTTGAGCAACTTGAGCTCTAAATCACATTTAAAACCATCAGTGTTATGCAGCTCCAGCCCTGCTTTGGAGAGGATGAGGTACCAGTAATACCCTAGGGCCTGTAGTGATAGGACAAGAGGTACTGGTTTTAAACTAAAAGAAGTTACAGTCAGACTAGATACAGAGAAGAAATTCTTTACTGTGAGGGTGGTGAAACACTGGAACAGGTTTCCCAGACAGGTGGAAGATGCCCCATCCCTGGAAATATTGAAGGCCAGGTAGGATGGGGCTCTGAGCAAACTCTTCTAGTTGAAGATATCCCTGCTTATCACAGTGGAGTTGGACTAAATGACCTGTAAAGGTCTCTTCCAACACAAGCTATTTATGATTCTATGATCAGAGGGCTGGAGCACCTCTCCTATAAAGACAGGCTGAGAGAGCTGGAGTTGTTCAGCCTGGAGAAGACTCAAGGAAGACCTTATAACAGTCTTCCAATACCTAAAGGAGACCTACAAGAAATCTGGAGAGGGACCTTTTACAAGGGCATGTAGTGACAGGACAAGGGGAAATGGGTTTAAACTGACAGAGGGGAGACTGAGATTAGACATTAGGGAAAAATTCTTCCCTGTGAGGGTGCTGAGGCACTGGCACAGGGTGCCCAGAGAAGCTGTGGCTGCTGCATCCCTGACAGTGTTCAAGGCCAGGTTGGAAGGGGCTTGGAGCAACCTGATCTAGTGGAAGGTGTCCCTGCCCATGGCAGGGGGTTGGAACTGGGTGAGCTTTAAGGTCCCTTCCAGTCCAAACCACTCATGGATGACTGGCTAGAGAGATAAACTCAGGGTCAAATTCTTTCCTTCCGGGGGCTATAATGTAAGTAAGTCACTGTTTATGCAATAACTCTTTGTTACTGCGGCCAGGCTTGGTATCCTGTCAGACTCGTTGAAAAGTCCTGCTGATAATGTACCAAATGTGCCAGTCTAAACTTCTCCAGGTCATTACGGTGCCAAGGGAGTGCTCACCTTAACATCTGCAGACCATGAAGCAACCACCCTTTGCAAACGGGTTCATTGGTGTCTTCTTCATGGGATAAACTGGGAGAGGCCAGTGAAAAAGATGGTGAATTCAAACTTAATGGGCAGCTCCACTGCTGACCTGTTTGTGGTCCATTCCTTTGGCTCAACTCTCAGATCAAGTATTTTCGGATCAAGATACGAGCCCAAGAACAAGAGCAATGTCCATCCAAGCTGTGAACAGCAGTGATTACAGCTGAGAGGGTGGAGGCTGCCAGGTCTTACCAGGGATATGCTGAAAACCAACAGTAGGAAACTAAGCTGCTGGTAGTAACATCTTCCACAGCCTCTCTCTTGCCAAGTGATTTTGGAGGTGCTCTCCATCCTTGCACACAGTCTATTGTCAAGAAATGGCACCTCTGCTTCTCTAGTGGTACTTCAATTTCATTCATATCTTCCAACCTCCCTTCCCCACAAACACATTGTTGTTTTAAACAGCAAATATACTCCTACAAGCTCTTAAAAATATATTGTTTTCCTTTTTCATCCTGTAGTCTGCAATGCTGGACAGACACACAGGTTTAACCTGCTGGGCGACTATGGGAGCTTTTCTGTGGTAGGTCAATATCCACAAATGGGTTGGGATAGGACTTTTCGTGTTGTTTTTATATATAGGCTGGAACACTGAGAGTCTAAAGCTGGGGCAATGAAAACAATAACTACTGCGAAAATCCTAAGCTAAAATGCACTCACTAAAATTCATTCACTCTTATCTCTGTGAATAGCTCTACTTTGAAGAGCAGCTTAAAAACATGAAGCAGAAACTGGACACGTAAAAACTGCTGTTTGATCCCTGTTGACAACCTTTGATGGCACAGAGTCCACAGTGAACAGAGTGCCCTTGTAATCTCTCGACCTTCCCATGCCCTTAGGTTATTTGTAGGCTGGAATCAAAGCTCTGCTACCCTGTCCTTGGGAAAAAGGAGCTATCAAAGGGGTTTCCAGGACACCTATGTGTGTTTGCACCTAGCTCAGTTTTTAAATGGTTCATGATAGGTCAAATGTAGAGTTGGCAAGGAGATTTTCAAGCAGAGTTTACTTGATGGGGCTTTTGTGAGCAGATTGTCAAAACTGAATCAGTAGGTACAATTATTTTCTACTTTGATTTTCTGTTTCAAGTAATTTTCAAATAAGAAGCATCTTTGACATTTTAAATGCAAAATTCTAGTTTTCATTTTGCAAAAAAAAAAACCCAACAACCTCCTAGAAAATGTCTATTTATGGTAATTACAAGAAAGCAAGACACTGAGCAGTTCAAACTAAACTACAATTGTAAAGAGCTCTATTTTCACTCCTGCTAGGAGAAACGTGAAGAAAAATGTCACTTCTTTTAGGTTTTACCTTCATATTGGGCTATGTTTCTTTTAAAGTCTTGCTAATTCCCCAGAGACAATAAGAATGCTACTTTCAGGTAATCCAAATACAGAAAGACAAATAAAGGATGGCAACAGCAGTAGTAGAAATAGACGCAAGCTCTAAGTATTCTAGAAGCAAATTCCTGTGTGTGCATTAGTTTCAGTTTTATAGGATTACAGGCAAGGATACAGGATTATATGATATTATAGAACACTGGGAATGAAAGGTGGGAGGTGGTTTGACCCTGGCTGGACACTGGGTACCCACCAAAGCTGCTCTGCCACTGCCCTCCTCAACTCAACAAGGGAAAGAAAACACATTGAAAGGCTCATGGATCAAGATAAGGACAGGGAGAGATCATTCAGCAATTACCATAATGAGCAAAACAGATGTGATTTGGGGAAATTAGTTTAATTTATTACAAATCAAATCAGACTTGAAAATGAGAAATAAAAACTTAATCCTAAAACACCTTTCCCTTCTTCCTGGGGTTAACTTCTCTCATGATTTTCTCTACATCCTCCCCTCCAGTGGCACAGGGGGATGGGGAATGGGGGTTGCTGTCAGTGCATCACGTATCATCTCTGCTGCTCCTTCCTCCCCATAGGAAGGACTCCTCACACTCTTCCCCTGCTCCAGCGTGGGTCCCTTCCACAGGGTCAGTCCTTCAGGAACAGGCTGCTCCAATGTGGGTCCCTTCCATGGAGCGCATCCTTCAGGACTTCCTTCAGGACTTCCTCTGTGCACTACCACTCTTGTTGACTGGGCTGCCCATTGTATGCTGGTTTCAGCTGGGACAGAGTTAATTTTCTTCCTAGTATTTGGCACAGTGCTGTGCTTTGAATTTAGGGGCGTAATGTTGATAACACACCGATATTTCAGTTGTTGCTGAGCAGTGCTCACACTAAGTCAAGGACTTTTCAGCTTCTCATGCCCTGCCAGCAAGGAGGACAGAAGGGCACAAGAAGCTGAGAGGGGACGCAGCCAGGACAGTGACCCACACTGGCCAAATGGATATCCCACACTATATGCTGCTATGCTGAACAGTGAAACTGAGGTAGCTGGCTGGGCAGTGGTGACCCACTGCTTGGGGACTGCTGGGCACTGGTCAGCAAGTGGTAAGCAAATGCACTGTGCATCACTGGTTCTGTATATCCCTTCATCATTATTAGCTTTCTTTCCTTTTCTGTCATATTAAACTGTCTTTAACTCAACCCACAAGTTTTACCTTTATTCTAATTCTCTCCCCTGTGCCCTTTCCCTGGGGGGAAAGCGAGTGAAAGGCTGTGTGGTGTTTAGCTGCCTGCAGGGTTAAACCACAATTGGATAGTGCTGAGTCCATCTTGGAATTAACTGGCATTGGGCTTATCAGACATAGGGAAAGCTTCTATCAGCTTCTCACAGAAGCCTTCCCCCTGCTACCAAAACACTGCCATGCAAACCCAACAGGACAGAACTCAATCACATTGACAGCAGGCACTTTTCTAGACTGTCTATGAGTATGCAAAACATTCACCAATTTCTTGGTTAAAACTGCAGGGAAACATATGTCTATAAATACAGTAGTTCACATGGAACATACTTCAAAGAATATGCTGTAAGGAGCTGTGATTTCTGATATTAAGAGAGTGATTAGTACACTGCAGAGACCCTCATGGCATTATAATTCTAAATGCAGAAAAAGACTGGATGATAATGATAATATTGATGGCATTGTCAATAATCCCTAAAATCTTGGGAACATATTTCTCTGCCCATGTGAGCATCTCAGACTCTCTTTGCTGGGATTCCTGCCCTGAAGCAATACCAAGCAGCTGCTGGCAATGTGAGGCTGTTAACTGGAGTTCACACTGATGGGCTCCTCATTAAACCAACAGCATTTCTCTTACAATCGATGACACCGACTGATACGGCTCTGCATTAAACATTTATTCATCAGACAGACTGAATCCATTCTGGAGAAGGTTTAATGACACCACAGGGATTTTCTCCTTCATTTACCTGGGATTTATGTTTAGTCTTTCTAGGGCTACAAAAGCGTCAAACTGCCCACAATTAAATTCAGAGGTGTTTTAGCATCTGTGCATAGGTCTGGACACAGCAGTTGGGGCAAGCCATGACAAGGAAAAATAATACTTAGTGTTTTCCATTTATTGTTCACACTTGTGAGAGTTTGGCAGCCACAGTAAGTTTATAATATCAATAATACATTAATAATATATCACAGGTACAACTAACACATTTGATAACTACTATACTGTGCTACAAGCCAGAATTACAAAGCCGCAAGGCACGTACTTTGATTGATCACTTATACATCACTAATAGGAGTACTTGACCTATTTGGATCCAAACGTACTGTGTGCTCCTGCTCCCAGCCCAGGTGTCACCCTGCCTCTGTGCATATGGCGATGTTCCCATTCCAGCTTTTGTCCTACATCTACAAAGGTGTTGGCAGTCAAGAATGAAATGAATTGATTCAGATTGCCTTTTATCCAGAAGACTATCAGATCTTTAATACCCAGAGGACAGAAGTAGCTGCCCAGAGCAGGCAATATGAGTATGGCCTTTTGGTACCCCATCAGTGGGAGCTTTGCTTTAGACTATGTGGTACCCTGGGTACAGAAAAAACCCACAGCATTTCAGTGAGGAAGATATTTTGTCTTTTTGTCTGGACTTTCAAAGTGGTTTTGGAGAAACAAAGATTAGCACACATCAGAGGGGCACAGAAAAGTCTTCCCATAATCCTGAATATGAAAATATGTCAAGAGCCGCATGCAAAATGGATTTGCATACATCAGAGCTGCACATACAGCTGTTGGACTGGGCATCCTGAAGTACATTAAAAATGTTAATGCTGAGTTATGCGGATGCTGATAACTGAATGCTGGAGAAACACACGCAGACATGCACAAAACTATGGTACCTTTTCCACTTGTCTTACTTAGATTGTTCAAACACGAAAAGAGAGACTGCTAAGGTAGCCAGCAATCCTTGAATATTCAAAGGCTTTCTGGTTCAAAGAGAAATTCAAACTATCACTCATCCATACAGGAATAAATACCAGAGGAAGGGTTTGATTTATCTAGTGCTAAAATTTCAATTCTACAAAGTCATCAACACTATCAACCACTGATTCTGTAAAATCAGGAGTTTTAACACAAGCAAGCAGTAATCAATTTGATGTTACCTTGGTCTTCCACTCTGTGCTGCTGCCAACCACATCCTACCTAGTATATACCAGGTCACAGCAGGCCAGATGCTGAAAACATCAGCCTGGATTTACTCTTCTACATATGATGAAGACTGGAACAGGGAAGACCACTGTTCTTAGGCTCTGATTATCAAACCACGATGGGAAAGCCTATGCTGCTTACATTCCCCCAGCAATAATTCCCAACATCCGCCCAGCTGGTGGTACATTAGAAACTAAGAACTTTTAATCCTGCATCAATGAAAGATTAACACCCATCCCACATGGGCTGTTTCCTCACATCTTCAACCTTGGGCTCACCATCCTTATGCAACCATAACAGCACTGCGGCAGCACAAACCCCACAGAGCAGCAATATCCAAAGCTAAATTCTGTTCTCTGGTTCAAGATCACCTCTCCCTTTCAAACACTGAGAATGGGATCCCACATTTATCGCAATAGCCTTTCTCTATCTGAAACATCCCTCCAGTTTAGGTGGTACAGATAAGCTTTCTCTTTCTGTTGCAAGCTTTTGCACATACTATGTACTGCAATGAATATACGATACTGTTCCCACTCCAGTGACAAGTTTCATGATAACTTTTAAAACAGGCCTTACACAAATATCACCACTTACTCTAGCAATAAAGCTCCTGGCAAGTTTTAATGGGCACAGTTGTTAAAGGCTGACAGTCCCCACTGACTGCAGGCAGCAGAGCCCTGGGGCTTTGGGTTTTCTTTTAAATGAGCCACCAATTTGTGTCAAAAAGTTTGCTTTGTAAGTGGAAGCTACAGGATTTTTATTTGTGTTTTGCCTTTATTAAGCAATTTCACCTTTAATTAAAACCTCTCAAGGATTTGCCAGGAACTATACACCAAGAAACTCTTTAAAATGCACTGTTGCCCTTGGCTTTAAACCGGGTAAGATGAGTTTGTAATCACTTTTATTACATCCCTCTTCCCTAAAAAAAAACCCCATAAAGTAAATGCTGAAAAATAATGACTGCATCCAAGGGGAAGTCATTACAAATACAGCTTAAACATTCCCAGAGGAGAACTGACCTATGACTTCTTATGGAGGAGCTGTTGCATGAGCTGAAGGGTATTGTTGTTTTTAAGATGCTCTAAAAGGGGAATGTTGAACAGAACATGGTAGTTGTTGTTGCTGGGGTATTTGCATCCTTAGGAAAAGATGGTGGAAACCAGGGCATCCTGTGACTCAACAGACTGATGGATTGCTCCTAGGTCTTTGTTTAGAAGATCAAGTTCCCTGTGACTGGCATCGCTGCTGCAGAGATGTTTCCAAACTTTCAGCTGATGTAAATGGTTCTCATTTTACAGCCTGTTGTATTTCTCACTTCTGAATTCCATTGACCCTGCTCTGATTTACGTGCATGGCAGATTTGGTGCATCACTGATTTGTCTACGGAACAGTGAGGAAAGTGTGGGAGAGAGACAACAACAGGGCTCACAGTGACAGCAAATGGCATACAGAAGGATAAAGACTTTGAGATTCACAAATACACACAGTCATCTCTGCTCACAGAGCTACTGTCAGCCAGAAAGGCAGCCAAGGAGAGGAGTGCTTACTTCTCAGGCAGCCATCCAGTGAGGTGCATCTCCAGCCTGACACCCGAAACTGAGGTGGTTTGGCTTTAGTTCTGGACATTCGTTCATAGCTGGGTGAGGTGCTGAGAGGTTTCCACTCATGCAAAGAAGGCATCCACCAGTTACATGTGACTGTTTTAACATGTTTGTCTAACTCTGCCTGAAAACAGCCTGTAAAGGAAATTCTCCTGCCTCACCGAGTGATTTAAAACCATCCCTTGCTTAGAAAACAGCTAAAAGGAAAACCCTTCCCCAAACTCTCTTTTAATTGTTAAAGAAAGAAATTGAACCAAGACCAGCATTCAGTTATAACACTATGCTGTGAACCTTTCAGCTCTGTATCAAAACCAGACTCTTTGGAAACGCTCCAGAGCATCGCCTTATAGTGCTGATCAGCATCCACATGTGCTGAAGCTGCACCCTGGCTTGCACAGCCATGTAGGGGTACAAGTATCATAGAATCATGCAATATGGAATCATTTAGGTTGGAAAAGACGTTTAAGATCATTGAGTCCAACCACTAACCTTACACTGCCAAGTCCACCACTAAACCACGTCCCTAAGTGCCACATCTATACATCTTTTAAATACCTCCAGATGACTCAACCACGTCCCTGGGCAGCCTGTTCCAGTGCTTGACAACCCCTTCAGGGAAGAAATTGCTCCTAATATCCAATCTAAAGCTTCCCTGGGCAACTTGAGGTCATTTCCTCACATCCTGTTGCTTGTTACTTGGGAGAAGAGACTGATCCCACCTCACTACAACCTCCTTTCAGGTAGTTGTAGACAGCAATAAGGTTCCCCCTGAACAACCTGAGAAATAAAGTCCCTCAGCTTCCAGATACACATGGCCTGGGAAACAGCTTCAGCCTGTAATCCCATCCCTCATTTACAGGCCATGACACTATGCTGGGAATGATAGGGAAAGTCCTGGGATGCACTGGGCCAGGTGGGGAGGAGGACATAGACTGAGCAGACTGCGCACAGCCACATACATGTAGCCCGTAGGGACAGCAGGGGCTATGCTTTACCTAAGGAGACTGATTCTGCTCTTTTGCACATACTCAAATGGTTAAAGCGTTTCTGTAACTTTCCTTTCTCCTCACCTTTTCACCCCAAGGTAGAGGAAGAAAGAGGAGAAGGTACTAGGAAAGAGGATTTGCCTGGATTAGCTGGGGGCAGGAAGGGTGTGGGAGCAGGTTTACTGCCCTGCTGACAGGGCTTACAGTTGGAATTAACCCCTTATATGGGTCATGTTGCTGTGTGCAAGGAGGTAGGGGTCATGCAAGGATGTATCCACTGTCCAAATTTCTGCTGCTCTGAACCAAACCAGCCTCTCACAGTGATAAAACCCTTTTCTATAGCAAGGGCTGAAACAAATGAGAGGGATATTGCCCCTCTTCCTCCTCATGGCCTGTGTTAGAATCACAGAATAGTTTGGGTTGGAAGGGACCTCTGAAGCTCAGTTAGTCCAAACCCCTGCAATGAGCAGGGACAATCTTCAAGTACATGAGGTTGCACAGAGCCCCGTCCAAACTGGCTTTGAATGTTTCCAGGGATGGGGCATCTACCAACCTGTTCCAGTGTTTCACCACCCTCACAGTGAGGAATTGCTTCCTTATATCTAGTCTGAATCTAACCTCTTATAGTTTAAAACCATTACTCCTTGACCTATCACTACAGGCCCCAGGGTATTACTGGTGCTCTCTCCAACTCATCCTTTGCAAAGGGCTGGAGCTGCATAACAGTGATGGGGCAAAACATGATTTTCAGCTCAAATTGCTCAACACAGGCAGGATAAAATCAGCTTTACATAAACAATGGGGGTGAGCTCCACATTCAGTGACCCGGCTCCATAGCATCATTACAGCAGACAAAGGGAATGAAGAAGTTTCTGCAGCCCCATCAGTGCTACTGGAGAGGAAAAAAACCCCTTTGCTGCCCAGATGCCCATCAGCAACATTCCCCCATGTGCAGGTGAGGCTCCTGCAGGCAATACCTGCCCCAAGCCCAGAAAACATGGCTTTGTGAGAGTGCACATGGCATGCAATGCCCTCCTGTCCCCAGGCTATCTAGCCCTGATGTGTAAAGTCGGCTTGACAGGTATTGCACGTTGCTTCAAATTGGCCAGACATCTTTAAATGACTGTAGAAATACCAAGCTAATTAAGAAATGAAGACGGAGCTGTCTTCCTGATGAGCAAGCAAAAGAAATGAAAGACACCAATAGTCCCAGACAGTCAAGAATTAAAACAAAATTAAGAAAAATACAATAAATCCCTGCCAATGCCACACTTGAAGTGACAAAATCTGGGTGGCGTTTGAGGCTGCACGGTGACAAAGCACACAGTGCTTTCATTTGGGCTCTAAGTTCCCACAGATACTGAGCATCCACCCCTTGCTGGTTTCCACAGTTTTAGCCACCCATCACCTCCATGAAGCAGAGCAAAATCCCTCAGGATTGCTGTTCCTCAAAGGGAGAAACCCCCAATCTACCCCTGTTTTCAGCTTTGGCTGCCAGCATCTTCTGTCACACTCATACACAGACATCGCACACCCCCAAAGACAGGGCTTCAATATCACTTTTGAAGCGTGTTGGGAAGGTATTACAGAATAGAACTTATCATCATCACTGCTGGTGTCACCTCCTGACCCACTAAGGCTGGTTTGCTGCGGGAGGATTAACCTGGGACCAAACCAAAAGAAGAAGGTGGCACATAGGGAGCTGCTTCAAGCCCCAAGACAACTCTTTACCACAAGCCTTTTTGACTGTAATCTCTCCAAATACCACCGTGCACAAGACATGCAGCTGCCAGCTCTGCTTTATACACAGAGAAGGGGTAACCAAGCCTGCGGCCATCCATCTTTATCACCCTTACAGAGCTTGAGGCAGAGACGCAACATCCATCCCCTGCTCCTGGCTCCACTCCTTGCCTTTCCCACTGCATTCAGCATTTCAAAGATAAATCATTCAACCTGGGACAATAACAGAATGTTACTTTGCCCTTTGCAGCCCCCTTCACACCTCTTTTTCAGGGCTGTGTTTCAGCCTCCAAGCAGTTGTTAGGCAGCTGTCCCTGGCAGGGGTAAGAATTAGTTTAAGATGGAGCTGGCTGCTGTTCCCATAGATCTCTGCCAAGTCTCTATGTGCTCCTTCCCTGATGCTCAAGCGGAGCAGCCGTTCGGGGTGGGTGCTTTGTGCTTGCAGCAGGAGGAGGGGGTTATTAGGCAGCCTTGTAACAGATTGGGTTCTGGACAAGGGAAAAGCTTGCTGGCACAGCGGTCAGCTGTCAGGGACATCGCCTGTGACATGACAGGAGGCAGTGAGAGCCTAAAACAGACTGGGGGAAAAAAAGGCAAAGTCCTTCAATGCCATCTGTTTAAAGGCAAGGAGGGAGAGAGGAGGGGGAAACGCATGTGGAACTCTTTATGAGATACAGTAAACCACAGACAGAGCGAGCATTACCAGCTGTGCCAGTGTCTGCAAAGGGCTGCAGGGCCCCCCGGCAGCAGCAGTGCTGGTTTGCCTGGCACCAGCCACCACAGTTACCTGCTGCTTCTACCTGCACCTTGGAGACACCATGTTATTGTCACCCACCTTGTTATTGTCACCTGTCCTATTCAGGATCATTTTGTGAGTGTGACAGAGGTACCTATTATCAATTTAAGGTTTTAAGTTGTTTGTTTTCTAGCTATGCCTCTCCATGTGGGCATATAAGCCCAGATTTCACATACTGCCTTGCTATAGGGCATAGAAGCCACACAGAATAATAGAATAGATAGGGTTGGAAAGGACCTTAAGATCAGCCAGTTCCAACCCCCCTGCCATGGGCAGAGACACCTCACTCTAAACCATGTCACTCAAGGCTCTGTCCAACCTGGCCTTGAACACTGACAGGGATGGAGCATTTGCCACTTCTCTGAGCAACCTGTGCCAGTGCCTCACCCCCCTCACAATAAATGCATCTACTCCTCAGATTCACACAACACCATGCTCACTGAGGTTGCAGAGATGTAAATACGGTGCTTACTGTGACATTACCCACAGGTTCCTTATGCAGATAGTGGTGTTCCTGCAGAGGGCAATACAAGTCACCTAGGGATGATGGAGCAGGTGAATGGAGATGGATAAGCTCTTGAGTTGTTCCCCACAAACAGCTGGGACGAGAGCTAGGACACACACCTCGATCCCACCCTTTCAACTCATACTTGTAATTTCAAAGTTAAATTCATCCACTGAGCAACCATGGGGCTTGCTCCCTCCATTGGCAATGTGGGGAGCCTTGCTGCGGTGGTTTGACCCTGGCTGGACAACAGGTGCCCACCAAAGCTGCTTTGTCACTGCCCTCCTCAGCTCAACAGGGGAAAGAAAATATAGTGAAAGGCTCATGGGTTGAGATAAGGACAGGGAGAGATCATGCACCAGTTACTGTCACCAGCAAAACAGACTTGACATGGGGAAATCAGTTTAATTTATTTCCAATCAAATCAGAGGAGGGCAATGAGAAGTAAAAACTAAACCCTAACCTCACCCCTCCCTTCTTCCAAGGCTCCACTCCTGATTTCCTCTACCTCTTTCCAGCATCACAGGGGGATAGGGAATGGGGGTTGTGGTCAGTTCATCCCATGTGTTTCTGTCCCTCCTTCCTCCTCAGGGAGGGCTCCTCATACTCTTCCTCTGCTCCAGGGTGGGTCCCTCCTGTAGAAGACAGTCCTCCATGAACTGCTCCAATGGGAGTCCTTCCACACAGAGCAGTACGTCAGGAATAGACTACTCCAAGTGCAGGCTCCACTCTCCATGGGGCCACAGGTCCTGCCAGGAGCCTGCTCCAGCACAGGCTTCCTACTTAAATACATTATCCCAGAGGAGCTGCCACCATCACTGATGGGCTCAGCCTCAGCCAGCAGTGGATCTGTCCTGGAGCTGGCTGGTGTTGGCTCTACGAGACATGGAGGATGCTTCTGGCACCTTCTCACAGAAGGTGCCCTGCCACCAAAGCCTTGCCACACAAACCCAATACGTTTGCCTTCTCATTTACTGAGCTCCTAATGTGGACACAAAAATTAAGCCCCTAAAGAGAGGCAAGGTGAATAACCCAGGGTGCAGGGGAAGGATACAGTAGGTGACAACAACCACAGAGATGTTTTTCACTGCTGGACCTGTCAGTGTATTTTGAGCCTGCTCCAAGTTCCCATGAAGCCAGCTGCGCCTTCCCAATGATTTCCACCAGCTGCTTTTATCTGAAGTCCCTGTCTGAAAAATTCAGGATTGATTTTAAGATTGCATCTGTTTATAACAGGGAACATTAAATGCAGGTCAGCTCCTATGCACAAAACAATAGGGACAAATAAATGCAAAGCAACATAACGGGGGCAGGCACTTTCTCTTTAGATCTACTCCATTCCCTTCAATGAGAGCTCCAGAAGCAGGTCCTGCAAGAAGGATCTTGCTCTAGCTAGAGCAAGGGTCCTGTGAAGGACTCTCGATGTGCCTTGTCAGAGCTGGTTCAAAGCACAAAGCCAACAGAAAAGCTTCTAACAACGTGTGCCAGCATCTTTTATCAATCACCAAACTGCAAAGAGGAATCAAAAGGCAGAACACTAAATTCTGAGTTCTGCCCTTCATAACATTTCCCTTTATAAGAGAAAAAAAAACCCAAGCCTATAATCATCAGGATAATTGCTGACTTGGATTTGAAAGCAGATAATAAATGGTACGTCCATCTTTTAATTATTAACATAACTAGGCTTATTGCATAATACCTGCTTATTTTTGGCAAGCAGCCCTGTCTACCTGTCTCAACAGCACATTACTGAGTTGGCAAGAGCAGGAGCTTCTGAGTGAATAAGAAAAGTTCTTCAGATCAAACTCTCTTGCCAAAAGTTTCATCTCAAAAAGCTGGGTCACCAATAACAAAATGTTTTGAAGGAGAAAGTCCCCTTGTTACAGTCCCCTTCACTGTAGCTTCCATTCCATTTGGCTACATGTGATGCTTGCAGTTTATTTATCCCACAGATGATTACAAAGAACATTTAGTAGAAAGGATTCCTCTGCCACATCACACACTCGGGATGCTGAGATGACACATCTCCTCCCCCTGTCTTTGATCAAGACAAGACCTGTTGTGCCAAACCTGGGCTTAGACTCTCAGAAAATGGTCCACTATGGCTATGATCCTGTGCCCTGTGCTGCTTCATGGAGCTGGAAGTTTGATCCTGGACCATGCAGAGGAAGAATCCCTCCAGAACACCCTGATTGGGCTTGGCATCCATTTCATCCCACCACCAGATCTGCAACACTGAGGACTTCTTGCAGCATCTGGATGGCTTCTCTCTGCTGTTCAGTGCTGATTGTCAATAACTGGATAGACTGCTGGTATAGTTTGAACAACCAGTCCCACTGTGCCTGTCATCCAGTGTTTATAATCCTAGTCTCATAAAGCACCCAGCTGCTGGTGTTGGAATGATAAATCAGCATTTCAGAATTTACTACTGCTTCCATGCAGTGCTATCAATCACATCCAATATACATTTTATAGTGCTTCCTTTCGACTTAACCTTAACACTGTACAAAGCATAGTGTTGGGGCTGAGAACACCACCAGCGTGTATCTGAATGTGAACAACTACAATTGAGTTTAGGGCGATGTGCTGGATCTGTATCTCTGAGTGGAGCTCTCAAGCTTTTATGAAGACAACAAAGCTCCTGCTCCTCGCCTTGTGATGCCTTAGCCACTTGTGTCATAAAGCTGATAGAAAGAAAAAGACCAAACACATTAACCTTTCTGACTCTGCTTAGTCTAGTTTTCTCCTAGCAGGGGAGAGTCAACACTGCATGAATACATTAGCACAACAAATAAGGCACTAGTTGGCACTTCAAGTGGCTCCTAAAATCTCTTCACAACGGTGCAATATGCTGTCAGCACGACAAGCCAAGAACCACATGCCTTTATTCCTCATTCACTGAAGAGATAGTGGGCTCATCGAAGGCTTTGCCCAAAGGCAAGAGTGGTCATAGCCCCTCCCTAGGCAAGTGCTGCTCCAAGATGTCCTTTTCCTGTGCTCTGAAAAACATTTCTACTCCATAAATTTATGCTGTGGGTTCAAATGTCTCCCAGAAGCTCTTCCAGCTATAAATATGATTTCACCCTTCAGATGCTGCACTGGCAGCAAAATCAAAGCTTCACCACTGCCCGGACGTTCCAGTTTGAAAACAGTCTTTTTGGCTAAGATTTCTCCAATCAACCTAATTCCCACTTGTCAATCATGATGCTCTGCTCACATGAAGGCAGCACTCTTCATGCTTTGTCTACAGAGAAGCAATCCCATGATTTTGATGCTCTAGCCAGCTTTTCCTCAAAGGTAGATTTCTCTGCGTGAATCATTTACACAGGACTGTTCTCTCTTTTGACTTGCTATTGAACTGTCTAGGAGACAGCATTTAAATGCAAGAAGGCAAAACAATAGTATTGACTGTCCGTTGTCCGGGTTTATTTAATTCTGTAAAGCAAACAGCTTGTGTGAAATGCACTCCAGGTAATAAAATCGTATTGCACATTTGCTTATAAGAGGGTCACCAGGGAAAGCAAATGCGCCTATACTCAGCAATAAATATTTGATTCTGTGTTGCACAGCAATTATTCAAAATGAAAGAGACTATTGGATCCAAGACTGCTGCCCTTTAGGACTCAGCCTGTCAAGTCGCATTGCTCTGTACTTTTTATCCAAGTGGATTTCATCTCCACGCTATTATTGCTGGGTAATATTCAGGTCTTTAAGTCCAAGCTGCACCCAGCTTGAAAAGCATCATTTGACTACCTGCCTGCCCTTTCTTTGTTATAGGCAGAATTGCTTTCTTAGTATTACTTTTAGTTATCAATATGCCATAGAACATTAAAGGAGCAAAATTTAAAACACACAGATGCTTTTTTCTAAGAGGTCAGAGAAAGACTGAGATTTCAATTTAATCACCCCTAAAATTGCTTCTTCCTTAGCTTTAAAAATGCCACAGCTTTAGTCATCACAGGGAGGTTATGATCCTATTCTATATTTATTTTCTCTGGTTTTTGTGCAGACTTAGAAAAATACCAGATTCCTGACAAATTTCCAGTCGTCTGAAATTTAACAAGGAGTCATTAATATATTTTACACATACATCTCTCTAGAGAGATATTCTCAACGTTTATCACCTATCTAGCCTGCACTTGACAGACTTTTATATAATGCTCAGCCTAGGGAAATGTAACGAAATTCCACAGAGCTTAAGCGCATGCAGAGATGTGTGCCATTTCCCCTTAAAGTAAGATTTAATCAACGCAGTGCCACCTCAACCCTGACCAGATGATCAGTCAAAGCAGCTCTGAGTAATATCTTGGGAAGTCTGAGCCTACAGACAATTACAGACCACTTAATCACAAAATTTAATCAAGATAATAATTAGGCGCTGCATCCTGTTTAATGCACGAGGATGTGAGCCTTCCAGCTCCCGCTGCCAGATCGGAACTGAACACAGGAATGGGGGGAAGAATCAGCAAAGTCAACAGACTATATCCTTGATGACAGAAGGAAAACTGAACGCGAACAGCTTGCCAAATCCTTCAGAAGAACTCCAGCACTTTGTGCCAGTAGAAAACTCAATCCTACAGGATTCTTTCATAGATCTATTTAGAATCATAGAATAGTTAGGGTTGGAAAAGACCTTAAGATCATCTAATTCCAACCCCCCTGCCATGGGCAGGGACACCTCACACTAAAGCATGCCACACAAGGCTTCCTCCAGCCTGGCTTTGAACACTGCCAGAGATGGAGCATTTCTTCAGAAGACCAGCTTAATACCTTTTATTTGACCAGGCTTGAGAGATAAAGCCCAGGGTCCTGGCACAGTCACTGCTTTACTGATGCTTAGCAAGCACTTTTTGCTCAGATAAACCTTGCCCTGCACAGTGGACAGGAAAGGAAAACCTCTATTAAGTGGCTTTTTCAAGGTCAAAATGAAGACTACAGATCTGCCAGCCATCTCAGCCACTGTACTACACTGCCATGGTTGGGTCAGCCTTGTAGGGCAAGCAAAGAGTTACAAGACTCTAGGTAATGAATTGTTTGAGGTACCACATATTTACTGTAAGCTAAGCAAAGTCACTTCCTGGGATAGATGCTATTAAGAGGATTTTTCCTTATTTTCCTTTAACTTCAAAGTGCCTCATCAGGCTCCTTGTTAGAGCCTAGTGACATCCACCCATCACTGAGCTGGAGAAAACAGCAGCAGCAGCAATGCATCTGTAAGCATTATAAAGCTCAGAAACATGAAGGCTTCGAAGAAAGAGCAGAGGGGTGTAGAAAATGGACTTAATGACTCAACTCCCATTTCCAAATTATACAAACTCCCTGGGTTAAAAATAGGATGAAAAGGAGATTTATCTTCTCCCCCCTTTAAACCCAGTGGGGATACTGGCTAATATTTAAAGTGAGTAGCTTCTCATAGCGGGCCGCCAAAAACCAACTCTACAGAGTGATAGGGCGGTGAAATCTTTTCTTTACACATATAAGACCTTAACAAAGAAGGAAATGGAAAAGAAGTAGAGCTGAATGATGGTAACATTTCAATCTTCAGAGCCACTGTTAGCTACAATGAGCCTCTTTTGTAAATTCAGCGTCTTGAGCTGCAAATACTTATCAAGAGTGTTATTATCAGCAATTGTGAGCCTGCGAACAAGAATTCCCACTGTATTTTAATGGCTGCTGGCCACATCCATCAGAAAGGGGACTCTAACAGACATACAGTTATCATTGTTCAATTTTTAATGAATATATGGCATTCCCATTCATTATTTAAGTGACATTCAGATGTAGTTTCAGTCAAAGCTGCCTCTTCATAAATGTTATTAGCTACAAATGTGCCTTTAGTAAAATATTACACTGCGCTAAAATAAAGCGTTGTACTGATAATCAAAGGAAAATGAATGGAAGGAACTAAAATCCACAGTGATGCAGTCTGAATCCATGCACTAAAAAACCTCCTTGATTTTAATAGGCAATTTCTCAGAGCCCAGCACCGGAATGCAGAGTCAGGCACACACTAAGACACAAGAAACACCTTCTCCAAACTCCTGAGGCTCACACACAGGCTGCTACCCGATTATCTGAGTCAAAACAGGTCTATCTGTGGTCAGTTTGACCACAACTCAATAATACTGTCTGCACATCCAATATACATGCCCCTCTGGACAGTTTTACATTCATTACCCAACAGTTTGCACCGCACACTTTGGAAAACACAGTGTATATTGGTGTTCGGGCTGCTGAATGTGGTTCAGTGCGGTTCAAGCTCTGCTTTTCTCATGGGTGCTTGTATATTTTGATAAACTTGTGTGCTGAGGTATCTCAAATTAAGCCCTCAAATGAAACATTCCAAATCTCATCAGGTTGCAGATACTGGCCCCAGTCTGCTCACTATCCAAGCCAGGAGCAGCTATTTGTTTCCTCTAAATTAATCCCAGCTCAGCAAGACACTTAGGCACACATCTAACTTTATAAAGACAGAGTGGGTTTCCCACTCACTTCAATAATGCAGATGCAAATGCTCTGCTGAATAAGGTTTATAAAAACCCAATAGCAGTCAGTAATAAATACTGTGACACACAAGAGCTGCTCCGCAGCCAGGAGGTTGGAGCACTCTGCTGGGATCTGTAATGCAGTGTCCTCACTAGAGCCATGGGATTATACTCATTTCCCTGCATCCTGCTCTATTCCCCAGGCTGAGAGTCACACACAGTCCTCCTCCTCGCTCTGTCTGGGAATGTGTCTTTATATAGAAGGTATCCATTATACAAGATTTATCTTGGGTTTCCCTGCCCTGCTCTCCTAACCGTGCATTTGAGATGAAAATACTGTCAGTGCCTCAGCTGGGTGTCTGAGACAGAAGGGGCAGAAGCAGGGATAGTTTATTTGCTAGAGCAGGAGGCTTTCCTTCTGCAGCAACTCTGTATTACATTGGGTTTATTTCTACCAGGACAAAAGAGCAAACCCACACTTCATTGGAGTTGTGAACCTGTCCCCACTAACAGTATACATAGAGCAGGCCAAAAGCAAAGGTGAAATTGGGCCCTGCTAAACCTGGCCAGCTCTGATAGATGCTGCTCCAGGAAAAGGGCAGAGAGATAACAAGGATGCCTAAGTGCAAACCTGTGTACCTAAGACCTTCTGGTTAGCAGCCCTCTTTCCACAGCGGAACCTAGACTCTGCAGGGACTTTGTCTTAAAGGAAAAAAAAGACAATAACAATAATGATAATAATGTGCCCAGAGGTAATAATAATAATAGCAGTAATGATGATAACAATAATAATGTTTCTAGAGTTACTTGGTGGTAGTCATAGTAGCAGTTGTAGTAATAGTAATGATAATGTTCCCAGAGGTACCTGGGGTGATGTCCCTGCACAATGCATCTTGGCAGGAGTGAGTATTTGACATCTATCTCATGGCTGCACACAACAGGCACCTAAGCATAAGCATTCATTTCTGCTTGTGTTTCTTTGGGGTCTCCGCATTGTATGTGTTGTGCCCAACGCACGTGGACAAGACAGGCTTTTGCAGAGAAGTCAGTCACAAGCATCAGGTTTTATTCCTTCCCACCACTGAGTGTGATGATCAGGATCTCACCTGCAGGACCAATAATCTATGCCCTGAAAGAAGATATCCAGTATTGCTTGGGTTTTATTTGGAGGGGAGCAGAAGCTTGGGAGGTACTTTTGGGTGAAGTATGCTCAAGATGAAAGATCTGGAGCACAGGAAAGTAGCCTCCATGTAGCCTTGAATAAGGCCTTCAAAAAGGCATGACTTCATGCACAGAGAGGTCCTGTGGAGGATCTGGCCCTGGCTGATGTACAATATATGTGATACTTAGTGACTGAAGGAAAAGAAAACAAGCAAAATAATCCCCTAAAATTAGCCATTTTATAGCTTTAGGAGATGGACCATCAGCATCAAGAAAGACAGGGACATGGAGAGTTGCTCTAGAGCTGACTGCAGTTTTCTTAGAGTAAATCTGGATTATTGCAGCCAGTTTTGGTGCATACTCATCCTAAAGAAACACATCAATTTCTCCATGCACAGATAATGCAGCTTTTCCTACACTTCAGCCCTTCACAGATACCCACTGTGTGATCCTGAAGGTTTAACTTCATGAAGAAGTTGCAGTGGGAGGTGGTTATCCTCCAGCCTGGTTGGAATCTATCACTGCTGTCATTTTAAAGGGCAATTGTGAGAAGGCATCTCATCCAGGCTGAAAGAAACAGCATCTTCATCTTAAAACTCCTTCTGTTCTGCAGGATTATTTCCATGGAGTCACAGGTAAGAAGCATCCTCTCCACCGCTGCTCTCCACCAGTTAAGATGCTCTCCAAAATTTACATTTATATTTCTCAGTGCCTTTGCTAGATTTAGAAAGGAAAATTAAAGCATTATTAGGGGCTACAGGGTCAGGTACATACCCAGCCAACCAGCTGGCAATGACTCCACATGGAACAAAGAGATCCCAAAACAAACTTTTAATGAGAAGGATGGCCAAAAGCCAAGCAGACGTTGCAGAGGATACCTCATTAAAGAAATTGATAACCCTAAGTCAGGTCAATCTGTTTAAGTAACTCAATGGCTTCACTCAGATAGGAATAGATCTGTTTAATTTGCCTTCAGAAAAGCAGCAGCACAGTGGGAGCGGAGGAGGAGATCTCATAGAGAGCCATAAGCTTTCCATAAAAGTTGGTAATCAGGGGAAGTTGCATCTGTGGTTTACTCACTTGGAAGAGAGACATCTCACACACAGCGAGCTGAAACACAGTTGTAGGCAGTGAGAGCAACCACACACAAGGAGTGGATCTGCACTCAGCAGCATGTGCTAATACTGTGGGATCTTCCCTGCACAGCCGCAGCCTGCATGGGGAACATGGGGCTGACCAAAAGAGCCAATCTGGCAAATGGGAAAACACTAAATATAAGGTGTGAGCCAGAAACTGATTTCTTTGTACAGCTTTGCAGCATTTTGGTGAGCTTCAGCAGGGAAAAGCAAGATGATTTGTCCCTGGCCATGGCAGGGCGATTGGAACTAGATGATCTTAAGACTCTTTCCAACCCAAACCATTCTGTGATTTTCTTCTGGAACAAAAAGCTCAGAATATGGTTCTTGTTTGGGAAGTCGAGCCCAGGGGCCCCAAGTGGGAAAATAAGTTCTTACAGTTTAAAAAGACCATGCTGTGAACCAAACAGCACCACTTTGCCTCCACCAGGATTTCCGCTCTGCTTTTATTCACCCTTGCTGACAGCACGGTTATCACTTCAGGATTTCCATGATGCTGAGTACAGCACAGCAACCAGTGCGCTGTGCATCCAGGCTGCAAACTGCCAGCAGCCCAAACAGCATCTTGCTAATGACTGCTCCTTATAGGGCACCGTATCAGCAGTAATTAGCAAACTGCCGCTAAGCTCAGACCTCTCATTTGCAGGTATCCGGCTCACCTCACGGATATGACTATGGGGCTTATTTCATCACTAAGCAGACAATAATGCCTTTAAGTAATTGCATGGTTTTGTAATAGGTAAATAAGGACTTTGCTGCAAAAAAAAATAAAAATAAGCCTATCCCTGCTTTTGTCACCAGCAGATCTCAGCAGTAACCCAATAGGAGGTTTTGTCATGCTTGGACTTAATTTACCTTTTAGAGATAATGTATAATAAATTATCATAATGATTAAGAGCCAAACAGTGTAAATTGAGTCCCTAACACCCAGGCTTCAAGTGAACCTTGAGCTTTATTATGTATGAGCATACACAGTGATGAATAAGTACGGCTCTCACAGGCTTTTGTTCCTTGCAGGCATACTTTGAGAGGTCTGGTGCATGTCAGCAGCCCCAAACATTAAATACCTTTCACTTGGACCTCAGATATCATAAGGTTTTGAATTCTTTATATAGACCTTCTGGTCTCAGCACTGGAATCACACCTTGAAGTTTTTCTTGCTAATAGGGAAGTTAGAAAACAAAACGTGAAGAGAGAGACTCCCACATTTCTACCCAACCAGAAAAGGAGGCATTTCAGTGAAACACCATTAAGATAACCATGACATCATTAATCTTATCAACACAACAATAATCCACAAGACTAAAACTGGCAACTACAGTACCAAGTGAAACGCATTTGTCTAGAACAGAGTAGGTTATATTTTAACCCTGGGAAAAGGCATGTCATCCCAATTGAAGGCTCTCCTGATTTTTCTAGAAAGGAACCTGATAGGTACATGCTTAACCAGGGATGTGAGGATCACAGTGGTTGTGGCCACCTCCTACTGCACCAAAATCACCTGCCTCATGGGCATAGGATCACAGAATGGTCTGGGTTGGAAGGGACCTTACAACTCATCCAGTTCCAACCCACTGCCATGGGCAGGGACACCTTCCATTAGACCAAGTTGCTCAAAGCCTCATCCAACCTGGCCTTGAACACATAACAAGGACCTCCAATACCCTACCACACACACAAACGTCCCCTTGGGGATGAAACGAGATCAACCCAAGAGCTACACAGGCTGGAGGGATGAGGATATTACCCAGGATTTTGGTTACATGATTACTATTGACCATTAAGCTGTTCTCCTCTGGCTGGATTTGTTGTTGACTCAACAAAGGAAAGCGCAGAGGGCTGAGTACCTGCCAAGCCTGTGCAGAGCCATTGTGCCAAATAAGAAAGAAAAAGGCAGTATAAAATCAGAAGGAATCCACAGACACTTGCTTTCCCTTACACCTGCAAACCCAAAGCTCTCTTCCCTTTTCTCTCAATGGAAAGCCTGAAAATGCAGAACCTTGGGAGAAAACTACCCCCCATGCTGTGCGTACATAGTGGATGTTTAACAATCCTATCCCAAACTTCACTGCCTGAAGTCCAGTATAGGTTGATTCACCCTCACCTAGGAACTTGCACTTGTTCTTATATGGAAAATGAATGATAAAGCAATGAGAAAGGGGAAAAATCAAACCTGATGAATGCCCACGTTCCCAGGAGAGCCAGCTCTGAGCAGGTGGACACAGCAGGAATCGTGTCTCAAGAGCAGCGAGAGATGCATGATCTGGATCTGCAGAGAGCCTGGGTTAGTCAAATGACTTTTTCAGGGCATTTTGCCAGAATGAAGCAGAATGAAGCAGAGATAATCTGCTGAAAGAATGCCCCATACAGCAGGGGAACAGACAGATGCTTCCTGTGCATGAGATTTCAGGGCAGCATAAGATCTGTATCAGGACACACATTCAGCTTGGTCAGCAGCAGCAGGTCAGAGGGGGGAAATAAAGGTAAAAATAATGCAGAACATCACAATGCAAACACAGAACTACAGCTCAAGTGCTTTGTGTTGGGAAGTTGTCACTCCCTGAGGGCTGGCACGGAGAAACAGCAGCAGCCAGAGCACTTGGAGAACCATCCCAATGCAAAGCTGCATGCAGGCAGTGAGTAACCTAGGGGACTGTGCAAACCCAGGCATTCCTGAAAGGCTCAGTACAAACCTTGGAAATAAGGAAAGCATCACTGGGAAGCAGACTTGGCATTCCCAGCAAGTTGAAATGCAACTTTTGGTTTCAAAGCTACCAAAACCAACCCCAGCCTGCTAACATGCTATACAGCAGAGGTCTGTTCTGTTTGTCTTTCTGGAAGCATCTGTATTTTGAAAGCCTAAAGGTCATCCATCACGGTCATTTCAGACCTCAAAAGTACTGCCTGCAGCTTAGGTTTGGTTTGCTGGGGGCTTTTTTAAGTAGTTCCTTAAATGCCTCAAATTCAGTAACTAAGTAAATAGTGTCGCTAGCAGACTTCTGCCTTCCTGTGGTCAGACTTTCCAGTTATATCATGCGCTCTGTAGCAACATCGTTCCTTGCCTTCAAGTGTTTCAGCATCTCAGAGGATTTTAGATCACATCGTATCTAGGGCTATAGCTGTCCATTGAGTCACACATACTCAAAACACAATGAGTTGAACACAGAGACACACAGAGAGGAGTGCCGTGCGACAGAGGTGTGATGAAGAATCACAATCCAAAATCATCTGAACAAGGAGCATGTTTTCACATCCCACAGCTGCATTTGCAAGGCAGTGGTCATAGAATCATAGAACAGTTCTTTTAGTTCTCTACGGAATGAGCAACAGAATCACAGAATCATAGTTTTGGTTGAAACAGACCTTTACAGGTCATCTATTACAACCTTCCTGCAATGAGCAGGGACATCTTGAACTAGATCACACAGACCCACATCCGGCTTTATTCTTTCACATATTTAGTTATTAGCAGAGAACAGAAATGACGTTTCTATACTAAAGAAAATTCACTTTTACATCCTCTCATCCCTTCGTGAGAAATGCCAACAAAAGCACTCTTTTCACAGTGACAGTGAGCGCGTGTGAGGGCAATGGGCTGTCAAATTCAAGACAAACGTGTTAGAATACCAACGATGACTTGCATACACAGCAGAGCTATTCTACTGAAAAAGAGCTCACGAATCTGCTACTATAAAACATCAGATAAAAGGATCTGGACAGTGGGAGCAAAGGGGAATTGCCACAGAAATTACAACTGATGAGGAAAAGCTCCATCCCCAGGCTATCACCAGCAACTGGGGCTTCAAAAGACCACCAGAAAGTTGTGAAAGGCTCTTTAAGATACAAAAAGACATTCTCCTCCTCAGCCTTTTGGAGACAGCAATACAACCCAAAGCATATAGAAGGTTCAATACCTGGCATATCAGTAACCCTGCTTTCCTGGGTTACTCAGAACTGTAGCACAGAGGCAAGTTTCAAGGTCAAACAGACTTTGACAAAGCAGCAACACCTCACTGGAACTTAAATCATAAAATCACACAACAGTTTGGGTTGGAATGGACCTTCAAGGCTCATCCAGTCCATCCCCCTGCAATAAGTAGGGACATCTTCATTTCAGGACATCTTCCATTTCAGGTTCCCCATGTTTGCCCTTTGGCATCGGGCTCACAGCATGCTTTCAAGCAGGGGACAAGGCCAAGTATTAAATACTTGAGGCAGTTGTTTTCTCATGTGGAAAACAAGCACTTTGGGGTTCACTCACTGCATGTGAAAGCACCTGGGTCTGAGTCAGTCTGGACCTCTCATCCATGAAAGGGTTTGCAGGGGGAAGACACCAGCTGGGTTAGTTTTTGGCTAAGCCATACATCTTAGCATGAGTGATTATCTGGGGTTTGATTCAGGAATCCAAATCCTGGGGTTGCAGGGCAGCTCTGAGTCAATTAGGCCAGTAACACATTTTTATCTTCTATGAAAAGAAGAGCAGATCCTATTAATTTTGAACCATAAAGAAGCTTCTCCCTCTCTTTCACACTCATCTACAAGTGACAACACCTATCTGCTGGATGTTTTTTTCAGTAGATTATCACCAAAATATGTATTTTTTCCTTTTTTTGTTTTATGGGTTAAGAGAAGCTTGCAGGCACAGCTCTGACTTTCAGTGAGGTGCACAGAGCCCAGTGCTACTTAGGCTATGAAAGCCTCTCATCAGCTTACGTGATGGACACAGCCTCAGGGCTTCAGCTCTCCCCAGAAGAAAACCACAAAACCACTATCACCTCTCTTGATTTAGATGCCCCAGCTTCTACCCTCTGGCACTTGCAGCCCCTAGCAGAGAGGTTAATGGGATCTCACTCCTATCCACGCTGGGACAAGACCCATGCGATCTTATGTCACACCTCAATGCCTGAGCAAGCCACCAAGGCTTCTTTAACTGTCAACAGGGATGAAGTCCCACCTCCGCAGCCCGTTTTTTCTGCGTTTCCTCTAAAATGAGACAAATCACATGCCAGAGTACCTATTTGTCTTTGTGACCTATAAAAGGAGGACAGATATCCAGCTCTGACAGCAGTGCATGCATTGCAGATGCTTGTGCTCAGTCAGATACATCCCACACTGCTCTCCCGCACTCTAAGCAAATTCCCAACACAGAAAAACACTCCCTGCTCCAGAATTGCTTACCCCTTCCCCATACTCTCATTTCATAAGGTGAACAGTTTGTTTCCTATTAAAAGAAACCGAAGTATTCTTCAAAGCAAACGAAGCCACAATTCCTTTGGCAATGCCAGAGAACACCCTTCTGCGAGGTGATTCCTAAATCATGGGGTCTCAGCAATGTATTAGTCCCAGGATCAATACTGACAATAGCTCTATCAGCCAGCACCACTGATGATGAACAAGATTGGCCCACGAGAGCCACACATGAGACCTGCAGAGACACAGAAACCAAAGCCCTACCCTCAAGCACTGAAAGACAGGGCTTGTTGCCAAACATAAACATGATTTTCCTTCATATCTTAGTCATGCCACATGTTTTTGCTCTCACTGTACTTCCTAAGGAAATGAGTCCCAGAAGCCAAGCTTTTTTCCTTGTGGTTTGTTTTCCCAGCTCCTCTGAGCACTGACTCCATTTGATGGCTTTCCCTCACCCATTTTGTCCTCTCTGCCAACCCAGGACACCCACAAGTACAGTGTTCTCAGCACTTCCTCACCTGAGAAGCCACAGAAATGAATAATAAGGACATGCCTGAGAACAAAATGTACTGAGCTGCCATGGTTGGGAAGCCCTGAGAACTCAAACCCCCCTTTCCCCAGCACAGGCACCATTTCCATACCTCCATATATCCCTTCCGAGTGCTGCAACCAAGAGGAGACAGAGACAATGCTGCTCCAGGTTTCATCCTACTAGAGAAGAAAAGACAAGTGTTGTGGTAGCAGCTCCCTTCACTCTCCATAACAAGTGATGCATGAGAATAACATCTCTCTGGTAGGTACCAGAGTAACTGCAGTCCACATGGCACCTCAGGTTACAGAGATGCCTGGGCAGCAGTAATTCCTCTGTGCACGAGTTTTTCTGCTTGAAAACACCTCTGCAGCTACTTTGGGCCTGGCAGCCCTCCAAACTATGATCCCATGGGGTGCTACTGCACACCTGGACTGAGTCAATCCCATACCCATGCATCTTTCACTGTTCAAGGGTTACCATGGCTGGACATTCAAGGACACCTCTTTACCAAGCAGGGCTACCAAATCCTGCTGAGGGACATGTACACTCACCACACTGCCAACCAGATGCTGGTTACAACGAGTTGCAACCATGTCTACTACCTATCATAGAATGGTTTGGGTCAGAAGGGACCTTAAAGCTCACCCAGTTCCAACGCACTGCCATGGGCAGGGACACCTCCCATTAGAGCAGGTTGCTCCAAATGACATCCAAACTAGCATTGAACACTGTCAGGGATGGGGCAGCCACAGCTTCTCTGGGCACCCTGTACCAGCACCTCAGCACCCCCATAGTAGATGAGCCACATTCATTCTTGTCATCTAGCATATGATGGGTTTAGAGGTTGTGGAAAACAAAAGCCATTTAGTTAAGACTCTCATACAGAGAGAATTCAGATATCATAAACTACCTGTCCAGCAAAAGGAAGCATCCTTTCTTTTTTAAACAGGTACATTTAGGATCAGGTAAACATTAAACACTCATTTCCCCATCCAAAACAGTGGAGTATCTAGGAACATTACTTAGGCATATTTTACCATCACATCAGTCATGTTTGCACAACACGGGATATCATATGGAGAACCCTTAAAGGAAAAAAGAGCCCATAAGCACTATTTATCCTACTGGAGTCTCTTTATACTGCAAATTCAAAGGTTCCCCATATGTCCTCATGACTTTAAACTTCTGGTGTCTGTGACTTCCCCATGGAATAAGCCCTCTGCATGTCAGCTCTTTAGCAGTAGATGCCTAAGGAGTGCCAATACTTCAAGTACACTGTGCAGGCCTATTCAGCTCTCATCCAAAAGTTTTTAGTGTGACAGCACATTTATAAAGGATAGAAAAGACACATTAATTAAAACAAGACAAGCTCTGAAAGAGGTGCAAAGTAGCAGCTACAGTCTACAGCAAAAACCACACTAAACTGGAGTTCCCAGCTGTTCTGTTGTAGAGAAACAAAACCCTGTCTTCAACCCAGTGTCCTATCCAAAGTCTACCCCCTTTTGCTCATGTTAAAAATGAGCAGTCTCTATTTACCTAATGTCTATCAACAGGATTCCCCAAAAGGCTGGGATCAGAGATAATATCACAGACTCTTGTTGGAACAAAGACAAAGTAAATGTTATCTTGTTTCCCTCAAACTCTAGGCCAGTGCTCAGCCTGTGATTATATAGTAGGAATAAGTTCAGATCAATACTGTCACCGAAACCCATCTTTTCAAAGCAGTGCCTACAGCAGCATTGCAGGTAGAGGGGCCAGCTGTTACCAGATGTTGGGAAGCACTTGTGCTTGCATCAACAGAATGTGCTACAGACATATTCTGGATATTTCATAAATAATAGACAAGTCAGCCAGGAATGGTTTTCCTTCATCATGGATGGGTTGATAGATAGTTGTGTGTATGTATGTATCTTTATACAGATATGTCTCCAGGTGCATATATATATCCAGGTGCATGTGTGCATATATATATACATATATATAATATATATATTTCCAGGTGTGCATATATATACACACACAAACACATGCATCTGCTTCAAGAGGTACCTTGTGTAGGGAAAATCTGGGCTCAGCTTGCCCAAATGCTCCATCTAAACCTGCTTCTATTTTTCTTTCCCATACACTAAAAGGTAAGAGAGGTGTTCCCATTATTTCTTGTTGTAATCTGGGACCTTGCAGTGTAGACCTTGCTAGTTTTTATTATTCCCACATGTGGCACAGTTCCTTTCCCATTGTTATTCACTGACATATTGTCACTGCAGGGGATAAAGGAAGGAGCAGGCAGAGCAATGACACGAAACACAAGGTTTTAACCTGAAGTTTATTCCTTTTTGGCTGTCGGAGGCTGCTTGAAGCATGAATCCACTTCTGCTGTTTAAAACCGGAATTACCCAAGTGACTCACCTCTTGCTGAGAGAGGGAGCACTGGCTTGTTCCACTTGTCTGTGCTTACAGCAAGAACCTGATTCCTGCAATTTATTCCTGGGCCTGCCATGGACTGCATTAGGGGAAATCACAATAAAACCTGGAAAACTTGACAGCTTTAAACTGCTGCTTCCCTTCCCAACAGACTCTCACTGTGCAGACTTGTTTAAGTTCAAATACTGAGGCTGAGACTTGTGCTTACACTGTAAACCTCATTCACATAGTCATTAGCAGCACTAAATTGGAAGAGAATCTGCTATGAAAGTTAGTCATCTGGTACCCTGAAAAAAGTGCTGGCATGGTTGTTTGATGTTCTGAGAGGGGCTGCTACTCCAAACATGGAGATACCAGAGCTTTTCAAGTCCTGCTCATTATTTGCTTTGCAATGACAAAGGAAACAGTAAGGGCTTTAATCTGTAAATAATCTTTCCTTCGGGGATCTGGGAACAATCTACAGGACAGAACATTTCCTCCATGAAATGTTTCATTAAAGTGCTGCTCACTTAATAACAAGTTTGGGGAGACAGAAAAAAAGAAAAAGGAAAAGAAAATAAGTGATGGATTTTTATGCAAAGCCACAATTCCTGCACCTCTTTGCTGCTGCTCTGCTACAAGCAGCTTGCTTGAGTTTCAGATTTGGCTTTGCATAAGAATGTTTCACAGAACAAGAGGGGCGAAAAAGATACTTAAGCACAAGGGAAATTTTAAGAGGGAAAATACAAGATAAGGTGGCCAGATGAGCAGTTAAAAGCTCCAACACCTTCATCTTGGAACATCAAGTAAAATGCATCTACTTCCATGCAGATTGTGCCCCTCTCCTAAAAGTACACCCCTCCTTGGTGCACAGATATTCAACCTCAGATCAAGGCATTCTCAAGGGTTCTTTTTCTTTCAGCCGCTTTCAGTCACTTCCTCCACTCACCCTCACTCTGTCCTACACCCCTTGATACATCCGATACAGGGCAGCACATTGGATTTGAGTTTTAGTGCTGTACATCACCACAATTGATCAGATTTCAGCAAAAAGACTGTGTAATGATGATTTCAGAAAGAGGGAGGATTCATTTTTCTGTGATATTGCAAATCAATCTTCATTTTAGAGTAATTAATTCCAGCAGCTACGAGACTGGCAGCACAGACGCTATCACTTCAGGTACCCAGTACTGCCCAGGTACCCTGCAGCAGTGCAAGCTACAGGCTTTGTAACTAAGATTTATGATAGGACTCTTCTGTCCAGTAACCACCACGAGTGAGACAGTACAGGTTGCCCAAAGAGGTGGTAGATGCCCCATCTCTGGAGACATTCAAGGCCAGGTGAGATGGGGCTCTGAGCAACCTGATGTAGTTGAAGATGCCCCTGCTCATTGCAGAGGGGTTGGACTAGACCTGTAAAGGTCCTTTCCAATCCAAATCATTCTAAGGTTCTTTTACCCCCAAGTTCAGAAGCAGAGGACTATGACTGCAACTTACAGGAGTAGCAAATACAAGAACAGCACCTAAGGGAGCCCCACTGCTTGTCCAGGCAATATGGGGTGAAATCCTGGCTACAGCAAATTTGGTAAAAGCAACATACAGAGGAAGGAGCTCAACAGTCTGATTTGCAGTGGCTTGGTTATATTAAGGATGCTGGAAAATGCATTGATGATTCTGGCTAATAATTAAGACCGTCAAACTAAAACTTTGGGTCAAATCATGTTCCCATTTTAGTTCATTTAGATCTGTGAAAATGAACTGAATTACTCAAGATCCTTGTTGACGTAATAAAGCTGGTCATTTTGGCATTGCAGTCCACGGGTACTCATTACAGAAGCTAAACCACAAGCTTGCTCCAGATGGTTTGTCTCTATAACACAGCATATATCCAAGGCACTTCATAAACTAATCACCTACTGATCATATCCCTTCAATTAAAAATTACTCAATATTTCCAAGTGCTGGCAGTCATTTCAGAAATACCAGAAAATTATGAAGTGCTTGGCCAATAATACCCAGCTTTTCCTACATTATGGAAATGTCAACTAAACAACATTAACCAGTTTGGTAACCAGTTTATATCTGCCGCATGGCGTATTTGGAAGTTCCTCCACCTCTACATCTGTTGTGGCCACAGCCTTAGTGGGACCTGCTGAAAGCAGAGATGAATAGGGAAAAAATGTCGTTTATCCTACAGTGGGGGTACAGATGGAGAGAACTTTTAGAGCAATCTGATTCAATCAGATGGCAAAAGCTGTAAAGGAAGCTCCAGCATCACTCCTTTGTGATGATGCGGGCCTAGGTTGATGAACACATTGCTGCTCAGGAGAGAACACAGGAGGGGAAAGGTTTGCTGAGCAGTGCAAGGTTAACCAGGAGCTTTCATTCCCCACCCTAAATCGCACATTTCCTTACTTGGCCATGCCACTTATTCTGATTTGTATCAGGTGAATATAGAAAAGTAGAGAGATGTGGACCTGAGATTATGAAGATCGCTTTTTTTTTGTGGAAAACAGAAAAATACAGAGGGTTCAGTGCATGGCTTTACGAGTTCCTTCTACAAGGTAAAGACACAAAACCAACTAGGGTTTTTATTCTTAACTCCTCAGAGCATAGCTCACCAGCTATTTCAGTTTGAATCAATGAAGTCTCTTCTCCAGGAATGCAGTCATTAGCTCCTCGAGTCTCTGCTGATAGGCAGGCAGGGTTTACATTACTCAGGGCTAACAACCTGGGGTAACTAGCAATAAAGCTAAATTATGCCTTTGATGAAGTAGCACACTTCCTTACTCATTGTAAAGAAAATGAAGTGTATTCTCCAGTAAAATGGTTGTGCATGTCAAATTTAGCTCAATATACTTAACGCTGTAGCCATGCTTTCAGCCAGGAAAAGGTGGCTGAGCTTCACAGAAGGAGCAGATGTTTGTATGGGATAACTGAACCAGTGCGAGCAAAATCTTCCTGTACTGCTCCTTTTTGACAAGAATTCACTGGTTTTTCACTATGCTGGGTGAACTGTGGGCTGTAGGTGTCTCATGGTCCACAAACACAGGATGCTCCATGGTCATCTAAACAAACTTGCATGCACCTTGTCATTCCCTTTGGAACTACAGCTTGCTTGTCTGCTGGGACAGCTATCTACAATCACTTCCCAGAGACTGTAATTAAGGTATTTGATTCAGTCACTCATGTCCCCTATGCTTTTAGTGTTTAAAAGTATTAATAACCCTAATTGCTATATAGCTATGTAACTAGTACTGTAGTTAAAAGCTTAGAGCATCTCAAATAGTTATGGCAAAGAGACAACTAGCTATTGGAAGATCAAAGTGGATAACAGAATTCAAGGATAAAATGTTCAAAGGGAATAAAGCAGGCCAACACATGAGGCCACCCATCTTGCTCCCCGACATAGCATGGCTGCCTTCAGGAAGTTCAAACCCTATGCAAGTGTGTCACTACACCAAAACTGTGTTTTGCAGCAAAGACAAATGTGACTTTGAGAATATGCATATGTAACATACATATATGTGTATGTATGCAAAACAACATATATAACATACCAGTTTCCTTTAGAGCAGTCCTGGGAAAAGGTGTATTCAGCTTGCATTTTACTATGTCATACAGACAAACATGACATAAACACAGCCTTAAAAATGATCATGTAGACAATCAAAATGCAAACAGAAAGTGTATTAATTTGGGGCTGTAAAGAAGTTGGCCATCACAGTGCTTTCCCATCCCAAACCTGTACATTTGCCTTTGGTACTTCTCAGTGTGCACCTGCTGAACTTGTGCTAATAAAGATGGATTTTCTTCATAGCAAATAGATAAGCCATAGTTTTTCTTCCAGAAACCCCAGTATTTTCAGCTAACAACTCCCCCTTGTTCTAGGTTGCAGACCTTTTCTTACAGATGCCACTCGTAACTAGAGGCCTGGGTGTACTGGCTTATTTTCACTTCACTGCTAGCAACTGGAGTCACTGCAGGTCATTAAAGAGACTTGTCTGGCTGAACAGCTTCCAGAATTGCAATGAAGCAGTTACCCGATATCTTCAGGAGAAAAGTGCTATGCAAATAAAGAGCACTGTGTTTTATCAGAGGGTCCTCTGATTACTATCTCTTATTAGTCCAGTAGAGGTAAATGGATTCTAACCTGAGTTTTTGCAATAGTTTCCTGGACAGAAAGCCTTTAGATCAAAGTAAAGAAGCTATAGTTCATTTAACTTGACAAATTTAAACAAACTGTAGGAAGCCAAGCTTCTTTTCTCATATTTACAGGTCAACTGCCTTGAGACAATGTCTGAAGTACAAACAGACTTTCAGGGCCAGATTCTGACTTCATTCAGCATAGCATAAACCGGGAATAATCCCTTTAGAGATTAGTAGGAGCGAGATCTGATTCAGGCTCTCGGAATTAAGCACAAACCATGTGCTTGCTGGGTTTATTCTAATTCTGCTAAGCACAAAGCAATTCTCCTTCAGCACGTCCCTCTTACTCTGTATAAAGCTCCCTGAGCTGAGAAGCACAGGAAGCGCTACTGATAACACCCAACAGAAAATGTTTGTTATTGCAAAATGCTTCTGCTTGCAAAGTTATTTAATAATGCTTGCAATTAAACAAAACAACAGCAAGCAAAACACAAATGAACAGAAATCACCAGAACAACCAACGCTTCAAATGACACAGGCAAAGTTGTGTTTAGAGATCCCTCCAGACCCCCAAAACATGAAGTGAACTACAGCTACCCTCTTTTACAAGAAACCAACACATTTAATTACTCTGATTTACAGCATCTGTCTCTCATTCTGGGTATAAATCGAAGGAAAACATAAGCAGAGCTTTTGCCAGATGCATTGCATATATCCTTAGGAAGCATCCCAACAGGAATTCCAGTATTGGTACAAATGAATGCAGTATCATCTTAAAGTCACTGTGTCCTTCCCCTGCCACCATCTCCTTTGAAAGTACAGGCAATAAAAAGACAGACACGCCATGAAGTCCCTTGCTTATTTTTAGGTAAGATCAAAAACCAAGTCACCACACTGATGAAACTGTGCATCACTGTGCAGCTATACCAAAAGGACAGATTTTCCATTCATCGTGCTTATGGTACATCCCTGATAACATACCAGTTTGCATGGGCACCTAAAGAATCTTGCTGAAAGAGGCTAAGTCTCTATCCTATTTAGATCAAGATACAATTCTCACAGGTGATGGGGAACTATGAAGTTACGCACTGAGGATAGCATGAGCCTGCATAAACACTATTCTCATTTGATGTGGAGTAGTTTAGTCTCTCTGCTATGATGGTTGCACTGTTCATGCCTCCCAAAATAGCCTTCTGAGCAGAGTGAAGGACACCTTTAATTCCACATGCTAGCTGTGCTACTCTATTCTGCACAAACAGCTTTAACTCTCCCAACACTCAAGTTGCTCTGCAGGTTCCCACTGTATGCCCTGAAGATCACTCATCAGGGCATGAAATCTTTCACCAGGTACTGTTGACTAGGATCCCCTGGCCTTTGAAGAGGAAAAAAAAGCCTTGTAACTATCTCATGTCCCAAGAATTCTGGGCAGGAAGCTGAAATTCAATAGGAGCTATAAGTAGACCACTAAAGGCAGTCAGACCTATGAAAGCATTTCCCTTGGGAAGGGGAAGCTAAGTTTGTAATGAAGAAAACTTCATTTACTTTCCACTGGACTTTGGGACAGAGATGACCAATGGCTCTGTTAAAAGTACTCTGCTATGATGATTGAACAGTCCCATTTGCTTTGCTTTAGGTAAGAAAACCATCACCCACAAGCCCGTTCATACAAGTGCAGCGTGTATTAAAGTTTATAAGAAGGCACAAGCTTTGTAAGTCTCATTAAGCGGATGACAGCTTCAGCAGTTGATTCGAACACACGTGCCGAGCACCATGCCTGTGCTGACTCAGAAGGAAGCATGCTTCCCACTCTATCTCTGCGAGGTATTTCGGGCTTGACTTCAACAGTCTCCAGGTAGTGAGCGGATCAAGACCTAATGAGCTCATTAGATATGACAAGCCTATGCTCAAGGTTACTGTGCATGACCCTGTTCTTTCTTGGAGAAAGGTGAAACCGTCACACAGCATTTGTTACTGATGGGAGACAGGATTAAACCCAAAGCACAGCACTTGGTACGAGATGCAGAAACACCTTAATTTCCTTGGAAGTCAATACTGTGGGTGCCAGCCAAAGCAACACTGCCATGTACCTGCTCAAGATAGCAATCAGCTCACAAGAGAGTATGGCAGCTGGGAGACCTAAAAGATTGGTTCCGACAGTTATAAAAGCAGGAGGGATTTTAATATTCAGGTAGAGTGTCAGTGGCCAAATAACAGAGTTTCTGCTTCTAAAAGCCACACCTGTCAAATGAAACTTGATTAGATACAGAAGTAAAAATGGTATCCAGGTTTTGACAAATTCAGAACAGTTCCCTATGTAGAGGTGAAGGAGATGCTTTTCAGGATGAGCAAGTCTCTCCTGGTCCTACCCTCAACATGACCCTCGGGCACCAATGGCAGAATGCCACATCTCACAGTTCAAGTGAGGAGGATGCCAGCAGCACAGGAGCAAGTGGCACCAGTTTGAACAGCACCAAGTTTCACCCTGCAGAAGAGGTGCCTTTCTTCCGAGAGCTAGGTTACATGCCAACCTGGTAATCCCACCTTCAGTGTGCACACCTCTGCCAAGCAAGCAGGGAACTCCCATAGGAAGCACAACTGGATGCCTTGAGGTCTCTTGCTCCATCTCCAGTCTGTTCCACGAGAAGCAGTGTTCAAGGCCAGCTTGGACATAGCCTTGGGCGACATGGTCTAGTGTGAGGTGTCCCTGCCCATGGCAGGGGTTTGGAACTGGATGATCTTAAGGTCCTTTCCAACCCTAACTATTCCATAACTCTGAAACTCCTCACTGAGGATGCACACAGATACCTTCTGCATCCATGAATCACAGCCAGTAGATTTCCATGCAAGACACTACAGCATGTAAAAGCTGTCCTGGCAGGCAACAGCCAGACTCATAATGCTGTTTTCCAAGTTCAGAGACATGCCAAAAGTGTGGTTAGTGGCTCTGAGAACAACCTCAGGGAAGAGCTGCACCTTGATGAAATGCCATTTCCAAAATGAAGCTGTGCTGGGGTTTTTTCTTCCTAAAACACAGAGACTCTCCAACTTTGTGTGTGGTAAAACAGATCAGAGAAATGGCATTTTGAGCAGAGCTTCTTTAGGAATTCACACACACACCAAGAAGAAAAGCTGGATGTGTGGGTCCCTGACAGCATGCCAGAGGAGGATCCAACTGCTTTCTGCTGCACTAACATCTAACTCGTGGTCAGGCCTGTTCCCACAGGACAACTGTTCTTTCTTCCAAAAGAACAACTTGAAATGGGGCAAACTTCTCAGGATTGTTTGTCGATTAGTGTGATGACAGTCCCCACAGAGAGCACTGGGGTATTTTAAGCCACAGAGACAAAGGACTACTATCTAAACTGGGGTGGGCGAAGCTCTTCTCCAAGAAACAATAGAGGCAGTGAGCACTTCTGGCTCAATCTGGTCAAACTTCAGCTTTAGATAGCGGGATTCACTCAAAGCTTTTACAGGTAATGAAAAAGTGTGTGAGCTCCTTTTAAGCTGGCAGAAACAAAGCACAACAAATGAGTTCCTCTCCTGTGCCAGCAGCAGGTCAGATGGCAGCATAGGAAACAAGCAGCCTTTTCTCCTGGTGCTCTGTAAAGCAGACAACCCCGCTCCAAACAAGCTGGGGTGATCATAATCATCATAACCTATCGATTCTTCTCCTTCCAAACCTTCAGTTTTCCCCCTCTTACCTAAATAAAAATCCCAAAACGACTTGCAGTTACATAGCAACACGCTCTGCAAACACACTCAACTCAGTATTGACAGGAGACTCTCACCTTGCAGAGAGCAACATACCCTCAACTCCTTTGTTTCATTGCTACCAGCAAACATTTTAGCCACTTTTGCAATTACTGTATCACCTTGTAAAAATACAGGATTGTTGGAAAACACAACAGCAATCATCCAACTCCTCCTCACAAACACTTACATAGCTGCTCGAGGCTTGTTTGAAGTACTGGTCATTTTACAGGGCAGTTACAGGGCTTTTGGAGGAGCCCAGGTAGGGCACAAATCAGTATCTTAATGGGTATTCACACCGGCTCTTGTTGGTGTAACTTAACTGTCTGAAGGCACTAGAACAGGCTGGATAAGGGAATAGCGATTGACGCAATCTGGATTTATGCAAAGCATGTGACACTGTCTCACATGACATCCTTGTCTCTAAGCTGGATGGACATGGATTTGATGGATGGAACACTCAGTGGATAAGGATTTGGCTGAATGGACATGCTAAAAAAGTTATGGACAACAGTTTGGTGTCTGAGATCAATGACAAGTTACATTCATTAGGGGTTGGTATGGGACTGAAGCTGTTTAAAATCTCTGTTGGTGACATGGACAGCAGGATTGATGCACCCTCAGCAAGTGTGCTGATGACACAGCTGTGCGGTGTGGTTGACACACTGGAGGGAAGGGATGCCATCCAGAGGGACCTGGACAGGCTCGAGATGTTAGACAATACCAACACCATGAAGCTCAATAAGGCCAGCTGCAAGGTCCTGAATATGAGTTAGGGTGTGATAAACACATAAAATGTATTGGCTTCCACAAATTATAGGTGTGGTTATGTGGATACAACTATACGAGTTTACAGCAACAAAAACAAAGCTCCATAAAGACACAACATCAGACAACAAGTTAAAAAAGGCTCAGAACTCTTGAGCAAAACAGAGTCACATAGTAAAAGAATCTGTAAACGTAAAGAAAGAGGGGGCTTGTTATGAGAAAAGCTAGTGCCCGGAAAATATAGAGTTAAAGTACTTTTTAGCTTAAGTTAGGTTGTAGAAAGAGAACAATATTTATGTTGTAAGTCTGTGGAATTTAGTGGCCCCACTAAACGTGAGTTAATTGTTTCACACCATCCTTTTGCTTATCAGTTAGTTCAGAGACAGAGCCTCCCAAACATCTGCTCGCTTGGGACACTCCTTGTCTGCCCATCCTGCAATAAATTTTGCAGGAAGGTCACACTGGTTTACATCTTTGCTAGTTACCAAAATAATTACAGATCTGTCTGGTTTTAGTGAGTTGTGTGATTACTGAGGCGTCCAACTGTGCCAAAGGTGAAAAGGACACTGTGAGGAAGACTGCTTACTTCATCTTGAAGACCCCTACTCATAAGAAGAAGACTGCTTACTTCATCCTCAAGACCTCTGCCCACAATCATCGGAGAGCAGTGCGCAGACACCAAAAGGAAGATACTTATGACAAGAAGTTCCTGGAACTAGTTATAACATTCCCCACCTATATGTAGGAATTATGAATACGTATGTGACTAACGCAATAGTGAAGGTATATAAACCTGTAACAAATACTAATCACTTGTGCCTCTGGCTCCGGTTATGCACCCAGCACTGCTTGCTTTTACTTTATTGACTTTGTCCCTAAATAAAGCCTTGTTATCTCCTTTAGAGGGGTGAATTCGTACCTTACAAGGGCAATGACAAGCACAAATACAGGTTGTGCAGAGTCCAGACTGAGACCAACACTGAGGGTAAAGACTCGGGGGCATTGGTCCACAAGAAACAAGACATGACCAGGCAACATCATATCTTTGTATGGGAGAAGGATGTTTTTCACTGTTGTAAGTAATTCACAAGGGGTAATGGGTTAAAACTGAAACAGGGGAAGTTTAGATTGGCTATAAGAAAGAAGTTCTTTACTGTGAGGGTGCTGAGGCACTGGAATGGGTTGCCCGAGGAAGTTGTAAATGCTCCATCCCTGGAGGTGTTCAAGGCCAGGCTGGATGAAGCCTTGAGTGGTACGGTTTACTGTGAGTTGTCCCTGCCCATGGCAGGGGGGTTGGAACTGGATGATCTTAAGGTCCTTTCCAACCCTAACTATTCTATGATTCTGATTCACCAGCTGACATGTAATTTTGAGTTTGCGTATCTGACTTACTCAGACGTCTATAATATAAACGTGACAGACAGGCTGTGATGTAGTGAGGCAAGATTATCTCAGAAAGGGACAAAGGTAACTCTGCTGCACTTTGCTTTATTCCATGGAATTTACACCCATGTTTTGACCTGTATCAGTTATCCCAGAGCAGTTTAAAAGGTTGCTGCTTCTCTTCTCCTTGTAAGCTTGATTGTGCACAGGCTGCTTCTAATTCTCCTAATAAGCATTAAACTGAGAAGCAGGGAAGATCCTTTATTTACTTGAAATGCACAGAACTGTCCCTGAAGAGAAAATCCGAGTGAACCTTCCAAAGAATAACAACTTCAATACAGAAAGAGTTTCAAAGACACCGGAAACAAAGACCCAAATTCATGTATAATATCAGTATTGCCATCGGCCAGCACAAACTGTCTTGATGCAGGTCACATCAAATTCACAGGAAGTTTCTGAAGGCAAACTTTCCTCTCAGCTCTTTGAAAAGGAGTAATTCTGATTACCTGGGAATCTGAACTGAGCTGGAATTCAGTAAACCAAAGAGCAAGAATACCTCATTTGATCAAAACCATCATTATCTTGACCTGCCGGTGTTTAATTCAGGTTTGCTTCTATTTTTTGGTGACAAAAATGAGGAAAAGTTTTGTTTCCATTGAATTGAAGCCGTTTAGCAGATATTTTATGGCTTGTGGATGCCCAGGTTACAGTCCTGCTCTATGCCAGCATCATATTGTCTTTGAAAAGAAATAAGCAGGCTGCAAGGAAAAGACAAGGACAGGAAGGAACGAAATGTATCTCCTACTTCACAGATTATCTATGGAGAGGTGGTGTTTCAGATGAGACACTGACAGTCCTATGCTGCCTCCTGCAAAGTACAGAGTACGTAGAAGATACAGAATATGTAGAAAATTAACTAAGTTTGGTATGAGAAAAGGAAAAAGTTAAAGAAACTTTACATGCAGCATCTGGCAGTGTTAAAAGAAGACAAAAATTGCATCCTTATTCAGAGTTCCCAGTGCTGCGAAAAGCTCCACCAGGTGGTGGGATTAACAGCACTTGAAATATGCTGTGGAGCTGCATTTTTTCTTACTCCTTTGCTTTTAAAAGCACGTTTCTGCTTCACCACGCTTTTGAAGATACTTCCAACAGAAGCGCCTAATAAAAACGTATTACTGCTATCATTTAACAGCAGTGTTTGCAATGTGCTTGGCATAAAAGATGCTGTTATAACCTAGAAGATGGGACTGCCATCTGCATGACCCTGATTTCCCCTCATATTGCTCCCAGTTTTACATAAACAAAAAGCAAACTGATAAGCAGATACAAAGTCATATATAGGATTATGTTTAGCTTTAAAAGCTACTTTCCTCACTTGAGATGCCATCACCATTACTGAAATCATCAAGGTTGGAAGAAAAACCACAGACAAGGCTGCAAGTTCCTTTCTGGCTGGGATGCGTGAAAAAACTCACTGCCTCCACAGCACAACCAGAGTGTGCACTAACTGAGTGACCAAAATAAGGAATCAGGGTTTTCTCTTCTTTTGCTCTTTCAGAGACTGTTCTCTTACATGCTATTAGCAGAAAGGTAAAATAAATGTATATTAGACAGAAGAGGACTTTAAAAATCTAACTGTTACTTTAAAGCTGGTTTGGCAGGACCGCAGACTAAGACTTTGTTGAGGCACAGGATTTAAACCTGCTGCTGCTGCAATGTTACCCTACAGCCACACCAAAATAGAGTAAATGAAGTGAGAAACTGGCAGAGGAACAGAGCACTAAGTTCACCATAGACCTCCACCGGGGCTTTGCCGTTTCCAGGATAATCAAGGAAACAAATGCCTTTAACTAACAAACAAACCCACCTTTTTTATTCACATCAGCCATTCCCACCCCTATCCCCGACCACCACCTGAGCATGCAGTCAGATTAAAAACAGTTCGGGTTTCCAGATAAGCCCAGAAGGAAACCCCAAGCGCAGCTGTACCCTGCAGATAACCACCCCACCATTGACATGAGCAGGAAAGAGGACCCAGGGCCAACCCAAACTTCTCCTAATGTGAGAGCAGCTCTGTGAAGGCATTATAAACCATGGACTGAGCACCACTGGCTTTGGATTGAAGCATAAACATTTAGAAGGGGTGAATGCAATGGCCACATAAGACATTGGAGGCATGGGACACAATGGATGTAGCGATTCAAGTATTTCCAAACAGATGCTTCACACAGTGCCACCTCCTTCCAGCTAAAGCCTTGTAAATAATATACAGGAGGAGTGTGCTACTAATTGAGTATCTGATGAACTGCCAAGGAAGACTCCAGTTAGAGGTGACTCTTCATTTCAACTTACTATACTGAAGAGCACCAACATAAATGAACTCATGAGGACAGGATCAAAGTAGAATTGAGACTTTTTTATATCCTTGAATCTCCTGTCCATTTTTCCACACCAAAATTTAATTTCCTTTTCAAAGAGAGCTTCTGGAGCTTATGAAAATTGACCCAAAAGATTACAAGGGCTTTGTCACCCTTCCAATCTCTCTGAAAGATCCATAATTAGGGAGTTTTCTTCCTCTAACACGTGTGCCCTGCAGGCAAATATACAATTCAGACTTACAATTATATGAATGAGTTATTTCAACGTACTGGATACACACAAGCCCAGCCGCTACAAAGAGTTGAAAAATCTCTTGTGTCTCAAAGGAGCAAACATGCATCAAGGCACTTCTTCTACCGGTTTGTTTTCATTTATGCTAAGACTAAACACGGTCACGGCAAGGACTTGGGATGTACGCTTGCCACAGAGATAAATATACCACATGCAATAAAAGCACACCTAAAACCCAAACTGCTGACCTCAGAGAGTAGTTATTTATACTCCACTTGAAATTAATTCTGCAAGCAGAGATGTGCGAGTACCTAAGACAGCAAGTCTGCTCTTTTCTCTCTAACGGAGTAATGCTGGCTCTTCCCTCCCTCGGAGCACAGCCTACCCAAGGGGGTAAAACCCCAAATACAGCCACGAAACCCAGGGTACAGGACCCGGCCAGGCTGGTCCCTCCTGCCGTTCCCCGCTTCTCAGCGCCCACCCTGCATCACAGCGGGACACGACTGGTCCCCAGGGGATGCTGCGGGACCGGTCCCACCGCCACCGCTGCCCCCCAACCCCGAGCGCTCGGTGTTGTGCGGGTATCGCCTCCCTCCGGAGCTTCCTCAGTCCCTCTCCACCGGGGAAATCCCGACTGGATAGAGGGAAGCTCCCCGCTCCGAGCGCCGGGGCACCCGCCGGAAGATGCTGCGAGCTCCGCCAGCGCCGCCGCTGCTACATAATCATAATGATTTACGAAAACCCCAACAACTTCAGAGCCGAATGAGGAGCTGGAAGGCAGGGGGGAGGCTCCCACCGCGCCTTCTGCAGCCGGGGAGGGGGGGAGCGGGAGGACTTCCAGGTAAGCGGGGAGGAAGGAGGAGAAGGAGCGCAAGGGGGGCCCGGTACTCACAGCAGAGCCTGGGGAGCCCGCAGGGCACCGAGCCCCATGGCCAGGAACGGGCGGGCGGACGGACGGACGGACGGACGGACGGTCTCTGCTGCCGCCGCCGGAGCCGCTGCCTCGCTGTCTGCCTGCGGTGCCCGCACAGCCTCTCCGGGTGCCCCGTCCCTCCCCTTCCCTCCGCGGCGGGGCTTCCTGCCGCTCATATAGCGCGCCCTCAGCCACGTGGACGGCGCCGGGGGCTCCGCCTGCTCCTCCTCGGAGCCGGGCAGGGCGGTACCGGGGCGGTCTCACCCCCCCATTCACTCCTGGTTCTTCTCCATCCCCTCCCCATCCACCCCAATCCCTTCCCGTTCCCACTCCATCTCCTCCCGTTCCACCCGCCGGGCTGCGAGCCCGAGCGGCTCTCCTGGGAGCGGCGCAGGGATAAATCCGGGCTCCGAGGTGCGCTCCGTGGAGGGTCACCACCCAGGAGCACCGCTGTTCTCTCCACCCCGAAGTCCCCCTAGCTGATAATGGACTTTGTGGATGCTGAAGGTGATCGCAGGAGGGAAAGTGGGAAGAAATTGCATGCTTCTCAGAGCAGAAAATACACGGTGCATCATTAATCATAATAAAACATAGCACATAATCGATAATACCTTATTTTGGTCCAGGTTCAGACATTAAGGTGACTATAAAGCACCGTGGTATTAAAAAGAATGCAGCATCATTAAGGAATTCCCCCAGACAGAAACATTCCACTGATGAAGTGTCTGCTAAAACTATTTAACAACATAATGCTGTTTTTTTTAGTATCGATGTGGAAAGACTGAAGCTGAGACAAGAAGTGGGAAGGTTATAACACCTCCAGAGAAGCAAATGATCTCTCTGGTCTTCTCCCCCGCCAGCAGTGTAACATGCACAGTGAATATCTACAGCACATGTCAGAAGGGAAAACCTATTCCTGAGCTCCGAAAAACATGTTCCTTAATACTGGACAGCCAGTGCGTAACTCCTTTTGTGAAGCAGATGAGTCTATAGGCTATTAATCTACTTACTGAAACTGCCCACGTTGTTGGTTTATTACATCCATGACAACATACTTCCACTGGAAACTGTAATGTGTTACGTAGGAGCTGTAAGTTGTCAATCATCACTCAGCCTGTTTCCATAGAGTTATATTAGCAAAAGCTTAAGTGTGAATTCAGGCCAGTGTCACAGTGTGTGTAGATATTTGCATCCGGGTTTGAGTACCTGGGACAGGCTCAGCTTTGTGCTTAGGAGCATGAGCCCACACAAACCATCACTAAATCTCATCCCTGGATACTGCAGAGCAACATAGTGTTGTACTCTTCATAAACAGGGCTTGGAAGGGATTTAATCTAAAGTAACGAGGGTAAAAAATAACCAAACCCTAGTCTTCTTGTGTAAGGAATATATCAACACAAGGAGGTAGTGTGTGAAGGAAAGAGTGCATTAAATAGCTCTTCACTGCTTTTTCCCAGGAGCTGCTTGCCACTTTGCTGGAGGTGGGATAAGGCTCTTGAAGAACTCCAATTTGATCACCTGTGGCAGTTTCTGCACCCCTTTTTGACTTGATATTTGCATACTTTCAGGTAAATAAGTTGAATTTCCTGCTTCATTTCTTTCCTGGTGATTGTTGGTGAGTGGGACTCTTTATGGAAATATCACTCACCAGCTAAGGCTGTACATCAAGTTTGGAGATCTCTCCCAGTCACTTCTGAGGTGATGGAGGGAGTGAGAGAATGATGTGGGCTCAGAAGAATATCCTATAAAAGCAACAGTGCTTGGGGAAAGGAGAGTCTGAGCAATCTGCATTTCACTACCTGTTGTGTACACATGGTCTGTCCACGAGATTAACAGAGAAAAAGTTGATCCTAGTGAAACAGGTGATTTTCCATCATACTGTACATAAAGCTTTCTGACTGTGTCCGTAGGTTGTAGCAAGGGAAGCACCCTGCAGTCAGGAGCATCCTGACTGATAGTTAACCAAGACGACAGGGTGCCCAGAGAAGCTGTGCCTGCCCCATACCTGGCAGTGTTCAAAGCCAGGTTGGATGGGCTTGGAGCAACCTGCTCTAGTGGAAGGTGTCCCTGCACATGGCAGGGGTTGGAACTGAGCTTTAAGGCCCCTTCCAAACCATTCTATGATTCTATGACTGAAGAAATGGAGCAGGGGATAATATGAAGCTTTCTCTGCATTTTCAGCCCTATTTCTCTGGAGTACACAAGGGGTAAGTTATGCTGCACCCCTCCAGCCACCCCAGCCTGGGTTACAAGTAGAACATATGGAAGCAAGCTCTGCAGTGGCTGCTTTCTGTCACAAAACCTCCTTTCTGCAGAGCAAGGCAGAAAAGGAGGGTGCTTGCCCCAAGGGTGCCTCAGGAGGTATGACACAGCGATACAGATGGAGCACAAGGATGCACAGTTCACAGAGGGGTTCCTCAAGTCTATGCTAGTGCCTGGCTCAGCCAAGAGCAAAGACCAAGACCAAATCCTCCTGAAACAGCAGGTATGGAACCTATTTCTCTTTGTTATGTTGATGTTACGCTCAATTAACCCCCATGGATGCTCTCAGCTTCACTGATGCACCCAAAATGAGCCTGCAGGTAACAAGTGCTCTCCAGTAATGCCTTAGTAATTACAGCAGGGTCCAACCTGGAGGACTGGATCCGCTCCCCTTTATACCATATAATTTCCCTAGCAAGTGTCATTTAGATGTTTTGGGGAAAGAATCCAGGATTTGTTTCACAGGCAGTATTTCCTCAACAGCTCAGTGAATATGAAATACTTTGAACTAACCATGCAAATCTCACTTGTCTTCTTATGAGGAGAAATGATATATATTCTAAACTCTGGGCCAGGGCTTTCAGCTGTTGATAGGGGATAACTATGCAGATATCAAAGGAGCTGTATCAGCTTTCACCAAGTGGGGATCCAGCTCTTTATTCATATTTTAACATTCAGAAGCTGTGCCTAGGTAAAGCATTTTTTTCTATGTATTTTTAAGTTCCAGTGTTCAATTTTATAGCTCTTCCCTCAGTAGCAGGATTGTTTCTCAGTAGTCGATGTTTAAAGGCCCTTCAAGGCTGAAGGAATTAAGAATGAATAATTTAAAGCTGGTCTGTGATGCAGACTTTTTTAACATATGTTTTACAGGCCACGTAGAACTCCTTTTTTTGTCTTGTCAGTAGATATTTTACAAACATGCTGTGCTGGAACCAAAACCCTTTCTTATTTAAGACTCAGATTTGAGCCCTCCTATGCATCGGCACAGCGGCGTGCTGGAGTCTACAAGCCATAACAAGGAAATCATTATCACCAGCACTGATCAGAAAAGACAAGAAATGAAGCAATTTCACTGTTATTTCCTCTTAAACATACGGGTGAACCAGGCATGGGCAGAACTATGGCTCTTCCATCTCAGAAAGCCTCATCCCAAGGCAAACACAGATGAACTGCAGTTTGTTTAACCTAAAGCTGCAGAAGGGCTGGTCCCAGGTGGTGCTGGAGAAGGAGGCATGAGACACGTTGGTTTTTGGCTAGCTCTTGAAGGTTGTCTGGGCTATTGCTTTGTCAGCATCCTGTTACCTTCGTAAACAAGGTAATGCTAAGAACGTCAGCTTAGTCACTCTTGCCAGTTTTAGTAAGCAATAGTAATTGGTGTTAAATGATTCACTAATGATTCACCTTTTATGGATTTCATTTCTTGTCCCTTCCTAAATCCTTGCAACAGCAAAGGAAAAAGGCGCTTGCTCTGCAAATGCTCAAAATCAGCCAAGGTTTCAGCCTTATGGACTGGTTTCCATACTCCTCATTGTTTCCCTGAATTGTCCTGTGTTCCATTTCTATTTTATTGTTACTCCAGATTTGCAATTAGAAAGAAATTGTTTTGATCATTTTAAAAGCTCTTTGGGCCCCAAACCAACTTCAAATACTTCAGCAAGACGTAAGGGTAGGCACTGCACTGGGAGAGCACAGATTTGGGCTTGTGTTTGCTCTCCCGTCATTTGCTTTTCCTTCAGTAGGTAATCTGTCATCTTTCAATTTAGCCAATTGCCATTGTGTCTAGGCCAAGAAAAAGTTAAATAGAAAATCCACATTTGGTGTGTACATGGTTGCCAAGAAGCCATTTCTTCTCGTCTGTGTAAATAAATAGTCATTCAGAAATGACTGGCTTGTTCTAAGAGATGTGATAAGTGCTGCCACTGCACCATGGGAGGAAAAAGAAGAGGACCAAGGAGTGTGGCCAGCTAGTGCTCCATCCCCAGCTTCGCCCACTAGTTCTGTCAAAGGGGACCATTCTTTGAACAGGACAAAATGTCATTGGATAAATACTGACTCAGTTAACATAGCAGGTGTGATTAGTGACCTAGCTGGTTATGTCCCCAGTCCAGGACCAAGCTCCATTCAGTCAGCTCACTTTATGAAGCAAAGTGATTTACTGGTCGCTCTGTATATTCCTAAGTAGCCAATAATTCATGTTTATTATGTATTCTACAGAGACACACCTAGTGATTGACGTGAGTAACTGTGGAAGAGACTACTTCCAACAAAACTTCATGAATGTGAAACTTACAGTAGTGACCACAGACTCCACACAATTTGGTTCTTCTCACTGGCGAGAGGGACAGATGGACTACGTATACCTTATCTCCACTGAAGACATAAAAGATGTTCTGTATTTGAGTGTTTCAGAGGCACTGCCCTTATTTTACGTAACTTCCTACAGTTTATACACAGTGAGTACAAGCTTTATAATGCTCTCTGATGGCAATGGACTTTGCCACGAATGATTGATAGACAGTTTTATCTTGTCCAGTTGAGGTGGTTTCTTGCTTTTGGGTTTTTTCCTATTGCAAACAACACCCTGCACTTCTGACAGGTGTCACAAAACTGTGATATTCTCCCCTGAACCAAAGCCTAAAGGCAACTAGTACAAGCTCAGGTTTAAAATGGGCTTTTTAGGTCACATCTTTAACTTCTGCACTTCACAGAAGCAGACTCTGGCACTGAGGTGAGATAAAAGCAAAGAGAAAAGAAACAAAAAAGCATCCAACATCCTCCTCTGCTGTCAGAGTTCAAATGGCGAGGACCTGTAACAGCTCAGTGGTACTGGCATATGGCTGGTGCTGTCAGCATCTGCTTCACAGCACCCAGCTGCAGGACCACATCTGAGATAGCTTTGACATCAGAGCGGGATTTCTTTTGGGGCCAAACTGTTACACAGAGACAGTTTTTCACCCTCTAGAACTCACTAGTGCTGTACACAGGAGCATCAGCTGTTGGTGAAGGTTGTGATACGGCACAACCTGCTCTCAATAAATATCTGAGCAAGCCAGAAAAACCTTGCAGTATTGCAGCGCATCAGATCACACAGCAAACACCACAAGCCTGATTTGCAGAGATATTCAACAGATCCAGAGCTCAAGCAAACTCAATAAAAAACAATCCAAGCTATGAAATATTCCTTTGCTGTTACGCTCTTAGATAAATGTGTTTTTTTGCTATAAGGACAATATAAAACCTGAGAGGAACAATAAACAGTAAATAAGAATAAAACACTGTGAGGATATTAAAATAGATAAAACTATAGTACCCCTGTTCAGATACAGGAAGTTAAATTCATGTAGGAACATTCATCAGCCATCAATAATTTACTGCAGAACAAACAAGCGGCACAAGCAGGATAAAGGTAAGTAGCTATATAGCAAAGAGAGCCAGGTATGGCATGCTTTGTAGGTGTTTCATACATATGTAGCATGTTCAGTCTCCCCAACATACATTCATGGCAGCTCAGGCATCACCTACGGAAAGTCACAACAGTAAAATTCACCTGACTTACCTTCATGCATCTTGATCTCATAGAGCCTTGGGGATCATCTATTCCCAGCCGCTTAGGCTGAAAGTCTCAGCTTTTCCCAATGCTGTGGTTTAGCTCCAGCCAGCCACCAAGCCCCACACAGCCACTCACCTATTCCCCCCTCTGTGGAATGGGGGGAGAAAGAAGTATAGAAGTGAGAAAACCTGTGGGTTGAGATAAGGGCAGTTTACAGTAAAGCAAAAGCTTCACACACAAGCAGAGCAAAACAAGGAATTCATTCACCACTTCCCATCAGCAGGAAGGTGTTTAGCCATCTCCAGGGAAGCAGGGCTCCATCACACATAACAGTGACTTGGGAAGAAGAGCACTTTTACTCCAGACATCCTCCCTTTCCTTCTTCCCCAGCTTTGCATGCTGACCATGATGTCACACAGTATGGAATATCCCTTGGGTCAGCTGGGGTCAGCTGTCCTGACTCCATCCTCTCCCAGCTCCTTGTGTACCCCCAGCCTACTTGCTGGTGGGTTTAGAAGCAGAAAAGGCCTTGGCTCTGTGTAAGCACTTCTCAGCAATAACAAAAACACGAATTATCAGTACTGCTTTGGTAACAGATCCAAAACACAGCCTCACACTAGCTACTATGAAGAAAATTATCTCAATCCCAGCCAAAACCAGCACATTCTCCACTTCTTATTCCATACTGTTGACATCATGCTCAAGTCCCACACTATCCAATACAATCTCATTAACAGCTACTTCCCATCCTTCCCATCCTTTGATTTAACGCACAGATAACATTCTCTTTGCCTGTGGACCACCCCTGTGAAATGTCTGAAATGCAATGTCCACAAAATGTCCATTGAGTTCCCTTAGTGCATGACTTTTGGGTTCCAGCTGTTGTGGTGGTCACTCAGAACAGAAGAAGTGATGTGTTGCATGGAGTTATTGAGCATCAAAGCCAGCTCAGGTTGGGTCAGTGCTGCAATTGCACTGCTTCTTGTCCTCCATTGGTTCAAGGTGGTTCCTGCTATAGTAATTCTTAAAACATGCAACTCAAATAACAGGTTACAACAGTTTAAAGATATTTTCCATTACAGTCTCTACCCCTGGTCCCTTTGGGCCAGGTTATAGGGTTTTACATTGCAATGAACTTCCCATTGCTTCTAGCCTGATTAGCAACAAGGGGTTCCTGCTATGGTAATTCCCATAACATGCAGCTCAAATCCTGGTTACGATAATTTAAAGCTATTTCCATTACAATCTCCAGTCCCAGTACCTTTGGACCAGACCATAGGGTTTAACATAACTCCTGCCTTTGCCCCTGCTCCAGCTTGAACTTATCCACAGACTGCAGTCCCTTAGGGGTGTACCTGCTCCATTGTGGGCTTACTCATATCCACATGCTTTGAGGTGCTCCAGCACAATCTCATGCACAGCCACAGATGCTTGAATGTGTGCCTTCTCCATTGTGGAGATGCCTTTGGGCCACAATGTCTTCAGAGGTACATCTGTTGTGGCACAGACATAACCACAGCCCCAGATGCTTCAAGATGTACCTGCTCTGGTGTAGACACATTCACAGCCATGGATGCTTCAGGGTGTCCTGGACTCATCCACAGGTCACAGACCCTTTGACTGATGCTCACACTGAGTTCCAGCCTATCCAGTCCAGCAGCACAGGAGCAGCAGTGATGCCCCAGCCATCTGCCAGCACAGGCACATCACCACTGCTGTTATCAGAACATACCCAGCAGAGAGGATGACAACCATCATAGCAGTGCAGTGAGCTCTGAAAGCAAAAAGCAGCCACTAATGAGCACTAGACTTTAATGCAGAGTAAAGCAAGTAAAGCAAACAAAGCAAGCCCCATGGCAAGCACAGGAGCCAGTCAATTAATAGAGAAACAGCAAAATCAGCTATAAATTTGATCTAGCACATTGCAATAAAATCTGTTGTTATCTCAAACACTTTGAGCCCCACGTTTCAAACCAAAAAGGACTGTTGTGGCTTAACCCCAACTGGTAACCAAGTCCCACACAGGTGCTCATGAGAGGGCGAAGAGAATCAGAAGGGTAAAAGGGAGAAAGACAGACGTTCAGCCATCCCTAGGAAAGCAGGGCTCCATCACTCTTTAGCTGGGAAGACAAATGCTATCACTCTGAATGTCCTCTTCCCTCCTTCTTCTTCCCCCAGCTCTATGTGATGCCATATGGTGTGGAATATCCCTTGGGCCAGTTGGAGTCCTGATTGCATCCCCTCACAGCTCCTTGTGCCTCCCAGCCTACTCACTTGTGGGGTGAGCAGTAGAAAAGGCCTTGTCTCTCTCTAAGCACTGCTCAGCAGTAAGGAAAACATCCCTGTGTTATCAACTGTTTCCAGCACAAATCCAAACACAGTGCACACCAGCTCCTCTGAAGATAATTAACTCTATCCTAGCCAAAAGCTGCACACTCGAGCAAAGACATGAAATTGTGTGCATTGTGCGTTTACTGATGGTGAAGTTATGAGCACCATTAATTTCATTTCAGCTGCTGCCCAGGAGAATCAGGGGAAAAACAGAAGGTGAAATTAGACTTAGAAAATAAACATTGTTGATTAGGTTGAAGTGTCTATTAGGCTTGTGTTTGAGTTTCCAGCCCACAAGGAGGATGGCAAGCAAAGCCTGTTAGAGACACGTTTTGACAAGAATGCACTTTTCCGTGGCTTGAACAAAATAAATATAGTAATGCAGAAGAACCTTTTCAAAGTCAGGCTTATGTGCTTGTCTGATCAGCACCGTTTCATCTCTTCTGAATGTCACAGAGGCACACAAGCTGCACCAGCATGCAGTTCTCAAGATAAATGTTTTTCCTCAAAGGACAACTCGCACATACCAAGGGCTGTACATGCTGCGTTAAGTTAAACACACTAACAAAACACTACTTGCATGTGGAAGTCATCCCATGGGAAACTTATGAGTAAGCCAAGGAACCACACCTGGCAGATGTTAGTCACACGGCTTAAGTTAGTATGGAATGCATTTATGTTGAATGGTAGAAAAGGAATACAATACGTTAGAGTAGAAAAGGGTTTTTTCTTGCCTGATATATAGGTTAAAATCACATTCTGCCATCCTTTCCAACCGGTGGGACACAGGCAGGGATAAATGGTGTGGGTGGAATCCCTCCAAGGAGAGATGGTGAGCTCATGTGCTGGGGTAGTGCTGATGATCTGTTGCTAACCCACAACATGGAGCTTGGTGTAGGACAGAGCATCTGAGATGTTACCTTGGAAAAGAATAGGTCTAGAAAGAGATTTCTCTGATGCAGACTGGGAAATACTTCGGTTGCATCATTTCTGTGTGCAAAAGCTAGAGAATCCTTAGCTAAAGCAGTGCTAAGTCAGCTGGGACGGCTATTTTAGGTCTGGTATTAAGACATCAGTAATTAGAAATGAATTTATCATTGACAGAAGGTTTTTGAAGTAACTGATCATGACTTTTTTTTCCACTGATGTTGCAGGGTGAGATAAACAAAAGCAAGACTACAAATAGAGTTCCCTGACTGCAGAGGAGCAAAGTTGGGTAAACTTAGGAATTGCTTTAATGATTAGAGATGAGAGCTGGACAAAAGATTTCAAAGACTTGAAAATGGTCTTTCTGTACCCCAGGTAGGTGCTACATTCTGAACATAACCTACATCTGAGAAATTGGGTGGGAAAATGAAGTGATATAGAAAACCAGAGAAGAGCTAATCTAAGCGTAATAGAGTGAGATTTATTAAAGTAGATTTAGGAGGAAGAATGAAGTTAAGATCTTGAAGGTAAATACAAAATGGGATGAAAGGCAAACCTGTGTTTACCAGAGAGAGATTAAACAAGATTAATTTGTAAGTTGATTTGAGACCAGAGGCAATTCTCAGGAAAAGACTAATGTAGTAGAGTGTGCTTACCTGGTGTTTGATGAAGGAGGTGAAATGGTGCTGCTCAGACAACTGGCTGTTTTCTTGGAAGCTAAAGATGGAATAAGACCACTGGTCCAAAGTCCATGTGTGCTGAGCACAATCTGTTAGAAGTTACAAGCAGAGCATTTGGTGCTTTATGTAACAGTGGATTCAAAACAGCTTTTTCAGAAGATATGGGAATGTTTGCACTTATCCCAATCTCCTACCATCTCATTGGATGTACTGGTGTTAAAGTGCTCACCTTCACCACTGCAGCAGCTCAACTGTTCTACAAGGTTCTGCATGCAGCCAGGATGCAGAAACAGGTCTCTCTCCAAGCAAGGAGCATGTCCAGTGTAGTTTAAAATGCTGCATAGCACTTCTCCATGCTATCACAGAAGCAGAAGGGTGTCTTGTCACCAAAGTCAAACTAAAAAGATAAGCCCATCACTCAGGAAGAGGAGGTATCCAGCTACTCTTGGATGCATAGGAAGAGTTACCTGGACTGGGAGGTTATCTGCTTCACAGCTGGCAAGCACGTAGCAGATTTGAGGGAGTTGTTATTCTAGACCAAGGTAAGCAAGGTGAGCCTCACCCTTAGGAATGAATAAACCCATCTGCCTTAAGATAAGAACTCTTTACTTCCAGTGAAGGAGGGGAAGGATGTGGTGTACAAGATGACTCAGCTGCCAACAGGATGAAGCCATGAAATGGGCAAATGAGATTTGCTCAGCCTTGCAAAATTAAAGCTGAGGGGGAATACGATTGCTGTTGATTGATTGGGAAGTGAATGTCAGGGAAGGGGGGAATATACTGCAGCTGAAGGAGGAGTGGGGATCAGCTGCAGGTGGATGTATTCAGGCTGCAAATTAAAGTACTGTTACTAACTATCATACAAGAAGACAGAAAGAGGCAAGAAAGCCTCCAGAGGAGAAGGGAGAATGACTTCTCCAAAGTTTACATATGGGAGTTGATGCATTCCTGTGGAATATTTCATATGGTTTGCTGTATGAGAAAACTGCCTACCTTAATGAATCAGACCTATACTTCATTGTATAAGGAAATGTAGCTTGATGTTGCATATGCTGAAAGATATCCATTGCTAGCAGGTGGCACCAGTCATATTGTACTAAAAGTAAGAAACACAGATACAGAATAGTCCGGTCCCAGCAAAGGCAACCATCCAAGACCCTTACCTAACCTCTCTGCCTGGTTTGCTGCTACGAGAGTGCTGAGGTTATGATCAACTCAAAGAAGGCTGAAAATAGAGAGCTGTCTATCATGGGAAGTGCTGTTGAGATCACAGAATCATAGAATGGTTTGGATTGGAAAGGACCTGAAGATCATCTAGTTCCAACCCCCCTCTGCTATTATTAATATGTTCACACAAACAGTCATGAACTATGCAAAGTAAAAGTTTCCCAAAGATAAATAATACCAAAATGCAGTTTTTAAAGGTTTGCTTCTGGGCAAAAGGAGGATTTTTTCATTTAAAGAAAGAAGAAGCTAGCTGGTACAGCACGGTAGTGTTTCCACAGTATAGTATGAGCTACTGTTCCATTTCCTCTGTTACAGCTAGTTTGTGTCATCAAATGCACTTTTTCTCTTTTTCCTTACTTGCATTATACTTTGAGCAGTCTGAGAAGTCAAATTACATTTTGATCAAGATACAAGGCAAAGAAAACCCCAGCTGTGATTCAGGTTGATATTCCAGTTTCATCACTGTTCATTAAATAGGATGTGTTTCAAAGTAAGCTTCATGAATACATACAAGGTTGAGATGCCTTTGCAATTGTCACAGTCTTCCATTATTTCTTCTAGAAGACATTTTCCCCTGGTTGAGAACTCTCCTACATGGTGTGCCTGAGCATTGAAACTTGATCTATTGATAAGTTCAGACACAAGGGCTCCATCCTCAGCTAGTATAAGTCAGCTTTTTGGCGCCTTCCATAGATCTATGGTGATTTGTATCATCTAGGGATCTACCTTCACCTTTGATTCTGTAGAACACTCATATCTTTCCTTTTGCATACCATTCATGTAATTAAAAGTTCCATCTAACCCTATGTAAAGTATATATCATAGCAACATAGAAGCTGAAAATGAACAGTTGACTAAGAAATAAGCCACTGGGCTGTTACATACCCTTTTTTTCCCCTGGTATCTTCATAGATCTTCTCAGTGATATACTCTGCCTCTCTTTATTTCAGAAATATACCCACCTTAGAGCATATAAAATGCTGTTTCTCTGTTGTTCCACTTCCCTTCTCTTTATTGTATTAAAGCCTGTGTATTGTCTTTATTAGATGATATCTATACCATTTACACTGTCATTATCCCTACGGTTGCCATCAGGGGTCAAGGACCTATTTAGTGTGATCACACTGGCTTATACTCCAGCCACTCCTCCCTGAAGAGCAGCTGCAGCAGGAGCTGAGATACCATCCTTATGGGATGCTTTTATGTCTCTGAGCCCTGCAAAACTGTTTCTTGTTTTACACCAAGGAAAATGAGCAAAGTAGGAAACAACATGTATAAGGACACGAGGACAGAGCACAATACATACACTACTTCCCAGCTGCCCTCATGGTGCATTAACTGCTCCACAAAGGAGTCAGAAGAGCTGGTTGCCAGCAGTTCGTGAAAGGCAGTAGAACACATTCTACTGAACTCTCTAAGATCTGAATTGAACCTGAAATACAGAAAACATTTCTCTCTATCTCAGAAACTAGAAGGTTATGGACATTGGTACCACCTGAAAATGGCTAAACAAATTCAATCTTTCTTATCTTCATTTGTCACTTGAGAGAGGTATAGGACTGAAGAACTGTTGCTTCCTGGGGCAGCAGCTCAGAAGTCTTGTCCTATTTTGCTTACAAAACTATTCTTATCTGTGCAGACCACATCCTTGCAATCATTCCCATGACTATGTAGCATGTAGTTATGTTAAAAAAAGATTAGCTCTCTTTTTAGCAAATAAAACAACCTGCTGTATTTTTATCTATTTATTTATGTCCTCTGCAGAACAGAGAATGTGGACTTTTAGGTATAGAAAAGTACATGAAAGCTTTAAAATGAACTTAATATGGGGATCAGCCAAAAGATCTGGACAAATATCTGATCCGATGTGTGTAGCAATGCAGTCCACAGGGGTTTATTCAGTTAACCCCTATAAGTGGAACAAGAAGCATTTGTCTGAAAGATATCTAAGGCTCCCAAAAGCCAAGAAGCCACCACTTCTACAACTCTTTGGCAATAGTTTGTCTCACTTATTACACAAAAACCCTCATTTTGTATTTTCCTTGCATGCATCTGGCTTCAGCCTTTAGCTGCTAATTCTTGCTTCTCTCTGCTGGATAACAATGCCCATTGGAAACAGAATTGTCTTTGTTGAAGGTCCTCCATGCCGTAATCAAGTTAGCACTGTGATCTGCTTGGGATTAATTAAATACATTGAGTTTTTCCAATCTCTCACGTGGGATATATCTGACCAGATGTGAACTTCTACCCAACAGATGGCTGTACAGCAGTAGTCACCATCTCTTTAGAGTCAGCACAGAGAAATGAGCCCTTCCAGGGTGAAGTTCATATCAACATGTATGCTTAAACCAGAGCAGATAAATGTCCCTTTAAGCTTGCCTATTTCTCTCCAGCAACAATTAAGGAAGCCTGTGCTGACTGGCTTTTATGTCACTGCCTGCATTATAGACCTCTGAATCTTACTCTTCGACTAAGTCATTTTCACAGCTTTGAATCATTTTCTTGCCTTCCTTCTCTACATATCACACTGATAAGACTTTGCAGCATCTCCAGCAGATGCATGATACTAACGCCTAAATATGAGAAGACCTCACTTTAAATACTGGGAGAGAACACTGGCAGTTCACTGAAAACCTGGCTGGGGAGATATGGCTGGTTTTCAATATGCATGCTGTTCACAGCCTCTACTTTCTATTGATTGTACCTTAACGAGATGCATGTGACACTGATGAGGAAACACCTTAATAATTATGGTCCCCCTGGAAAAAGACCAGATGATGCCTCTGTTAATATTTTTGTTCCATATCTGTTCTCCATTTTTCTGACACTAACAACCCCTGCAGCATCACAGACTTCAGCTCCTTCCATCCGTCTTGGTTTCCAGCATTAGCCATTGAGCTGTGTCTAATGGCTCAGCCACTAGCCCTGCCAGACAGCTGCCAGATGTTTTATTTTTAAACAAATACTTACATCTGTTGAGTTATAAAGCAGAGAGAGATGAACCCATTCTTGATGGGGTTTTTTTTCTCTGCCACTTGAAGACAGGCTACGAATTGCGCAATCTCTGCAACAAAAGACAAAGGATTCATACATCTGGTCAGATCCCCTTTCGTTTATATAAAGCGTGTTTAAGTGTTGGTTTATTAGGTCCGAAGGAAAGAGTTGTAATAAAAATTCTTTCTCTTGCCCAACACATTATCCCTGTTTCAGGCATGGCTGGTTGTAATGCTCTCATGTGATAAATATCACAGGTATAATATATTTATATATTTCTTCATCAGTGACTAAGGCGATAGGACAAAAGGTGATGGGTTCAAACTTAAACAGGGGAAGTTCAGGTTAGATATAAGGAAGAAGTTCTTCACTGTGAGGGTGGTGAGGCACTGGCACAGGTTGCCCAAAGAAGTGGTAAATGCTCCATCCCTGGCAGTGTTCAAGGCCAGGCTGAGCACAGCCTTGGACAACCTGGTCTAGTGTGAGGTGTCCCTGCCCATGGCAGGGGGGTTGGAACTGGATGAGCTTAAGGTCCTTTCCAGCCCAACCCATTCTATGATTCTATGCTTACTTGCCTGGGTAGGAGGCATGGCTGGGTAGGAATGTGTATCTCTTTCTGTCTGGGAGAGATTAGAAGTTTTCCCATTGGAGTCCTGCTGCTCACTTTGGGGTCTTCTACCACAACCTGTAGGAGCAGGCAGGCATGCTATAATAACCCCTCTCTTCTGTCTTGCCTACTTTCCCTCCATCCCTATCTTCTTCACTCCACCACATTTACTAGCTGTGATTGCAGGAACTTTCAGAAAAATACCCTTTTGGACAAGTGTTGCCACTTTTTCTTACCTGTGGCTGTGCCCCCACAGATGTACAGACTGTGTTAGAGAACCAGGTTTCAGCCTATGCTTGCTGTATCATCTCATGTCAACCTCATCCTTACCTATAACCTGGTCCAATAAGCATCACGAAGGCAGATTGTACTGGCTGTTCATGACGTTCCCTTCTCACCATGGCTTTCTTTTGGAGAAAGCAGGAATAAACTGTGGTAGAGAAGACATTCCTCCAAGGAATTTATTCTTATTGTTAGATTTTGCTGTACATTATTGCAGTCAATGAGCCAAGACGATTCAGGTGAGACCACAAAATGCCCCTATAGCTCCCTCCACATTAGTCTATAAGTGATTTATATCCGTTTAGTTTTAGTTGTTAGGAATCAATGTTAAGTTAAATCAATATAATGTGGGATTCTATTGATTTGAGAAGGTCCACACAATGGGTTTAAATAACCATTTTCAAAGTGTTTCATACCTTTACTTAATAAAAGGACACATGAACCAGTCTGAGAACTACAAATAGAACAACTATTTTTAGTGGTGGTTCATTGCAGGGGTAGTAAAGACTAGGCAAAACTGAAACCCTTGTGGGATAAATGTGGAAGTGCTGGAGACATGAAATAATTCCATAAGAATTCAAACCATGTCTGGTATTTTGAAACTAATCTTTACTCAGCTAATATAATCCTGCTTTAGAAAGAAAGAAATAACATGGAGGGTTTTCATTTCTTCCCTTATTTTCCTGCTATTTATATCAGAGGATTTTTACAATCATCTGTTCACAACATCACACAAACAACCCTGTGACAATTGGAATAATGTTTGCTAGAGGATTAGGGGAATGTGTAGAAAGAATCATTGCTTCATGTGGGGACAATCAAACACCCATTGCAGGCATCTTTGTTCCTTAATTTCTTTGTGCTGGTACCTTGATTTGTTTCTCAAATTTAACAAAGAAGGGTATGAAGCCACTAAAAAATCTAAAATTACAATGGAACCATATGGAAATATTAAGTTTAGAAAGTCTGAGCACTTAAACCAACTGTTCAGGGTATTTTCCCCTTAATGTGCTTACATAAATCACATTAGTTTTTATGAGAGTTATTTTTCAAATTTATAGACTTTTTATTGGATGGATCTTCATCTCCCAAGGTAGCGTATGCAGAGCCTGAGTGTGCTTCTGCAAGTTAAAGACTACGGAGCTTAAACTGTAACTCTGACACTGGATTTGTGGATGTCATTGCATACAACGGTTAGCCCAGGACTTTTGGGATAAATAGTATAATCATATAATAGTATTTTAGCTTTTACTTTCTAGTGCTCATCTTTAGAAAGCTGAATTGTCACTTCTGAATACCCAATATTCACATTACTGATGTAGCAGGCAGAATTTGTGTGGCAGTTTTAGAACTGGCCTGTGCTGTCTTCATCTATAACAAAATCTGGAGAGAAATCACTGCCACTATTTGAGTGAACAGGTCACAAAGCTGTCTATCTTGGGCTTCTCATCAATGTTTCACAAAAAATCCCCCATTCCTGGAAATAGATGATTTGGGGGTGTTGTGGTTTAACCCTGGTAGACAGCTCAGCCCCTCACAGTGGGATGGGGAGAGAATCAGAAGGGTAAAAGTGAGAACACTTGTGGGTTCAGAGGAAGGCAGTTTAATAGGTAAAACGAAAGTTAAATGCCCAAGAAAAACGAAACAAGGAATTTGTTCACCATTTCCCATTGCAGGCAGGTGTTCAGCCACCTCCAGGAAAGCAGGGCTCCATCATGTGTAATTGTGACGTGGGAAGACAAACACCATCAATCCGAATGTCCCCCCGTCCTCATTCTTCCCTCAGCTGTTATTGCTGAGCATGGCATCGTATGGTCTGGAATATCCCTTAGGGTGAGCTGTCCCGGCTGTGTCCCCTCCCAGCACCTTGTGAACCCTCAACCTGCTCACTGGTGAGGTAAGGAGCAGAAAAGGCCTTGGCTCTGTGTAAGTGCTGCTCAGCAACAACTAAAACATCTCTGTGTTATCAACACTGTTTCCAGCACAAATCCAAAACACAGTGGTATACAAGCTACTAGGAAGAAAATTAACACTAACCCAGCAAAAACCAGTACAGGGGAATATCTCATAATTTAGAAAAATAAAATGTCTGCTTTTATGAGTTATGATTATATTTATGTATTTAAATTTTGTATTTATCTAATAATATGTATAATGTAAATGTATATTAATTGTATTTTATTTATATAAGCTTTTTCTATTTTTCATAAGCACATGTACTGACTGTGCCCTGAAGGTTCAGAAAAGCAGAAGACAAATCAGATTTTTCCAATATTTATTATAATATTGAATGCAGAGTTATTTTAACATTGATTTGAACCTCTTTTTTTTAGCTCACCCATTTTGATTCTGGCATTACTGTGAAAATCAGTGAGACTGCCTTGAGTGTATTGGGCTACACTAAACCCAAGAGAAAAACCAACACAGAGCAAAGCTTCCTCCCCATTCCACTGCAAGACTGCCCCAACGCAGGTTGATTCCCAGCCCTTGCTACTATTTTGAAGCTGTGAGTGCTGACTGATCGCCCTGCACAGTGCTGCAGAGCTCACATAGAGCAAGCAGTGCTCTGTGCCTGCCTATCACAGCACGTGGAGGGTCTAAGGAGAGACTACAGATGCTTAGCTTCCAGTTGAGCAGCAGAAACCATGTCAGACAAAGCAGAGCACCTCAAAGATCCTGCCAGCCAAACCAGATTTTGTCTTGGAAATCACTTTAATCCACCCTTTTTGCATACTCCCTTGTGCAGGTATGGGTGTAGATTTTGGAGGCATAGCTCCAAAACCCTAACTCTAGCTCAATGTACAATCCCACCACTTCCTTCACTCTGGCCAGTGTCTGGAAAGTGAATCTAAGCATATTTACAACATATATAAGGTAAAAGGTGGTCACGACAAGGATAATGAGTAAGTAGGACAAAGAAGGGATGTATTCTGCTAGCTAGATCTGCCCTTGGGACAGAGTCTGGATTCTGACTCATGTTGGTGCTTAAAGTGTCTTTGAACACTGGTTATAACACTCCATCTTGCCCTAGTGAGACTTGAAAGTTCTTCAGATAAAGGAGAACAAAATCTCATCAAAAGGTCAAAATAGTCATGGAGAAGGTTTTGTTCCACCTTTGATACTGACAGTGACTCAGCAGCTAGCAGCCCTGATAGGATGCCATTAGCTGCTCCCCTTAGAGACCATGCTGTCTTCCTCTCTTCCTCCTCTGCTCTGGAACATCCTTCTCAAGGAGGATTAACTCCTTAGGGTTGGGCTGCATTGCATACTTGAAGTCTTTTCTCTTGGCTAAGAGACTTTAACTAACAGCATAACTTCCGAACAAGTTCAAGGCCTATGATCTTCTCTTCCCAGGAACCAGGCTGATTTTTGTGCCAAGAGGTGGTTAGTCCTAGTTAGGACATGAGAGCAGTGGACTGAGGGTTTTATCCAGGCCAAAGCCAAGCTCACCCTCTAATGTCTTCCTGAGGGCAGTGGGATGTTATCCATCACTTGACATCTTTACCCAAGGCTTAGAGTTTTAGATGTCTCTGTGCCATTCTAAAAAGACGCTTGCTTAGCCATGAGCCATGGGCTTGATATGGGAAACATTGGTGAAACACTGGTGAAACACTGGTGTACATTAGCCAGTCACAGAATTATACAGGAGTTCAGTGGTGATGACCCTCTTACTGCCAATATCACTCTTCTTTTTGCCCTACTTAATGCTTGCTGCCAGCTACGTTTTCACTGACTCGGGCTCCTCAGACCTTCTTGGTTTCTCAAGCATCACAGTCCTATCAGCCTTGAGAAAGCTTTAGGACTGCTTGGATCTGGGTTTCGAATACTTTGCCTTCTAGCTGTAACCTACTTCCTGCACCTCAAGAAGGAGCATTTCCATTTATATTCAGGCTTTCATGGCTTTGAAATGTTGTTAATAACCAAACCCTCACTTGTTTTCTTCTCTGACATGGGTGGCTTGGACTAGTCACTATGCATGAAGAGCCATAGTTACCTAATTCAGTGTATCAGTGACATGAGCCAGCACTTGTGCGACTCACTCTGAGACAATGTGGACATATAGAAGTAAGGGGAGAAGCACTGAGTGGTTACACAGGATGGGTTTTTCTTTGCCTGGACATCCAGTCTTCTGCTTATTATTTATTTTGGGGGAACATTTCTATTCTCTTTGTTTGCCTAAGCAGTAAAATACAGCTGCAACTCCTGCTCTGCAGTGCTGGGAGCAGGCAGACACATCCTGAACCAGGCAGTTACCTGCATTACATTTCAGTGAGACAAAAGTCACTGCTGTGTAACAGAGAAAAGAGAAAATTCCTTTCCTGCTTCAATGGCACCAGTACTGCCAAAGGGACTGCACAATGAGCTTTATAAAGCATAGCTCAGATCCCATTCCCATCGCCTTCTTGGGTTCTTTTGCTGACACAGATTGTGAAGAGCTGTGCTGTGGCGTGAGGGCTGGTGATTTACAGTGCACAGTAACAGCACCAGGTTCCTTCAGCTTAAATGACATTAAAATAAATGCTTTCATTGAAGGAAAAAACAAAACAAAGAAGGATGGAAGGGGGTTGGAACTGGATGAACTTAAGGTCCTTTCCAACCCAAATCACTCTATGATTCTGTAAGAGGTAACCCTATGTGAAGGAGCACAACATCTTAACCAGCTGGGTCTGTTCCATCCTGCACAAGGGGAGGTTTCACAGGAATCAGTTCATTTCAAAATGCAGAGATGTGGCAGAGCTGAAGGCTGAGATACATCAGCGTGAGTCCCTGTGGCCTTCTTGTTTGTCGTGGTTTAAACCACACACCTTGTTCACTCACTTCCCCACTTGCTCCCCCAACTCCCAGACAGTTGGGGAGGAGAATCCAAAGAATGTAGCTCCCACGGGTTGAGATAAGAACAGTTTAATAACTAAGGTATAGCACAAATCACTACTGCTACTACCAATAATAATAATAATGATAAAGGAAATAACAAGTGAAGAAAATACAACACCTCACCAGCCACCAACCCATAACTCACCCCATCCTGCCCAACCGAGCACTGACCAATACCTCCTCCAACCCCCAGAGCCCCAGCCCTTCCCGGGTAACTCTCAGTTACATGCTGAGCATGATGTATGGAATACCTCATTGATCAGCCTGGGTCCGGTGTCCTGTTTCTGCTTCCTCCCAGCTTCCCCTCCTCCCTGGCAGAGCATGAGGCTCAGAAAGTCCTTGGCCAGAGTAAACATTTGAGCAGTAACTAAAAACATTGCTGCTATCAGCACTGTTCCCAGGGCGAAAGTCAAAACACAGCACTGCACCAGCTACCAAGCAGGAGAAAATGTGACTGCTACTGCTGAACCCAGGACATTGTTGCATGATCAATGTGTTTTAGACTGGTTAAAACAATCTGAGAATTCATCCTGAAATAGCTGGCTTGCTGTTGCTGGAGAGCTTGATGTGTTCCGTCTGTGCAGGCTTTCCACTTTCTTACCCCTGTCCCATCTTGAAGAAACACCTTCAAAACAGGTCAAGACATTCATTGCTCTTCCTCCCCATAACCACAGATAAGCATTTTGTCATCCTCACAGGTCTCCACAGAGAGCTGTCTCTGTAACTTACAGACTCCTCTGCTCTCTGTACTGCATGTTGGAGAGCACCTGAAGAGTTTTAGACTCATTGGGAATTGGAAGAACATCCAATGATACAATCCTCCATAGATGGAGTCCTCAAATATAACCAAAACATTTCAGTTGTGCTTTTTGAAGTTATTTAATACTTAAAAATACAGAAAGAAAATGGAAATTTTAAGATCACCAGTGACTTAGGCATCCAGATCCATTATAGAATCATAGAATTGTTTAGGTTGGAAAAGACTACTAAGATCATCAAATCCAGCTGTTAACCTAAAACTGCCATGTCCATCACTATACACCTTTTATATACCTCTAGGGACGGTGATCCCACCACTGCTCTAGGCAGCCTGTTCCAATGGCTGAGCACCCTTTTGGGGAAGGAATTTTTCCTAATATCCAATCTAAACCTCTCCTGATGCAGCTTGAGGCCATTTCCTCTTGTCCTACTCCTTGTTACTTAGGAGAAGAGACCGACCACACCTCTCTTCATCCTCCTTTGAGGCAGCCATAGAGAGCAATAAGGTCTCCCCTGAGCTTTCTCTTCTCCAGGCTAAACACCTCCAGGTCCTTCAGCCATTCCTCATCATACCTCTAGATTCATCACCATCTTCATTGCCTTTCTCTCAATGTAACTCAATGTCTTTCTACACTGAGGGGCCCAGAACTGAATACAGTAACAGCAACAGCAATGGTGCAGTGAGCCCCACCTCCCTTTCCTTCTCTGGGCACCATACATGTATGAGTATCATACATGTATGAGCTGCATACAGAGTAGTTTGGTAATGATAGAGTGCTTCTGCAAACAGCCTGCTCTGAAGCGACCCAATCCTGTCTGTGTAAGGCTCTACAGATGTTCCCTAATCTCTGAGGAAAGTAAACATTTCTGTGCCAACCTAGCAGGGAGACCAGCCATTTATAGTGTGTCAGAGCTCTGTCAGAACTACCTTTGTTCTTTTCCATAATATGCTATGGCACAGCTTTGTGAGCTGCACCAAGCAAGTGAATCTGTTGAATGAGCCATCAACGGACACAGAGATTTATGTCTGAAGAAAGGGTGGATAAAATTGCCATGGCAATGTTCAGGTGCCTGAGGCTTCTGAGATTAGGAGCAAGCAGCATGGTAAAGCCAGACACCAGCAACAGCTGAGTGGGCAACTCACAGCAAATCATGGTTTTGATTAAGTTCACCCTTTTCCTAGCCACAGACAAATCGTTAAAGCTCCTGAAGTCCTCTACTTGGTTACGGTCATTACAAATTGAGCCCTTTGTGCAGAAGGCCACTGTGAGTACTGATACGTTAAATCCCCTGAAGCCCTGGAGATAGAAGGTGTTCCAGCATCCAGGGTATTTCAGAGACTTTGAGGATCTTGTCACCTACTTCCATCTACTCTGAAGTCTTGCCTTTTGCAGTGAGAGAATAACTCAGAAGTAGACCTATCTTTTGTGTTTAAGGCAGGCCAAATGAAAACAACAATTAGGTGGGGAGAAATGAGTCGTTTCTTCTTGTCCCCTATATGTACATAGAGCATAAAGACACCCAAACAAGTCTGTAGCTACAGAAGAGCAAATGTCTCTAATCTATATTCACATTCCCTGATCATTCAGCCATTCTTTACATGTTGGCTTGCAGTCTGGTTGTAGTCAGGAGCCAGCAGACTTCAGGCACAGCAAAAACCAGCTTACACACGAGTATGGATGTAGCCTAAGATAGTTAAGTAGCCCACATCACCATAGTAACTGCATGCTGTTGCATTAATTTCAGCGGAATAAATGAAGCTTGTAAGTCAAAGTTTGTCTACACAGAGTAGTGCAATAACACATAAAGAAACTGCAACAGGCTTTCCTGTATGGTTCATCCTGCTTTCCAGGAGGGCCAATTGCCTGGTTGGAAGACTTCATTAGCATGGTTAGCCTGCTTTCAGTATCAGAGCTGGTGTGTGGCTTGAGTATATCTGCACAGCATGGCACCAAGCTGTACAGCACCAACCAGAACCATGGAGAACCCTCTACATTACTGTAGAGATTATCAGAAAGTGTGGTTGTGATAGGGGAATTTAGCAGGTTTCAGTATCCCCTGTTTTTTACTGGTGAGTTTTGCTTAACATTATTTTACATATTGGTAAAGACAGGATTAATTGCTCTTTATGGGGAAAACGAGAAGCGCAGATGGGCTGGGATCCTCATTTTGCTGCTATTGCCAAAAGCCCACCCTTTTTCTTTAAAAAATTAAACAAACATACCATGAACATACAAAGGTATGAATCCCAGTGCATCAGAGATGAGTTCAGGATAGCCTTGCTGGGAGGGGAGCAGGCAAGCACATGGCTATTGGCCACTTTATCTGCCAAAATGCATCAGTGTTTGGCAGGATCTTGACTTCCCCTTTACTCAGATGCTTGAAGAAGTGTTATAAAAAAGAGAGTCTGACTAACGCAAGAACTTTGGTGTAAGAAGGAAGAAAAGGAAACCATTAAAAAGAAGGAAGAATAAAATGAATGGAATATCATGAGACAGGGGAAACATCTGAAGGCGCTGCTAGTGTCTGCAGAGACTGAGGGTGTGTGATGAGGGGAACAACACAGCCATGCCACAGGGCAAGAAACACAGGGATATTTTCATGGATCCTCAGCGGGGAAAGTAAAGTGAAGGATTACATTTCCTGTTGCTGCCCCATTTGCATGGGGCTTGACAAACATCTGGCAATAATTTTACGGCAAACATGACACTTTTCAATCACATCATGATGTTTCAGCCCAGAATCACTGCATACGATGGCTGTTCTGTTAGCAAATAAACCCAAAAAAAGAATTCAAATGAGAGTCAAAAGATAACTTGACAAGAAGTTCTGTTGTGCACTGATTTCAGCATCTGTGTGAGTTTTCCAGGAGCTCTGGGCTGAGTTGAGGCCACAGATTCTTGCAGTGTCTATTGCTGCAATGTCATCTCTATAAATCAGTTATATCTCAATTGATTTCAGTGACAATCTGCTGGATTTATACCCGAAAGCAAGCACTGACCTTAAGCACATGGTCTGAATGGGGCACAGTCCTACTCAGCCAAAGCCATTTGGAGTTTTTCCAATGCAATTTGATTGGCATTAACTCTACATCCATAATGAAATAGTATATAATAGCCTGAGAATTGAATCAAATATATCTAACCTGGGTCAGATCCTCAGACAGGAATGTTGATGGATCTTAAGCCAGCTCAGTGCAGCTTTTAACCAAAAATAAGGACATGGCTCTTTAAATGTCACTGTGAAAGGCTCGTGTTTGATTCCATAATAATACGTTTTAATTTGAGCTTGTTCCTCAGCAGCACACACATTGCTTGCTCATTAAAATTAATACGCTATATTCTCTGGGAAAGACAATGCCCACACCTCTGTTTCAGTAAGAAGGTGACAAGAAAACAAGGGCGACATGACAGTTCAGGAATGCCCAGAGCTCTTCCGCTCTTTAATGCAATGCAGAGAACAACTTTGCAAAGCTCCTTAGCTGGAGCAGCTCTCTCCCCTGGGCTTCCCAGTCTCTAATTTCTATGACCCTTTGAATTGAGTGTACACACAGCGGGTGACTGATGCTCCTGCACGGAGCAAGCTGCATTAATTTTTTATTCTCAGCAACCACAGGACTAGAAAATTGCTTCCAGGATTGTGTGAAAGTTCATCCCTGGAAAGGTGTCTGACTCTGGTTGCTGGATTTGATCACAGATTAAAGAAGGAAGTCCTTCCTTACACATTCCCTTTATGAAGACAGGAGCTTTCTAGGATGCAGATGGAGGTGAAAGAAAGGGAAGAGGGGGCATGAAATGCACAGATCAGACAGGCTCGTGGCTGTTGGATGCAGCTGCTTCTGAAGCTTGGGATTTATATCTGTGCTTTCACTTTCCTTCTCTCCTTGGCCTTTTCTTCTGAGGCAGTGACACTGGGTTACCAGAGATGGCAAGCGGCTCACATCTTTAACTGAAGGTGTTGTCATGTCAGTGGTGATGCTTGTTGTTAGGGAAAGCTGGACCCAGCAGCACAATGGAATTGAGGTTATGTCAGCTCCATACCCCAGGTCCCACCAGTAGCCAGGTGAGCATGTATTCCCTGCAGGCACACACACCCAAAGCACACATACACATCACACAAATGCATACATATACTGCTGGCCACACAGACCAAGGACTTTCTCAGTCTCATGCTCTGTCAGGGAGGAGGGGAAGCCAGGAAGAAGCAGAGATAGGACACCTGACCCAAACTAACCAAAGAGGTATTCCATACCACAGGACATCATGACCAGTATATAAACTGGGAGTAGTTACCTGGCAGGGTTAGATCACTGCTTGTGTCTGGCTGGGTATTGGTCAGAGGGTGGTGAGCGGTTGTATTCCCCTCCCTTGTTATTTCCCTTATCATTATTACTAATCGTGGTAGCAGTAGTGATCTGTGTTATACCTTAGTTACTGGACTGTTCTTATCTCAACCCGTGGGAGTTACATTCTTTCGATTCTCCTCTCCATCCCTCTGGATGTGGGGGGAGGAAGTAGGGGGAGTGAGCGATAGGCTGCATGGTTCTGGGTTGCTGGCTGGGCTTAAACCACGACACCCTGGTTCCCAGTCTACCCAGTTGCTGGCACTTGGAGATGCAAGCCCGCAAGTTCAGTCCCAATTCAGTTGCTATTACAGACTCCATCACTCACACAGATAGCTGTCTGGGACTCCTCTGGTCTCTCTGAGTGTCCTTTATCTTGCCCTCTAAGATTCACTGCCCCCCTTACCCCCAAGCCATGTCACCTATTCACTGGCTGGTCCAGCTCAATCTTCACTAGTGATCACAGACTCACCTCCACACTCACTCCAAACACACGTTGCCCCCATAACTCCTGGTCCCACTCCCGTTGCTGCACTCAATATCATGTTGTGTGCTCCCTTCTACCTCCCCATCAGCCAAGCAACAGGGTTTATATCAGGCTTAAAATGGGCTTTAATGATAAGACAAAACAGAGACATAGGGCACAACCAGGCAAGCATACTGCCCAGCAAGCTGTTTACACTTAACCAGACACTTGATCCTGTTATCCCTCTATTTTCCCATGCTTGTTCCTCCCCAGTTCTTGCTAACAGTTTCTTTTTCCTGCCTTTGGTTACTCCTCTAACCATCCCTTAATGAGCCTTCTGCAATCCAAAGATGCTCTTCTCCTGCATCCACAGTATCCCACACTCCAGGCAGAGACCTTCCTCAGTCAGTGAGGAGACCTGCCCCAGTCCATGGAGGCAAAACTCCTTTTGGACAGCCCTGGCAGGTTCTGGGGCATGACTTGTGTCTCTGACTGGGGTGTTGGGGGTCCCCCATTTCCCATTGGGTCTCCTTTGTATGTGTGGAGGTGAGCTTTTATCATGGAACAATTACAAGGAGCAAGTGGAAGAGGGAATGGATGAGGTGACCCTGCATGGTGGTTCTACATAGCTCAGGGGTCACCACAATGGTAAAGCCAAGCTGAAGAACTTTATCCTGAACTGGGAAACAAAAAAACATGCTTGCATGCTTTATTAATTTTAACATGCAGCATTAGGGCTTTAGGGAAGGGTGTGACTGTCCAAATCCATTCTTTCACTTGATCTTAAATGACAACAGCTTTCAAGTCCACCTTTACAGTGGTGTGTTAGCACTGCTGCAAACGTACTGCCTCCCATCCTGCTTGCCAGTGTCACTGCTGTGAGGTGAATGGAGAAAGTCATTCATGAAAACAAGGCGGAATGGAAAGCCCATTGTAATGCAGGAAACCCATTTTAATGTAGGAAACCCATAGTAATGAGGACACCGCAAACAGAGCTGAGGGTTTGGGGACTGGAGTATTGCTTCATCTAAAATCATTTTGGCATTGAGAGACTACGCTATCCCCTAACAGCAAGAAAAAAATAACAGTTGGGTTCATTGGCATTCGTTTTTCTCACTAACTTGAGTAATACTTAGGGCAAATCTTTTCAGGATGTTTAGCTATTAATCTCACACTTTAAAAAGCAGTCTCTCAGCCCTCTTCATTGCGTAAGGAGAGATTTAGCCATCAGTAAACTCCTGCTTCATCCCATCCCTGTGGGAATCCTCTGCTGAACTGTGAGACAGGGGCAAGATAGCGAGGAGCGTTAAAAGGGATCAGCAGCCTGCTGAATCACATCTGTTACTTTCCTCTCCAGTACCAGACATTTGCTGTCCTCCAGCATCTTCTCCTATAAAGTGGTGCTAGAAAAATTGTAAAGATATGGTTACATAGTTTTAATTAAAATGAACTCTTTCAGATATCTCCAATCTATGCACAGGATGGATTCAGCAATACAGTGTAAGGGTTCAACAATGTTACACAACATAATAAATATAATTATCAGGGTGATGTTCAGGTTAATCAACTCCAGCCTAATTGGATTTTGCTGCTGATCATTCCCCAATCACGATGTCAGGGATGACTCTCTCAATGTAAGTAAAATGGATTTAAAGGAAAACAGATATACTGCTGCCTGAAACTGAGTGTCCTATTGCCAGATTTTAACTTCAAAACTTTGGCTTGTGATGTGCTGGAAAGAGGCTCCTCAGTGTTCAGACAGTCATATCTGACCAGCAGATGAGTTTCAGTCAGCTTCATTTGTGACCCTTGGGCAGTTCATCCTCCCAGGCTTCCTGGGGACATTGGGCTTCTGTGCTTCTGGAGGGCACAGCCTGAATGCAGGCGACATGGGAGGAATGAATGTCTCTTCTACAAGGACACCCACTGGTTTGTTGGTTGGTGTTTTGTTTTGTTTCTTCCTAAGCTCCTAGCATTGGAATCTTGTCTTTTAATCTCCAGATTCCTCCATCCATCTCAGATAGCATAGATGCTATGACAATCTAATGTTTGTATGCATGACAGTCCTTGGGGGTCTCAAGTTTTCCAGACTTTAGGATATACTTGGTAGTGATACCAAAATTCAATGCAAAGTCATTAAGGATTTGGGACTGCTCGGGAACTAACACTTGATTAAAGACCTTAGTACCTATCAGAGGCCTGGGACCTCCTGTTCTTTCCAAACTCAAAGGTACTATGCAAGTTTACAGGTTAATGAAATATTGCTGGAACAGATACTTTTTCATGGATATTTCAAATCAGCATTTTCTAGCAAAACTCAGCTCTACAGGCTGCCTCCTCTTTGTTTGCTCTTGGTTGTACTCAGCTTACTAAGCCCTATCTAAGTCTACCCTAATGGTATACAAAGACCAAGGTGACCAACACCTATGAAAATTAGGAAGTCTTCTAAGATTCTAGGAATCTCCTAGGAACAGTAGTGTCCTCAGGGTCTAATTTGAGATCTACTGATTCTGTTTCCAATCTAGAGCTATCAAACAGACTTAGACGGACATTGGGGACTACTTTTATTTCTAGCTCCCTACAAGCAGTCCATTAGATTGCTCAAAGCCAGCTTCACAGTAATGTTTTGCCATCATCTCATGACTGCAAGACACAGATAGCCCAAGACCCTCCCTCTTTCCTTTGTGTATGTTACTAACCGTGCTTGGATTTTGTCTTTCTCTTTCATTCCTTTAACTTGCTTGGTTCATGGATTATGGAAAGCATGGAATATAGAGGGAGACCAGATTGGTTATTAAAAGTTAAAGATGGATTACTGAGGGGAAAAAAAACCAACTACTTGTTAAAATCCAGCTCTTCTTAATTTGCATTTTTGGGGAACAACAAAAATAAACCAACAAAAAAAGAATCCCAAGGAAACTTCTGCTTTGGTCTCTGGCTTCATTCAGGACAAAGGATCCATGTTGAACAATGAGTAAAAGGCAACTACTGTACAAATACCTGACAGGCTTCCTTTTCTTGCGAGGTGAACAACACAGGAAAGTTATAGATTTGCTGTCATATAAATATAGTTTGCACACAGTGATGAATTAAGCAAGTGTACTACTGCTTGCACTTGGCCTCAAGGGAGAAGATGAAAGAAGCATCAATTCCTGGATTTAATGCCCAAAATGAGGAAGATGGACAGACTACAGCCCTCCAGGGCAGGAGGATTAGTATTGACAGTCACATAGTATGGGATAAAGGGTGTGTGGCAGCACATGGTAGCATAAGTCTAGGATTCTGGCCTTCTCCTCTCTCATGCTTCCCTGGAGGTTTATTCCATGATGTAGAGACTACGGATCATTTTCATGTGACCAAGATTTCCAAGACCAGACAGTCCAGTCTCTCTCTTTCCTTTTCATTTCTAACATACAAGAAAGAGCACTACCCTCTGTATTCCATTCTTTAAGACTTCTCTCAACCAAGTCTTTGGCAATATCTCACAACCATTTAAAAAATGCACATCATCACCCTTCTCCACTCACCCAGTGCAGGATACTCCATGGAATACACCAAGTAAGTGCCTTGCACAAAGCTGTACTACAAGGTTGCAGCATGTAGATGCAGACCCCAACAAGCAGTAGGACAGCTCCAGGGGTTTTCCTTCATCTGATGTGAAATTGTATTAGGTTTTGTGATTAGAGGCTTATCTCCACACACACAGGGAGCCCAGAGGCACAAGGGCAATTGAGGAAGCCATAATATCCCAGTCAGAGACACAAGCCCCTGAGCTGGGCTGGGGATATCCCAGGAGATCCTCATGGGCTGGAAGTAGCACTCTCCCCAGGGGAAACAGGAGCAGCTCCCCAGCTCAGTTCACAGGTCAGACAGGAATCACTGCCTGGGTATGGGACACATTACAGGATGCAGGGGAATGATGCCTGAGTACTGCACAAGACCTTGTATGGGATGGGTTAAGGAAGGAACCAAAGTCAGGGAAAGGGAGGGACTGGTTCAGGGAGCAACAAGTGGAGGAAGGAGGAAAATGGTGGGAAAAGGGGATCAATCAACCAGTCCCATGTAAACAGGTTGCCAGTTGGTGTGCTTGTGTGCAGGTCATGCTCCTGAGCAATGAGCCCAGGAGAAGAGGTTTGTGGGGAGCTGTTAGGAAGGAGGTGGCCCGATTTTACAAGCTCTTTCCTTTAGTAATTAATCACTTCATCACACACTTTGTTGTAGCACAGCACAACAAACAAGGTGTTATTCCCACCCCAAAGCAGTGCTAATGACTGATGAAGACAGGAATATATCTTACTTCTCTTTTTTAGGTTTCTTTTGTATGTTTGCAAGGGCACCATCAACTGACCAGAGACTGAGGAGTTCACATTCCCATTTTCTTAGAACCAATTACACTTCTGGAGCTAAAAGACTTGTTGAGAGCAACAAAACAAAGGGAATCATTTGTATTAAACCAGACAGATATAGACCCTAAACCAATTTCATTATATAAGGGACCTCCAGCCTTGAATAAACTTCAACTGAGTTCTGAATTTGCTAGTTTAGAAGTCTGAAAGCTCCCAAAAGGACCTATTACTTATAATGAAATGCAAGTGCCCATAAACCAGCAAAACACATCAATCATAGAATCATAGAATAGTTAGGATTGGAAAGGACCTCAAGATCATCCAGTTCCAACCCCCCTGCCATGGGCAGGGACACCTCATACTAAACCATATCACCCAAGGCCTCATCCAACCCGGTCCTGAACACCTCCAGGGATGGAGAATTCACTACCTCCCTGGGCAACCCATTCCAGTACCTCACCACCCTAACAGTAAAGAATTTATTCCTTAGATCCAGTCTAAACCTCATCCTGTTTGTGCTAACTATTTGGCAGATGATGACTGTTTTGTTACATTACATCCAAGGCTCTGGGTTATGATCCTGAAGAGCTGATAAGTATAGCCAGCTGATGATGAGAATTTCCTGTTGGCTGTAATATCCTTGTTTTTGCTTTTAGAATGTTTGGCTTCACCCTGCATTAAAACCATGATTTCTGAACCTGGAAGCCCCCCAGTCTCTTGCCCTCAAGCAGACTGATGTTCTTGACAGGTTCACAGCAAAGATCAGCTGCAATGAAAGGCAGCTTTGTGTGTTCAGGGTCACAGGGACACATAGAAGATGCACTAGGCTGAGCCCTGCCTTGGGTTACTGCTCATTTCTTCTCAAATGCTGGATGTTTTTAGTGCCTGGGCTCTGTTGACTGAAGCCCTGCACAGAAAGGCTTCCAACACATTTTGCTGCTATACAGCAGGGACAGTTTGACTTACCTGTATGTATATTTTCTCTTTGGTTCATTTGTAAGTATTTGCAGTTCCTTTGGGATGCCGTCTTTTCTACCACCCAAATTTGAAACATCGTTTCACATCAGACCTGTTTCTGAAACAGCCTTTGATTTTTTCCTCTCTATGTTCATGCATGGTTAAGTGACTCCTTGAATTGTACAGCTCAAGACAAAATATAATGCAATGAAAGAGAAGTATATTTTATGTCTGTAAGCAGTTTTGTACCACTCAAAATATCACCCTTCTCACTACAGTGATGTGCTAGCCCCAGTGAAAGACAGCTATCTCACTGGCATTTACTTCCTGCTTTTCAAATCACGATGAGGATAAATCCTGCTTATGTAGGAAAAGGTCTTCTCCATCTGAGAAACAAAATGAGGTTATTTGCTGATCAAAGCCCCCTCAATGAGCACATGTCCATCCTCACACTGGTGACTTTCCTTCTTATGCTCACTAAGCTCCTCAAGGCAATTGAGACTCAGTTTTCACTGGAGTCTGCAGGGAATGTAAATGATTTGGCATTTGCTTGGTGTATTGCAGGATAAGGCCTTATTTCATGCTGGTGTATTAAAAGGCCTGAAAGTATTTGGTTTTGTATTAAGCTATGCTTTCCTCAAACAACTGGGAACAGTATGCTTCCCTTAGGGTGGAAGTTTGTTCTGGTGATAAATATAGTGCTTTTCTGTAGCAGGTGGTCTTCTCAAAATATCACATTAAATTGATAACCTTCAAGGAAGCATTGTACTTCATGTGATGACTGCTTGGTATTTTACTATGACAGTGAAAGTTGTTTTGAGATCTCCTACTCTTCCATCTCCCATAGGACCTGCAAGGAGGTAGGTGGCACTCATGTGACACCTGCACTGGTGGCTCAGGCAACTCTCCCACCAAATCCTGTGTTATTGGTGCCTTTGACAACCGTCCTGAAGCTCAGAAGGAGGCAAGCAAGATGAGTAGGCATGAGAAATGGAGATATCCGTACGGTCACTCTATGCATGCGTGGCTAAAATGATGTCTTCAAGCTGCAGCATCTTTGTAAGTATTTCTTTCAGAATAAGGAGCTGCTTTACTTTTGTGAGCTCTGAGTTCTTTCATGGTCGTTACCCATTACAGAGAAATCAGTGCTCTTGAGTGAATGTTTTTAGAAGGCCTTGCCTTCTCCATTAAGACTAATTGAAACTGATGTAGATATGAGGATGTATATTTTCCTTTGGGGGTGGGAGACAGTTCTTTCATTAACTTAAATCTTGTCTACCAGGGAGTTTAATTAGGAAAAAAATCATGTGTAAGCTAATAAGGGCTTTTCCTAAACCCTCTGAAATCAGTGGGTGAGGTCCCATAACCCTTACCAGTTTCAGTGATTCGACCATATGCACCCACTGTTCTGAGATTACAGATGTTGCTGTTGCTCTGGTGCTGAAAGGTCTTAAATCAGGGGCAATGATAACATCATCCTAGTTCATAGATGGGCTTGGGACAGCACTGTCATTTCTATCTTGCGGACTTGCAGTCTTCTTGCCCATGTTTTTAATCACTATGTAAATTCCCTGTTTCCTTGGTTATGTACGTGTCCCACATGGCTCCTGCATAAGCATTTCAAAATAATCAAAATGCCTCCAGTCCTAAGTCCAATTTTATTACATTCTTCACAGTTTATATTTAGAGTTAGCAGGATGGACAAATTTCACTTCTGCCTAAGCAGTGCATGGCCTTTAACTTTCCTTAAAAACGGGACGCTCCATCTGTGCGATCTTTATGAAGCAAAATGTCGTTCAATTAAATCTTATCTTCTGCTCACAGCTCTTGCCAAGGTTGCTTCCACCACTGCTTTGGACCCAGCTGGCTCTACATGGACCGATTTCTATGTGAGAAAAAGCATATGGACTGAAGGGAAACTTCCTCACTTGTTATTTAACTTGGAGTGCTACACTGCTCATAGTTACCAGTACTGGATCAGGGCAGGATTAAGCTACCCCAACCACAGTGCTATTTTACAACTGTAGAATGCAAACTGTATAAGCTTCACAGTCAAGATTTCCTGTTGGTATGGTATGAGAAGCAGGTAATTGCTACTGACTGTCTCCATGTCCTCCAGCAAGTTACTTAAACCTCTGCTCTTTCCCATTTCGTTTTCAGTATCTTTGTCTCCCAGCCTGCCCTATAGTGCAGGGGAATTCATGCTTTGATACTGAAGTAATGAGCATTTTGGAAAAGAAATATCTATATTTATACATACGTGCATATATGTGTAGCTTGTATCTCTGTATCTCTCTTCATAGCTCAGTCTGTCTCCAGCCATCTTGTCTATAACATTTGGCTTATTTCAATATTGCTGGATTTCATACTAGGTACCAACAGAGCCCAAACCAAGTGTATGAGTGCTTCCCTTCTTTCCTAGAATCATAGAATGAGAGAATGGTTTGAGTTGGAAGGCACCTTAAAGATCATCAAGTTCCAACCCCTCTGCCATGAAAGTACATTTCCAAAGACATTGATTAACTGTCTGAAAAGAACACAGTGGACTTCTGTTCACAGGGGTGTAGTTGAGTCTTGGTGCAAGAATCTGGACAGCTTGTGACAGACTTTCGTATCAAAGCTCCCCAGACCAAGTTTAATCTGTTTAATATGCATTAGGCTCCCTGTGAATCAAAGTTCAGTAACCTGTTCCTTGAATTAATGTTATTATATACAAAGGAGAAGGAACACAAAAGGCTTTAAACCCATGGTATATGTCCAGGTCACTAGAAACAATACCTGAACTAGCCTAGGTATAGTTCTATCTGGACATCTTAAAATAGACCCCAGAAATGTTCCCATGTTTGCTACAAGAGAGATTTGTCTGCAGTAGAGTCCCTTGTCAGAATTGCTATGGCAGTTGTAGCAAAGATTCTTGGCAGGTAAACCATTGTCATTCTTTGAAGGATTAGATCCTGGATCACTCTTCACATCCTGGTGACATATCCTGCTATGCAGAGGGAGGGTATATAAATAGGATTGCATGCCTTGTATTCAAAGTAATTGATTGGTACACTGTACAAATTCAGTAAAGCAGCAGTAGATAAAATCCAGGACATGCAGCTATCTGGTGTTCTCACTGCATCATGAGAACAGCAGGTGAACAACACAACCCTAGGAAATTAAATAACCTTGTAAATTATGAGTACTGACTCACTTCATCTTTAACCTCACACATCTAGATGGAGGGCTTAGAGGCTCTTAGCTGATAGGTAAACAAAGTTCTCTTTAATTGTCTTGAGCAAATCTAGATGAAGTAACTTCCTGAATTCCATGGGGTGAGGAGCCAGAATTCATTTTAGGGGTCTGTAATCAAGCTCCTTTTCTGACAATAAGATTCAAAGGGTGTCTGGGAAATCAGTGACAGTGGAATCACAGCGGAGGGAGAATATAGACATGCATTAAAGGACAGCAGCAGTGACAAAGAGTTGTTCACTGCTTACAGCTAACAGCTAAAGCAATACATGGACAAGGGCTTATTTAGGGAGCAATAGGTTGTTTCATTCAATAAGGTGATAATCCGCTACTCTGTCTCCCCTTGATGGATAAAGTTCCTGTCTGAAGGCAGAGTGGATTATTCTCTATGTGGAAATTGGATTATGGCTGAAGAAAACAGAGCACTCTGCTGTTACGGCTCATTATGTACAGACTTAAACATCACCTTCCCACAGATCTGCTTGATTCCAGTGCTGTAGGAACATGCTGCAAGCGATGCCTACCAGTGCAGTTTAGGGTGCAGATGATAGCAGTTGGCAATGCTTTTGCTGCTGTGAATGTGAAACAAGGACCAGGATTCGGCAACTGGCCAGAGGAAACTCTTCTGATTTGGGTTTCACTAAACCCTCAGGGTTTAGGGTTTTAACGTTCAACTTCTTTACCAAAACAAGATCCATTTTAACCTCTTCTCTCTCCTCTTTCCACCCAGTTTTGTCTGAACAAGTCAGTTGATATAGCTAAACATCATGACCACTAGATCTAGGTTGGTTCCTTGTGAGCCTTTGCCATTGCTCATGCACATGCACTGTGCTGAAGGCAAGGCTGGAGCAACTTTCTTGTTACCAGCTCAGGGACCAGGTTACACAGACATTCCTGAGATTTCTCCTCTCTGGGCTGAAGATGGATCCTGTTATAATCTTTCTGGCTTGTCTCCAGCTTACCTCCAAATGTATTGAACAGCTACCCTAAAAGGAATGGTGTGAGTCTTGTATGGAAATAGCATGTTCTTCCTTTGCCTATCCATTGACATTGGTGTGCTCGAAGGCGGTCTTTCCAACCCACTTAACATTGAAGCAGCAGATGACATTTGAGTGATTTCAGCTGCATATGGCTAATAAATCCAAACTATATGCCTCAAGGACCATAGGAAAAGCAGCATTCAATACTGAAGGAGAATATGTGACTGCTGCCATATGGCTCTTCTAAAAATGACTGGGCAGAAAGGAGACTGAGGGACCATGCACAGCTGGGCAATAAGAGAGGACATGTCCTTTGTATTAAGCCTGTGAAGTCCCTCAGCTCTTATTTGGAGAGATTACTTCCCTCATATACCTTAACTGAAGGTAAAATTTCCTCTGGTCCTTTCCCTTTCCTTTCCTTTCCTTTCCTTTCCTTTCCTTTCCTTTCCTTTCCTTTCCTTTCCTTTCCTTTCCTTTCCCTTTCCCTTCCCTTTCCCTTCCCATTGTCTCATTCAAAGATGTGTCTAGCACCACGGGAAGCTGTCAATTCCTTTCCAACAGGAGTTAAAGAACAGATTCACTATTGAATCCTCACCACTGGCAGCCATAAATTAGGTTTCTAGGAAGTAAAAACCTTGCTGTTTTAGCCCTGAAGATGGTTTTTATTGCACATAGGGGCTGTGCAGCATTCAAAGAAAGAGGGCTACAGGGAATGAAGTGAAGTCAGAAGACCCTTTCCCAAAGCCGGGTCTCGGTGATCAATGTTCAGTGGTAGGCCTGTATCACCCATTTATCTTCCAGTGGTTTTTAAACCATCCAAGGCTGTAATTCACCGTAGGTTCCAAAATCCAATCTTTGCCTGCCCTGTCATAACTTCTTATAAAATATAAGCCACCTTTTAGTCTAAATTTGTCAAGTGTGTGCTATAGGCATAGCCGAAGGTTACAAATAAGAAGTGATTTAGTAACACAGGATATACAGCCTTTGTGGGATCAGCTTTGGAGAAGCATTCTTGAATGTAACCTTCATGTTTCATTGCATTATTTTTTAAACCAATTCTTAAATAAGCCACTGTTTGGATGAAGGATTTGCTTGTCAACTGATAATGTGTGCTCGCATCTGAGCCCTGAGATGATTAATGTCATGTAATGTAATAACAATGGTGAGAATTATTTGTCACAGGGAAAGGGCTAAGACCATGCTTTCTTCACCTGGATATTACCTGTGATAGCCCTGGCTTTGTTCTCTGATAGTGGCTCCACCTAACAGAAAAGGAAGACAGAGCATATCTTGTGTGCTCTTCATTCCACTTCCATTCATTCCACACGGCTGATTGCTCACCTGAGGTTCAGCATGTCCTTGGGAGGGATCCGGGTGTGCTTTCAGGCCTTACAGTACACCTGATGATGTGATCTAATAACCCTGTGGTGAGGTTGAACTAATGAATCTTTGGAACAGTGGACGGCAGTCACAGGGACAATAGATGAAGATATCAAATGTGAGATGCTCTGAATCCAGGTGCTTTCATTCAAGTCCTGAAAATCTATAAAAGCACAATAATTTCCCTATTGAGACAGGCCATCCTCACAGGGGGTTAAGAAAACTTTTCTGGGAAGCTCATCTGAACTGTAGACTTTGTGTAGAACATATAATGAGGGGTTGATTGCTTTCCCGAATGTGGTATCCATGGACAACCCCCCTGTTCAAAACCTAAGCCATTAAAAGTCCCATGGCTGACAGCTTTCACAGTCACAGCAATGCATAGAGGTTGTCTGTATGGAAATGATTAACAGTGAATGGTGAAAGGAAAAAATAAGAATTGCTTTAGAGATCTACTTTGATAATCAGTAGAAATACTAACAAATCACAACAACTGGATTCTTCTAACACTACCTACTCATATGCCTTACCAAAATAAGAAATCTTTAGCCTTTGCCTCACTATTTAGTACAGTCTACAGCACAGAAACAAGGTGCAGCTCTTTGCTGACCTATCCTATCTTCTGTCCTCAGTATGGGACACAGCTCTTTTCATACCTAAGTTTGTAGGGCTACCAATGTCCCAACAGTCCAGCACACAAAGCTTGGACTTCATTTTCAACAACACACAGAGGAGGCACTGGAGGCAGTGCAAAGTATTATGAAACAGAAGTGCTAATTAAATCATAACCAAGCAGAAAGATTTATTGCACCTAATTTCTGAAGATAATTATGCCTCCTTTGGGGCCTGGATGATGAAAAGTCTCCTGTGTTCATTCCCAAAACAATATAAATCTGATGGTTCTGTAGTGTCCTCACCTAGAAAATGGTTCTAGCAGTGTGGGCTGCAGTAAGATGGATTCATAGAACCATAAAATGGTTTGGGTTGGAAAGAACCTTCAAAACTCAGCTGTGCCTGGGATTGCTCCGACCCAGGTGTAGGACCTTGCACTTGGCATGGTTAACCTTCATGAGGCTGGCATCAGGCCACCTCACAAGTGTGTCAAGGTCCCTCTGGATGGCATTCCTTCCCTCTAGCGTATCAACTGAACCACACAGCTTGGTGTCATCGACAAACTTGCTGAGGGCACACTCAATCCCATTGTTCGTGTCAGCGACAAAGATGTAGAAAAAGACCAGTCCCAACACCGGTCCCTGACGGACACATCACGTACTGCTTCCTGCAAACTCTTTCCCACTTTCATTCTCCAACCCCTCCCCTGCCCTAGTTTCTGGTTTTTTTCAGTGTCCTCTCATTTTCTCTTAGTCTGCCTTTTGTCTCTTACCCTGTTCCACTGCACTCCTCCCTCCCTTCCCTCACTTAGCCTTTGATTTTCTATCAGTCTTTATCAACTTTGTCCTCTGCACAATCTCCATCACTGCTTCTTTTCTCGTTTAATGTTTCAACCTCCTCTGGTGCAGAGAAAATGCAGCTTCTCCAGTTGCTTGAAATACAGCTGACCTCTCCATGCAGGAACCAGTGATCGGAGTTTGATGTAAAAGACATCCTTAGACTCAGATGTTTTTACTTGTGACAGCAGACACTGCAATTGCCTCTAGAGACCTGACTCTCTGCGTCATTTAGGCTGTCACCAGAGGTATCTTTTTATCTATTGCAGTTCTTCTTCTCTGATCTATAGCTTCAGAGCTTCTTAGCTTGTTGCCTCTTGGACAAATTCCCCTGTGAGCTGCAGGTGGGAGCAGCCTACTTCCTTCCATGCCTGCATCATCAGGAGTATAAGGGGACATTTAAAGGGAGTTTTAGTCCACCTGGCTTTTGGGGAAGACCCTTACCTGCAAGGTACATGCTGCAGAAGTCTTGAACCCGGACATAGCAAAGAGCATCCCTGAGCAGTGAGTGTCCTAGGAAATCTATGAGTCTATGGAATAGGTATTTTCTTAGTGAGGTTTTTTTCTGTGAGGCCATACAGAGGCAGGGAACTCTGGAGAAAAGTCTGAAGGAAACCAAAAGGTTAAGAATAGAAAGTCAGCGAGGATGTGCATTTATTAGATTGGAGGGTAACTGATGAATTTACAATTGCTTCATGTCTCTGACCATCCTTCTGCCTTTCCAGCTGAGCCACATTTGCCTACACTTAAAGAGATATAGATCTTGTTAGCCCTTCAGACCAATGGACTAAAACACAGGATGTTCTCCCAAAGCCTCATCAGTCTTCAGCTTTCAACTTCTTCATAGGGTAGCTTGACACTGAAACAAACTCTTACCCTCATTTTTCATTGCAGCTCTACAGGTGAGGGACATGTGGTAGCAGGGTCTCTGGGGATGCCTGCTCTTGGAAAGCAGGAGCAGCCCTCAGTCTTCCCAAAAGGCTATGTCAAGGCAGTGCCAATTAATCATAGTTATAAAAGGATTTCTCTTGGTCTTAATAATACCAGAGGAATTCCCTGAGGAAAACTTCTCTCAGAGTTCCTCTTACTGACAATATACATGCCCAAAATAAAACAAACCAGACTCAGAAAACATCATTTATTGTGTAAAAATTCACAGTTAAAAAACCCAGATATCCCATATTTATACCTGGTTCTGTGCTCTTTTTCCTCCCCCTCCCTTGACCCCATTTAGAATTCCCAGAGGATGTACTGAGATTAACTGAAAATGTGGAATGGGCTAAAATGACAGCTCTATTCCCAGAAGATGCAGGACTTTAAACAAGATAAAGCAAGGGGTTGGTAGCCCAAATTACTGCAATACTGCTATAACCCATGCACAGTGCAATGAAAGGTAATGTAAACTCATCTAATCTGTCAACACAAAATGAATAAGGACTAGAAAGGTGAAACTTGCTTGATGCTTTTGAAACTGGTAATTTGTTATACTGATGACTGCTTGTAAAATATTTTAATTGGAAAATTAATGTCTTTTCTGTCAGGAAAGTTGTATTGTCAGAGCTCCCAAAGGATCAGCTCCAAGAGGGAAGCTTCTGAGCAGAAATAGCCATGCTGGAAATTATGGCTCTGCCTGTTTCTTTACCCACTCACGCCTCCTGCACACAAAGGGACACAAGCTCTGTGCTCCCTGGGATTCTGTGTGCTGGCAAATCCCAACGGGCAGTGAAAAGATGCTCAACAGCTTCTGTTATGTTTGAGTCTCTTGTGGCAGAGCAAACCTCATGTTATTCATTATGAGTGTGTGGTCTGGCTGCAGCAGGTAACCCAGCAGACTGGAAAAGACCCAGGCAGGGCTGGGATGGGGAAATAGCTCCTTTTCCTCTATGCTCCTCAGTTTCCCATTAAACAGTTCTCCATGGGGTTGTCCTCAGTTATGCCCCATTTATTCTTATATTTCGGCATTTCCTATTGCCTTTTGTTGATTTTCTTCTGTGTTTGAAAATCATTTAATTGGCTTATTGCTAAAAGATGGGATCAGTTGTTCTACAAAAGAAACTTATATTCTTTCATCTGTGGAGGAACGAGCCCATGCACCAGTGCATGATGGAATCACAATGGAAATCACAGCTGGAACTGTGTACTTTTGCAGTATATGGGCATGCTGGTGGGCACCAAACTGAACATAAACCAGCAATGCGTGCTTGCAGCAAAGAGGGCTAATGTTGTCCTGGGCTGCATTGGGCAGAGCACTGCTAGAAGGTTGAGGAAGGTGATCCCTCTCTGTGAGACACATCTGGATTGCTGTCTCCAGTGCTGGACTTCACAGTGCAAGAGAGACATGCACATATTGGGGAGAGTCTAGCAAAAGGGCATGAATGTGATTAAGGCAATGGAGTATTTCCCATATAGGGAAAGGCTGAGAGCTGGGACTGTTCAGCCTGGTGAAAAGAAGGCTTGGGTGGATCTTACCAATGTACATAGATACCTGAAGGGATGGTACAAAGAACATGGAGGCAGACTCTTTTCAGTAGTGCCCAGTGACAGGACCAGAGGCAATGGGCACAAAAGAAAACACAGAAGGTTCCCTCGGAACAGCAGAATGAAAAGGTAAGAGCCTGAGATTCCCAGAATTGGAGTCCTTCCCCCCACAGCTACGCCTCTGAGGGACACTTCCATGCTTCAGGGATGATGGAACAATTCCATTTCCATGACCAATCAAGCCTTGGCTTCTCTCCTGAGTCACTCAGTTTGCAGTGAGGGTTGCTGTGCTGTGGCCAGCTCTGGCTGCTCAGCAGCTCTGAGCTGACAGCAGGGAGCTGCCCACTGGAAACAGAACAACAAGAATTGGTTGCACATGTAGTGAAGATAATAGCAACTTTCTTTAGCAGGAATCACAAATGTCTGTGAGGTAAAACACCCTCCCAGCCTGCCCAGGGATGCTGCTACAAGGTCAGATCAAACCTCTCTCTTCCTCTCTTATCTCGGCCCTTTTGCTGTGCTGGAGACAAGCAGCATGCAGGATATTGGTGGAGGCAGATGCAGCCCAGCTGTGGTGGCAACAGGCACTGGTGTGTGATCTTCACGTCTGCCCAGAGCAGAGATCATGTGTTGTTGTATCTCAAGGGGCTCTCCCCGCAGTGACGAGCCAGAGCAGCTGGTTTCAACAAAAGAGGCTTTTACAGCTCAATTTTCCAGGAAGGAATAACACAGAGTAGAAATGTCTTTAAGCCCACATGATGCTTCCAGAAAAGCTTGCGGATTGGTAATGCTGTGAGCAAGCATTATGAACATCTGCTCTGAACAAGTCAGCATGCCCCAGCAGCTTTTGCTCTTAGCATCAGTGAAAGGCTCCTCAGACCCCTGGTCCCTGTCTTGTGCAGGAAACTTCCAGAAATCACTTGATTTTCTAGGCCACTGCTCAAGATGAGGCCACAGAGCACCACAGGATTCTCAGAATTTGCAGCCTGGAGTCAATCACCTATGGTTAGTCCTGCTTTTCTTGGGCAGTGTGTTTCCCTGCTCCCTAAGGCTGCCAAGACAAAGGAGAAGCCATGAGAGCTTCAGCATGAGCTCTCAGGTGAAACCATCATGGAAGTCTCCTCTGCCACTACTACATCTTTATCAGTGCTGGGACTGATGCTCATTCTCCTCCCGCCTTCCCAGCCCTTGCTCAGCAGGGTGAAGCTATGTCAACATCCCTTATTGCACAGCCCACCCCATCCCATCCCAAGTGGATATTTCTGCTTTTCCATAGCATGATTGCATCCTAGAAATAACATCTGCTTATCACAGAATCATAGAATCACAGAATAGTTAGGCTTGGAAAGGATCTTAAGATCATCCAGTTCCAGCCCCTCTGCCATGGACAAGGACATCTCACACTAAACCATGTCACCCAAGACTCCGTCCAACCTGGCCTTGAACACTGTCAGCAATGGAGCATTCACCACTTCTTTGTTGTCTGAGTCAGGTTACACTAAACCATATATTTGGCTATTATCTGAGTCTGGGATGTGACCTTTTGAGCTAGTTATATTTTGCCTAGGTGCCAGTTTGCCCGGAGTTCTATGCAGCTATTAATCCGTTATCACTTTGTAAGGAGATGCAGCCTTTAAGATATACACTGGCAGAGTGCACCCATTCTTATTTTCCAAGCAACACATGAAAAATGTGGAAAATTTCCCAGCAGCTGTCTTCAGGTGCCAGGATTTAAAACAAATCCTTTCCTTCTAACTACTTTCTGTGATGTTTGTGGAAAGTGTCTGCAAGCCTGAGTGCCCACAGACGTTTGTGAGTCTGTGAAAATTAACTTTTGTTTCAGTAAAACACACTAACTGCTGAAACATTTAAAAACCATGGTGTGTTTTGAAAGCCCACAGGAGTCTCCAGATAAAGGAAAGCTTTTTAAAATGACATATTTCACCTGGAGAAAGGGGATTTGGACTCTTCATTAGGGACTGTAGAGATAGGACAAGGGGTAATGGGTTCAAACTTAAACAGCACGGGTTTAGATTGGATATAAGGAAGAAGTTATTTACTGTGAGGGTGGTGAAGCACTGGAATGGGTTGTCCAGGGACGTTGTGAAGGCTCCATTGCTGGCAGTGTTCAAGGCCAGGCTGCATGGGGCTTGGGTGACATGGTCTACTGTGAGGTGTCCTTGCCCATGGCAGAGGGGCTGGAACTGTATGATCTTAAGGTCCCTTCCAACCCAAGTCATTCTCTGATTCTATGATTTCAAGCAGTTATAAACTTGGATATTTCTGGATCAGGAAGCTGCTTTTTGAGATATGGAGAAACGAACTCCAACTGCTGTAAATACAAAGCAGAGCAGCTGAGATCTCTGAAATTCATATACCTGATGTTTGCCATGGGGGAAGGCTGGCTCTGCCTGGTATGTATTGTGAGGCTGGAAGGAGGGTTGTAGCTCCCTCCTAATGCTGAGATCCTCGGTGGGATGCTCTGGTCCTGAGTGGGACCCTGCTCCCATAGGACAGCTATGGAGGCCAGGTAGGGTGGGCTATGCTTGTGTCCTTGCCCTGGCAGCCCTGCCAAGCTGTGCAGCTGCTTCACACTCCTGGGAAAGCCAAAATAAACAGCTCTGCCTTAGAATCATAGAATAGTTTGGATTGGAAAGAACCTTAAGATCATCCAGTTCCAATCCCCCTGCCATGCCCAGGGACACCTCACACTAAACCATATCACCCAAGGCTCTGTCCAACTTGGCCTTGAACACTGACAGGGATGGAGCATTCACAAGTTCTTTGAACAGCCTGTTCAAGTGCCTCACCACCCTCACAGTAAAGAACTTCTTATATCTCACCTGAACTTCCCCTGTTTCAGCTTGAAACAATCACCCCTTGTCCTATCGCTATGATCCCTGATGAAGAGATGGTTCTTGGAGATGGTTCTTCAGCCTCCTTGCAGAACCACCTGAATCTTACTCTTTTGCCTCATTTTGAAAGTGTTAGGGTATTATACTTTTTATGTTATTATATTAAAGAAACTCTGAAAGCTGTTCCTCAAAGAGGGAAGAGAATGGTGTTGCTGTTTCCTTCTCTCACCTCCACTGTCACCTCTCCTTTATGCCTTGATTTCCACTGCAACAACTTAATGGCACATTTCACTCTTAATGCACACTGTACACAGTTGCATTAACTTCACAGAGGCTGCATCTGCTACAGCATTAGGGTGAATTTCACCTAAAAGCTTCTCCCTCCTCTCTGACAAGTGCTTTTTTATTTACTTTTTTCTTTTTAACTCTTTTCCCTTTCTTTCTCTTTCTCTCTTTCTCTTTTTCTTTCCCTTTTCCCCCTTTCTTTGCCTCTTTTTCTCTTTCCCTTTCCTTTCCCTTTCCCTTTCCTTTCCCCTTCCCCTTCCCCTTCCCCTTCTTCTCCTCCTTCTCTTTCTCCTTCTCTTTCTCTTTCTCTTTCTCTTTCTCTTTCTCTTTCTCTTTCTCTTTCTCTTTCTCTTTCTCTTTCTCTTTCTCTTTCTCTTTCTCCTTCTCCTCCTTCTCCTTCTGCTTCTTTTTCTCTTTCTCCTTTCTCTGTTTCATGTTCTTTTTCCCTACTTTGCCATCTTAACCAGTACATGGATGGAATTCTCTGGTTCTATTGACATCACTGAAGTCGGGATATTGTTACCATTTGACTGCAACCCATAGTCACATGCTACAAGGCAGTGTGTATATGTATCTGTTTCCCTTTATCTCACCCCAAAGGTCATAACAGTTTTGATTTTAGATTAAATGCTGAATGGATCAGCTTCTACACAGGAGAATCCAAAATTCCTACAAAAACTGGATTTCCATAACAAATGCAATGACAAGCATGAAGTTATCTTACAGATGTTGATTCGACTGGCAAAAAAAGAATATACATGAAAGAAAAGGGAAACACCAAACATGTACATAAATAATCCAAAGTATTCTGGATTCTCCACTTGCATTGCCTCCTTTTAACTACAATGTAAGACTGCTGGATAAAACTGCATAGACAGCAAAAATGAGACAACCACTTGCAGTACTGCCAGACAGAGGAATCAAAATGCTCAAGCTCCTCCTTGTTCCACTGCTTTGCCCAGGAATGTCTAGGTGCCATCGTGAAAGGTGCTGCAAAGCCCTATTTGGGAAGCCAGACCATTACAGTATTGAGTGTGATACAGCCAGTACATAACTCAGCGCATAATCAGTACACCCACAGCCAGTACTTGGCATCTTGGCCATGCTTTAAACATATTTGCCTTCCCCTGTGGTAAGGTCTATTTTGTGTATCTTTTCCTTGTTCTTGGCAGTGTTTTTTCATGGAAGGAATACCTCTGGACCTTAATGGGGCTGTTCATTCCTGTAGATGCTTCCATGTTTGCACAGACAAATCAAGGATACAAATTTCTAGAGGATGCCTTAAAAGACACCTATATCCTCTCAGTGCCATTGGGATCTAAGTGTTTAATTTACTTTTTCAAAGAGCATGAATGATGTCTAAAGCATGACATAATCTTTAGGATAAGAAATGGATGTTTTTCTAGAAGGAGCCGAAAATGGCAGACTTCAAAATGGATCCCTTTTAAGCACCAAAATGCACATTTTTATCCCAGACCTTCAAAGCATCATTAGTAATTCTGGGTACACAACGTCTTGTATCAGAAGCACTTGAGAGAGTGCTGAGCATGGTGAATCCTTAAAAACCAGGTCCCTCCAAGGTCTCTTAAGACACCCATCAAAAAAAAGACTAAGTTAGGATCACAAGTCACTCTACAGATCTTTTATCGTTTTTAAATAGCTGTGTTCATCCTGTACCAAATAGACATAGAAACTCCATATCTGCTGTCCCCCAGCACTACCCTTTTGGGTGGAATTATTTGGTAGCAACCAATACTGTATGCCCTACAAAACCCATAAAGTGTAATAATGGAAGCACTGAATTATTTGTGACCTGTCAGGTTTGATTTATATCAAATGACATATTCCCTTTCAGTCTTCCTAATTACCAGGACTTTTGTGTGTGTATGTGAAATAATATCTGGGAGTATTTACTGTTATCAAATCCCTTATTTATGTCATTCCATGCAATTATCAATTTGGGAGATTAGATTATTGCTAGTTCTGGAGATGTTGCCTTGAATTATTTGGAAGGTATAAATCTGTGAAATGTAATGAATTCCAGGAGTACATTTCCATTAAATATGTATCACAGGGGTTCAGTGTGTGATTTTCTAGAGTCACACCAGGCATTTTTAATTAATTTTTAAAGCTGGCAAAGTGCAATTTCCTCAGTGTGAATAAGTTGTCTGCCAAAGGGAGTTTGTGATGCTCTGAAATGTACGCTGGGCTCTCTAGCTTGTCCTTTGACTTGTAAAAAGATAAAATAAGGCAGGGGAGACCCAAAGGCAGCTATTCCTCTGTGAGAACAGTATTGCCCACTATGCAAATACTTGGTCCTTACAGCTCCTACTTCATGATTCCTAAAATCCTAAGGCAAATCTTTAATGAACTATGACATGGCTCGCAGTTTCTGCATAGTAGCACATCACGCATTCTGTAAGTCAAGAGGACTGAAACCTTGATTAAAAAACTTTAAGTAATTTTAAAATTGAAATCATTAACTGCATCTTCTTGTTTGGTAGAGCTGTTTAAGAAATTTCTGATTTAAATGGCCAAATTCATTTTTTTCTCTATTGAAAAGCATCATTTTTTCCAAGCCGTTTTGATGTTTCATCAGGAAAACCTGTTTTACAGTCTCACAGCTGTCACAGGACAGCAAAACTGACATGAACATTTCAGATCAAGGAGCTGCAAACAGACTGCGATTAAAGAAGGGATGGTCAATCTCCTTCCTTTGCTTTCCTTCCCTTCCAGCAACAGGAGAAGGTGTGGGGAAGCAGTACTCTTCCCTCTAACCGACCGGGAAGATTTGGTGGGTTTACTTCTCAGCATTGAGGTTTGGGACCTAAAGCTGCCATTTGACCTCTCCTGGAATTTGTCCCATAAAACTTACTGAGGGTTTGTTGCTGTTGCTTTTTTTCCTTTCTGTCCATAATAGGCTCTTGTTGTGGTTTAAGCCCTGTTGGCAAGTCAGCCACACAGTCTCTACTCCCCCTCACCCCTTTTCTTCCCTTGCCTCCCCTCCCCATCCCTCTCCTGGAAGGATGGGGAGGAGAATCGAAAGAATATAACTCATACTGGTTGAGATAAGAGCAGTCCAGTAACTAAGGTATAACACAAACTACTGCTGCTGCCACCAATAATAATAGTGATAAGGGAAATAACAAGGGAAGAGAATATGATACCACCCACCAAATTGAGCCTGATCAAGTAGAGAGTGCCCTTCTGCGTAACTCCCAGTTGCATCCCGGGCATGACGTGCTGTGGTATGGAATACCTCTTTGGCTAGTTTGGGTCAGGTGTCCTGTCTCTGCTTTCTCCTGGCTTCCCCTCCTCCCTGGTAGAGCATGAGACTAAGAAAGTCCTTGATCAGACTAAACATCAGTGTTATCAGTGCTGTTCCCAGGCTGAAAGTAAAAAACAGCGCTGCAGCAGCTACTAAGAAGGAGAAAAATGCCTGCTATTGCTGAACCCAGGACAGTTCTACTGCACAGAAATGTCATTTTCAGCCTTCATCTGCTACTGTATGCTATATGGAACACAGAGCAAGATGCTAGATGAGGATGGCTAGGGAGCAGGGCAGGAGTCCCTGCCTGTGTCACTGGTTTGAAATACTCGACAGGTATTGGGCATCACCACTCATACATCTCACCACGCTGTAATCCCTGTGCCATCAAGGTGGGTATCAAGCTTCCACCTCCAAAAGCTCTGTTCTGGATACATAGAAAAGGATCCAGCCTCCCTGTTAAACCCTACACAAGCTGCTAGCAAACATTTAGATCCATCAGAAAACAGCCAACTTGAATTCTCAGTTAAAAGAGTCGTGTATATATATATATATCTCTTTGTGCTGTTGCTTGCAGCCCCTGGAAGATGTCAAAATCTTGTGGAGGAAGTATTTGCTGATCTCTATCAGCAGTGCAAATGAGATGGGTGACTCAGTGTTGCTCTGATTAATGCATGGAAAGACCTTTTCTAAAATACATTTAGTATGTTTCCCCCTGGAGACAGGAGATAATCTGCAGCAAGCACATCCTCCCACACCTCTCCTGGGCAGTAGAACTTAACAAATTCCCTATGGATGCTCTTTTACTAGGGCAGGTACTTCTGTAGCAACCATGGTAGGAAATGCAGGGTAAGTGGAGCTCAGGAATTTTGGCAATGGTTTTTAATTCCATCATCTGTATCATCTAACCATGATTCCTAATGGCATGTGCTAAAGGTCTGTCATCAAACCTAGTCTGTAAATAAAATGCTTCCGTGTGAAGGTGGGTAGACCAGTCAAAACCGGTAACATAAGTCTTTGGCATCACCTCTGAAGAGTATGGGTAATCTTTGGGACATCCTTCCTCCAGTATATTTCCATCATGGAAGTTCCTTAGTATTTTCCCAGGGTTACTTTCACGAGCATTCCTTAGCTGACTGGGAAAAAACCCTACTCAACCATGCTGCAAACAGCTAAAGACATGGCTTGAATAGAATAAAACTCCACCAATACCCTGGCAAGGCATTTGGAGGCATTTACACACTAGAAGTTAACCTTGTGTCATTTCTTTTCTCACTGGAAGGACTGACAGGGTTAATCAGTGTTCATAAAGTGGTAGAATTTCACAGCTCAGACATCTGTCAGTACCTTTGGCCAGCAGGTTCAGAGGTTATTAGTATGGATCACACAGACACAGAAAGCTTAATCAGACAATTGCACTGGTGAAAGCAGGCTTTAAATAAAAGGAGAGACAGGCAAAGAAGTGTTTATCTGGAAACTTTGACTGGAAGAGAAAATTGGTGTTACTCTGGGAGAGTGAGATAATTTCTGTTGTCTTCACATCACACCCAAAGTTTGTGCAGTTGTTGCTGCTGGGCCACAGAGCAGAGTTGTTGTCTTGAACTACCTCCTGTGAACCAGGTGGAGGCCAGTGAGACCACCCTGCAAGAAGAAGATTCTCATCCTGGAGAGGACAACAACATGATGTAAGCTTGGAGAAGAGAAGCTGTGTGGAGACCTCATAGCAGCCTTCCTCTATCTGAAGGGGGCCTACAAAATGGGGAGGGGTTGTAACAATAGGACAAGGGGTGATGGGTTTAAACTTAAATAGGTGAAGCTCAGGTTAGGTATAAGGAAGAAGTTCTTTACTGTGAGGGTGGTGAGGCTGCCCAAAGAAGTGGTAAGTGCTCCATCCCTGGCAGTGTTCAAGGCCAGGATGGACAGAGCTTTGGTTGACATGGTTTAGTGTGAGGTGTCCCTGCCCATGGCAGGGGGGTTGGAACTGGATGATCTTAAGGTTCTTTCCAATCCAAACTATTCTATGATTTTATGATTCTGTGATTCTATTCTATGTCTCTATTAACATGCCTGTCTGCAACACCTTCATCAGTGGTAACACAGGAGACCATGAAGCCTCCATTAATGGCTTTACTAGTGGTGAGTTAGCAGTGATCCTGTTTTATGCAGTCTTCCCTTCCTCCTGTGTAGTGATTTTTGGATTGTTTGCTGGGCTCATTTACCACTGCCATCTCACTCTGGGTTTCACAACCTTTTTTCTTGTGTTTGGCACCATCTCCTGTGTCAGCTGTTGTGGTGGGTTGACCTTGGCTGGCTCTCAGGTGCCCCAGGTGCCTGCCCAACTGCTCTATCACTCCTCATCATCATCAACACAGGGGGAGAAAAGATTAAAAACTAATGGGTCAAGATAAAGGCAATTTAATGAAAGAAAGCAAAAGTTATACATGAAAGAAGAAAAGAAAAACAAAAAAGAAGATTTATTCTCTACTTATCAGCAGCCAATGTCCAGTCTCTTCCTTTGTTGTTTTGGAAGATAAATGCCTTAATAACATATGCCCACCTCCCTTCCTTCCACTGGCTTTTATTGCTGAGCACGCCATTATATGGTATGAAATATCCTTTTGATCAGCTTGGGTCAGCTGCCCCAGCTGTGTCCCTGCCCAGCCTTCTGTCCACAGCCAGCCAACTGGTCGTGGAGGGGGGATAGGAATAAAAGCCTTGGATGCTGTGTACTGCTCAGCAACATTCAAAACATTGGTGTGTTTCCAACACCGTGACAGCTACAAATACAAAACACAGCACAAAGAGGGCTGCTATGGAGAAAGTTAACTCCACCCCAGCCAGATCCAGTACAGCCACTCGGAGAAGACAGGCTGAGTAGGGCTGCAATGTAATCACACTGAACTGGCCTGTGGAAATCAACCTTTTCCTTAGGCTTAAAGTGGCTATTGTCTCTACGAGGGTATGAGAAGCACCAGTTCCCTACTGTGACATTCGAGACAGGGTTCAATGAGAACTCTGCCTTGGATTGTGCAAGAGAATGTGCACAAGGCAGCCTCAGACAAACTTTCCTGGTTGTGTAAAAACTAGTAACGTAGAATCCCCAAAAGTGCTCTTTAGGTTCATTGTGTGACGTACCACAAATACTTATATCTGCATGATTGGGAAGATAACAGCCATTGCACCTGCAGTGCAAACCTGTTTGTCTTGCCTCTCTGGGAGCAGTAATGTGTGACTTTCCTGTGTGCTTCCCCATATCTGTGTGAAAACGTAAGCCATGCACACACGCAGGCTAACACCTCTCTAGGACAAGTGGCTGTCAGGTCGCAGATCTTTGTGGAGACACCAAAATTATTAGAGTTTCTTGCTCTCCACTTCCTAATTATAAGGAACTGTGGGGGATACTGTTCTTTGTGGAGTTTAGTTACTGCAGGATTAGATAAGTTTCATCCTGCATTCTCTTGTCTCTACTAACTACATACCCATTGAACCAAAGGTGCTGAGATTGATCTCTACAGATGTAGTTTTCTATATGGTATAGATCTGTAGACTGCCTTAGGAGAGTCCTAGCAACATGTGGGGGTAGATTTATGTCTTCGGGGCCATACTGGACCACATTATGTGCCATTACTCTCCACTGATAACTTCTTCCAGAGTCTACCTGGACCTGTCTATGCTGTTCGGGAGTTTCTACACAAAACCACAGGTGTTTATTGTACTTCTTAGTCAGATGTTTGTGCTCCTTGAGTTATCCCACACTCAGTATTCAGAAAGAAGAGTTGAGCTAATACCTGAGAAAACCTTATGTAAGTCATCATGCAACAAATCCAGGCTTTCCTGCTGAATTAGCAACATCTTCTGTTGTGTCAACAGAGGGCCAGCCAGGCCATTTCTGTGATATTTTTAGTCATTGACAAACACTTTGATCCAGCAAATTTATAGCGGTCTGATAAAAGCCTTCAGCTGGTGTTTGTCACACTGATTTACACTAGCTGGTTACCTACCCTGCTGTGCCTCCCAAATCAATACAAGCTTTTTGTGTTCAGTTCCTTTCTTGCTTTAAGTGCAACCAAAAAAATCCACATCCCATCCTATCAAGTAACAATGAGCACAGGACACATGAAATAAGCCCATGAAAGGAAGACATTGTCTCTTGGAAGAAAATTGAAACTCTTCTGAGAGAACATTCTGAGAACATTATAGCCTATGGCACTGTCATGTAGCTGCACTCTTGTAATGGACACAATATAATGAGTGTTGTTCATGAAAGTTGGTTATTATATTCTAGCTGGAGGTCATACTTTGGCATATATAGAGCTGGTAATTTGTACACAGTGGGAGTTCTGCTCTTCTGATTTTCTTAGATTATGTCTATATCATAAGGTATCTGCATATCCGAGCTCACATTGCTTCCCAAACTATCCAATCCTCCACAATGGAGAGATGAGTATTTGAAGCTCAGTTTTCAGCTCAAGCCCTTAAGCTTTACTGATGTCAATGCTCTTTCCTTGATCATTTTGTAGAGCAGTTTCAGCGTGGCTCTGAGCGGGTTGTTACTGAACTTGAATGCAATCAGTCCCTCCTCTGGTTTCCCACCAGTCTCAGCCCTTTTGGACTCTTTTGCTTCTGCTCTGTGTGATGTTAGACTTTGGGGTTTCCTTATGCACAATTTTCCATGAACTGTAGTTTAAGAAAAAGCTGTCATCGAGCTACTCCTTTCAGTGAGTAGCAGGGTTTGGTCTATCCTCACAAGAGTATTGACACAGAGGTTGTAGGATGGCCACAGGAAGGAAAAGATTTTGGCTGATACTCTCTTTTATGGTGTCATCCAGTCCCCCTTCAGGGACAAGGTACAAACACTTCTAGTTTCACATCTCTTATGGTGCTTCTTAGAGGAGAGGGAGCTAGTCTCTGGGTACCAGTCATATTACACCTATATCAGGGGCTCAGGGCTTAGCAATGTTTCTCTGGCCTGCACCTTGGTCCTGGGAGGTGCTGCTTTTGGGTTTGTCATGCAGCAAGAATTCTATCTGGTGGTGTTATCGCTGAAACAAAACAATTTCTGCTGGCAGGTCTGACTGTGCTCACCCCTTTGTTTGTCATTGTGAGCTCAGTAAAACCTCCAGGGTTTTTGTCTGAAAGCTTTACATTGCTGTCCTTTCAACTAAGAGAGAAGGGAGAACAGCAACTACACCAGAAGTGTTATTGAAGTAGAAAAAATCCAACAAGCAATCTAAAATGGCTAATAAAATCATGCCCTGTGCCCCAAACTACAAGCAAGATACGTTACATTGGAACTGGTACTTAATCTAATGGATAAAGCAGCTCATGTTCATACATAAAATTAATTAGGCACAAAATACTCTGTATAAGCAAGCAGTTCCTATTATCCCTGAGGTTTTATTCTCTTAAGTAAACAGAAACAGAACCAACATATTAAAAGCGTGGTCTTTTTCAATAAAGCATATTCTATAGTAGTTTGCTCTTCATCATAAAGCAGGTACCTTAGGTTACTTATTAAAATAACTGATGTGTTATGGATGAGAGGGCATCTTGAATCTGTGTTGTCCCTAGGGTCTCCTGATTTTAAGCTTGGAATAGGAACAGAGACATTTTCTATTCATGTTGTTTAGTGTGCTGAGTCTGCTCCAGAAGAAACTGCTGACTGCTAAGACATCTAAGACATCAATTGTCTTAGAAAACAAGAAGCTGCAGATCTCCACAGCAGTAGGAATATTATCACCCAAAGTTGTAGCATCTCCCTTCCTTCATGTTATCACCATATGGAAAAGATAAGAGTAGGGTCTCAAGAGTAAATCAGTGAATGGACCATTAAGGCTTCAAGTCATCAAAATTCTGCTACGATTTCCTTTCCTCCTATGTGCCTGCTTCTTCTCCAAACACTGTCCCTATCTCTTCTCCACAGAAATAGTCTTTGTTTCTTCTGTGTCTCTTCTCTTCCCTTCTTCCCATCAGTGCTACTTCCTTCCCTCCCTAAACCCCTAAGCTGGTCAAGCAATACATGCTGCCTCTCTCCATGGTTGGTTTGCTCATCATGTCACTTTACACGCCACGGATCACATAGACCTAAAAATGAGAGGAAACATATTTGCAGCTGCCTGCTCTTTGACTATGGTTTTATCCATGGATTCCCCTGAGGCAGATAGGGCAGCCAGAAATAATTTGCAGTCAAGTTTTTACATGGAAATAACATTACCAGGCTACATAAAAATGTAATGGCATCTCTGCATGACAGAGTACTCCATATAGTTGTGTTTACAGATATCTCCGCTAGCACTACAACAGGCTTAGCTACAAGTCTTGTTCTTAGCAATTTACTTTGCTATGAAGAAGGCCAACCAAACCCATGGGAGCAGGATCCTTGGCAGTACTTTCATTGTGCATTTTGAGCACAATATTTTGCCATCTGCTTCTGGGAGGAAATCTATGGGCAGTCAAGTGTCATCCAAAGCCAGGATATAGTTTAAACACTGGATTCTGATATACAAAATGTGCATCAGTAGCAGTTATTTCTGACATATCCCTGATGCTGGCATATCTTAGGAAAATTTTTAGAGTCCATAGGAAGAAACACAGTAAGCAGGAGGTGGACCATACATAGGAGTCAAGGAGTCATGGAGCAAAGATGGTTTTGATTTGCCTTCAACGCACAAGGTCTTATGTCAGGGCAAGTTTATGCTGCTATCTTTTAGCTCCTATGGCACCAGAAGAGCAAGGAACAAGGCAAAGATACTTGGAAGAGCAAAAATGTGGACATGGAGGACAGCATGGCCAGAAAGCCACTTTCAACAAGTGTAGCTCCTGAGATGCATTCTAGTGTCCCAACTGTCCCCCAGGTTGCCCTAAAAAAGCTTGGACTAGATAGGAAATGAGTCAATGAATGCAGCTTTGAAGTATCCTAGTAGTATGTGTCTAGCAAATCTCTTGTGCATAGAGAAAGAATGTTCCAAGGCTTTTTTGCCCCTTTTTTGTCTCTAAGGAGGTTATTATTTAGAGACAGTGCAAACGAGCAATAAATTTCTCCTTGAGATTTTGATGCCAATCTCCCTCCTTCCCCCCTCTGCATACAATACAATTAACAAAGAAAACACTGAATTGCCTTATGCAAACAAACTCCATGTCGGGCTTTTCTTCAACGCCAGGCAAAGTGACAGATTAAGCACAAAGGACTTTATATTTCTGTGTGGTATGAGCGCCTCCTCCCAAAATAGGGTGAAGTCCTTGTAAGAAGGGCTGTTCCCAGCAGACAGTGATGGGAGCAGCAGTTCTCAGCTTGTTGTGTGCAGCCTGGGGAAGAGACAGATGGAAATCAGTTTCTTTCTTATTTGCTCGTCTTCTTTTCTGGTTGTGGAGATAAATAACCGGTTACTGTTCAAAGGACAGTGTAAACACCCCAAAGCAGTTGAGGGGAGCACTGCCCCAGGACAGAATGAAGGAGGCAATAATGTGGCACAGCCAGATAAGGTGTCAGTGTGTACATTGTGCCAAGACATGTGTACCATACTCGCCATCCACCTACAGGAAGGCACAGCTACTGTGTTAATGCTACTCTTTGGCTGCACTCTTCTGTTATAGTTGTATTATCTGACCATGATTACCTACTTTTTAATGAATGGATTGAAAAACAAGGAGGTTGCCCTGTTGGTTGGGCAGAGGGTTCCATCTAGATCCAAATCTCTTGTCTATGGGAAAAGACATTTTTTCATCCTTTATGCGCTGGATTGGATGAATTTGAAACACTTTTTCAAGGCAAAACTTATTTCCATTCCAAAGGAGTAAGCAAGGTAACCTTTGGGGTTAAAAAAGAAGAATTCAATAGATTTTGGTTGTCTTGTTTCCAAAAAGTAGAAACAATTTGTTCAGATTTTGACATAACATTACTTTTACTTTATATTATAATTTTAAAAGGAAATGCCTATGAGACTCCGTTTTTTTTCCAACTGCACCATCTAACAAAAGACATTACTTCCCCATATAAATCCTGTTTCACTATAAAATGAAATAAGTTTCAAAACAGAAGCTAATTCAACCCTGGTATGTTTTGTTCTCCTGAGATCAAACTGCTGAGTTGTGTGGTTTTTATTTGTAACATTTTTATTTTCTACCTTTCTGTATAACAAAACTTTATCAAATCATTTCCTTTCATTTTGTAGCTCAGCAATGAGGCATTTTCCAACACAAAAGCACTTGTGACTTGTCTCTTTTGGAAACTCCATCAATTATTATTATAATTACCAGTGCATCCTAAGGACATTTCATCAATGGCAAACCGGAGGGAAGCTGAGCAACAGAATTTAGTAGTTATCCAGATTTCTGGAGTCCTTTACTAAATGTTCTAAAGGGTCTGCTTCTAGAAAGTGTAACAAAAACCCCAACACGCTAAAGCAAAGAAGCAAGAAAGCCTGTAATTATTCATAAGACAAGTGTAATGGGTGTTTGCAGAACAGCTCACATACCAAAGCACAACATGGGCAGTCGACCCAGGAACTCCAATGCTGGCATATTCCCAAGTATCTGGAGTAGGAATGGAAGGATTTAGGAAGCTGTACTCTATGTCATTAGTAGTTTGATTCGGGATTTCAGTTACTGCTTCTGCAGCTTATTCTGGTCAGCACTTTGCAGTGGCTGAGGCAGTAGGTGGCAAACTGGCACTGATGCCATGCTGTGCTCCTCTTTCTGTCGTTGTCAGTGATGCTAACGCAAAATGTTCTCTGTTTTCTACTGGTGCAAACTGATTCAAGACTTAACCAACACAGGAAAAAATAAATTCTACGTAAACGAAGAGCTCATTCCAACAATAAGATATTAATAATATGTCTCCACTGGGAAGAAAAAAACAAACCAGAAAGGAAACGTCAATAAAATTTATTTGTATGAACACTCTCAGAATTGCTGCACGTTTAATTACTGCTTCTGATTTAGAAATCTTTTTTCTCTCTTTCTAAGCAAACAATGTTTATTCAGCCAGGAACAGAGCTCCTCTCTCAACAGAAACAACACAAAAGGTCTCAGATCTGTCCTCATAGGAGGCAATGTCAAATATTTGAGAAATAAGAAATCATTCGGTGGTGATTTTTTAACTGGGTTTTGACTTGCTTCTTGCTTGGCCAGTTCAGCTTTCCCTTCCTTGGTAGAAAGCCCTGCTCCCATGTTGTCTACTCGAGCTTCACCACTTGCCACTGTTTCTTCCACACTCTGCAACTGGTGAGGACAACCCTGCTTCCATGAGTGACCTGAATGATGGTAAAGAGTCTTGGCCATAGGCATTGTTACCATCATGGGCAAAAAGTTTTCTTGAGCACTGGGCTGAAGTACGGTGACAATAAAGGGCAGCTCAGTGTCATTTTAACTGGTGTGAAAGGAAAGTCAGGCTGTAACACAGCCACCAACATACAGCCTGAGGTTAATAACAACATTGGCACAGTCTTCTCCATTGCAGCTCATTGAGTGGCAGCTGCAGCATCACCCCCGTGCATCTTTCTTGAGGACTCCTTTCTTGTTCAGCTTCTCCACATTGTCTTGCTTTGACTTTGGGTACATACCACTGGAAAACACTTTTTTCCTCTGAAACAAGATACAGCTTTCAATACCTGCTGAGTTTGTGTGAGCTGATGGACCAGCAAGAGAGGGACCTGCAGTGCAAGTCACACCCCAGAAAGCCCCTGGAAAACACCATATCTAGTTGAATATGCATATATATAAAAATATGCATATTCATATATATGCTTATCTAGACATGTATGTATATGTGTGTGTATATAAATACATGTATATACATATATATACATGTATATATATGCATATTCATACGTATGTATATATGTACGTATATATACGCATATGCATATGTGTATACACACGCACACACACACACACCTTAGGCTTAAACACTGTAGGTGAAACTGTGGGAAATCCCAGGGGAACACTGCAGATATAGATACACTTTTGTACCTTAATATGGGCATGTATGGGGTGAGGTAGCAATTTGCTAATTAAATGGTGTCAACACCAACTCTGAAATCTCACCAGAAGCATCTTACAGCATGGCTGTAGCACGGGCTGAAAACAATCCTGCTATTAGCAAAGGTAATTAGGACAGCATAAGCTTGTCATTACTTCTCTTGAATTTTGCTTCTTTTCTGTAGCCCAAGGTAGAGGCTGCATTTTCCAGCTCATAGTCTCCAGGAGATTTCCATCTAGTTCTGCATGATTTCGTCAGGATTTTGAGTCATTAAGTCATTCATTTTTTTCTCTTAGTTTCATTAAACTATATGACACAAACTGTGCACAGAAAATGGCTTCATTTGCCAACCATTAATATTTTCAAGCATTAAAAGAACACCTTATCAGCTTCTATTTCAACACACAGCTTGCCTTGTTAATGTTTCAACACAAAATTTGGTTTAGTTGTTATGAACAAAAATGTACATGTATATAGTTCTTTCTCCTACCAGTCCTATGATAGCCCAGAAGAGGGATATAGGCAATATCTATACATCATGAAAAGCCTGCAGAAAGTGAACAGGAAACAGTTCGCTCAGATGGTTGTTGTGTTTTTTTAAGCAAAACTTGATTACATTAAATAATACCACTGAGAGGCAGAGTAAAAGCATGCAAAGTAAGTACTATTCCACACAGCACATGTCTATGCTGAGGAGCTCCATTCTGTAGCTGAATTTTATAACTGACACAGCCTGGGCAACTAGATGTTTGCAGTCAAATGAATCTGTTCTGTTAATCGCACTATATTTGCACTGAATGAAAGCTTCATGTACTTTGTAATTCTTCTGCCCAAATGGGACAAAATAGAATTCCTCTCCCTCATCAGAATCTTTACATTGTCTCTTAATCCAAATTCTATCTGCTTTTGTTTTTTTTAGAAGCCTGGATGTGTGCCCTGGGATACAACTTTTCCAGAATTCCTAGAAAATAAGTTACACATCTGGCAAACTCTTGTCCAGTTATCAGAAAGTAGAACTGAAGCTCTTTTCACCTGCTGGTTCAGAAGAATCTCAGGGTATCTTCCCCTTCAAAAGATATATATCCCCTCAAAACATTTTTAGAGCTTTCATGGTAGCATTTAGACAGGAAAATTAGAGGTTCTGAAATACAAGAGGAGGCTCATGCTTCATCATTATTTTCAATTACTTCCAATTACCTCAATTACATCCAATTTTGCATTGGAACAGGATGATCTTAAGGTCCTTTCCAACTGAAACCATTCTATGATTCTATGACTCCTGTGTGAATGACATAAAAGCTCAAACCCCATTGGAAATGTGGAAAAGTTTCAAGCAGTGTGGTGAGTTACACTGCAGTGTGTTTTATGGTAACACAAGACAATGTGCAGACCCACTGATCCATTATGGCTTACATGATTAGGAATGTCTAGTTCCTTCTTCATAGCAAACTACTAAGAACAATAGACTAGTGTCCATACATACTATGTGTCTTAACAACAAGAAACCAGACGGATCTTGATGCGAAGGAATCTTACTTGCATTGCCCAGTCATTGCTGGTCATCTTATATCAATATTAATGCAGTCTGCACGCACAGAGGGAAAAGGGAGAGGCTCAGAGGCTTTGAAGAGCACACAGGAATACTCTGTTTTGAAAAAGAAGGTGCTCTGAGGAGAGCATTTGGATTTAGTAAACTGGAACCACAGAATCACAGAATCACTTTCCAGTAGTTACACAGCCCATCAACAAGCATGGTCCTGACTCCACCTGACTGCTGTCTCCTAATATATTTTGTAGACACAGTGTGGCTTCCATATATCCTGGATTAGCAATTTTTAGGATACTTTGGGAATGTTTATAACACTAACATCATCTCATCTGTGTGTGAATCTGTGTGGTTAGATGAATCATAGAATCATAGAATAGTTAGGGTTGGAAAGGACCTCAAGATCATCCAGTTCCAACCCCCCTGCCATGCCCAGGGACACCTCACACTAAACCATGTCACCCAAGGCTCTGTCCAGCCTGACCTTGAACACTGCCAGGGATGGAGCATTCACAACTTCCTTGGGCAACCCATTCCAGTACCTCACCACCCTCACAGTAAAGAATTTCTTCCTTAGATCCAATCTAAGCCTCTGCTGTTTAAGTTTGAACCCGTTACCCCTTGTCCTATCACTACAGGCCCTAATGAATAGTCCCTCCCCAGCATCCCTGTAGGCCCCCTTCAGATACTGGAAGGCTGCTATGATGTCTCCACGCAGCCTTCTCTTCTCCAGGCTGAACAGCCCCAACTTTCTCAGCCTGTCTTCATACAGGAGGTGCTCCAATCCCCTGATCATCCTCGTGGCCTCCTTTGGACTTGTTCCAACAGTTCCATGTCCTATTTATGTTGAGGACACCAGAACTGCACACAATACTCCAAGTGAGGTCTCCTGAGAGCAGAGTAGAGGGGCAGGATCACCTCCTTTGACCTGCTGGTCATGCTCCTTTTGATGCAGCCCAGAATACGGTTGCTTTCTGGGCTGAGGGGCTCACCCAAGAAGATCTTTACAAGTCCTTTTGCTTCTATGATCCCTTTAAGCCTGAAGGTGACAGGGTTTTCTGAGGAAATGGTAGACAAACATTGTGGCTGCTGCAATTCCTAACACCTTGGCAGAAATACACATTCCCAGTGTAATCCTAGCCTTATTTGAGTGTCTGTAAGTAAATCCTTGCTGTGGGAGCCCTTGGTCTGCCAGGCTTTATGAATCCTCTATGCAACCTGTAGGTGTTTGAAAATGCTTGTTGACTCACTAGATGGAGAAAATGGTGCTGGGACACTTTATGCAATGGAAGTGCCTGGTGGGAAGTGGCTCATGGTGAATAGAAAAAGTCATATAAAGCAACCAGCTCTACACAAGCTGGGTTAAAAATATCCATGTGCCAATGGCAGCTTCCTTTTATTTTTCTTTTATTAGAACAGCAGTAATGACCTTGGCATAAAGCACTGCCTGGAGACAAATGACCAGCTGGGATTAATGGTCCTTGACTTAATTTCTGCCCATCAGCGCCTCCCAGCCAGTCATTAATCCTGCTGAAATGCTCTGTGCATTGATTATTATTGATTCATTCATTGATTGTGTCCTGGGTCTGAAGTTAGAAGCTGAACTACTGAAGGCACCCTTGAGACTCTTCTAATAAAATGAGTTTGCTTAATTCGTAGACTATTTGAGGTGCTTTAGAAAAAAGCCTCATAAAAAAGGAGGTAGAAAAGGCAAAGAACACTATTAGGACAATGAGACCTAGACTCTTCTGGCTGTTAGAGTTGATGGCATGTATCAAATTACTTCGACTAGGCCTAGTATCTAAAGGAGGAATCTGACATGTATTATATGTGTTACTTCCCAAGGCAAAGTAAGATTCCAAGCAAGAAAGCCATCAAATACCACATGCTTGGGGCAGAGAAGGCATCTGCCTGATTAATGTCCTACCTATCTTATTGGAGACATCACTTTGCCTTCAGAAACAGTGATCCTCTTTTTCTGCAGATTACCTGGACATGTTTACTTCTTTTTCCCTTGTACTTCTTGCTGTCTGACCTCATCTGTTCTGCAAGGAGCTGCATCTGAATAATTAATCTATCACCCTTCAGGATATCAGATTGATTGCTTTTAATACCTGCTTTATCACAGGATTTGCAAATTGCAAGAAAGAGGAAAAACAGTTCAAAAGATGATGCAGTTTAATAACCTACTAACTCCATATTTTCTTTTCAAGTTGCCTTCCTGGGATTCAATGAAAAGGATAAATTAAAGTGAAGAGCAGAGTCTTTGGTTGAATACTTTCATGTCTTTTGATGTTCCAGTATGCATGAAATAGCAGAGGTGTATACAAAAGGGGAAAGTTGGCATTAAAAGTGTTCCCAGATACACATTGCTGAGGTGCTTCCAAAGTGCTGAAATCTGCCAAACACCTCAGAAAGGATTGGACAAATTTTCCCACTTGTGAAGAATGTGGGTAGGTTTTTCTTAATGAAAAAGAAATAATGTTGGCTGAGGAATTGTTTCTGTGTTCTTGATTTGCAAAACTTTTAAAAGATCCCAGTTATTATAAATAAGCCCCCATTTTATTCAGTGCTTGGCCAATAAGAGGAAGAAGTTTTGAGGTTGTAAAGGGCATAGAGATCTTGTTCCTGTTTATCTCTGCCCACTCATTTATTGATGACTTTGTGACCCTGTTTAAATTCATAATTGTTTTCTGTTTCACATACCTTTACCATTAAAATATAATTATTGTTTTCTTCTTCCATAGGATGCTTATATTTTAGTGGTGTAGAGAGCACTGAAGTCTTTGCATGGGAGAGATCTCCTACTGTGTTATAGTGAGTAAGCAACAAAAGAACTTGGTAAGATTAACTGTCTTCAAGCTATAAAACTGTGAACTGTTTCTTCAGAAACAATCAAATTCATATAATCAGTTTCTGATAAAAATACCTTCTGTGTGGGAGAGCAAAAAATGGACTTTAGAAAGTTGTGATCTCCCTGAGTCTGAGGTCAGCTCTCTAGAACATTTTTCTTTTGAAACTATGTGTATATAATAAAAACTGTGATGCCTTAGAGGTATTGTGGGTACCCATATAAATGCATCCATCAAAGCTCATTAGGGTCATTCTCAGTCAATGGGGAGAAATAGGAATCTTCAGGATGTGATTTAGTGCATCTATTTTACGCATCTATCTTAAAATGAGGTGGCACCTTAGATCCACTTTTAATGGGAGCTTGGGGCATCTAAGTTCCTAGTGCTATTTTAAATATCCACACTTAGGTGTATGAATCTTAAATCAAATCTATGCCAAATGTCACCAAGACATCCACAGTCTAATGATTAGGAGGTGAATCAACACAGCAGGGGTGCAAAGGAGAGACTGGGTCCTGATTATCTTCTAGAACAGAATGTGATCAGTTCACTTTCTTATCCCTCCACTTTTCTGTAGACCAGTGAGTATCTAACTAGCCTGCTGGTTTTGAACCTAGGTTTTCAGTCTCATGGATGAGGTTTGTAAGCTCTGATGTATTGGATAAAGGAAGATGAACTGCATTTTCTGTCATATTTTAGGAACAAGGTGCAGAGTGGCTGTGGAGGTTTCTTGACAATGTTGGTCCCTGAGTATCCCTGCCTGAAGCCCCAGGTTAAACACCCTGATTTGAAGAGCTGTGACACATATGATCATATCCTCCTGGATAATTTAAGCAGCCTTCCAGCTAGATTTTGCGGATCCCACTCTAAGATGTTTGACTTTTACTGACCTGCAGTGACAGCTGAGGTGTCTAATGGAGTCACATAAACTCCATGAGGTGGAAAACACCTAAAGCTTAAATGCCATCATCGCAAGCTGTTGAAAACATACAGCTTCTGTGTTTTTAGCCTGGCTTGTTTATGTCTGGGTATAGCAGCAAAGCCTTGCTATCTCCACACAGAGACCATTTCATCTCTACGTGTTTGGTTAGCTTCATTTCCCCAGGGGCATAGGATTGAATCCATCTGGGGAAACACCAAAAAGGCAGGAGTTGGCAGTGATGCTGTAGTCCTTCTTTTAACATATGGAGATATCCATGCACAGACACTGATGAATGTAACCCGTGTTTTGTGGCCACCTGCTTTCTCCCCTTCAATTGAATCTACTGAACTTTGTGTGGTTGTTTTTGTTGCTTCTGGGATACAGGCTCTGACTAATAATAATGTAACTGGGTCATGCTCTGAAATCTCCACAGGAGACCACTCACTTGTCTCAGATAGTCAAATAATTCTGCTTTCCTCCCATTTTCATTTTTAGAGATCCTAGAAGGCTTTTATAGTCTTAACAGCCCTATACAAAGATATCAGTGATAAAGACAGAAGAGCCTTACTGCTAGGGCCATCCTGAGCAGTGAGCTGCCACATCTTACACTCATTTCCAGCGTCTGTAAATCCATAAAGCTGTGAGATTCACAAAGTAAACAAACATAATCTTTTTTGGAAGATGGAATATATTGACAGGTAAATCTTAATGATAATTGCTCCTAATTAGCACTGCCACCAGATGACAAATCTTTTAGTCACAGCAGTGTCGTTTGGAAATGTGCATATTCTCATTTTGCCTTTGAAAACATCAAAGAAAAATCATGTGTATTGGGTTTTATCTGTTGCCATAAGTTTTCATTTGAAGCAGAAGAAATGAGCAGTGAAGGGCCAGAGTGGCTGTGACAAAATGAAAAATGGCTTGGACAAAGTGAGGTCTACTTTGAGGTCTATTTTAAATGGAGGTTTGTAGTCTATTCTGCAGCCAGTTTCGTACTTCAAACAGGTACTATCTAACCCTCTTACACTCACATCCAAAGCTTCTTCATGAGTGTTATGGAGAGGTTTATTTGTGAATAGTTACTGAGAGACATTCTGTTCCCTGAGTCAGGCTTTCCCTGGCTGAAGACCGAACATAGAATCATAGAATAGTTAGGGTTGGAAAGGACCTTAAGATCATCCAGTTCCAACCCCCCTGCCATGGGCAGGGACACCTCACACTGCAAGGAGTATTCTCCAGTATTCTGGGATACCATCATTAAAATACAAAAAAGACATGTTTTTCTCCTGTTCTTTTACTAGTATAGAAACTTGAATGGCCTTAAAATTGATTCTATGACACTATGCGCCTGAGGTAATCCTTCACTGGGGTCCATGGTGCCAAGCAGAGCTGCTACTGCAAATGCCCATATCACAGACAGTTAATGTGTATTTCTGGGGTTTTCTTAGAAAGTTTTAGTAAAACAATTGTGAAATTCAGAAGAATGGAAAGCATCTTCTCAGAGAAGCCTGTACTATGCATTGCTTCCCTACTGCTCTCCTTCCCAATGCACGCTAAGAAGTGTGGTAGTAACCCATCTCTTCCCATAATGTGGTGCAGCCTACTTCTTCCTCTTGCTTAAGCGAGAAATACAGCTGTCTTACACAGCCTTTTTAACAGTGTGTGATTTAATACTGCCATAGGTACATGGTAGGCATTGATAGATAGTTTTGAAGAAATAACCTTTGAATGTAGGATAAGGACTAATGAGATTCACAGTTATTTCTTACTTCCTATGGGAGCAATTTCCATTTAGGTTAAGGGCTGCTGTGCCCCAGAAGTACAGTTACCGATCTCAGGTGGGAGCACTTATGCAGGATTGCTGCCTAACCAACTTGTACCTTGTGGAATGATTATGTCTATCTAAATATGAGATTTTGCTTTTGTCTTTACAGAATGACAGAACACATTACAGAGCATTGTGTCTTTACAGAATTTACAGAGCATAATTACAGAATTATGCTCTGTTCTTTTACAAGTCATCCTATCCATTTTCTGAGATCTTTCTGAATCCTCATCCTAGTCTCCCAAATGTTTGCAAATATATTCCAGTGTTATATGAACTGTTAATTCAATGAGGACAATCTATATTTCTTCATCCAGGCCATTAAAGAAAGCATTTAACATGACCCAATGGATTTTTGCATAACACCATCCAATACCTTCTTTCAGTTTGGCACTAACCCATTGATAACTAGTCTTCCAATGCACTTCCCCATCTTTCCCTTAGTTTATGCTATACCCTCACTTCTTGAACTGTAAAGCAGAGATGACAGCATTCTTGCAACTCGCAGGAATACTGTGAAGATAAATCCAACTCTGGTTGTCAGATCTAACATGCTATAGTGGACTGAAACACAGATTTTGTCCATCTTCCTATAATCCTGGCTGTTCTCATTACGTGCAATGAAAAGTAATGCATGAATATTTATTCAGAACCCTTATCTACATCTGGAAGTGTTAATTGGAATTCCAACATTAATTAGAATTTCCTGAAATATGTCCCAACAGAGTTGGTTTTCTTTGTCAGGGGGAACAAGTTCCCTTTTGGGAACTTGATTCCCTTTAGGAATGGGAGCTGGTTCACCATATTATCTTATGTCAAAACATAAGGAATGACAAATGAAACAAGAAGAAAAAGAAATGACCAAGAGGGACACAGAATAAGTCAACCTTTTCTCCTACTTTCTGCTACAGATTTCCAAGTGCATACCTCCTGTCGGCTTACATGGGCACTGAGTAATTCAGATGTGAGAGCATATCCAGATCTGCCTAAGTCTTTTTATCCCTACCACAATCTAGCCTTTGTTTTGGCACTGTAGAATGAAACATTTAACTACAGTGGATTATACATTCCAGCTCATACCATGGCTAAATTATGACATGGTAAAACCCTCAACAATAAAGGCTATTGTTTAATTGTAGAACATAAGAGTGTGAGGACCTCAGAGAAGAAAAAACAGAGTTCTTGTTTCAAGACAAAAGAGGAATAGGTTCATCTCAATTAGAAGCTGCCCTTAAGTCAATTTATAGTCCCCCAGGGCACTGCTCACAAATGCATCATTATTTATCTTGAGCACTCCTGCTGTTACATGTCTGGTAAAAAGGTATACACAAAGGTTGATTGCAACTCATTCTACATATGTCAGTCTTCCCATTAGACATGATCCAACATTCAGGGACCACACAGACTTTGCAGGAATCATAACGAAGGAGCTTTCTTCCTCTTGCTCAAAGCTCAGATTTATTCATCCTTGTTTTGGTCCTATTGTTGTTCCAAGCTTCCACTCTGGTGAATGGAAAGGTATTCTTATCCTCAGAGGGCATCTGAGATCTCCAGACTGCTCAATTGTCTTTAGGAAACACCACCTTCTTTCTGTAGTCTATAGTAGGAACACAGGGTCCATGCCTAACTTAGGTTCCTTTGTTAAACACATTTTTTCAGTGGGGTGAATCCGCAGCTATCCATAGGTGGTTTATGATCATCAGTGAACTTAAAAGCAGCCAGAAACCTGAGATGATGTATGCTGAGTATCCTAAAGCAGTGCCAGGCCATTCCATCCATCTAAATAATGTTTCATATTGATTTCTATTCTTTCTGTCTCTAAATCAGCTGATGGGAGAAGGAAAGCCCAGTAGAGAACCCTAAAGTCTAAACATTAACATTTTGCTGCTAATTGGACATTTTTATTGTGAAGGCGATGTCAGTGGAATGATGACATGATTTAAAAATACTAGGTTTTAATAAATTTTAAGTGTATTTGTGAAATTGTCTTTACTGCCATATTGTCCATACAGCACCATTGAGACTATCTGGAAGGTAAAGTGAACCGTGTGCTTCTGCTTCCTTCTCTATCTCAGTTTCATTTTCTGGTTCTCTTGATTTTTGCTAGCACAAGGCTCTGTGTTTCTATTTCTCCATATATGAACAGTTGCTTTTCTGTGGAATACATTTCCTAATGTAAATATTTGAAATAAGAACCTTTCCCTCCATGACTTTAGATGAGGTTTTCAATTTAAAAATCAAATGATAGATCTCTTTACATTCATAATTTCCTGGTGTTTTTCCTAACAAAAGCAAAACAGTAGCTTAAAATACCTGTTCTTTTTGCCTAAGATAGGTCACGGGTTTTGCTTCTTGCTTTACTACATTTTATCAATTGCTTTTCCAGTTCTTCTAATCTTGGAAATAATTTCTGTCTCCTCCCTCTATTTTCCTCCTCTTTTTTTCCATTCTCTTTTGTTTTCTTTGCCTATTTTATTTCTTCAGTGTTTTTGTTCTTTATTTCTTTTCATCTACTATGGCTTTGTTCACTTCCTTTTTTTCATTGTCTGCTTTTTGCTGTTATTGCTGGAGTTGAATCAAAGAATATTCTGTCATAATTTTGAAATCCTTCCTTTTCTTCTAGAAAAGACATGAGTTATAGTTAATGGAACTTGCTGAAAAAGAAAACAATATAAAGTTTTGTGGCTATGCGAAGAAAAGAGATCTCCACAGCTACATTCAACTCGAGGCAGTCTTGCCCACTTCAGACAGTTTATTCCAAAGTTTAATCTGATTTTATGATTTCTTCCTGGCATTGTTAACGTCATCTGAAAGGAAAAAGGCTTTTTTGCTTGTTTGTTTCTTGCAAAAATGCAATCACCAGAAGTTGTCCATATTTCAAAATAACTTCAAGAGTGACAGGATTAGGAGAGCATTAATCCTCTTGGCTTGCAGTGAGCCTTTCTTTCTACTTATGTGCTATACACAAGTTTTGCTTTTCCTGGTGCTTTGCTCAGAATAGATAACTTCAGACTCCTGATAAATAAAAAACCTCCAGGCATTTTCTCATTCTCATTCCCATTTCGGATGGCTCTGTCTTAGATTACCTCCGAAATCCTGACACAACTGCATTGTCTGATCCAGCTGCAACTCAGCTGAGTCTTCCTGCAGGCGGACAGAGAATCAGATTGCTGCTCATGAGCAAATGTGTCAAGCTGTTCAAAGACAGCATCTCCAGCAATGTAAATTCCTCTTTAGGCACTGGCTGTAGTGCTCGTTAGCATAGTACCTGAGCCTCCAAAATGTTAATAAAGTAGACACTGCTCCAAGACAGAGAAATATCATCACTTCAGCTTTCATGATGCAGGAAACAGAGCTACGTTAAGCTGGAATCAGTGGGAGCCTGAAAATAGTAGCCTGAGGTTTTTCCCAGATTAAAGACTGAGGGATGTCACTAGGGCAACTCTGTTAAGTTACTGCTCTCAAATTTGTCCTGGAGGAAACTTCCAATATTTGCTGGTTGATTATAGAGCCTAAAGAGACAAAGTAAATATACAGCATCATGCTGGTACCCTGAGCACAGCAGGAGTCACCAGAGAGATACAGTTTTCTTGGTACAGAAGCCAAAGCCTGTCTTCCACGAGAACTTGATGTCCAGGAGCAGCTCAGTCTCTCAGCTCACTCTCCACCACCACAGGAGAGCATCTTCACTCTATGTTGCACTATCTGCTAGTTCTGTGATGGTTCTTCCCTCCTTCTCCTATGTGCTCAGTTAGCCAAAACCAACAGATGATGAGATCAGCCCATTAAGTCACTTTTGGCTCCCTCATTTTGGATTTTGGTGTTTAGAAGGGTTTGCCAGTGCCATGGGCTGGCACCCCAGTGTTCTCCCTCATTCCACACCAACAGTGGCTGTATCCTCTGATTTAGGTGAAACAAAAGGTATAATTTACACCAGTTGATTGTAACTAGGTCTGCAGCTTATCTGCACTGAAAATATTTGATAGTAGTCTTTAAAATCTTCCTGCATAATGCTACAGACAAGATGCTGCTTCTGTAAATGGTAATGAAATTTAAATGTCATGAATACAAGATCTCATTTAGAAATGGCTAAATGTTCCAAAAAGTCCAGATCCTGAAAGGGACTTGGGTATGCAATTCCTTAAAACCTATGTAGCTAAATCCCTTCGGGACGGATATAATCTGTGTTGTTGCAGGATGTTGGAATGAATGGAGATTAGGCGACTTGCTGTCAGGCCTAAGAGGAAGCTTAAGCTGCTATTGACCCAAGCATCTTCCAGTTTTCCCAAGCATTATCATTCAATCAATTGCTCATGATTGTGAGCCTGAGCAGTCCCAGTGAATTTCCAGCCTTCACAAGATCCCAAAACTGAGTCTTGAAAACAATACCAGGCTACTTGTAATATGGGATACAGCTCCTCAAGAAAGGGCAAACCACTTTCCCATCTCATTAGTATTTCTGTCTTTAGTGAAATAATACTCACTGGCAGACGCTTGTTCTTACAGTTCTTCCTTTTAGAGTCTTTGCCATCTGGGATGTCTAACTGTTCCTTTTCTAGGAGAAGACATTAACATCTGCTGACATTGTCCTTGACCTTCTTTACATTGCAATATTCTTGAATCACTGCATTCTGCAAACACTTTACACACTAAACCCAAGCAGTTGTACACTTCAGTTTCTTCCCTTGGAAAGTCGTATTTTATGACTAATCATGTCCTTAGGCTTAAGAAAATAAAAATAAGTTATGTTTATACCATCAAACTACAGTCCTGATGCTTTGTAGGCTGTTCTGTGACTCCCTCATGCATTGTATTTCAGCGTTGAGTGTAATACGAAATGAAAAATAGCTATATGGGAGCTTTCTTACTCATTTTACTTACTTAAAATGCATACTAGAGGTGACTATTCTTGCTCTGCTTCTTCACAGCTTTTCCAGGATGCAGCATCAGGGTAAGCAGCAGCAATAGGGAAAAAAAATAATCTGTTTATTTTTTAATTTCCTTTTTATTGCACCAGTCTGGAACACTTGGTACTCCATAAAGTTTAAGGCACACCAAGCACATCATTGCCAAGTAAACATATAATGTGGTATTAACTGGTGTCACTCTTTTGAAACCATGAAAATATTATGAATCGTGATGTAATTTAGCACCTTTTTTTTTTCCCCCAAGTGAATATATTTGTGAGTAAGTGGAAAGGGCAGAGGATAGCAGATTAATAAAAAACTCAATTCCAAATACTGGCGCTGTTTGTAGTATCATCTCTATATTCCACAAACAGGATGACAGGATGTAACATTTGGATTAAAGACATATTTTGGCAACCTCTGAATCAAATGTCATTATTTTAAAGATAATTTGACTATTTTAAGCATGTGACTCATAATCTTTTGCAGTCTGAGGAATGTAATATTGTACAATGAAAGAATCTGAAATATACTAGTAAGGTTTAGTGTTATTTTGCAACTACCTTTTTGTGCAAAACTACTGAAGGAGAAACCATTTACTGATGAGCAGTGCAGTGTATTCACTGCATCACAGGATGTGACTCCCTTTCTAACTTCATTTTAGCCAGTTTAAATTCCACTTCAGTGTTTATTTGTAAACATCAAGATGATATGGACCAGATCTTTTAGATGATACTGTTCCTGGAACAGTAGTTATCTGAGATTACAAGATTGAATTAACTTCAGCTTCATCATCATCTAACTCTGCTGAAATGAATGAATATATCTCCCTTAATAATAGCTTGCATCAGTCATTTCCAGGCACTGTATCTTTATTTCTGAGATAAGACACAAATAGTCCTCTAAATCCCCTTTTTCATCCTTTTCACTTAAAGAATCAAGGGGATAAAGAAATGCTTCTCTAAACAGTTCTTTTCAACTGATATCTCTCAGTTCACAGGAAAAGGGTGTAAACTTTGCTTCCTCTACAAGGAATATCTCCTGCTCTATACTGGCAGCTTACATGCAGTCTATATATCCATGAATACTGTCACAACACTTTATCAACAAGAGCAGGAAATACCCATGCCACATATGGTCTTGGCAATAATCATGACCTCACAGTAAGGAAAGGTGATTTTTCTTAACATATAAACTGAAAGAAAGAAATGCTTTCACTGATTCATGCTCTCAGTCTCACACTCATGAGCAACCGCATGTTTGTGGTGACCAGAAATCAACCCAACAGCAAGGCACCGCAATGCTTGTGTCAATATATCAGATGTAGGATCTATTGTAATGGTATGGAGGGCAAGGAACACCAATTGTAAAGTCTTTCTTGGGTTTCTCAGGATGTGCACATTTACAATATGCATTTTTGCACTCTTTTTGCGTCTAACAGTGACCAGTGCCTCCATCCTGCCCCACCTCTGTGAGTCTTCAGGTCACCACCATTCTCATGCCTAGACCCATGTCTCTGAGGGTCCTGTGAAGCTGGAGGTAGATGTGCTGGGTCCTGATGATATGCTAACCTGTGTGCCCTTAACACAGTCCGTTATGAGAGCCCTATCCCTGCTACGTGCCCAAGCTGGTGCCTCCACACCAGCTACCCCCAGGCACTCTGCATTCCCACCAATCTTAGTCTTCCTATTACAACGCTGTACACCCTGACTAACATAGATCTCTGTGATTAAATTGCAGTGTCACGTTACACTGTCTCTTAGAGTCATGCTTTGCTTCTTGATAATCTCTCCTGGAGTACTGCATTTCAATCTAATAAAATATGCAACTCAGGACAAAATTAGATTTTTATGTATTTTTCCACTTGTTCAAAACCATTGAGAGTTCACTTTGATTTTCCAGATAAGGTTGATTTTAATTGACTTCATCTATCAAGAATTAAATTTGTACCTAGTCTTTGCCAACTGGAAATGGTCACTACAATGAATCACATAGCAGCTTCGATTAGCTGCACCATCCTAAAATAGATGTTTGAAGGTAGAAGAAATCATCTTCTGATGAAAAATGTGTTTTCTTGTCACTGACAATAAGAAAGATTAGACTTTGCTTTCTCCAGACTTCTGGTTGGTTCAAGCTGCGTAAGAAGATTCCCACTTCTAAAAGAGACACAACTGGAAAAGCTTCCAGATGCTCAGCAACCTCTAAAGACCCACAGCATGTTCTGACTAGCCAGTATTTGTCAGACAGCCACTGCTGGTCTGAGAAGGTGCAGGAAACAAATGGAATTCAGGCATGTAAAGCTATAAATAAGCTGTTTAATAATTTAGAGTAGGATGAGATTTAGAATGCTTGAAATTACTGATCTACAAAAATAAGGTCCTTCTTGCCTTGTTCCTGCTGATCTAGCACCAAAGAAGAGAGACAGCCCACTGCCCCCACCGCCAGCACTGTGAACCTCCATGGCATGGGAGACCTTAATCAGAATCTGCCTTTGGAGTAAAGAAAGCCACTCTCCCAGTTCCTAAGCTTTTAAGAAGGTCAAGGTCTGGGTCTGAGTTTTGTGCATTGGGATGGAATCAAAAATGAAAGTTCAGCTGATTGTTTCTCTTTTTGGAGGGAACACAGGAAATTGTTTAACCTGTGATGGAAATCCTGCTTTTGTCTGTGGATGAGGGGACAAACCACTGCCTTTTTCCTCCTCTCTTATACTTTCACAGATACCCAGACTCTTTCTGCTCTAGCTATGCACTGTAATGGCTTACAGTATGCTCAGCATTTTCCAAGCACAGACATGAACATCAGGAATGCCACTGCTGGAAAAAAAAATCACTCTCTTACTTCTTTTACTGTAATGGTACTACCAGCCCTTGGAAATCAAGAATGAATGAGTGCTGGATAAAGTGATGTTAATAATGCACAATATATGAACTGCTTTTGTCAACAGGTGCTTAGGGATGGATATTTAGGGACTGTACTGATAGGATAAAGGGTAATGGGCTCAAACTTAAACAGGGAAGTTCAGGTTAGATATAGGGGAGAAGTTCTTTACTGTGAGGGTGCTGAGGCACTGGAATGGGTTTCTCAAAGAAGCGGTAAATGCTCCATCCCTGTCAGTGCTCAAGGCCAGGTTGGACAAAGCCTTGGGTGACATGGTTTAGTGTGAGATATCCTTGCCCACGGCAGAGGGTTTGATACTAGATGATCTTAAGGTCCTTTCCAACCCAAACCATTCTATTATTCTATGTTGCATGTGAAAAATAAGCTATGGATTGAGATATTTCCTTCCAGAAGTACTGGTGTTATTCTATGTTTCCTGATATGATAGAAAAGAATGTCTTGGAAAGCTGTTGTTGCATTGTCTGGATGAATGCCAACAAGTAGATTACAATATTTATGGAAAAAAGGCTCACCTTCTCTTTTGTAACTGCAAGGCAACACACATGTCATGGAAAAGCAGCCTCCAAATTGGAAGCAAACAGCTTTATCAGTGGTCACCACTGCCTTGAAAGCTTTACGGAAGCAGCTGCTTCTGAATATCCTCTTAAGTCCATTGAGCCTTAGTCCAGCTGTTAAAAATAACAATGTTCTTCCATAGTAATCGGATACAGCAGGACACTGCTGGGGAACGGTTGCGTAAAAGAGCTTTGATTGCATAACAGAAATGCACAGCTCACCGTGTGCCTGCGGCATCTGCCCAAGGGCTTGGACACCCTTGTGCCTCTCAAACAGGCATAGAGCTTTCTACCATGCTTGGGTGGGACATCCTCTCTGTCCTTCTGCATAGGAGGGTCAGGGAAAGAGGATGTGTCTATGCCTCATCAACTGTGTGTCACCTTAATCCTCTGGTGACACTGGTGAAAAGGCTTTGCAGTGGTCATTGCTCTGTTCTCTCTACTGCAGTATCCAGTTGCGAAGCAGGGTACAGAGCAGGGGCAGTCGCATCTTCTGACACCATGGATGCATTCACAGCAGCCACCTCTCAAAGCTCACTGTTGTTGTCTTGAACTCTGTAGCTGAGTACTAGCAACCACCCTGAGGTGATGCATCCCTTTCCTTTCTCCTGCATCCCCAGGAGCCAAGTTGACACCCACCTGGGACACATTCCTGAGGTTGTATTTTCAGATCAAGAGACCAGAAGCTCCCCAGCAGCAAAACACTTAATCACAAGCACAAGCTGAAGCATTTGAGCATTCCCTCTGGAAGTCAGTAGGGCATTCATACTGTTAAGTGCTTCTCTGGATTGGTCTCAGACAGCTTGAACTTTGCTGTGTTACTTACCATAAGATTAAGTAAGGATGAACAAAAGCGGAAACAGTTAAAACTTTCCTTTTAAAGAAGCTGAAAATGAAGACAAATATTTCCCTGAAGATTTCCCAGCAGTAAGGCTGGAGAAACTGGTGTGGAAAAGTATGAGACCTATTTTCAGAGTTTTCCCACCTATTTTTAGCAGCAAGCTTCAGCTGATCTTCCATCGTACACTCATTACTGCACTACGTGTTGCAGTTGGGGTTTTACAACATGTAGAAATCCAAAGGCAATAGCAAAGTAATAGCAGTTTTAATTAAGAGAAATTAATTCAGCTGTTCTTAACTAAACGTGCATAGGCAAGATGGAGTTTGTTCTATTACTGCCTCATGCCAGGAAATCTCCAAAGAGAGAAGAGACTTATCCAGGGAAACACCTGAAAATGCATTACACCTCAGGGCATTTTCTGTTCTTTGAAGACACATCAGCCCTGGTTGGCATGAAACTAGAGACTGGCATTGGGAGGCACTCAGAAAACATTTCCCTTCCAACTCTCCTTTTCCAGTGCTGACTATGACTAAAGCCAGCCTGCTGCTGTGAAGGGGGAAATTGCTTCTGTGAGGACCCTTTTGGCATGCACAGCGTGTAGAGGACATCCATCCAGGCATTTTGGGTACTTACCTGAACACCATTAAGAATGTTGGATAGTTCCCAGTTCACAAAGTACACACTAGAACCACACCTCCTGAGCACCTTGAAGAGGATTTTAAAGTTCATTTTCAAAGAACTCATATTAAGCCAAGCAGAAACCCTGAGGTTAATGCTGGACTATTTATTTGCTTTACCCAAAGGTAGCCTGGCTCTGAACTTCGCTGCTACCCACCCATGGGCAGAGCCTGGAGGAGGATTTCCAGCATCTGTGCTGCTCAATGTGTAGTAGATAGGCTGTGTTGGAAGGAATGATCATTCTGAAGCAGGTGTCTTCAGGTGAGTGAGGGAGGCTGCTGCTTATCATTTGAAACCTTTGGAAGAAAGGACTATTGAAAGCTATTCAGCTTCAGGAAATAACAAAGTGCAAGTAAGAAGAGCATCCTAGGACTTGCTGAACACACTTGGTAGCTCCCACCAGTACGCAGACAGAGCTGGCAAGTCCACCAGACACTTTGCTTTTCAGCCCAGGGGTGCTGGGCTCTGCCATTTCTATGGCTTCAGTGAGGCTTCTGAGAAAGCAAACCCACCTCAAACAAAACCTCATGGGTTTTGATCTGTCAAAATCATAAGACTTTAGATAGGCATATTTCACAGAGCCCTCATATTTCCCTTCCTCCTGCCTGCAGTTTTCTGTCATCTAGGGTACCATTTGTTCAATCAATTACAATGTGCTCTTGATTTCAGTCTCTTACTTTGCGACCTCAGTGCAGCTTCTTCCTGCAAAGGATCACAATATAAATCACTAGGTCAGGGAATAATGAGTTTTGTATTTTTAAAAAGGCTCCCACACACAGGCAGGGTATCGACTGATGATTCAGCAGGTGATGGGCTGTAATGAGGGGACATTTTTTCTTTTAATTGCTGCTGAAAAGGGAAAAAGGAGCAAGAAAAGTACTTGTATTTCTGAGACAAGAATCTAGGCTTCACTAGAATCACTTAATAGGCTTGAGCATAAAGAGCTGGACAAAGCTAAAAGGATAAATAAACTGATGAAAGACTCCAGTATGACTTTCCTTTCCAATCTGCAAGTCAGATTAAATACGGTTCTACCATCGTGTAAATTGTAAGAAAAGACTGACTTAATGTAATGGTCCATGAGCTGAAAGGGATGCAGGATCTCCTGGTTTCTCTGCCACACCTGTTTGACTATGACCTCAGGGGTAAATGTTCAGAATCACAAACACAAAGGCCAGAAGGGACCATTAGAGCCACCTCACTGAACTGTTGAAAAGCTGATCATAGGACATTTTTTGCCCAGTGATTTCTTCACTGAGCTAGTTAGTTCTTTGAGAGAGGTGAGTATCAACAAAGACACCTGTGTCAAGCCTGGTTGGCAAAAGCATTGGGTGCATCATGTTTTCTTTCTCAATTTAGAGGTTAAAGATGCTAACATAAGCTCTGTGAAAGGCAGAAGAAGATTTCTCAGAAGCAATATGGAGATGACATTAATGGTGTCTGTGTGAGAGGGGAACTCCCAGTTCTTGCCCATCCCTCGTGGGAATGGAATTGTGATTTCTTAACAAGCTCATTCTTAATCATGGCAGCTGCCAAGTTCAGCCCTCACCCAACCCAAGTGCGTCATCCTGGAGCTGCAAGATGCCATCTCTGGCTGTTGACCCTACAGCAACCCAACAAGATGTCAAGATGCAGTAAAGAATCTACAGCTCTTGCTGGTAGATTTCCTTTCTGCACAAGGGAGGAAAATCAAAACCTCAACCTGATGATTTATTATTTCTTGTCATGAAACTTTTCTTTCCCAGTCTTCCTATTCCTTTGAATAAAAGTTAATAGCTATCATGCTGCCAAAAGGACAGGAAAATTAATTGGGCAGCAGGTGGGATGATCTCAGAATCAAGCATTACAGAAATGAAAATGTTTTGACAGACAAAAAGTAATGTTTCAACATCTATGAGCAGATGTTGAAGCATCTGAAGTAGCTGAGTGGCCATTTCTCTAGTGAAATTATCCTGAATTGTTTTAATCTACAGCAGCTTTGTGTAACATGCTGTTTATTGTATGTAAATCCAAGGAATTCCCCCTCTTTCTTCAAATGAGTACCAGTTATACACAAAAATCCCCTCTTCACTTACCACTTTACAGAGTTGCTTTATTCCTTGAAACAAACAAAACCACAACAAAACTCCTCCAAACAAACCACACACAACCTCCTTCATAGGAAAGTTCCACCAGCCCTTAGAAATTAAAGCTTGACTACAAAGAATGCATTTGCACTGCTTGTTTCTACCCTGGCTTGTGTTTTCCCCTCATATTTTACACTCCCTCCTACCTGAAACTTTCTTATCTGAAGCTCATTCTCTCTCTCTTCTGTTTGCCCTGAGGTCAAATATGTCATTAATTTCCATGATATCCTTCAGCACTTGCATTTCCCTGTGAAGTCCTCAGCCAGTTTGCTCTTTACTAAAGATTAAAGAAGGCTGTTTTCCATGCTGTTTTGAGTAACCACAGTGTGAAACTCTGTAAATGCCTCTAGTACATGCCAGCCTCATACCAGCCTCACTGTCTGTGCCCTCTCCTCTTCACTTCCAGGAGGAGAAACAGGAGTTTCTACTCTGTCGGCCCTTTGTACAACAAGAGAGATGAGCATTACTGCAGAACTTACAGGCTGTGATGACATCCTAGTGACCCTGTGAAAGTTACTGATATACTGATATACAGAGACAGCAGAGCAAGATGATAGATAACATAGTCAAAATACCTGAATCCTAGTCTGGCAGCCTCTGATCTGCAGAGACGTTCAATTCAGAAGTAAAATCACAGCTGACCAGTTTACAGCTTTCCTCCCAAGCTGAGTAGAAGGGGAAATCTGATATGAATCTTGTGTCAACTTCTACCTGCAGGTCATCATCTTCTGCATTTACAAGGTATAGGGAATGACATAACTCTGGGTTCTAGCTGTTGCAAAAAACATAAATGGCTTTGGGGATGAAAGGAAGATGTTTCTAGGATATTGCCTTATACACTAATGCCAATTAGCAGAAAAGTAAAAGCAAATATCAAACCCAGCTAGCTACAGTGATGGTGTTGGGAGCTCAAATGAATGTGCATGAGGAAAATACTGTGGAGAGGATTTCTGAGGTGTGCAGGGGGATGGAGTTGAAAGAGACAATAATATTGCCTGGACTGTGGAGGAGAATTAAAGTTAGACAGGGAGATAGTAGGAGTGGGGAGTTCCACAGGTTAGCATGTTGTCTGGAGAAACAACCTGCTCTGGTTTGCTTTGATCCAAACCTGACAGCAGGTTTATTCAAAGTACCTAGCTGTCGACTGGCAGGGATTGGGAATAACTCTTCTCTCATCCCGGCTCACTGGGACTCATGATTTTATAGATTTCTCATAGTTCCTACTTAACTGTTTCTTATGTACTTGTAGCTTGATGGGCACTAATCTCCTTAGCTGCTTTCCATTTCCTCAAGTCACATTTTCCTTCCCCTTGAACATTTTCCCCTTTCTGAATAAAGTTTTGCAGTCTCTACTCAAATGTGCATGATGGATCTGTGTTTTTACTATAACAAAGTTCTATGCTCTTTTCCCTATTTCTTCTCTAATAATATAGCATTATTTTCTTTTCTTCTTACATTTTGTTGTTCTTTCTTTTGGGTATTTCTGTGGACAAGACAAAGGAAGAAGAAGGCATTGAACTTAGCATTGGACTACTTTTTTTCACTGAATTATCTATGACCTGGAGCACAATCAAGGGCCAGTGGGGAAAAAGAAGCACAGGAATGAGGTTGTCTATGGCGAGACACATGCTGATGCTGATTGCCAAGAAGCTGGAGAAGGCACAGAGGACAGGCAGTATGTCACATATTGAACCTGGATGGGAAGGAGGTTCCACTGAAACAGAAAAAGCAGGGGACAAAATACAGTACCAAAGTAAGCCAGCCTAAGTGATGGGAACAACCTGCTCTGCCCTCTCACCTTCCCATCTCTTTCTGTCTTTTTTTCCTAACAACTCTTTTTTTCCTCTCCTCTCCTTTATCCCAAGCCAGTTAAAGAAGCATGACAGCCCGTCGGTGATGGAGGGCTTATGAGAAGGGCTAATCGCTTTCCTTGCTTTGTTCAGATGTACACACAGACCATTACTTACAATCATTACCCAGTCATCATACATCATACAGACCAGTTCAATTTTCCAGGCACTAAATATGTCACAGGCACCGTATTTGTCACTAATTGTACAATAGGCTATGCAGGCCTGGTTTAGGAGCTAGTAATTTGTTAATATAAGATATAGGACTTTGGCTTTATCTTGAATTTCCAAATGTTATTGAGGTAGTTAAATTTCTTATTTGTTTAAGAGGCACCACGAGCCACACTTTCTGTCACTTTTATGAAATGGCATATGAATCACAGCAATGCCCATATTACGATATTACATTTGGTAATAATAGTGATATAATTCCTAAGTGCAGTTCTGAAAAATATGGCCATTTCTTCCAGGCATGTTCAAATCTTTTCATTCTGCTTTTCCTTGTCTTTATGGTTCCCAGCCCATTTAAGCTGTGTTTCAGAGCTGCTCATGTTGTCTTTCACCATTACATGAGGGCTTGTGGCAGCAGAAGCTTAAACAGAAAAGTGAAAAACTGAGAAAAAAAGGGTTTGGAGGTCCTACTCTCACCCTCAGTTACATCTAGGCAATGACAACGAATGCAATAGTGCTGCAGGGACATTCTAGGGACAGGAACTGGCCTCAAATAAATCTCTGCAGTGAGGCTATCATGTGCTGTGTAATTCCTTTACTCTCAGCCTATAGCATATGCATAGAGCCAAAATGTGTGCTTCAGTCCCTGCTCTGGCTACTGTGCAGGCTGGGGGGGATGTTCCAACTAGAAAAATGCCTTAAAACGTGTGATTCAACTTAGTTATCTTTATACTACCATATGGAAAGTATTAGCTACACAGCCAACTACAACGGCTAGATGCTGGCTAGTGTGAAAATGGGACAACTTCTTGACAATGTCTCTTTGTTTTAGGGGTATTTTGCAGGTTGTCCTGTAGGTTTTGGAAAGCATAAGTATATTGTAACACATTACTTGGATCTGATTGTTTTGTGCAACTAGTTGAAACAGGAATTTGAATACACATGTGCCAGCTACAGACCTAAATTCACAAGAGAAAACTCATCATTAGGGAAGGGTAGTGATCCTTGAGCTCCTTCACCCTGGTCTTTGTGTGAGCAGCCATTGTGGAAAGCTCCTTCTGGACCAATAGGTTCCCCCCTGACTCTGTAGTTTCCTGAAAGTTATTTTGTGGTTGGACTCAATGACCTTTTCCAACCTAAATGATTCTATGATTCTATTGGGCTCCCTGGGGTTTGTGCCCTGCTTTTTGGGTGAAGCTGCACAAAAGATTCCAATGGGAAGAGTTCTGAGACACCACCAAGAGGCTGGAACATCCATTCATGCCATGCAGAGTCTAGCTGTGATGTGTGAAGTGATGTAACCACCAAGAGTTCTTAAGCTTATAATCAACTGCCTCTCAACAAGCCTAATTTATTCAGATAGAGTTGCTGAAGTGATTATTAAGTGTCCTGCTCCAATAATTGCCTGGGTGTGGTGAGTTTGGGGACCTCTGCAAGTAGCTTGCCAATGTAAACGTGGCCTGTAAACATGGATAACATATCCAGGCACCTGAGGAGAGGATGCAAAGATGCCCTAGACAAGTTGCTCATGACTGATACATCCTCCTGTACTCTCATTGTTAAATCTGTGAGCTGCCAGTGAGCAGAATTTAAGCACTGATCTGCAATCAAAGCAGACAGACAGGTTGATGGAACTGAACCTCCAACTATCTCAGACTGTGTAATATAAATTGTCTGCCATTCCCAAAGGTCTTGTCACGAAACACAGTAATCTTTCTGCTGTTTTCTGTGATACATCTGGAGAGAGGCTACCCACTATTTAAATGTATTTCCATAGAGTTTAAAGAATGATTTTCCAGCCTGTACACCCGCCCCATCAACCTGATGGTGATTTTAAGTCAGGTGAAGTTAGAGCTGTCTTCCAAGGTGTAGCAGCCATATGGGTTTGCCACACAGAGCTCGGAGCCTGGCCTTATTTGCCAGTCTTTTCAAATGGGATTTTCTGCAAGTACCAAATCCAGACTGTTAATACCTAAGCTAATGTATCTAAACCTACATTATGCTGTGGTCAATGATGGGGGTACTCAGTCATGACATGGTAAACAGGATTAAAAAGTAAAAAAGGTAAGGGTAACAAGAAAAGTGACTTTCCTTTTATCCTGTGATATTTTTGGAAGACTTATTTTTTGGGGGGAGTGCATAATACTGATTTTAATCCTTCATAGTTGTAAATACTTGAAGTGCTGCTTAGGTATGGATGGAAAGGAGGAAACTGTTCAACTTGGAGCGAGGATAATGTCTGCCAAATGGCTCAGCACCTGCCCTATAATCCTATACACACACACTGGCAAGGATATGACATCCCTACTCCTGGTAAAATCCACCTTGAACCTATCAGGGTATGATATATAAGGCAAGATTTCTATGCTGAGCATAGACTGCTTTCTGAGCTGGTTGTTGCAGCACAAATGATAGTTTTGAGCACCCAAGTTCTAAAGAGAGAATAATTCACATCCCTCCCTGGCTCTTGCTTTCTACATTATGCTGATACATTTTTCATGGCGTTTGCTTGTGTCTGTGTATCTATAAGTCATGTATATGCTGCCAGTTACCTTTCAGAGCTACATGTAATGTGGCAGAGATTTAGTGGCTGAATGAATGCTGTCACAGTGGGCAAAATCAAACCTTCATCTCGTGGCCTTCAGCAGTGTGATGAATGGGAAACATCTCCTTCCTTTGCTTTAGAGGTTGAGCTCTTCCATTTAACAGTGTTTGGATAATGCTCACTTTGTGCTCCAGGGGGACAGTTTTCTATCGTGTCCTTCAAAGTAGAGGCAAAAAAATATATACATCCCCAAGCAAACACCACAAAAATCATCTTAACAACTCCTGCCTTCAACAGTGCCAAGAATGTAAGAGAAGTTAAAGAGAGACCTTAAGATGACTTGTACCACTGCATTTACTCCTGAAACCTCAGACCCTTTCCTGCCTTCACCATCATCACCAACATAGAAATTCAAGTTTTTCAACTCCAGAGATGCTACTCCTTGACAGACTTGTTCTGGGTCACAAGTTCCCTTGAATGTGCTCATTTGATACCTGATCTCAAGTGTACACCCTCCACATAGAAAGCCATTTTATTCCAAATGCCGGTACAGTTCTTTCTTCTCCTTCCTAAGACTTGGCAGCTGTGATGTTGCACTGACTGAATATACAACACAGGTTTGAGCTCAGACCTCTGTTCTTGCCTTATACCTCCATGTTTGGCAACTCTGAGAGAACGTCTCATTGGAAAGACCCATATTGAGCCAGCAAGATGTGAGGTTGCAAGGCCAGCACAAGGTTGATAGGACCTGAAATCTCCCCTTGTTTGATTCAGATGTCTAAATGTAGGCATCTAACAGGGTTTTGCTCCCTCACACAACCCAACTGCCTCCCAACTGCCCTTCCAGGAGAGCACAGCTTATCCATGGGTCTTATGTCATTTCTACCAGTCTTGTGTGAGTATCTAAGATAGCTGAGCAAGTCTAAAATAGACAACAGAAAATTAAGTGTAACATCCTGAGGTGTATAAAAAGGCAATAACCCCCTTGTCAAGGCAACTGGATGTCACTGGTGAGTGGTGACATGTATGTACAGACCACTCACCTGCCTCTCCCTATACAGGGCTGCTCTGAAAGTCCAGGTGATTTCTGATTGCCAAATGCAGCACCATGTGGATGGGCCTTCTGTGTGCTATTTCATGGCACTTACTCCTTAATTTCTGTGTTGCCCTTCCAGTGCCCAACATGGCAAGCAGAATAGCTCTGTTCTTTATTTTCCCAGCAAGTGACCATTTGCCTTTCCCTGGCCTTTTTCCCCTTTCAAACGAAAAAAGCCCTTGCAGTGATTTATGCTTTAAGGCAAGTTGGGATGATTATTTTCTAATTGACGTTTGGATTGTCCTTGTTAGTCATCATTTGCAATGTGCTATTGTCTTTAAATGGTCATAATTATTAACAAATAATTGGTTATGAACTTCCAGGGGTTTGCCAACTCATTACAACTAATTAAGAACATTGTTTATTGTAAGCTCGACAGCTGGCATGCACCTAAAGGAGCATTCATTGCCCAGTCTATTGCTGGTGTTGCTATAGCAGGTTCTGCACAGGAGACACCTATTCTTTTTATTCCTCTTTTAAAAGAAGTTTTTTTTTTCCAGGCTGAAAACATTCTTGTCACTGGTTCAACAAGTCAGGGAAAGGGAAGAGCAAACAGGAGGTAGAAAAGCAAGATGATGTTGCTGTTAGTGCAGGACCTGTGCAACCTTTGCTTTTCCTCCTTTTCCAGCTATGATTTTTTTTTTCCCCACAGACTTTAACAGCTGCTTTTTAAGAAATTCAGGTTCTTTTGCCCTAAATGTGTCTAAACTCAAGTTAAACTTTCATTTCCTAAGCTACTTTTCTGTTTGAATAGGGAGGACCCTTCCAGAACAGATGTAGCAAACTTTTCCAAAGGAAAGTGCTCATTTCCTAGGGAAGGACAGTGTGGTTTGCACTCCCTGCTAGTGCAGTCCTTTGAAACTCTCGCTGAAGATTACTGCCTTCTGCAGATCATGTGTGTAAGGGAGATTTAATTAACTGAAGTTCGTAAAGCACAAGGAGCTCATCAGAGAAAGGATGCTATTTAATTGCAAAGCCATAATATATTATGATTTCTCGTTATTGTTTTAATACTGTAATTATTCTTAAAATGGTTTGTGGTTCAATCCGTCTCTTCTGGCTCTTGGTGTGTTAAAGGAAGTTCTATTTACGGCTGGTTTTCCTTGATTTTTTCCTGTTGCTCATTGTCCCCCTGCTAGTAACTGCATTTAGAAATTCCAGCAGACCTATAGAGGGGAAATCCGGTTGAACAAAATAGTTCAATATCCAAAAAAGACAAATGAAAACAGTCAGAAAATTCAAATATTGTCCTCATGGGTTGAAAGCAAAATCTTTACACAACTTTCTTTGCCTGTACCATTGCAGTTCAAGGGCTTGGATCAATAGGAACTGTCTCCAGCGGGCTTTTGGTCAGGTCCTATGTGAAATTCAATTGCCTAATGAGCTCTCAGGAAGGGCAGCAAGCCATGCAGGCAGGATGCAGGGGCAGGCTCTCATTGTAGCCCTCTCAGATAAATACAATGAACAAAACCATTGCAGGTTTGAATAGCCACTGGGTTCATATAAGGATATGTTCCACACATCAAATGTATGGGCACCACATAGCCTAAAGGACCTCTATTTTTAACATGGGCTCAAGTGTTAAAGGAAAACAGGTCTCACAGTTACACACCTAACAGCTCTTGAGCTGGGCATGGCTCAAACCCTGATAGGAAAGTGCACCCTGTTTAAGTGCTTGCTTCTCTTGCCTTCCAGTAGGCAGTTCAGGAAGAGCTGAGGTGCAAGATCTGTGCTCATGGCAGGATTTGTAGGCCTCTTCACACTGCAAGAAGTGAGGAAAGCATCCTTTTGGAAGTTCCCTACCCATCCTCTCTCTGTGCAACACATTGCATGGAGACTTACAGGAGAGAGGACTGAATGCAATTACTTTACCACCTGAAGAAGAGAAAAGGCATGTCAGTACAATGTCACATTTTATCACCAGCCTGTCTTTAAGTCCTACAGGGGCTCAGATGCATAGTCACGTGCAATAAGAGCTGGGGCAGGCCTGCAATCTCAAGTGAGGTTGTAAGCACACTTCTGAGTTGAGGCTTATTTGGTTTTTATTATATTGTCAACCTGAAATGAAGGCTTGACTTAGGATCCACTTTCAATTTATAAGTCAGAATCTGTCTCCCTGTTGACCTCCCCTTTCACTGCCATCCTCACAGAATGGTTGGGGCTTTGCTAACAAGGACAGTAAGGATTTAGGACCACAGCATGATGGTGACAATTGTTCGGTGGGGGTTTTACTTTGCTTTGGGCAATATATGGCATCATCTCTGCATCTTTGAAGCCAGAATAACCTGGTGAAACCAAATCATTTTCCTTTGCCTTAGCCTTACCCTGTTTCTGACGCCCAGTTCTTGTACGTAAGTGTACTGGGTTTGGCTGGGATAAAGTTGATTTTCTTCATAGTAGCTTGTATCGGGCTATGTTTTAGATGTGTGATCAAAACTGTGCTGACAGCAAAGGGATGATTTCATTACTGCTGAGCAGTGTTTACACAAAGCCAAGGCCTTTTTTGCTCCTCACCACACCCCATCAGTGAGTAGGCTGGGAGTGCACAAGGAGCTGGGAGGGGACACAGCCAGGACAGTTGACCCCAACTGACCCAAGGGATAATCCAGACCATATGGCATCATGATCAGCATGGAAATCTGGAGAAGAAGAAGGAAGGGGGTGATGTCCAGAGTGATGGCATTTGACTTTCCGAGTCACCATTATGCATTATGGAGTCCTGCTTTCCTTGAGATGGCTGAACACCTGCATGCTGATGGGAAGTGGTGAATTAATTCCTTCTTTTGCTTTGTTTATGTGTGCAGTTTTTGCTCTACCTATTAAACTGTCCTTATCTCAATCCCCCATTTTTCTCACTTTTACTCTTCCAGTTATCTTCCCCATCCCACTGGGGTGGAACGATGAGTGGCTATGGGGGGGCTGAGGTGCCTATTGGGGTTATCATAACACTTTAGAGAACTATCAGTTGCCCATTTCTTACACATGTTTGTGTCACTTCAGGGCACTGAGCTCAGAAACGAGCCAGTGCTGGAGATGAGCTCAGAGCCCCTTACATGGTACGTCTGCCAGTTATTGAGTGATGAAGTTGCACAGATCATTGCTAGCATTCGAGTACTCAAGAATGGACATCACAGTCAAATATGATTCAGCACAGATGTTCAGATCACTGGAATATGAAATAAGCACTTTAGGCTTTGCACACAAAGCTAGGCGGCGGGTGCTTGCAGGTCTTTGAGACAGTCTGAGGCTGCAGCTCTGTGCTCAGCCATCTAATGAGTTCAAGCGGTGCTTCACTGGGCTGTTGAGATCTGTGCAGCCTTGAATCAAACCTCTTGACAGCATCTGGGTGATGTTGTGTAAGATGCACTTGGAAGAGTAAGACAGGCAGTTGATATGCAGTCCAGAGCTGGGAATAATAACAGTGCTCTCTTTGTGTGTACTGGTGGTAAAAGAGAGGCTTATGGTGGCCTAAAAGTGGCAACACCTGTGACCTGTAAGAACAGCTGTGGTCAGGGATGCATCTGGTTCAAAGGAAACTGGAAATTATATCCAGAAACTACATTCTGGGAAAGCATTAGGGGTTATAAAGTACATAATCCATTTTCATTACAAAGATAGTTTTAATAAGGTAGCATTATGGTGTCCTTATGTTCTAATGGTGCACATTTCATATACTTACAGGAGAGATTATCTACCCCACTCTACTGCTTCAGAATGCAAGTGCTGGCAGAATGTGACTGACTGAAAGTCAAGTATGATGTTGTGCTCTTTAATACCCACAGAGCTCAAACTGGCCCTAGAAAACCCTTTGCACAGCATCCAACTGACATGCCTCAGGGCTGATTTGGAAGGGACTCCTGTTAGATGGGAAAGAAGCCTAAACCCAAAGTGATTTGAAATCAAAGAAGACCTTTGACTGGCTTTAATGGATCTTGAATCAAGCCTCTGCCTAAACTAAGACTGACAGAGGGAGACTGTTGCCATTTCTAGGCTGTGCTGAGGGGTGTTGTGAAGGTGGCTACACATCCCTAGAAAAGGGGCTGGGATGGTGGTCTCATTTCTTTTCTAGCCTTGGTAAGGCTTGATGAGAGTGCAGAAAGATGGGGTCCTGGGAGAACGAGGGATAACACTCTTCCCAAACTCACAGGGGGAAAAACAGGCTAAAGAAGGTGAGGTATTCAGGTAACATGGCACTGGGGACCTCATGTGCTCCCAAGGGGCTGCTGCAATATGGTTAACTAAAGTCAAGGCCAAGCACTGAATGAATCAAATCAAGATACATGTGTTAGAGCAAGCCCAGCACCTACATATGGGATTGTATTAAAGTATCAGTTAGCTTTAGAGGAACGTCTACTTGAAAATATGATTATGGGGTAAGCAAATGATTAGATAAATTTCAGCTATGACTTAATAAGAATCTGTAAGCCTAATGTATTAATGGTAATCCCTTGCAATAAGTGACTACTAGGTATTTGAAATGGGAAAGATGTTCACTAAGGACTAGCTTCAGTGCTGAATTTTTCCTCCTCCTCACTTTCTCATTACCCATTTCCAATTACCTAATGTAATTCCTTATGCCTATAGTTTGTGATTGAGATGTGAACTGCTCCCAAGTCTTTTTGCTGCTCTATGTCCATATGGTGACTTTCCCTGAGTTGGTATATTTTCCTCTCTGAGGGTATACAGGCAGGATCAAATGTCTAGATAACGTGACTATGCCGGTTTTGTACATAAAGATGTCTTAATACACTTCCCTTAATTATAAATAATCTATAATCTCCTTAAAAATTTCATTATTTTCGGAATTTTCAGTATTTTTCTGTTTGGAACTTGAATACTTTCGTTTTTTCTTTAGCCTGATGAAAAAGCTTTTTTTTGCCCATTTCTTCTTCCTCCTTCCCCTTTCTTCCTACTGCAGTGAAGGTGAGGAAGGCCCAAAACCTTGTAATGCACTGCCCTGGGCAGCATTGCTGAGCCCAACGAGGAACTGCTCCAAGCACCAGGCACATTCCATCAAGTTTCTGGTCTGAATGAAAAGCTGAAGTGGCTTTTCTGTGCAGGGAGGATTGAAACCAGATCCTGTTATTAAATTTGCTAAACGGGAACGTAATGATTTATGAGGGAGGTAGTGAACCCTCAGAAAGAATTTGGTAATAATAATGCTGGGTGAACAGCAGTGTGGAACAGGCTTCAGGAGCAAACGATCTGTTAAAAAACCTACCAAAAACAAAGAAAAAGAAGCTAAACAAAGGTACTAAATATGAACCAGATAAAAACTTTAATTATGTCTAATGAGATCAGCAAAGCAAACAAAGGGCTGAAGTGGGATTCATCTGATATAACCAATAAGAAGTACAGACAATATCCTTTTACAGTCACGCTTGAGAAACTGAAAGCCTGCAATGTATTTAACCACACACCAGCCCTGCTGGCAGATATGTAACTAAATTCCAGGCATTGCTTTGGGGGAACAGTAATATTCAATCATCTCCATAACTTTTCTTTCTTGTGGAACACATATGGCAAAATTCAAAGGGTACTGGAAGGTTTAGGTGAGCCCTGTGTTGAGCACAGCAGGAGCTTTAGTGCTGTTTAAAAAGGCTGGCTTATTGATGCAAATTTTAGCCAGTTTGGAGAAACAATGCTTTGAATATAAGAGAAGGGGTGGGGATGTCTGTTCATGGGTTTGTGTATGTTTAAAGCTTATTCAAGAAGGGTATCTCTTCACTTAATTAAAACAATGATAATAATGAAAATAGGGGGAGGATATTGTGGCTTTCCACATTGCTCTGCAGTGTGTCCATGACACATCTGGATCACAGCAGTGAATGTTATGGACCAACACTGACTGAAGTGAAAGATCCAGATCACAGGCGAGCTGCTTGTGTGAACCCTTCCAAAGCTAACCCATCCCCTGATTTCCCTGGGACAACAGGTAGCTCATGGGGTCACTGTGGTCAGGTCCTCATCCAGGGAAAGAAAGCCAGGTGCTGAGGAAGAGGGCAATAAAAGAAAGCAACAGCTCTGAGCCAGTAACCACGTATTGCCCTCAGCTGCAATAACATATAGCAACATGTATAAAGATCTGGCTCCTATGGGCTCTGTCTGACTCAAGGGAGAATTGCTGCAATACCACCACTCCTTGAAAACAGTGGTGGCCCATTGCAGATGGAAGGAAACATTTCTATGGGATTTATTGGTTTCTGAAGGCCTGCAGGATACCTCCGCTTTGCATTCCTTTGCTTCTGGGGCTTTTTCATCACTAGACTTTTAATATTGCAGCTACATCACTTTTTCCACCCACTTTGTTTTTATCCTGTTGGTTGTTTTTATTTCTCCAGCCCCTCCACACTGTGTAACAATGTGTGTAAAAGGGAATACTTACTTCTGAACGCTACCTGCCCTGAGACCAGTAAGGCATTCCGTGTAACAGCTGTGGTCACTAATTCACTGCAACTGCAGTCTGTCTTCTCAGCATCAGCTACATTTCTTTTCCATATGTTCACTCCCTTTTAGCTTAGTTTTCCCATTACACAGCAGTAACATTGAGTAACTGTTTTGGGCTGCATTCAAATGCAAATTAATACCCGCTTCTGCCCATTAGCTCTTCTGTTTCTTGTCTAACCAAAGCAATTGGAAACAAGTGAGGAGCTTGGTTCAGTGTTTGGACAGAGGGGCCCTGTCTGGGCTGAGATTGCTGTTCATCCCCGAGAGCAGCCATGAAACAGCAGGCTGCAGAAAGGAGAGGTCCTTCATCAAGATGTTTCCTGTCAAATAACCCCTGAACTCCAACCATTCAGCATCTGCTGTAGCTCTCTTGAACTTCAGTGTTTGACATATATAATTCACACAATGCCTGTGCTGTGCTCTGGACTGGAAACATCCGGTGGGTTGACATCAAGAGACCTTTAAACAAGCACGGGTGAGCTGCAGGGAAGAGAGATGTCACTGAGCAAACTGCATGAGTCAAAACTTAAATATCATTAACGAGCCAATCTGTTAAGCTGGAGAAACCTTTAAGCAGGCACAAAGTTCCTCAAAACAGGCGATATAGCACGAACGTTGTGGATAGCACGAAGGGAGGGGAGGGGATGGATAGAAGAAAAGGAACAGAAGGAAAACTGACTTTCTTCATTCTAGGCGAACATTGTGGTCTCCTTTCTAAGCTCTTTCTTTTTCAGGATCACTTGGGACAAGAAGTGCTAGCACCACATTGGGAGGAAAAAGCTGGTGTAATTAATTCCTCTGTACCCCCATCCAGGAAATTAAGTTCCACCCATGTGAATCACCAACCCCAAAGAGGCTTATGCGTTACTACATGTCTGTGCAACTATGAGCTTCATCTTAATTTGTCTGCCACTCTAATCCTCAATCACCTACTGGTGTCAACTTTCCCTTTCCAGCACAGGCATAGGCAGTGTCTGCAAATAGCATTAGTCCATGCTAGGCTGCTATTTGGGAGAACTTTCAGTTTAAGTTGATTGCTTCCCTTTGAAAATCCCGAAAGTGAAAGGGATACAAGGACAGGAATATCATCCATTGCTTTAAAGGGCTTCAGTGCATGATAAAAAACAAAATCAGGAGGCAAATCTATGATGCTTGAACCCATGTTGAGACTAGTTCAAGCTCAGTTGCTGGTAGGCATGCTGACGTGGAGAGAGTGCATTTGTTAAGAACGGATAGGCACCAATTTTCCTACCAGAGTTGCAGCTGGTTGAATTAGCAACAACAGCCATTCAGTCAGGAGGCATCAAAGAAAACATTCTCCCTATCAGAAGATTCCCTGAAACTCTGATCAGAAATTGCTTGCAAAAGGTTATGTTCAAAATGGCTTGTACCCATTCGGTAATGGTAATGAGTAAAGGTATGTACCTAGCAAGTGAATAATCACAGAACCATAGAATTGTTAGCATTGGAAAGGACCTTAAGATCATCTAGTTCCAACCCCCTTGCCATGGGCAGGGACACCTCATTCTAGACCATGTCAAATAAAGAATAAATAATGAATAAATAAGAGATAATTGTAGTTGAATCACAAAGAGGAAGGGAGCAAAATAGTCCTGGGATAAATTACTTCCCATGAAAAAATCACTGCTGCTTGGAAAACCCACACCCTTGAGTTCATGATAAGTAAAAAGATGGTTGTTCACATTTTCCATTTCTGAGCTGTTCAGAACATTGCTTATGTTCATGTATAAGGTAGTTTCATGCGTAAGAATTCTGTTCTTCCAGGGCAGAGTAATGAATGTGTCAGCCCAGATAACTACTAAAATTCAGCCATTTGCAAGATGTTGTCATGGAAAGAGACTATTGCATGGGAGAGTTTGACTGTAGGAATTGGTCTGGAGGTTGTACTTTCTGTACAGGACCTTAGGCTTTTGGTCCTGTTTGGACAGAGTAAATCCCATGGCACATCAGTGTTGTTGTTTAACCTTAGGCACTCATAAAACAAAGGCAAAGCTCCTTCAGCACAAATGTGGGATAGAGGGGAAGGAAGTTTTGTTACAAGGTGTTGAAAAAACATTTTCTGGACAAAGATGCGAGAAGCTAATCCAGAAGTGACTGAAAGAAATCAGACAAATGCTACATGAAACAGATCAGCTTTCATCTCTTACCTACCCATAAAGGACAAGTACAAACTAAAGACAGGAAAAACAACCCTTGCCCTGCTGGCCTTTCTTATCTTTTTAGAGAGACAGCAACTGAGTCTCCAGCTTTGAAGTCCATCGAATTGTGACCCTGCTAAAACTGATTAACACATGCCTGCATGCTGGGGTGCTGATGAAAAGGGAGCTGAGAATGCAGCTCTCTGAAACAGAAATGTCTGGAAAACTGAGGCTGTGGAATCACAGAAAGACATGTACATCCCCTCTGTCAGCTGCAGCTGTGAGGGTGAGCAAAGTGAAGGAATGGTATTTCAGGCCACATTATATAGGACATTGAGAAACTTGGTCTAGTGGAAGGTGTCCCTGCCCATGGCAGGGGATTGGAACTGAATGATCTTAAGTTCCTTTCTAACCCAAACCATTCTATGATTCTATGCTGCTGAATGTGCATACTGTATTGCTCTTGCTTTTGCATCTGCAGCATTCTTTATTCTGCAGCTCTGAGCACCCACTGCATCCTGAATCCCTGAGGTCCCTCCCATCCTGTCAGAGCCTGACACCAAATATGACAGATGAAGTGCAAAAAGCCCTTGTAATGAATGATAATGAAGTAACGGGCCAGAGGGAAAGTTCCTCCCTAATAGCCAATGGTTGATTCAAGAAAAGCAGAGCAGAAATCAGGAAAAACAGAGGGAAAACTGACAGCAGGATTAGCCCTGCTATTGCTGCAGACATCCAGCTACCAAGAGCCAGAGAGTGGCAGCGGTACCAGGGTGCTAGCCTCCCTCTGCAGGATACAAATAACTCCCATTGAAATCAATGACATTTATTCATGTCCTGTGGCAACAAAATGGAGCCTCCTCTGTACTTTTCTCAGTGGTTGCTGTTGTGGCGAGATCAGTGAGGGTGAAGCATATGACCATGTGTAATTTGTGCTCTCTGTTCAAGAGCACTTAACTATCATGATACGCTGCAAAAACATTGCCAGCCTGGAAGGCAGCTTGCAGGTCCCTGTCAGAGGTAGAGGCAGAGACACAAGGCAGTGTGCAGGTGTTGGGACTGTTTGCTTGAATCCATTCCCATTTTATCTGTTGCTGGCAGATAGTTTGTCCAGTGAAGCACTCTCAAGTGCTCTTCCTTGGTCTCCCTCATATTTTGGAGTAGAAAATGACTATTCATTCCAGTTTCCCTTCTTGCCCTACAAACCCAGCTATCAGCATTAGGATGTGGGGAATGTCAGGCATGCAGCCAGAGTGGAGGCTCTGGAGTGTGGCCTCTGAAAAGGCTGAGAACTTCATTTAGGACTAAGGGACAGGCCTTGATGAGTTTGCTCACACAAGTGGATTTTCTTGGGCTTAAAGTGGGGGAATGAGACTTGGGGACACTTGCTGGAGGGCGGGCTCTGAAGCCAAAACCCTCTTGGAAATGGGGGAACTGGTGTGAGAGAAAAGGGCTTGAATCCAGAGTGGCGTGCCCAGAATGCATCAGGGATATTCTATTGTAGAAACACAGCAAGGTAAATGCTCAGGTAGTTGTTGGCATAGGCTGCAGTCAGGCTTTGAACAGCTAGCAACAGTTAGCAGCTAAAAATGAGATCAAGATTTGACTAAAACCACCAGAAAACCATTGCTGGTGATTGTTTTGTTCTGGTTAGTGAAGCATGTATATCTCCAGCAACTGCTGGAGGTATAGGTTATGCCAGTTATAGGTTAATTACAAGATCAAAGCTTTCATACCGGAAGAGCTGCACCCAGACATGGGGATAGTTACTCTGATTGAAGTAAATATTTAAAGGAAGAGAGCTGCTATCATAACCAGACTAACTCCTAAGCAGATACCCTGCGAGATGTAGAAAGTGGAATTTCTCTTCTCTTACTGGATCAGGAAGGCACTTTTTTTCCCCCCTTTCCTTTTTACTTCTCCACTGAAAATCCCATTAATTCACCAGATAGGAGCCCTGAGAGAACTGTTGCATTCCAGGGGATTAGATAACAGGCAGGGAGGAAGGGAAGGAGTTGAAGGAGCTGTTGAAGAGCCTTCCCCCCACATCGTTTCCCTAGTCTCTCATCTGCCTTGCTCTTCCCTGGTACTGAATAGCATCAGAAGTGATAAAAGCCTTGAATTCAGACACAGTTGCAGACACTTGCTGCAAATCCCCATATGGCCACATCTGTTGTGGAATTCATAGCAGTGTCTTGAATCCATTTAGTCAGCATCAGCTGGAGACCATTGGGTTTTTTCAGGTAGAGCAAAAACTCCCTGTGTAGAGAACCTTAAATTTCTAGAGCAATATTTTATGTAATTTAACTTCACTGCATTGAAAAAAAGTATAAATAAAATGAAAACCCCAACACTCAAAAAAATAAAAAGAGGACTCAGCGCTCTGAAGCTGAAATAGTTCAGCTGGAAGTGTGAATGTAAACCAATAGAAACCTTCTTATAAATATATTATTTCAATTTAGATGAACTCATCTAGAACATTGACTGATGGAGGATGTTTCATTGGAAAAACCCTGCTCGGTTCAGACTGAATTAAATTTTTCATAATCTAGAAAATATTAAAATGCATGAAAATTATCTCTGTTCAGTCAAGAGAGCTTCAGCTGTGGGGGTTGCCTGTTAATAATTTCCTTCAGAGTTTTATCCTTTATCTTGGGGCAATTCTGTTATTATAAACCTGGATTAACAACTAGTTTATGGTAATTCATCTTAAAAGGAAAGAACAGTGTCCCCGTGGCAGTCTGCTTCGTTTTAACTGATGCCTCTGTGTGTCTGAGTACCACATGGGGCTTTTATCCACATTAAACTGGAAGATCTGACTGCAGCAGATGGGAGCAGATACCTCTATGATCTAAACGGAGGTCAGCATAACTATTACTTTGTCAGAAGTGTCTGCACAACCAGCTGTCAACATCCTTCTCATCCACCAAATCTGCACCCAGCCAAAGCTGAGTATAGAAAATCTCAGTGTTTTTGGTACCTGGAGGCACTTTGGATATCACGGTGACTATTGCAACCTGAACACTAGATGTGTTCTAGTCTGGCTAGGCAACCTTCTACAATCACATCTTCTTGTGGGTAGATACATTTCTTGCATTGGACTAGGGACTGGCTTTACTTATATTCCATGACTAACACCTAGTTAAATCCACTGTAGTTGGATCAATTTTGAAAGAAATTTTGGAAGTACAGTTGAAGATCAGGACCAAGCTTCTACCAAAAAGAAATCTCAGCAGGTCTATTGCAAATGTCACTAAATGAATCATGACTGTAAGGACAAATCTACTCCATGATCTGGGGAGCGACTGAGTCTGAAATCTAATAGATGCACAATCTTTACTTTCACAAACTACACCAATATCTACTGTTTTATACGTGAGGTGCTTTCTCCAAGCATCGAGTCACCTCACACACAGGAAGAACCCATCCTTTTTAGTCTTGCAGAACATTGAAAAGTTACTGGAGGATTTTTGATAGCTGGGGGTAGGATTTGTTGCTTTTTCTCCAAAACACCCATATAGTTATTTTCAGAAGAGAGAAGTGTTTGATGAGCTCAAAGTGTAGCCAGGGTAAAAGATATACCAGTATGATATATCTTATGAGCGTCTCCATACATTCTTGTTCAAGCAATTCATCACCACGTGGAAAGGAAAGACGTGGTCAGCTGGTAGCTGTAAATCCATCCATTTCTATAACTCACTCTAGTCAGACATGTTTGCAGAAAGCCCAGGAGCAAACTCAGTCCTGTTTTAAATAGTAGCTGAGAGTTGTTCACATGTGCCTTATCAATCATAGGGCCTTAATGCAAAGGCATCCATGCTATAGATGGAAATAAAGAAAAGACCAAGCACTGCTGGGACTGTTGTTTATGCAGACAAGCAGGTTTTATTGGGCATTTTTATTCTAAAGAGCACAGAGTACCAGAAGAGTCAAACTCATTCTATTTCTGTCTTTAAAGGTCAGTGCCTGATTCTTGTCTAAGTGTACCCATGCAATTTTGCTCTCTCAAGGTAGATGTTCAGAATCTTGACAAGTCCTGGGGCTTTACCTCACCTATCTTCAGACACCTGTAAATCAGGCACCTCTTTTTCTTCTGCAACTAGCAAGAGAAGCAATACAGCAAAGTTGCTCCTGCAGTTCCTTTTCTCTGTGTTGATGATGGAGGGAACCCATGTTATGAAACTAAACAACACTTTTAGATGCTCAGTGTTGCCCCATACCTGCTTTTTGGGGTTTCGGCTACACCAAACGCACTTTTCTGACGCCCGTGGAGCCTTTGCATCACCAGCACTGGCCTCAGTGCAGCTGCAGCAGCTGGAAAGAAGGGTCGTAATTAGGACACTGTCACTTTAACTGAATGTGCACTGAGCAGGTAGAGGATGAAGTGCATCAGTGCACTTTTAGGACAAAACTTAACTCCTAATACCTAATTTAAATCTACCTTCTCTCAGTTTCAAGCCATCACCTCTTATACTATCACTGAATGCCCTTGGAAAAAGCCCTCCTCCAGATTTCTTGTATGCTCCCTTTAGGCACTGGAAGTTGCTCTAAGTTCTCCCAGGAGCCTTCTTTTCTCCAGGTTGAACAAGCCCAGTTCTCTCCGTGTCTTCATAGCAAAGGTGATCCAGCCCTCCCATCATCTCCATGGTCTCCTCTGACTCACCCCAACAGGTCCATGTCTTTTTTATGTTGGGGGCTCCAGAGCTCAATTCAGTACTCCTTATGGGGTCTCACAAACAGCAGAATAGAGGGTGGAGAAACACTTTCCTCAGTCTTATAGAAGGCCATCACATTGGTCAGGCATGATTTGCCTTTAGGGAAGCCAGGTTGGTTGTCACCGATAACCTCCTTATTTTCCACATGCTTTAGGAGTTTCCAAGAGGATCAGTTTCATGATCTTGCTGGCCACTGAGGTGAGACTGACTGACCTGTAGTTTCCTGGGTCTTCCTTCTGTCCTTTTGTAAAAATGGGGGTCATGTTTCCCCATTTCCAGTCAGTGGGAACTTCACCAGATTTCCACGACGTCTTAAATATGATGGTTAGTGGCTTGACCACTTCATCTGCCTGTTCCCTCAGGACCCAATGGTGCATCTCATCAAGTCCCATGGACTTGTGCACCTTCAGATTCATTAGATGATCTTGAACCTGTCCTGTCCTGAATCCTTCATAATCCTTATTCACACACTCCTACCCACTTAATGCTTCTGCCTGGGCCACATCCATGGCCTGACCAGTCAATTCCCACCATGCCCTGCACTCCTCAAAGAGGTATGAAGCCTGAATTAAAAGTAACGTCTTTATCCATGTGTGTTTCACACATGAAACACACAATTTGGTTTTCAAATTGCTGACAACCAGTGACTGCTTTTGGTACATTTTGCACCTCAGAGTTCAACAAATAGCATGGATGAAAATCCTGCATGTCCAGTTCACATAAGTAGGGAATTCAGATGCAGTTGCCGTGTATCTTTATGAACTCCATGAAGTGCCAGATGACCAGTCACTCTAATTGCTACATGGGTTTAGGAGAATTTGATTTCTGAGAAGCCATTATGCCTGAAATAGATTGTGCCCAAAGAAAAATGATCTGCATGGAAATGCACTTAATTATAAACTGCCACAACAGAAACAGAACCTGACAGCCCAGCTGCCCTGTAGGACTTCTGCATACACCGCTGAGCAGAAGAAATGGTTCTAAGTACCAAGCTTGTAAAATTCACTGACAGGCACCTAAAACCCCTCTGATTTTAAAAACCAATTAGTTCCCAAGCAGCATTCATAGACCCAAGGGGAATTACTGGGGACGCAGGGCATTTGAGAGGAGAATTTGCAGCCATTTATAACCATCCAGAACCAGAGGACTGATGCACCTGGAGGTTATATATGTGTGTTGCAATCTCTTGTAGAGATTGGAAGTCTGCTAAACAGTGCCATACATATCTTACCATGTATTAGGGCTTTACACCTTTCCCTTGTTAATTCCTTTGTGCTGGGATTGAAGCAGTTGCAGCTATGTATTGAGTTCATTGTGCTTTCCCTAAGGAATAAGATTCCAGATATCACACACAACCAGTGACAGTATAAGGGAAGTATTTTCTTCTACCACAAGTTCTCTGCTGTGAAAGGCAGTTGCTCATTGCAAGGCAACTACACTTAATAAGGAAGCACAGCACAACCTAAAAGTATTCTAAAATCACCGGGATTCATCAATTTCCAGACCAGAACTACTCACAAGTGTGGTAATAATGATGGAGAGCCTACAAGCATGATCATTCAGAATAAAGGAAAGAAAATAGAGCTGAAGCTTTATTACCTCTACCAAAGAGAAAAATGGCAAGAAATAAGTAAGACAGGAACAATGTCCAATCTACTGGCATGGTAAATACTGTGGATGCAGACAGAGCAAAGCTGTTGGGAGGTACTGTTTTATTTGGAAAGAAACCAATTAGTAAAAGGAATACTTGTGTAAAGAGCAAAGAAGTAGATATGGGTCTATTAGTGGAAATTCCAATTCTAGCAGATCAGAGCAGATATAAATCCTAGTAAAATGCCCACAAACAGTAAGCACAATAGGCATCTGTGAGGAAGACATCAACACAAGGGCAGCCATTGTGTAGTATAAGAATACAAGTACCAAACTAAAGCAATGGGACAAACATGACAAGTAAATTGACTGGGGATGGTCCAGTGAGTTCATTAAGAATGCACCATGGAAGGCAGAAATGAGATTCCAGGCACCCGTGCAGGGCCATGGAAGCTGTGGGAACACTGGGTGCAGTACAGCTCTCAGCAGGACTAGCTATCCTCAGTAGGGTACTGTACTAACATAGTTTAACTGCTTTTGACATCCAGTCTAATCTGTTCAGAGCAGAAAGAAGCAATATCATCCGCAACAATGCAGATCACGTAAACATCTTTTATATCCCTGCACTCAAGTAGTCTGGGCAGGAAAATCAGAAGATCCTATAGACTGGTTGTAAACCTAGGGGGATTTCTAGAGAACAGGAAAAGATCAGTGGTGTGACTATAGCATGTTCTAATGATTTAAGTGTACAGACACTGTTGAAGAAAGCCAGCCCTTCTCTTGCTACGTGAGCATCCAAACTGGCCTGATCTCACCTAGGCTATGAATCAGTCATAATAAGGAGCAAAATTCTCTTGGACACACACAGCCAAGGTCTGAGAATCAGAGCTAAAATCCAAAGGGAAAATGTAGACTGTCAGAAAAAGAAAAAAACCCCAAGAAACAAAACATGTTGTAGTTTGTCATTTGTGTTAGTTGATGTGCAGAATTATTACCTACTGTGGGACACCAGGGAGCTTAACACCAGAAATGCTCTCTGTGTCAGAATTGTCTCTATCTATAAGCACATTTTCCAAAGCAATGGGCATCTATGGGACAAATGTGAGACAGAATTAGTGTAATCTGAGCCTGGTGAAATGGTTGGATCTGTTTGATCTGCTGGTGTCAATGGAAAAGGAGTTGTCAGGACCACAGAGTTAGCAGCACGGGAAACCAGAAGGTAAATCTGAATTGGCTTAAAGCTGCCGTAGACAGCAGGATTTACTTTACCAGGATTTAAGAACACACCCAGTATTGTCTGCAGGACCAGCTGGATACCAGTGTTTCACAGATATATGTGATGACGAGGGTAAGGCCCTGCGTTGCTGCTATGTGATGAAAAAGCTGTGTACCCTGGATCTCCCAAACACAAAGATTATAACTGATGATGTTTGCATTATTGGGGGAAGCAAAGTCCAGACGAGAACATTGGCCTATAAAACTACCATGCAGGAGATCTTGAAAAGATTCTCGTAAAGATAAATGTTTAAGGTGGTGTAGAACTAAGTTCTCTTAAAACTGCAAGGTTTTACTGGGCTTCTCAGACTCTGTTAACAAATTCAGCAGTATCAGGGAATGTTCTTGAACACTGGGACATATTACTTTAAGCTGTTAAATTGCCAGACTGGTGTCTGCCATGGTTTTGGCTCAAGCAGCCTGGCACTCCACTGAATAACTTCCAGGCATGGTTTGGAAGTTAACACTGGCCAGAACTATCCCCAGTAGCAGTTTGGATATAGTCACCCCATTTCAAGGCAGGGACCTTGTGTCCTGTCTCTGCTGGTCTTCACGTCAGGAACTTTTTCTGGACATGTTACACTGCCATAGATATAACTTAGAGACTCTCTGGGCAATCCAGTGAAGATAGTTACAGAGTAAGCCTACTCCATAGCTGTCCTCCTCTCCAGAAACAAGAAAACAAATGTGTGAATGGGGCATGTTGCAGAGCTGAACATGTTTGAGTCTGACAGCAAAGACCTTGCAACCTGGTGGGAAAACACAAGTTAGGCTGGCTAAATGTGTGAGCTACAGACTCAAGGTGGTGGATGAAGCAAAACTTCCGAAGAGTGGTAGTGAACAGAAAACATATTGTACAATGCAATGTAAAGTCTAGATGCTAGGAAGACCTAGAAAGAGTATGAATGTCCATTAGCGAGCCTGAGAGAGGAAACAGAGGGCAGAGGAAACAGAGCCAACAAATTACCACGCAACAGAATGAAGATAGCAACAAGGTTCAATCAAGTTCACAATCAAGATAGTGAAAACAAATAGGGGAACGGGTTTGCAAACCAACTCATTTGAATGTATATGACTTGAAAACGCTGAAAAAGGGTTATGGTTAAAGCCACATCTGTAGGTTCAGGAACCTATTAATATCCACTTGCCTTAGTGGCAGTTAATCCTGTAAAGCACTTAAGCTAAAATTGTTCCAAATAGTGGTTTAAGCAGTCTTAGGAGGAGGAGCATGTCTTTCAGGAAGAAATTCTTTGGAGGTTTACCAAGGAGTCACTCTCTGTACATGGCTACATAGAATCACAGAATCATAAAATAGTTATGGTTGGAAAGGACCTTGAGATCTCTGCAGAAATAATAAATGTCCATTTTGTGTTGCAAACATCTCATGATATTATCAAGCACTGAGAATATGAAATGTCGCTTAGTCTTTGACTTGCACACTTGTTTTGCACAACTCGACACTTCTTCTGTAAGCAGTCTTGACCCAGACAAATGAGGAAAGATAACAACAGAAACAGTAAAACAGAGACCATGTTGTGAACTTGCTTCAGGTGATGATCAATTTCAGAAAAGAAACAAGATCTGTAAGTAAGGATGTAGAAAAGGAGGGGGAGAAAGTAAGGGAGATGTATCATGTCGCAGATCTCTCATGTCTTCATCATAAAGTCAGTTTATGATGGAGAGAAGGGGGAGATTTCATTCTAAGGTCGGCTCAGGCCAACCTCATGAAGTTTAACCATGACAAGTGCAAGGTCATACAATCCGGGTTGCAGCAATCCCAGGCACAGCTACAGGCTGGGCAGAAAAGAGATTCAGAGCAGCCCTGCAGAGAAAGACTTGAGGGTGTTGGTCAATGAGAAAATGAACATGAGCCAGCTGCAGTGTGCACTCACAGCCCAGAAAGCCAACCGTATCCTGGGCTGCATCAAAAGGAGCGTGACCAGCAGGTCAAAGGAGGTGATCCTGCCCCTCTACTCTGCTCTTGGGAGACCTCACTTGGAGTATTGTGTGCAGTTCTGGTGTCCTCAACATAAAAAGGACATGGAACTGTTGGAACAAGCCCAGAGGAGGCCACAAGGATGATCAGGGGACTGGAGCACCTCCTGTGTGAAGACAGGCTGAGAGAGTTGGGGCTGTTCAGCCTGGAGAAGAGAAGGCTGCATGGAGACCTCATAGCAGCCTTCCAGTATCTGAAAGGGGCCTATAAGGATGCTGGTGAGGGACTCTTCATTAGGGACTGTAGTGATAGGACAAGGGGTAATGGGTAAAAATTTAAACAGGGGAAGTTTAGATTGGATATAAGGAAGAAATTCTCTACTGTAAGAGTGGTGAGGCACTGGAATGGGTTGCCCAGGGAAGTTGTGAATGCTCCATCCCTGGCAGTGTTCAAGGCCAGGCTGGACAAAGCCTTGGGTGATATGGTTTAGTGTGAGATGTCCCTGGGCATGGCAGGGGTTGGAACTGGATGATCTTGAGGTCCTTTCCAATCCTAACTATTCTATGATTCTATGATTGTGTAAAAGAAAGCTGATTATCCTGTAATAAAATGTCTGACAGCAGAGAAACATCACTGTGAAGGAAATACAAATGAAAGGCAAACAAATATTTGCTTTCTGTCCTAGGATATTTGAATTGTGTAGGGCTTCATCTAAGATCCCGGATATGCTTTGGAAGGCAAAGCCATGTCCTAACCTCCTAATTTTCCTAGGTGTGTATGCCAGTTCATACCCAAACTGTTTCCTGCTCTGTGGCACCACCTCCTGGCACAGAATGACAATAGAAATCCTAAAAGAAGATGGAAAACAAACTCTCTGAAGTTGTTTTCTTTGATTTAAGTTACTGTTAGAACAGCTTTTATGAGGGAAGCAAGGAATGAGACCATATTTTGATGCAAAAGTCTAAATACATGCAATTGCATGTCATTAGCACTACAGAATTAAATCATGAGTAAGTATAATGGTGTATTTATATGCTGTTGTACAGGTAATCAAGTGATTTTTGATAGAATGTACATTCCATCCTCACCCACCCAAGCTTTCCTGTGTCTTTCAAACTTGCTATATATAAACATAGAGAAAGCAAGGAAATGCTCAATGGGAGAAATCACCAAATCCTCTTTTGTGTCATGTAGCAACAAGAGGCTTTGAAATAAGGTTTCATCCACACAGGCAGTTCTGCCACTTCTGAAGCCAGAAGGAAGCCCTGCTCTCACACTGCAGGAAAGATTCCAATCTTACTGTGCCTAAATCACAACTGGATGTTAAAGGTGCACTAGAATGAAAGCCTTCAGAGACAGTCCTTGGGCTCTGCCCAGCATCTTCCCTTCTTCCCAGAGGGGAGCTCTGCCTTCCTTCAATGTTTAGATAAGGCACAATGTGTGAAGGTACAATCAGGGAAGCAGGCACATGGCTACAAGTAAAAAAATGGTTGCTATTTTTGTTTCCTGTAGCTTTTTTATGTCTTCACCTTCAGTCTGTGCCATTGTTCAACCCCAGTCAGCAACTAAATACACACAGCCACTCTCTCGCTCTCAACACACAACCCCCCTGGCCTGGTGGGATGGGGAGAATAGGAAATAAGGTAAAAATCCATGGGTTCAGATAAGAACAGTTTAATATTTGAAAGCAAGTAAAATGCAAAAACAGCAACAATAATAAAAGGAAATCAAGAGAGAGAGGAATAAAACAAAAAATGTCAAGTGCTGCACAATACAATTGCTCACCATTCTTATTGATGCTCAACCCATGACCTAGCAGAGATCAGTGGCTCCCAGACAGCTTTTCACAGTTTATATGCTGGGCATGATGTGCTGTGGTAGGGAACACCCCTTTGGCTCGTTTGGGTCAGGTGTCCTGGCTCTGCTTCCTCCCAGCTTCCCATGCTCCTCCTCACTGGCAGAGCATGAGGGATTCAGAAGTCCTTGATTGGGGTAAGTGCTACTGAGCAACAACTAGAACATCAGTGTGTTACAAGAAGTGTTCTCAGACTACAGCCAAAACACTGTACAGCTACTAGGAAGAATTAGCTCTATTACAGCCAAAACCAGGACATTCTGTGAATTGATGAAACATCAACATTCCTGCATCCAGCAGTCTGCAATGTCCGTTTTCTATGCATACACTGATCAGCGCCATTCTTACCCTCATTTCCATATTGAAAAATGCTTCAAAATAGGAAAGCTAATAGTTTGGGTGGAAAAGCCACCTGAATATATTGGGAACACCTTGATTAAAGATTGAGAAGTGAGTTGGCAAAAATTTCTTCTCAAAAAAAAGGCAGAAAGAATTCCTTTAGGAAGAGCTGAGAAAAGTGAAGTCAGTAAATAGGTGGAAGGCAAAATTATATTCTATTTGAATAAGACATTCCTGCATTTAGGAGGACTACTCAAAAAAATAAAATTTACAGCTAGTTGCTCATTATAGTAATTTTAAAAAATTGCTTAAATGACCACAAAAGAGGAAAGGAAAAAAGTTTCTAATCCTGCCATTTTCCATTGAATATATACTTACAAAGCTATAACTTGACATCTTTATTCCATGTAGTTGAGAAAAGGAAACATATTCACCAATACAGTGGAAGAGGAGGTGCTGTGGGGAAGAGGTTCTTACTTAGCTAGATCTTCATTTTCAGCTTGCTACAAAATAGAAAACCTAAGATTGCCTTTCTTGCTATTGTGTTTACCTTGGCCACAGGAAAGTTGGGCTCAGTTCCTCCTCTTGTCTCTCCCGTGCCCATGGTTTTGTGTAAAACATCAAAACCCTCTGTATCTGATCATAAGAGGAAAATAATAGTTTCTCCTACTAGTGTGGCTGCAAAAAGCATTGGGAGTTGCTGCCAATACCTTCTGTACATAACTGTCAGGGCTGTTAGATATTAAAAGACATGTAGATGTGGCACTTCGGAACATGGTTTCGTGGTAAACTTAGTAATGTTAGGTTAACAGTTGGACTTGATGATCTTAAAGGTCTTTTTGACCCTAAATAATTCTATTATTCTACAGTCTGCATCTGAATGTCAAGACTGGATGAACTTTGCTTGTTGCAGTTTCAGTAATCTTGTAGTCTAACAACAGCACTGTTTTACAATAAAGTGCTTCTTGTTTAATAAGGAATAATAAAACCACACTCAAGAATGTTGTAGAGGCAGTCTATGGAATGCAACTCTTGTTGTAGTTATCAGAATCTTATTACCCAGGGAAAGGAGGTGAACTTGAACTAACATTCAGATTTCATAGGTTTGCCTTTCAGAACATAAAGGAAACTGAAATCCAGACACTAACTTAGATCAATGTTCTGTTGATAACAAGATTGCTAATAGGACCAGTTTTGTGATGACCTGCTTCTTGCAGAACCTCAGAAAAACTTGGCAATGAGTAAAGCAGGTTTTTGAGAACTGAGATGTCAGGCAGCTTATTCAGCAGGTATTTATATAATCTGTCCTTGTAACAGGAAATGTGCCATTGTCTTTGAGAGGATAAAATTAGATGTTAATTCTATACATTCACTGGAAGTCCTCCAATAACACATGTCAATATTCTTTGAAGTAAAGCAATACAGCAGAAAAAGAGAGGATATGATCAACACGTGGTTTTGACAAAAGTGTTCAGTAGGAGATATAACCAGTGCCAGGAATGTGAAGCTGCAGGAGTCTGGGTCTTCTTCCAGTCATGGAACGAAGGAACTGGACCATTGCATGATGTCTTAGCAAAAACAACCTTGTCAGGCAGCACCATTGGATCTCAAAACCATTTAACAATTCACCAACCCCTTTTTCTTTAACTTCTGTAGTCCAACCCCATGGTTTTTCTCAAAGGTGTCTCAGGTTTTAAGCACACTCTCTCATCTTTCAGGCTACAGGAAAGTTTCTCATGTGTTGATTAGTATTTCCCTACTGCTACCTTCTTCTCCCCTATGTATGTCCTCTACTTCCTATACTCCCAATAAAGAAATAATGTTACACAGGAGTAAGAGGATTCCTGGACTTAATTCAAGTGGTGTTTTCACATCATATTCATTGACATAATGCTTTCATGTTTAAGCACTTTGCTCAGGATATTTGCATAGATACTGGAAAAAAAGCTTAATTCTTCCTCACTTTGGTTTAAAAGCAGGGTAGTCAGTAACATAAATAACACACTTAAGGAGGAGGTCACCTCAGATAAATAGACAACTCCTTAAAAGATAGTAATGACCTACTTATAACAGCTTTTTGAGGCTGATCTCAAGCAGATGGAAACATCTGTTCTCCAGGGTTCTTCCTCTTCTGAGCAGCAGCGCTGATTGGAAAATCAAATTGCATGTGTTACAAGTTGTCTTCTCTCCAGGTTCCCAATGCATCCTAAGATGTAATTTTTGCTAGTAAATAGTGCAAAAGACACTGAAGCAAGAGACATGGCAAATTTCCTGTTGGAACAGCTGGAGTCTCTTACTATCCAAAAGAGGGTGACTGCATTCAACCTGCTTTTTGAGAACAGTCCTCGCTCCTGCTGTCCCCCAAGCTGTGTCCAGGCCTTGCCTGAGACAGGGATGGAAGCTGTGCCAGGGATCAACCTAGCAGTTTCCCAATCCAAGCCAGATCTTCAGGTGTGTGCCCCATTTACTTGAATAAGTAAGTATAGTTGAAGTTTCCAGAAGGACCTAAGCCAGGCCAATGTGCTGCCTTTAAACACATAAAAACTAGAATTACTTTAAGTATTTTATAGAATTTCATCAACTGGAAAATAAGATTTTTATTTCACATGTCACCTGGAGACACTTCCTTCCAGCAGAAGCACCAGGACTAAGGCAGGGACTGTGGGTATTTGCTGTGTGAATGCAGAGGATACTGTAGTATGTGGTGCCTAGTTCAGGTTGTGACCTGGCACAGCAACCTGGCTATGGGACCTCTCAGATCTTCTAATTGCACACTGCATTCATTGGGAAGTTAAAGATCTTGTGAGATTTATTCAATCTCTGCCTATCTCTCCCATTGTTCATGTGCAGAACACCTTAAACTTTAGAGATCTGCAGCTACCCACATCCCAGAGGCATTTCCACCCATGTGATGACCATATTCCCAGTCATCATAGTGGCATTTGGACAAGAGACCTCCTTGCCTCCAGACAGAAAGACTCTGGTTCAAACAACAGAGGCCACTGCATAGAGGCTCATTAGTTCTTATAGAGGGTTTATCCCGCTTTTTAAATTGAGGTATGGATGGGCAGATCAGGAGAAAAACTAAGGAAAGGAAGTTTGGGAAGGGAGAAGAGATGAGAATGGGTATTGGGACAAGAAACAAAAGTCACACCTAGGGCTGGCCAGAAACACGAGTTCTTCCACTCATCTTTAAAATGGGGTCATACCCCTGAACTTAACAAGCATTATTTGAGTCATTTGAATAAAAATGTGGCAATCACTGAAGATCTCCCTATAAATCACTGTTGTGATTCTCAGGGTACTCACACAAGGTGATAAGTTCCTACTGGGTAGTTTCAAACACCAACTATCTAGTGCTTACAAAGGGATTATGAGGCACCCTTTGTGAATGCTCACTATATAGCAATTGTTTAATCCTTAGCCTTTTGAAACCCAAACCAACCACTTTCAATAGCTTACCTAAGAATGTGAATAATTCAGCACTCTCCACCTCTATGGTAATGTTTTTCTAATAGACAGTCTTCTTAAGGATCTCTCTCTCTTTGGATGCCTTTATTCAGTTGTCTTGCTCCTTGGCAATCAACAGATACCTTGACACCCTATTCTGCTGTTAATAAGTGAAGTCACCAACCCTGAACGCTTTGACAAGGGCACTACCTTCTGTCTGTCTATAAAGTCTTCCTGCTGTCGAACTGCAAAGCTATGCCCTAAGGGCATTTTCATATAGTTCTCATGTGTTCTTTGGAAGGGCAAATTGTCTCTGTTCTTCATTAAGTCATGCAGTACCAGCTATGACTCAAAAATTAACAATGCTGGGTTCAGCTTTGGGCTGTGGTAGTTTCATTCATCCTTGTAATGACATTAAGAGGTATTGATTTTCATTAATTAGAGGGAGAACAAAGTTCTGTGAGAAACTTGATCACTGTCTTGATCACATGCGTTAACCATGGATAAAGAGGTGATGGGTAACTTGGGCAGTGCCTTTTCAGGGTGTTTCCTGTACCAGAATAAACAAATTCTCAATGACTGCTGTTATTTCCAGTTCCAGTGCCAAAGCCTTTTCATAGCAGTGACATTGCTTGGTTTCTTAAAATAATACAGAGGGGAGAGATGATGGGATGGGATGGGTGCAGCTTACCCTGCTATGTCACCACAGAAACTTAGCAGTGAATTCTCTTTATGCAATTCTGTTAGTCTTCAACTCTCCTGTGTGCATCCATAAACTTCATCATGATTGAAATCACACCAAATAAACACCCAGGCACATTAACTGACTTCACTTCCTTTGAAGAAACCCAAACAGGCATAGGAATAAGCTGAAGCATTAGCAGGAGATTCTGTAGAAAAGTACAACTGAAAATTCCTTATGTGTCCAAAACTACCTTTGTCTTAGTCTGGGTGTAAAAGAAAAGAGGTGCCACCTGGAAAAGATGCACAGTTCCATAAGTAGTATTTGTTAGGAAGATTCTCTGGCCTTAAATACATTACACTGCCCACATGCTGGGCAACTGATATCATAGGTACCCTGGGATGAGTTAGCTGAGATCATTCTTCTGCACCAAGACAGCTGTTCAGTTAGACAAGGCATGAAGCAAACCTTGGGAATAGCAGACCTTTTGGGCTCTGAGTGATTTAAGAGATAACACATAGTTGGTACAAGTAGGAAAATATCTGGAGTGGAAAGAATGAGGCAATCAAACGCCTCCTGAAACATCATAGAGCTTTCTGGAAATGTAAAGTGCAGCTGGAGAAAATGTGATCAGATAGATAGTCATTCTGTCTGTGTGAGCAGCGTGGTTGTGTCAAATGGGACATGCTCTGAATGTGACCCAGCTGTCAGGTGCTCTTCAGCACAAAACTGCTGGGTTACTTCAGCATCTCTCCAGGACCTGAAGGCAGAAATAGCAAAACAACAACTTGCAACAACAATGACTTTGCTTTAGGGGACAGAACAAAATAAACTTGGAAAGGGCAGCATGTGTAAGGAGATCTTTGCAGGATATCTCAGCAAGGGTCTGACACCAGCCCTTCCCTCAGACTGTCAGTGGCTCAGAATAAAGTGCATATTTAAATAGATGTGCAATATTTAGCTATATATTTAAATAGATGCTATTTTTTTCCTTGTTATTCTTCACTCACACTTGTTTATCCAAGGTGATAGAGTTCAACTTCTGTAGGAGGCCCATCTGCTGGTATAGAGAATATGTTAATCCCAGGATTCCCTGGGTACCATTTGGCTAACCCAGATAAATGGACACTGATGTTGGGTAGCAATATACCTTCACAGGATTCATTCAACAAAACTACTGCTTTCTGCACCTCTAACCTAAGCAGTTTCAGCTCTGCTTGAAACTCTAAACTTACATGTCCATTTTATCACTTCTGCATGCTATTTCAAATGAATCTATATGTGTTTCAGTTTTGCTTGCCAGTTCAAATCTGACTGTATTGCTTGATACCTTAAAACCACCTTTACACATCTCAACTTTTCTCACCACTTAGATGTTACCTTTTCTCCCTCTTAGCTTGACTTGCCACCTGCTTGTCCCTTCAAAGCTTCCTCTTTGCATTGTTGTTTGAAGGAGGACTTACGGTACATAGGACATCATCAAAGAATCTGTAAAGCACCACAGTCATGATAGCCTCTTTTGTTTCTTTTGTCATACCCAGTATTCTTACCCTGTTAGTACTACTCTTGCTGAGGTCAAGTTCACCCTTCCCTAGGTACTTCTGATATGGTACCATCATCCATTCAGCATGACATTAAAGCTGACACATGGTTGACATGAAAATAATCTGTTCAGTTAGTTCTTACTTCAACAGAGACACAGAGAAAGATGCCAGAAATGTGCTGAGATTGTCCTTCTTTGTTCTCATATCACAGAGTCACAGAGTGGTTAGAGCTGGAAGGAACCTTAAGGTCACCTAGTTCAAATCCCTGCCACAGGCAGGGGTGCCTTCCACCAGACCAGGTTTTTCCAAACCCTATCCAACCTGACCTTGAACACTGCCAGGGATGGGGTAGCCACAGTTTCTTTGGGCAATTTGTGCTAACAACTCCCCATTCTCACAATAAAAACTTTTTCCTAACATCTAATCCCCCTAAGTGAGGTTGTATAGAAATCAATAGGGAAGAGACGTATGAAACCCTTTTTTCATTCTTTAGAAGTGCAAGAGACCAATGGCACTGAAGAAGCATCCTTGGCGTAAGAACCTGCATGGATTGGTTCATACACTGGAGGGAAGGGATGATATCCAGAAGGACCTTGACATGCTTGTGAGGTGGCTGATGCCAAGCTCATGAAGTTTAACCATGCCAAGTGCAAGGTCCTACACCCGGGTCAGAGCAATCCCAGGCACAGCAACAGGTTGGGCAAAAAGGAAATTCAGTGCAGCCCTGTGGAGAAGGACTTGGGGGTGTTGGTCAATGAGAAAATGAACATGAGCCAGCTGCAGTGTGCGCTCACAGCCCAGAAAGCCAACCGTATTCTGGGCTGCATCAAGAGGAGCGTGACCAGCAGGTCAAAGAAGGTGATCCTGCCCCTCTACTCTGCTCTTGTGAGACCTCACTTGGAGTATTGTGTGCAGTTCTGGTGTCCTCAACATAAAAAGGACATGGAACTGTTGGAACAAGTCCAGAGGAGGGCCATGAGGATGATCAGGGGACTGGAGCACCTCCCATATGAAGACAGGCTGAGAAAGTTGGGGCTGTTCAGCCTGGAGAAGAAAAGGCAGCGTGGAGACCTCATAGCAGCCTTCCATTATCTGAAGGGGGACTATAAGGATGCTGGGGATGGACTATTCATTAGGGACTGTAGTGATAGGACAAGGGGTAACGGGTTAAAACTTAAACAGCAAAGGTTTTGACTGGATCTAAGGAAGAAATTCTTTACTGTGAGGGTGGTGAGGTACTGGAATGGGTTGCCCAGGGAGGTTGTGAATGCTCCATCCCTGGCAGTGTTCAAGGCCAGGTTGGATGAAGCCTTGGGTGATATGGTTTAGTGTGAGGTGTCCCTGCCCATGGCAGGGGGGTTGGAACTGGATGATCTTAATGTCCTTTCCAACCCTAACTATTCTATGATTCTGTGATTCTAAGAAAGCTGTTGAGAGAGAACAGAGCTGGACTGAAAACCACAGCCCTCCCACCTACTGAACTCATTATCACTGTCCTTGTCCTGAGGCAGTGGCTGGCAGAGAAGCTTACTTGGTTTATTGCTGTAGGGCTCACACTAGTTGAAGCAAAATAAATCAGCTTTGCCTCTCCAAACAAATGCCAAACTTCCCATGAGTACAGAGCTTAAAGAACTACATACATTTATAACAAGGAGTCACTTTCTCCTCCATACCCTGAGAGAAATTTCAGGAGAAAAAGCTGAAGTCAAATATTTTTCTACACTTGATGCATCAGCAGAATTCTGGCAGGTTCCCTAGGAAAAACAAAGCATACATTTGTGAACACTCTGTGGGCCTTTTAAGTGACATTATGTGTTGGACTGTGCTAAGCACCTAAGGTGTTTCACAGGAAAATGTAACATATTCTTGATAGCAAAATAAGTTCTGAGATTTTCTCTGTGAAATTTTGAGCTGTGGAAAAATAATAGCATTTGCAAAGCCCCTGAGGGGAGCAGGAGAGCCCTAGAACAATGGTGGGTACTGCTGTTCCTCCTGTCAGATGTGACTTAGCAGGGATTGTAATTAGCACAGTGAGGTCACAGGTAAATCACAGCAATGATGAACCCCTGCTAACACACCTGCTCCCCCGAGGAAGGATGGGCACAGAGATTAAAAGGAAGTTTTAAAGAGTTAACTATCATAGGGAAGTTAGTAGGTGAACTACTAGTATGAAAGTGCTGCTCTGTCAAGGTGTCTAAAAGACACTTGAATAGAAATCCTGCTGGAGCATGAAACCATCATAGAGTTAATCAGAGGTTCTCATTTGGAGATCTCCTGACAAAACTAAAGCCCCTGCAGGGTCGTCTCTCAGGAGGTACTGGCAGGGTGTCCTTACAGTATCTCAGTCATGTGTGCTAGGAGTGCCAAGAGAAACAACGTCAATACAGCTGGAATAAAGGAGGATATAAAAAGTTCATTTATTTCTGAGACAGCAATGTTGGCTATCTTGGAAACCAACTTTGTTGCCATTGCCAAAACGGGTCTGGCAAACGGCTCCTTGCCAATATAGACATAGTTTTGGGAGTGGGTTTTGTTTTCCCACAGCTACAGATCTGTCATTTGCAAACTGAAAACCTGGGAAAGATTTGGATTTTGGGATTACGAACACTTTTTAATGCTGGAATCCATTGCCTTTTCATGCCAGTGATGGCTCCATTGTAAGTCATTCCCTCTGTGTGTGGTCTGTGCTTCCTGTCTGTTGCTTTTGGGCTAACCTTTCACTGTCCATCAAAGAGATGACTGCACAATAATTCTTGAGTTTTGTGGTGGCCCTCTTTAGTTCACTGCTGCAGCTGTAGGGTCAGACGTGTTAGTTCACATTACCTAAATATGAAAAGTCACCATATTATATCCAAATAAAGGACCATCTATCCCAATAGTCTCTGGTAGCAAAGAATGATAGCAAGTGCAGAGTAAAGAATAAGGTAAATATAAGAGGTATTCTACAGTCTTCTAGTGACTTACAGATGTATGCCTTTGTATCCAATAGCTTTTGCCTAATTTCCTTCTGAACCTATGTCATCTTTAGCAACCACAGAATCTACAGCATACTCATGAACCTGTCCAGTTGGTAAGTTACTGATTCTGAGTGTGTTTGACATTTCATGTTATGTTAAATTCGTTGTTTGGTGGGTGAGGGTGATGCAGACCATGGGCAGCCCCCTGAGATCTGAATGAATCTGAACAAGACATCCATTAACAAGGTAAAAAACATTTCTATGAGATCATTAATTGCAATGAAACTTTCAAGATGCCCCTGGGTAGACAAATAACATCACTGGAGCATTTGGAGCTGGGCCAGAGACTTGCAACAGCTATATTGTAAGTGCTAAGAGGAATAGTATGTTAATTATGTGCTGATGCACAATGTGTGCACCTTAAGACTGTAAAAAAAGAAGACAAAGAAGACAAGAATTGATAATGGTATGATTAGGTATAACCACTGCTCTTTTTTCAAGGATTTTAAGATTTCAGAACGCTTATTTATGGAGTTGGTTAACAGCAATGACAGCAGTTTTACTTCAAGCAGAGGCATAAAGCACTGGCCCAAGCAAAGACACTTGTAAAACATGCATGAACAATGAGGATTAATTCTCTATTCTTCAGTAAGGCTTTTAGGTCTCTGAGAAGCCAAAAGATGATACAAGCAGAGCCTGAAGAAAAGTATCAGATTTGGGAGGAATAAACTGTGGGACTCAGAGGCAACTTGGGGGAGTGCTGGGGAGAGTTTGGGGAAAGAAGTTAAGACAATCACATAAATTGTGCCCTGTTTCTCTAAATAAAAGGGTTTCCATTAAACAGGTATTTGTCTCCTCCAGCAGTCTTTCCTAACTGAAGAAATCAGAGACCACCCTGTTGTAACTAACAGTTTGTGTCAAAAAGGGTGATAGGAAATAATCTGTCATTGCAAGATGCCTGTGCTGATGATCTTTACCATAAACCATGCACAGGTAAAGATAACAGAAACAAATTAGGCGAGACCTACCTATAGAAAACCAGCATCTCCACGTTCACTTTCAAGCAGTTATATTCCTAACTATTCCTTTTTTCACAGCCTTTCGTTTGCCACTTCTTTAGAAACCAGCGATCTGGCCCATCACACAATTATCTCCAGACTGAAAACACTCCTCAGTAAATCTATTCTAAACTCTTCTTGCCACAGTTTCAGTCTGTTAGCAATCTGGTCATTTTATTTTCATTCTGTATGTATGAGCTGCCTGACATAAGATGAAATCCAAGGGAATGATTTCCAATTCATATTGGCACCAATCGAATGTAACTATGCTGGCACCAGCAGCATAACGATGAGTTTCCTAAACTGTGCAGGATGGAGGGTCCTTTTGTGGTGCTGTTACCTTCTACAGGCTTTGGAAAAGCTCAGTAAACCCCACCGAATTGTGTTCAGTTAGCCTTAGTGAATAGCCAAACTCACATTCAGCTGCTTATTAACACTGCCTCAGTAGGACAGCAGAAGAAAATAGAATGAGAAACCTCAAGGGTCAGGATAGAGTCAGGGAGATCACTCACGAATCACTGTCACAGCAAACCAGTATTGATGTGGGGAAAATGAGCTTAATTTATTGCCAAGTAAAATAGATTCAGGTAGTGAGAAACGAAGACAAACATTAGATCACCTTCCCCTCCATCCCCTTTCCCATGCCCACTTTCACCCCTCTCATCGAGGCACAGGGGTGTGGAAGAGGTTGCACTCAACCCAGCAGAGCCCATCTCAGCCTCTGCTGCCTCCTCACCCATCTCTGCTCACACAGGGTCTCTCCAGCGCTGAGGGGATCCCTGCTCTGGGCCTCCAGCACCTCTTGCCCTCCTCCTCCTCCTTCACAAAGCCAGCCATTAAGTACTGATGCTTAGACCTTCTTATGGGTCTGGATTGGATCTTCCTTATGCTGACAGTGTGAGGATGTTTCTGGACAAGCTCACACCATCAGGGTGAGATGAAGGCCACCATTTCTCCTTCAATAAAGCTGAACTATGATGGAAACTGCAGCCAGCCCCACCAGTGGGAGGGATGTGAGGTGCTATCACACATGTCAGAAAGCCTGGGACTGCCTTCCAGCTGCTTTCCACCCTGTTTCATTTCCTTCATGAAATGCTGTGTCTTCAGAAGCTGTCAGATTTGGAGATGCACCTCTCCAACCTGTCAAGTCACTCACAGGAACTGACAGCTGCCTAATAGCCATGCTGGCTGTCATCTCCTCTCTTGAAGTGTTGCTCAGCAGGCAGAATGGCCTCTCCCCTCTTCATTTCCCCCTCTCAATGACCAGGAGGCATTTCAGATCAAGTAATAGAGGCTTCTTCGCATTTGTCATCATATTGGTCTCCTGCTTTCTGGTTTTCTTGTGCTTGGTCTGGGCAGTGAAGGAGGTGAGGTGGATGCACGGCTAGGATTGCAGCCACTACCTACATGTATGGTGGAAATCCAAGCCAGCAGAAAGCCTTGACAAAGTAAATGAGCAGGGGGATGTTTAACAAAGCAAAAGAATAGCAAAACCAATCAACTTGTGTAGGTTTTATTCAGCAGGAGGTTCCCAGGCCGATAACTCAGCAAGGAGTGAAAGGGAATTAGACTTTTAGTTACTGAGGTCATTCAGAGGCAGAGCAGTTCATGGTGATAATGTTTTTCAGTGGGATATCTCAGTACATGGGGCAGGGATGGCATCACTAACAAGCTCAGATTAGAATTAACTAACAGGTAGTGGAGTAGAGCAGATAATACCACATCTAACTTCTAGTTTCATCCCAGGAACGTAAGACTCTCCATATGCTGAGCTGAGGGTACCTCCAGTCTGGTCCAGCTCCAGATGCTGCCTGTGTTTGGCAGCATTCCATCTTCTTTGTGAGATACTTCATTTTTATGGAAAAGTTTTGCTTGTTTGCTTTGATTTGATGCTCATTAGTGTGTGGGAGTCAGTTTAACCACATCCCAGATTGCTTGGGAGTCACTTTCAATGTAAGAAAGTGCCTGATTCAGATTTCTCCTACTGGATAAAGCAGGTTGCTTGTAAACAGAACAGTAAAAGAGAGGGGAAGATAAATTTTCCTTTTCCTCCACGTATATTACTCAATGCAGCACATGATCCTAGTCACAAGAGAACCCAGTTCCCCTCCTCCTTCTCCTGTGCTAAAGTAAGATGTGAAAAATCATCACAGTGAGGAAAACAGCTCAGAATATTGGCTGAAGGAGCATGACATCAGGACACAGCCACATTACAGAGCTAATAGTCTCTGCTTATGGTGGCAACAGGGAACCTGATGAAAATGCTTCTTGTTGAGAAGGCAAGTTCATATAAGTTTCCAGTTGAAGAATTAAGGGCCATTATATGAGATTAGGAGCTGTAGGTAGAGTTTGTTAACAAACAGTGGTAGACCTGTGCAACTCACAGTTAAAGTATTGTGCGGCTGCAAAGAGGTTAAATGGGTTTAAGGGAGACAGGACAAGAATGAGATCCTTTTGAGGCTATGAGTAGGCAAAACACATCAGGCTTAGACTCCTTGAAACAGTCAAAGGCTGGGCGAGTGCTTGAACTTAGACATGCTTGTCCTGTTCGCTTTTTTCCCTGGGCATCTGGTTTTGTACTGTTTGCCACGGTTCTCAATAGATAAGGGATTAGGCTGACTATGTGTATGCTCTTATGAGAATAGCTGCTACTCCACGGAGCTGTAAGCATGACTGCAAAGTAATCACACTTGAAATGTTTAGATAAGACCAACTTTTTGACAAATTATAGTTTTGGAGACAAAATTAAGGTCATCCAGTCTGGTTTCCTGCTCAGACTTTCATCCAGAAATTCCTGCTGGAATAGGAGGAAGGACTCGAAGGCGTAAGAACCTTCTTGGTTTGAGGTCATTCTAATCCATTACCATACCAAATGTGTGGTTATATTGAAAGCTCTAATGTCTGTTAGTTCAAAAGAATTGTTTGGCTTTCCTCGAGTGAAGTTGCTCCTTGCAGCCTTTCAAAGGTCTTTCCTGCTCACCTTTCACCAGTGCAGAGTTCTGAACCAGCTCTGACTCCATCGGTCAGCCTACATATAGGCTGACTAGGGCTCCAGCTGTGAATTCCAAATTCCTCATCCCCAAATATAAGAGTGTGAGAGCCAGAAAAAGATGTTTGTCAGTCATAGAAATATCTCTGTATTCACCGTACCTTTCAACAGTGGTGCTTACACATCTCCTCAAACCTCATGTTTAAATTCTATTTTAAAACCTAGTGCAGGAAGAAAACTTAAAATACTTTTGCCAATAGCTGTAGACCTTGACTTTGGAGTGTGTTGGAAAGCTCAGGCGAGGCACAGGGGATGTTAGCTGTTTCAATCACCTCCACAAGCTAATATCTATTAATACAACTGCTTCAGCAGAGGTGGGAGGTTGAAAGGTGATATCCCCAAAGAGTCAATGTGTTGTGTTTTTTCTCCAGCAGCCTGGTATGTTAGCAGTTTAATAACAGCTCCTGGTAAGCTTTTTTTTCTCCATTCATCTTCACACCTACATTCCTGTGGTGTGACTTGAAAGGAATACAGGATGTAAATCTATACAAATGCCAAACATACTCCCAACTCCTGAGCTGAGTATTTCTGATTCAGAATAACACAGAATAACTGTAGAGAACAGGTTTGGAATAGTCTTAAAAAGGAGTGGAAAAAAGGACCAAACTTTACAACATTCCCATTGGAAAGCCTGTAGGTGCAAGGGTGACAGTGACAAGAACAGACTTGTCTTTGTCACCATCATAAAATTATATTAGCTATATATCAAAGAGCTGCCAGCCTAGGCCTGATTCTAGGAGAGTCTAAGCACTAGCACTTTCAGCAGTGGATTTTAAGGCTTATGAGTGTCTTGTAGGAACGCATCCACTCCCCCAGCTTTTCCTTGGAAAGTGAATGCATTTGCAAAGCTCATCTGTTGGAAACAAGCCATTCATCCTTTTAATTATGATCACAATACTGAGGCTTCATTGTTCCAGCTACCATACAAATAGTACTTCAATTCTGCATGTTACAGCAGCATTTGAGATAATGGCCTGTTTCTTGACAGTCTAAAATGTTTTAATTCATTTTGTAACATCTTTTGCTTTCTGGAGGTCTCCTGCGTAGTCCCAGGACATTGCTCATGACACATACACACAGCTTAATGTAAGTCAACACTGAGATGCAGATCTAAGTGACTTGCCAGTATCTGAGAAAGTGAAATGTTATATTAACTATATATATTTTTTATACAGCTCTTCTTATATAATTTCCTATGACTCACATTTTCTATTGAGTCTGGGGTGGGGTGAAGAAATGGACAAATGACTAGATATAAAACTACATTTGGTGCTGTTGGTGTAATACTCAAGAGCTTTCACATGTAAAAATGCACACTAAATAAACATTAAGACTGAAGATTCAAGCACGAAGAATTTAGAGACCGTTCAGGTTTAATTTTCGTGTTCACTCTTCATTCATCCTCCTCATTTGTACACATATGAACTCAGTCTTCAATGACAAATTTACGTGATATTTTTAATTTGGAGCAAATCTCCTCAGTGACTTTATAAAGCATAGAATAAATGAAAAAACCCTCTTTCCCCCACACTTTTGCTTAGTGATCATATGGCCTATATACTTTTTGCTTCTCTATGGTATTTATCACCACACTTGTGCACACACACATACTCACACATAGGTAAAAAAGTAATCTGTTTTCTCAACGCCTCTATTCAGAAGTATAGAACTGAGATTAAAATCTGGCATATATGCTCATTCTGGATATGGATATCAGCCTTTTCTGGGTTTTTTTTTAATCACTGTGTCCTCCTTTTTGGTATTCCCAATGTTAGTACCCAACTGTATTTCTGAAAATTCAGTTCTTTTCTCTTTTCATTTTTGGACAAATTTATTTTGGACATTTCATCCCCTATGAAGTACCAGTCCCTTGCTTTTCTGAGCACTAGCAGTCTTACAATTCCTGTGCCTGAAGCACAGCTTGCTATTGACTTAAAATACAACCAGACATACTGGGCAATTTTGCAAAGTAGGACTTGAGAGCCTTAGTTAGGTATGCAGAGAATGAGGAAAACACAATAGTGAGCATTACATTGAAATCTAATTTTGAAACCCAGTATTTCCAGCAAGCTGGAAACCTTCAGTTTTTGCCAGCTCTTACAGAAACAGTTTCCTTTGCATTGATGAGGCATGCAGGTAGTGGAAACACTGATGAAAAGCATGTGAATTAAAACTCAGAAAAGATGATGTGTCCTCAAGTTCCTTCAGTGATTAGATAGAGAAAAGAGAAAATACTTCTCTTTTTTGATTAATGGAAGTTCTTTCATTGACTCTAATGACAGGTAGATGAAATCTCAGGGGACAGAATCCCTCATTTCTGTGCAGTTCTCACCGATTTAATTTAATAGAGACTTATATTAGAAAGCAAAACCTCTTGCACAGTTTTCTCAGGAACCTCCCCACCCCCTCCCATCCCTGTCATTTATTTAATGAAGCTTTTTAAATCTCCCTTTTCAGAGTTTCTCAGACTGAGCTGTCACTCTGCATCCCGGTGATGAATCACATTTTGCTGCAGTGGTTGAAGGTAAAGACATCCAAAGTTCAAGGGCTACAAATTAATGGATATAATCAGTCACTTGTTATGGTGCTAATTTACCCTCCCGCTTTCTCCAGACCTGTACCTTGTTAGATGTCTGGTCCAAAAGCTTAGTGCTTTGTAAGTGTTGTCTCCAATGCATGGAGAATTAGGCTTTTCAAACCACATCATTTAAGTGAACCACCCTCCTTTTGGAGTGTTTCAAGTCTCCTTTTGAAGCCAAGATGTGCTCATTGCTAAAGGCCTTGGGGCACTGTAACTCCTGCAGTATTAACTTGGGCAGAACCTCGAAGTGGGCTGCAGCTGGACATGGGTATCAGCCTTTGCTGAGGTTTTTTTTAAACACTGTGTCCTCCTTTTCTATATTCTCAGTGTTAGTATCCAACTGTACTTCTGAGAATTCAGCTCTTTTCATTTTTGGACAAATTTAATGTACGTAGCACTAAAATTAAGGATGCTTTTAAACAGTATTTTACAAAAGAACCCTGTAGGAAAGAGGAAAGGGACATCCTGGCCTTTCTCCTCTTGATTCATTGTCTTGCAACAAAAGAGGAAAGTGACAGCTGAAACTGCATTCATCAACTTTACTGGCCTTACCTTGCCCCTTTCCTCAGTAACTACACCATGAGCTCACCCACCACTCACCAGGATCTGCTGCTCTGGTTTCACTTCTTTGTTTACATCAACATTAGCCTGAAGAATGAATCAGCAAGCAGGGGAATAATCATGTACACATAAGAGCACACACACGTGTGCATGTGGGTTTTGGAGATATGCATAAGGGTATGCACTGGACCAAAGCTTGCTACAGAAGTTAGCCATAGAGAGCAGGAAAAGGACCACAGACATCTTCTGTGGCTGGAGAGACACAAGTTAGCATCATCATCTTTGGTTCTTTATAAAGACCTATTCATTGCATGGCCTTGGATGAATCCCTGAGGTCGGTCTTTTATTCAGTGTTTCTCCAGTGGGCAATGGGGAAAAAGAGCAGAAATTCTTAAGGTCAAAGCCAAGAGACAGCAGCTTGAAAGGAAAGAATGACCAGTGCTCCTGTGGAAAGGAGAAGAGTATTGTGGCATCTTTGGCTTTGTACCTGGGAAAATAACCAGCATCTTCTCTCCTGCTATTGCTGTGTGAAACAAATGCATACTTCTGAAACAACCTTTATCCCAGTCATATTTAGGTCAAGGTTATGCTTTAATAAAAGTCATTTGCTTTGATCTGGGTGACTGTGACACTCAGGATATGCACAGACCTATTCTACCTCCAAAGTTTTATTAATTTTAATAGGTTGACATATTAAAACCAGGGCTGTGTATAAAATCTGTCACGAATACCAGAAGACTAAAGCCTGAATGAGTAAAATGTAAGTATAATTTATCTTGCAGTTGCAGCAAAACCCATGACTGGGCTCAAGGCATCACTGTGTGGGGTAGCATGTAAAAAAGGAATGAAGAGCAATCCCCAAGCTGTGTTTCAGAGAGGAAAGAAAAGGACACCCAGGAATGAGGATAGATGATATCTTGCCAAAAAAGCAGGAATCACCAATTTCCACACATAGATCTTCTGGGGAAGATGCTAGCTTTGTCTGTCAACACCAGCCACTGGCCCCACACCAAGGAGATCTTGGATCTAAACCAGAAATCACCCATAATAAGAAAAAGCCAGACATATGAAGCAATGTTCTAATGAGCTGGAGACGACCGGTTTATTCTGGTTGTAGTAGCCACATGTGTGCCAGCTGTTGAGTCAGCAGGCAGGACATGCATGTGAACCAGAAGCTTGGGAATGAGATGAATGAGGTTGTACTGCGAGCCCAGCTCTGTAGCTGGGGGCTATCCCAGCCCTTATGCTCTGTGGGCTGGCACAGATGGGCACTGTGTAACTCACTAGTGAATTATGCACACTGCTAAATGAGCATTTGAAAATCCCCATTTGTCTGGAAGGGTGTTGAACCAACAGGAAACATGCACCAAAAATCCCTGGTAGGGATATGGGCTTGATGTATTTTAATCTGAGTACCAGTGGTCTCAACACTCTTCCCTCAAGCTTACCTGAATGTCCTTATTCCTAACTGTAGCCAGAGCCATAATTCTGAGAGATAAGATACACTTCATTGAAAGGAACAGCAATGGAAAGAAACATCCATGAGCAATGTGCTCCACTTTATACAATAAGCCTTTATAATGCATGGACAATGAGGAGTTTGTTCTCAGCATCTTTCCCAGACACGGGTGCACTGTCTAGCATAAGCATATATATAGACATAGATGACACCAGACATCTGGTGCTACATTTTGACATTTCTCCTGAGACTAGGCTGATTCCTTGGGTAGTTTTGTCCCATGTCTAATGGCACTCACACAAGTCCCAGTGCAGGTAGGAAGTTAATGTGGCTGCAAACTGCTTCCAGGAGAAACTGTGAGTGCAGAAACCTTGCTCTGAAGGTGAAGGGAGTCTAAGAGTCCAGTCTGGGGCCAGTCAATGACAGCTCATGTTGGTATCAGAGATAGGTCCTGGAAATGATACTCATTTTACTAATATATTTTAACTTAGCACTATTACTCTGAATTCAATTTGATCGATCATTGTGGTTCTAGGGCCAGACAAAGCAGGTAATAAGAGCCACAAACAAATTATCTTATAAAGATCTGTATCAGCTATAGACAGAAAATATCCTCATACCTATCCAGTCCTCCTTAGACTTGAGATTCATGCATTAAGGTTAAGCCTGCCTTTGTGTTTGCTTCTCTGGGTCCATATTATCCCTTGCCCTGCTATACTTCTACAGAGGAAAAATGTAACAAAAAAGTGCTAAGACTGAGGCTGAACAAAAGGTCCCTTGTTTCTGTAGGTATGGATTAGTCCTTGCAGAAAGCAGAGAGATGAAAGCTGCTGTAAGTGTTCAGAGGATTTTTTTGGGTAATACTTTAGAGATGCATGTGCGTATGCTTTGTGAAATGGAATTTAGTGCTAAGAATAAGAAGCCTCAGAAACAGAGTTCTTCTATTTATCCATAGATATGCTACTGAATAGGTTTCCCATACTGCTTCATCAGTGTGTCACAGTCCTGAAGGGGAGTAAAAGACCATCCACAGTTTTCATTCCATTCTTTAAAAAAAGAAATAGATAAAACACACTGCACAGCCTTGTTTCCAAAGGATGTTTGCGGAACATTTTTGTTCCTCTTGAAATATCCCAACTGATTTATGGAAGGAGATTTTTAGAAAATAAAATCCATTTTTCACATATTTATTGAAAGCAAACCAATTAAAAAAAAAATTAACTTTGACGATGAGAGATTCACATTGCCCAGTGGGCTGCCAGATTGACAAGTGGTGGAGCTGTGTGGGCTATTTGATATTTGGTCTCAGTGCTGAGACTCTTCCTATTCTGAAATGCACTAGAGATCTCTGGTCCTTATTCAATACTCTGGAGCTTTTAGGAGAGGTTGAAATCCCTTCTCTCAAAGCAGCTTGTAACTTCCATGTTCAGGCCTCAGTATCAAGTCTTAACAGTTTGTTTTATGACAGAAAAATCACCAGTTCTATTCATGTGACAAGCCTGAAATGTGGTTTTTTGACATACGGTTTCTAGGGGCTCAGGAGGGGCACAGCCTGGGTACTGTAGTCTAAGATAGAAGAGATTATATATGTTCAGGGGAAACAGGGTGGTGGTCAAACCCAGAGCTCCTAGCAAGCCTTGCAAACACATCTTCAGACAGGACAGCTTCAGGTACACTGCCCAGGTTTATCCTAATGCTGCTTTTTGCAAATCCCTTCTATAATATTTGGGGTTTCATCCTTAGTGGAGTTCTTTCATTATTTGTCCAGGTCATTTGGGATCTGGTAGGAATTACAAGGGAGAACTGTGAGCCCTATTGTCAAGGAAAAAGTGCCTCAGGACAGGCGCTTGTGTCTGAATCAGGATTAGTGTCTGATACAGAAAGCCTGTCTGTCAGTCCACATTTCCCCAAGACCTCTGCTCCATTCGCACCAGCCAGGCCCAGGTCCTCAGGCAATATCTTGGCTCCCTGTTGCAATGAGCGTTAAGTGCTTATTGCTGATTCAGACTACAGTCCCTGTCTGCTGCCTACCCAAGAACCCAGTTATGTCATCCTGGGACATGTCCTTGTAGCCCCATTGCTCCATCTTGGGGTGAAACCCGGGTTTGTTTAAACTCATGCCCTGATTGTACCAAGAAGGAAACAGGGCAGCCAGGAGCTATGGAGCTCTCCATCCAATCAGGACAGCAGGAATTCATGCTAAAGCATGATTCTGTCCCCCAGCCCAACATTCTCTGTGCCATCTACCACGTAGGTTCTAGGAATTAGTCAAAGAGCTGAAGGCAGTTAAGCAGATGTACAGGTTGACTCACTTTCTGAGCTTCAGTGCCCCATCCATAGCAGCTTAGGGATTCTCCTTCCTTACAAAGTAGTGATTCAAGTTCCTGCATGAGAAACCTGGATTAATGGGAACCCTATGAATACCATAACTAGATCACTTGCTTATTAAGTCTCATACTGTAATGCATTTACCCCTGAGGAAAGAGTAGTTGCTACAGCACAGAAAATGTCAGCGCCATCAACAGAACCTGATTATATCCCTTCCTTTGATTCTGTTGAGAGTGACCTATCTCATCTAAGCAAAAATTCTTGGACCCTATTCTGCAGACAAGAAACATATATAAGGTTGTCTGCAGCAGGTGAGGTAGTTATTACACAAGAAAAGAGACTTCAGAAAGAGATCTCTTGGAGACAGGAGATTCCCGATAGGCCTTTCTTATCTGCCCTTTGCAGGATAACAAGATAAGTTCTGATCAGGACAAAGTGACGCTGTAAATTACTTTTGCACCTTCTCTGAATGCCTTCTGCCACTTCCACTCAGCAGTCCACATGCTTTGTCTTCAGTAATGGAAAAGCAATTTTCCCCAGTTGCTTATGGCAACATTTGAAGTAATTGAGAAAGGTGAAAAGACATTTTTATCGTTTTATTCCTCGCAGGTCAGGACCCTGATGTAAATTAGGCTAACCTGCAAACCTCCAGGTATTTTGATTTATGCAGAAAGTCTTCTTCCAGCTTACTTTACAATCTATCATTATAACGCATAACTTTGATAACTGCATTCAGACAGCAGGTGACTGCCGCAGCACAGGAAGGATGTGGTGTATTTGCAACAGTGATGAATAAGGTACAGGATCTTTGTCAACATCGTGGTTGGAAACTCAGCTTTACTCTTTCTTATAAACCATATTAATCGTGGGTGGAAATTCATCAAAATGATTAAATTAGCCCAAGCCTTACTGCCATGTGATCATGCACCAGTTGAAATTAGCTGAATAATATTCCCTTCTTTTAAATGCTTTTTGCTCAAAACGAGTATGAAGGATTATTAGTGGTGTCTCGTATGCATGATGTGGATTTCTTTTGCAAACAAAGGACACTGTGCTGCAAATGCCTCTTTCAAGGGAAAATTCCAGATCAATTCCTTAAGCGTTCACATGTCTGAATTAACAGCACTATCCTGTTATATCACTGAAGTTTAAAGTTTTCTATTAAACTTTCCTGTTTGCAAGGGATGTTCAAGTTAATAAAATCTTTCACAAAGATTTCAGGCAAAAAGAAGAAAAGCTTTTTCACTGGAAGAAAGTTTCCATTGTCCTTGGGAGCAAGGAAGGAGGAGAGGCTATCATCTCACCAGTCCAGTAATTTGGTTACATTTTGTCTGGGTTTGGTAAAGAAAACAATGCCTTGTTACTGTTCCTCAGTTAACAAATGTATTCTCTCTTCATAGCATATTGCAAGACTTCTTGAAATCTGCTCAAGCACCATCAAAACTTTTTGTTGCTTCTGAACAACATATATTGAATGAGAAAAACTTTTACAGCATTTTCTGTAAATGAGAAGTAAAAGAAACCTTTTCAGCAGGAAAAGCAAAAGGAACTCTCTTTTGAATAGAGCCTTCATTGCTTTCCAGTAGTTCATTCATTCCTCCTATCTATGTAATTTTATACTGTCAGTACTTATAATCTTTCAGCTTGCAAGAATAAAGGCAGGAACATCAATTTTGTGGATGAGCTTTTGAAATTGTATTAGACTAGCTTCTTCCTGTATTTCTAAAGCTAGTTGTCTTTTCCTCCTGCAAGCTTTAGTTTGCAATTTCAAATATGCTACTGTGTTTATTCATACAGATCTGAATATTCCATCTATAACTGGAAGTTTGAATAAATTATACTGAACTTGCAAATGAAAGTAAGTTGGTTCCTCAAGTTATAATGCAATTAGTTATTAATTCAGCAAGGTGCTTAAACATCTTTTAGTTCCTTTGAATTCAATTAGACTATTCCCAAGTTTACAGTTATGCCTGTGTTTAGAAGTTTCTCATTGAACAAAGTGTTATTGATTTAATTTTAGAAGTTAACCCAGACATGAAATGTAAGAAACTTTATGAGGGTTTCCAGAGATTGAAAGAATTATTAAATCATTGCGTGAGTTGATGTAAATTATAGAAACTCAGCTATAACTTAAATAAAAAGTTGGCTACATGCAATACTTTCCCCTGTCATTGCTGGTTATTTTCTGTAGACTAGAAGCTGTACTACTGATGGTTTGCAGGGTTATTTGAAGGACAGCTGTTGCTATTTTATCCCTATCTCTGTTACCATTTTAGCCCTTTCTGTGTTGCCTCTGGGAAATGTTTTGCAAGTTATTTGACAGAATCCTTCCAGGAAATAAAATTATAGTCTAGGCAGTTTGAAACAGAAAGATCAAAAACCAGTGCTATAAATGTCATAAAAGGTAAGGTGCAACTGCTGTAACTATAGACTCTGGAGCCCTCTTGCAGATGGAAAAGCCCACAGACATGCTCTTTCCCCTTGTAGGAATATCCTGTGATGGGTGAACATAAAACTGGTAAAGCAAAGGTTTCAAGCAACCCAAGCTAAACAGAAAACCGGAACCAGGTCTGGCTTTGTGTGCCAATTTACATTGCAAACAGCAAAGACTTCCCTATGCTCCAAAGATGCAAAGTTACCTCTTCCAACTGGATGTAAAAAACTTTCCAAATCTAATTTTTGGATTGTGTGAATTGCTCAGCTTGGTTGTGGCTGGTGTCTTCAGTTCTGAGTCAGGACTTCTCTTTTTTGCTTACACACTCAGAGAAGCAGCACATGGAATTGAGAATAGGAGAAAGAAAAAAGGAAATTCAATACAATACAATACATCGTAACTGGGAATCAATGGGGTGAGTACTAGTCTTAATTCTATACTGAATATTAAACAAGCCAGATTCCAATTAACTAGAAAAAGAAAACTGTGGTCATGTCACATCTCTGATCATGCTCACAGTTACTTACATGGTTAACCATCCCAAGTAAATCTATGGGGCAACTTTTGCTAGGGTGCTTTAAGTGTCTCTTTCCCAACCAATTTCCAACCTGTGTCTCACTTCCAATCAGAGTCCTTGACCGTTAGTCAAATACAAGAATAAAATCCACATAACTCAGTGTGATTGATCATTGTTGGATCTCTATCATATTAATTTTAGATATAATGGTTTGTTAGACTGATCCACAAATGATGGATGGATGCCAGAGAGAGACTCTTCATCAGAGACTGTAGTGATAGGACAAAGGGTGATGGGTTAAAACTTAAACAGGGAAAGTTTAGATTAGATATAAAGAAATTCTTTACTGTGGAGATGGTGAGGCACTGGAACAGGTTGGGCAAAGGAAGTGGTAAGTGTTCCATCCCTGGCAGTGTTCAAGGCCATGTTGGAAGAGCCTTGGGTGATATGGCAGGGTGGTTGGAACTGGATGATCTTAAGGTCCCTTCCAACCCTAACTATTCTATGATTCTATGTGGCAGGTGACCATCAGAGGCTTTCACTGGAGAAGGGTATGTGAAACTAAAGCAGAGGATTTTCTGTACCTGAACAAATTACCATCAGAGAGATGCTGATAGGCATCCTGCAATGACAGAAATGCAGGTAGATGCTAGGCTAGCAGGCAGGATTTGTCTGTGCCATCAATGTATTAAATGAGAGCTGTACAAGACTCCTGTGGTAATATAGACAGGAGAATAGGAAATATTTCCAAGTAGTATTTCAGGTTACATAGCACGAACCAAACACTTGTTCCTCATAACAATCTGAGTTTGCCACCACGCTCAGTGTATCAACAAAGAAACTAACCAGTTGGAAAGCTCTCAACAGGCACACTGTATAAAGTGATCTCAGCAAGGAGACTGTGATGCACAGTACAAGGAACTGGCTAATTGCAGGTAATGAGGATCAGGGGATTATAACCTTTTGGCTCAGGCTCTGGGAGGTTCCTGAGATGTCCTGGGCTGTCTCCTGGGCAGACACACTGCATGCACTCAGAAAGGCCCAGGGAATGGCCCTGCTGATAACCTGGTAGGCCAGATTGAGGGAGAAAATGTGTATCTTCCTGTTCAGCAAATGCAAAGTGTCCTCACAGTGGGACTGAGATAAAAGCAAGCCAAGCATTTGTTTATTCAGTAGTTCAAAAACTCCTGTTGCTGGGATGGGTAAGGCCTCTCCAGAAAGCTGTTCATGCTGTATGTCTCAGGGGAAGCACTGATTAAAGTAGGCCAAACCAAGTAGAATAGACTTACCTGTGCTCAACAAGTAAGAAAGTGTTTATGAGGTGAGCACAGTGTAGAATGAAAGGCCCATTTTCCTTCCCCAGATTTCTTCACACTTGTGGGATTAACAAAGCTCATCTTCCTGCCCCAGGATCTCAGCTATCTGAAGGACAAGAACCTATGGAATTGAGCTATCACATTTTCAGAGGTATCTCATCTTCGGAGCTATAAGATGTGCTCCTCACAGATAGCTTTCACTGGAACCTGAGTCAGACATATCCCTCTCATGAGGCCAGGTACATGGTGTGTTGTATCTTCTCTCATGAACACATGGGAGAACACATCCAAGAAAAACACATCCAGAAAGAATACACTTGAGAAATTGGTCTAACTCGTGACAATCCATTAGGATTTTATGTAATTTTTAGGGGCTTTATGTAATTTTGAAGGGCTTAATAGACAACCCTTCCTACTATGCAGGGCTCTTAAGAACCTCAAAGGCTGGAATCCACTTTCCTTGGTGCTGGCAGTGCTATCCATTTTGCCATCCTCTCCTGCTTCCTTGAATGTGCACTCTCTTTTCTGAACTCTCTCAGGAACTGCAAAATCATCCCAATAAAATATGAAAGTATAACTCTGGGCAGCACACATAAAAAGGACCACAGACACAATATTGCAGAATCAGTGAATTATCTCACTACTTTCTTTATGGCCCCTTGGCACTCCAAGAGCTGTTAACCCTGCTCAAGCAGAGGAAGGTCATTCAGTGACCTCTAAAATTGAAGCTCTTGGGAAATGCCCATTCAGTCTAGGAATATAAGTCAGCAGCTCCTGAGCAAAACGGACTTCCCGACCTGCGTGTGTCCGGACCATCACCTTTCCTGCCAGGTGGGAATTTCACCTTTACACCTTCTAACTCAACACTTGCTTTTTTAAGCTGTCCACCTATGTTTCTGCTATAAAGCTAAAGTGATTCTTCTGGGAGAGCTGACTCACACAAGTGGACACAAGCTGGATGACAACTGAAGCTGGGGCTTTCTGCCATGCGTGCAGGCTCCTCACAGCAAGGATAACTTATGTGCTTGGCAAGTGGGTCCCACTGCTTGAGGTCTGGCATTTGAAAGTAGTTTGGAGACAATTTTGTTCCCATTCTTCCAACAGATTCACAATCTTTTTTATTTAAGAGTAAAGTCACGAATTACTGGCAGCTCCGCACTGGTGTGTAGATTGTCTTCTCTTCCCTTAAATGTTATACAATTGAAAGCTAAAAGACCGATACAGTAGAAGTTAAGCTGTCATGGACCATGCAGTCATTATATATAAGTGTTGCCATTATGTAAAACTGCAGTCATTATGTATAATTACAAGGGAAGTTGTGTAACAAAGGAAGAAGTCTATCTTATAGAAATAAAAATGTTATCCCTGAGGTCGCTATTGACACACAGCCTGCTGAGACCTGCAGCTAGCCCATGCTTCTTTCCTTTCTTTTCTCTAACTCGTTATTTCTCAGATTGCCAAGATGTAAATTAAAAACAGACTTCTTTAATTAAAGGCATTCAGCAACCCTGGTGGGAAAAAAAATGGCATTTAAATGCAAAATCAAAATCAACTTATGGATTCCCTCTTTCCCACAGCCCCAACTCTCCCAAGTGCAATGAAGATGTCATTTTCTGGTCTCTGTATTCCCATTCTTAGCACGATGAAAATGAAATGATAGTTACTTGTCCCTGTTTTGTTAAAATGTCAAACTGTGTTGCAAGCAAATTGATTTCAGGCCAGTTCAGTTGCGTTCAGCTTAGCAGCACGTGAGCTTTCTTCCTGCCTCTGCTCCTTCATTGAAAGGCCACAGCAAGACTGATGGGGAGTGATGGGCTCAACCCCTATTAAAACTAATGCAGCCACAGGCAGCAAATTTAAATGGGAACCATGTAGAAAATGCTATAGTTGGAAGTGAAGACACCAACACCCAGACACAGCCACACAAGAGCAACTGAAGCCAATGGGAATTTCCTCAGCTCAGCCTGAAGATCATACAGAATCATAGAATCATAGACTTGTTTAGGTTGGAAAAGACCTTTAAGATCATCAAGTACAACCCTTAACCTAGCACTACCAAGGCCACCACAGAACTACATCCCCAAATGCCACATCTACACGTCTTTTAAATACCTCCAGGGATGGTGACTCAACCACTTCCGTGGGAAGCCTGTTCCGATGCTTGAAAACCCTTTTGGTGAAGGAATTTTTCCTAATATCCAATCTAAACTTCTTCTGGTGTAGTTTGGGGCCATTTCCTCTTGTCCTATCATTCCTTACATGTGAGAAGAGACTGATAACCATCCTGGGTTCTACAGATGAAACTTTGGATAACCAGAGCCATGGTGAGGAAAGTCTGACTGTTGGAAGGCACAGCAAAACAAGAACACCTAGCCTTGTTCTCCATATGGAGACAGAGTAAGGCAGAGGGTGTCACTAAGACAGAGTTTAAGTCCTCCTCAAAGCAGCCACTGCTTGCTTCTATCCTATGGAGCTCCTGATATAACTCTCAGAACTGTCTCAGATATCATTCTTCAGCATCTGGCACAGGCAGAATCTAAATGGCTGTAAGGAAGCTGAGGCACAGACCAGTACAAAGTCTGGGCTGTAAATCGCCCAAGGTTGTGCTCTACTTATGCTTCAGTATGTAACGTGAGCCAAATGTGACAATAATGCTGGATATGGAGAGCCCTTAATTTCTTTTCAGTAGGCTTTGCAGTAATATATGTTGACACCCAGTAACTACTTCAACCTTGCCTCATTTGTGAGGGTATATAGCATGTGTAAGAGGTCAGTGTGAACAAGATGAACCGAAATGTAACACATTTCACTGCTGAGGTGCATTTCAGACTGTCTGAGGCTCAGCCTATGTGCTTGGTCCCTGCTTGCGTGACATAAGCTGTCATTTTTCACTTTGGACTTGGTCTCAGTGCTATGTCTCCAGGAAACAAGTGTTAATTGCTGTGAGCAGAAATGAAGGTTCCTGACTTGTTACAAAGAGCAGACAAAGGGCTGTGCCATGGCTCGTCAGACAGACATTCCAGAACAGAGCTCTCTGTTATGAACTTTATGTCATTAGAAACGCTTTCAGCTTGGGAATCTGGGGGAGAAAATGGCAAGCTCAGGAGTTTAGAATGAGACCTTTATATTTGACTGCTGTTGCAGTAGGCTGTGTTCTCTGGTAAGTAAAGTCTTCCAAGGGACACTGGGAGACGTGCGGTCCTAGCTTCACATGGAGCAAGTCACTTCAAGTTTCTGTACATTTTACCTCTATTAGCCCTTCCTTCTTGTTACACTTCTATGACCGATGAGATTTTACTGTATGTTTATTGTGCTTGTATCACTACAGAACACCCATTTCTAGTGGATCTTTTAAGATGGTAATTTGATAAAAAGCAGCATATTTGAGCAGGCAGCATCTTCAACACCAGTCTGGTAACCAGTAGAGTAAGATTAACACCTTATTAAACATACTTCTGTTTTTTGGCAGGGCAGAAACTACATCATCAAATTTGAGTCATCATTTTACAGAGAGAAGTGGTTTGTGGCTTTTCATATGGCACAAACATATGAACCTTGTTATTTCTTTTCTCTCCCAGGCTACTGTTGTCAGGACACTTATACCTTGATGTGAAAATCAAGTGTTGCATTTAACTAACGTCTGCTTCTGTTCCAGCAGTAGTTGTGGAGAAGAAAAAGAATGAGGTACTAAAAGAGAGGGTTTTATAAATCAACAGCTTGAAGCAATTTGTGTCCAAGTAGTTAAAAGGACAAATAAGACCCTGGCTAGGAACTCCTGGAAAACACCCATGTCTGCAGCAGGAGAACCTGCAGGGAAAGTGAGCACAGAAGGACATTCTCCCAACATCTTTGCTGGGGTGGAATTGGTCTCTCAAATATGGAGGTAGGTTACAGACACAGAAAGGTCTGGACAGCTGCATCCCAACTCAGAGCTTGCTGACTTGAACCCAATGCTAATGCTTATCCCGGTTAGGTGAATGCATTCACATGAGTGAGAGCTGCTTGGCTTTCTGTAGAATTTATGGTTTATGTCTATGATTGATAGATTTCACATGGACATTTTACCCTTCAGTTGCTTGCTTCAGACTGGGGTCTGCCTAGATGGGTCTTCCAAGTCTAGGCATAAGGGTCTAATGATAGTGTAGACAGAAAAAGCCTCTCCAGATGTCAGCTTGCAACAACTCTGAAATAAGTGAGAAGCTACATCAGTCACAGGAACAGGCTGGATCCTGATCTCATTGACATGAAGGTAGCAGTATCCTCAGTTAATCAATTAGTCAAAGCAATAACAGTGGCCATCAACATTGAGCTCCCCTACCCTGTGCCAGACCTTGTCCCAAGCATCCACTTTGGCAGCAAAAAGCTGCTCTCCACCAATAAGATCACTCCAGCTATGAAAAAGAAAGGAGAAACTACCTTTCCTAGGTGATAAAGAAATACAAGGCAAGACGAAGCAGTGACTCCTTCTCTGACTTGCTCATCAAAGAAAAAAGCTATGTCATTTCTTTAGGGGAAAAAGATTGGAGAGGGCATTGCAGAGCTTACAAGAGATTTGGTCTGAAACAGATTAGACGACCTGCAGTTTGCCAGCCAGGTAAGTTAAACCTGAGATTAATTAGTACGGAGAAAAGAGAAAGAAAGGCAGTGGAGGTGTCTGGGGTCTAAAAGAGAACAATGTTCCAGCTCTCAAGGTGATTAATGCATGAAATGAGCAGTGGAAGGAACTGATCAATGAGCACAATGGAAAAGAAAATCAAAGTAGGTCTCCATTTTTTGAGGAGACAGAAGTGGGCTGTATAAGATGAAATTATCCAAATGTTTTCTCCTGCCATGGTAAACACCCAGTCTCAATTGGTTTACAGAGCTGGTGAGCAGTCACCTTTTTCAAGATAGGAAATATAGAGGAAAATAAGTTATAACCTGTTGGAAAAACAACCGATAATGGCAATTAGTGCTAATGAACTCTTAGTTATTTACAAAGGTCTCACAAGTCCCTCTCCCTAACTTCAGAGCAATCCCATCATAAGTGTCCTGACACTCTTAAACTACTTGCTATTGAAACCTTTAACTAACATGTCTATCTCTTTCTTTTTTTCTTGGTGCAATCCTATGAAGGCTTCTCTGACAGCAGTTTCTCTGTGCCTCTTGATAACTCTCACACGGCTTTTCCATGTGTTTTGTGGATACACACAATACTAAACTAATTCATCATCACGTTTCTTTTTCACTTTTTGAGTCTGAGTGAAACCCCTTCACCAATGCAGTGTAAATATATAAAGATGACCTTAAATGCAGTTGCTTACCTGTATTAAGCCAGATGCTAGACTGAACCCCAGTTTTATGGTGCATCAAGAAATGTTGCCAACTCTGTTGTGTCACTTGATCCCATATAGGATGAGATCCAGGTATTACTAAATGGCAGAATTAAACTAAAATGATTATTTTTTTTAATTATTTTTCATTATTGTTTTTTACACTGTATCTGTCACTCTCATTCTGTCTACAGTGATTTATCTTGGTTTTAGATTATAAAGTTTATAGGATATCTTGATTCAACCACTACATTATTAGTAGAAGAGAATTGTTGTTGAAACTGCAGATGGTTGGAGTCTTCATAGTAGGAAAGATCATACTTCCAGACTTTCCTTTCACCTCCACCCTTACCAATTTTGCTTATATATACATTTCTTAAGACAGTATTGACTTTGGGCAAAAGTTTTCCAGAGGTGAAACGCAATTCTTTGGCAGGATTGAACCCAGTCATTTTTGCTGTGACCAAATGGGGAGGAAGAGTAAAGATGGTCATCTGATTTTAAAACTATCTATGAATTTTGCAAATAATCCTATAGGGGTATACAATATATTGAAAAATTCTTAAGTGTTTATCTACTTCTGTTCCCACTGTCATCAGGCACTTTATCAAAATTAATTCAATACTGACTTTGGCAGAATTAAAACAAGGTGAAACAAAAAGTTGCAGCCCTCATGGCTTTAGAGTTCACTGGGCTAATCCTCTCTGATGCAAAAAGACTGTGACAGAATATAAATAATGGTGTTTCATGTATCTGACTGAAAGTCATGGTTAATGTAGAGTCCTTGTATAAGATCAGCTGAACCCAGCTCTTGCAAGTCCAATTTCTGTATTAGTTCCTGCTTTCCCAGAGCATCAGGCTAGGCTTGCTCTCCTGCTAATAGCATCTTTTTGCAAGGTACCCACTTGCTATCAAGTGGTGTCTGTTAATTGAGGTGGGACTGGTCTTGGCTCCCTTCAGTGGTCTACAATGCAGACACTTGTATCTGACATATTTGTCAAGTCTCCCTCAGTAGGTAATGGAGACTGATTTACTGAAGGCAATATATTTTACTGTCCTCTTTTAGCTTGGCATAAATGATCCTGCCTTTCCACTTGCTATAAAGGGAGCACAATGAGTTTAAACAAGATGGCTAGTTTGGGATGATGAAGTGAAATGCATCTCTGATGATAGAAGTATAGGGAATACAGACTTTTAAAGAATTCTTTATAGCTTATGGGGAGAGCAGATGGTATTTGAGGCTGTTCTATATCATCTTGGCATGGTCTTCTCTTCACACTTCCTCCACATTTTGCAAATCTCTTTCTTCTGTTTATCTAAGCTGGGTCTTCCTAGTACTTCCTGAAAACAATCTTTTCCTTTCATGTCTTCAGCATACTCCATTTTTCAGGTTAAGGTATTTGGATTTGTTTGATCGATTGGTTCTTTTTGTTTGAGAAGCTGTCTTTTTTAGAGAAGGCAAAGACTGCTATACCTTACCTACAAAAGTTCCTTTCAGAGGGCGCAGTAGGATGAGCACTTGCACTTGACCTTTAATAGGCTCAGAAGTAAATCAAGGGTCCAACATGCTTTAAGCAACAAAGCTCAGTTGGTGTTTCTCTCCTTCCTAAAGGAAATATGGTCTTTTTCAAGGTTAAGCATGCAATAATACAAACTATGAAAAGAGTATGACTCTCACTTAACCTAATTTGTTCCAGACAGATGGCGAAGGCAACCAGTCTTGAAGAAGGTCACAAGCTCCTCGTGTCTAAAAGTAATCAAGAATTCCCTTATGCAGGACTTCAGTGGATTAACAAATACAGCTGCATAAGCAAATACCCCTGGAACCAAGTGTTTGAAGAATCAGTAGCGGGTGTTATATTCAGTAATGCTTATCATAGGCTCAGAACATAGCAAATATAAGTCTAGAGATAAGTTGCTCTGTTAGAATAAAGTAATTCTATTTTATTTGTCTACAGTGCATTGCTTTCCCCATTAGCAGTTGGGGCATGGCATAAGCAGCTATGAGGTTTAACTTGGGATTTATTATCCACTTCCTTTGAAGACCTGAACTTGTAATGAAAACTAGATCATGCTACATCATCTCATTTTAATATAAATGCATATTAAAAATGAGTCTATAAAGCAGAAGCTGTCTGCTGGTAATGAGCTACAGTCATGAAGGCATTTGTAAGTACCTTAACTGAATAGCTTATACTCTAAGAATAGCAGGTCGATTCCCTTCACAGCATGTGTTGCAGCAGCTGTGCAGGCAGGGATGGTGGGGTCATCTGCAAGTTAATTTACAAACAAACCCAGTTTCATATCAACATTTCCACAACAAACAATTTTTTTTCCCCAAAGCTTCCTCCTCTTTGAACAGGCTCATGCAACACTATTGAAAGTTCAGTTTGGACTCTCTCAGCTGCTCTCAAGCATCAGAGCTTATTCTGTAGCAATCCACCCCCAATGCTCTGCCAGTCTTGGGCCATTTATTATTGCATGAGCAGCCTGATTCTGTATTCCTCGCTTAAGGAATATGCCCTAAGAGTGTCAGAGACTTTTCAGAAACAACCCCCATATGTGGCAGGAGGTGACATGTGGGTGTGAGAAGTAGGAGATTTTGACAAAGATTTCTTTAACGTTATCCTTGCTGTGAATGTCTTTATTTACCAGAATTAATCAATTCAGGGGTTGTGTATTGCCAGTACAAATCTTGCATTTACACCTTAGTGTAAGTCTGGACCATGGGGCTCCTTACCAGCTTATTTCTGTCTTTAAAGTGCTTGTAAAGCCTTGGGGACCCTGGTGAGGAGAAATCTCTGTGCAGTATAGGTGTGCTGTCTGGGACATTTCCATTCCCTGCTCAGCTGTAAATTTGCTCTGTGACTTTTGACAAGTCACACTGCTGGTCTTCCTGTGCTGAAACTAATAGCCAGTTACCAAACTTAAAGGCTTGCCAAGGCCTAATTTAGCCATTCTTTGGAATCTAGCTGCAAAGTATTTGAGAATTGCAAAGTCTCTTGATGGACCATCCATCACATTGTCCCCATGACCGGAGCATTTACTTCTTCACTGTTTGAAGAGCAAATACACCAGTGTTAGAGCAGTGCTGCTCTACACTACCATCTTTCAGATGCCAAGCTGTCACTGAGTGTGGCAATTTAAGAAGGTATGACAAATGTTTAACAAGATTTCTAATGGTTGTTAAACCCAGAGTCCTGGATATATTCCAATTCAGGTAATTACATTCAAGGCTGCTTAAAGACACTTTAATGGGATAGGTCATTCTCCACAGAGCCTCCAGTATGGAAAGAATATAGGAAATACACAGTGCTGCTGGCAGGCAGGGGAGGGAGGCAAGCAGGAGTATACCCAAAACAGGACAGCAAGGAGAGTCATCAGTTTGCAAGTCTTTGTGTGTGGCAGCTGAGAACAAGGAGACTTTGGTAAGGGAAATAAACTTACCTTAGAAAAGAGGAGAAAATGGCAGGCAGAACGTTAGGGAGCTGTGCTCAACTCAGCAGTTACTTGATGCCAACTTCCTTGTTTGTTGCTGCATTATAAACAAGTAGTATTTTGGAAGCTGCCATCTCAAATATCAAACCCCAGCCTCAGAAGCCTCAGGATGTTTTCCGAATAAGTAAGAAATTAGGCTTGACAAACACTATCTTCTGGTTTTGAACTCCACAGGCTCTTCTGGGTCGTGCTTTCCTAAGAGGAGATTTCTTCCCACATTTCTGTGAGTGCCAGCCTTTTAAATTTGGTAAACGTGATCACCCTGAAGGGCCCTTTATACAGCTATCAGCTCGTTCTTTTCTTACAGCTGGTCTATCTTCCTAACATGATTTCATTTTCTTACTAAGGAAATTGAGACACGCTCGCAGATCTACAGCCCCAAATTAATCTTCACATGCAAATGGATTTCAGTAAATTGGGTAATATGAATCCGTTTGAAACAGGCAGACTGCTGGCCTTTGAGGCAATGCTGTAGATAACATCTGTTTTGACAGAATTTTGAGAGGACTGAGGATATGAGGACTTGGTGAGGGGTTTTTAGTGTTGCTGATTGTCTGTCACTTGTATAAATAGTTAATTCTTAATAATTGTTTCTCTGCTAGTAGTAGGCAGAGCAATCAGAGACAAAGTGCATAACAGCAGTCAATCATCCCGCTCTATTTCAGTGATTCCAGAGTAATTCTATCAGCCATGATTACTGCTGCTGATTGGCTTTGAGCAGTGCCTACACCTGGGATAGCCACATTTTTGTTCCTATTTGCTTACTCTCTCTTATTTTCCATTGTCCACCTACCTTGCTCACCGTTTACAGCCTGTGCTATTTTATAGAATTAGCTATTTGTATTAGACTACAATCTACAGGCTTGGTTTGATTAGGAATATTCGGTCTAATTGTACCAGAAGTGATAAATAATTTAAAGCAGCTAGGTGAAATGACAGTTCAGCTCTTACCCTGATTTTGTCAGGTCAGTTTTATCCCATGCACACTGAACATCCTTCATTGTTCAAGGAGCCAGGAGGGATTAATAATGTCTTAGTTACACCACTTCTAGCTCTGAGAAGTATCTCTCAACTAAACAAGTACCGGAGTTGTTGAGATCTTACAACGACTTTATTCCCAAAATATCACTCTGCCTAGTGCCAATCTCGGAGGGCTTCACACCTCACAGCAGATTATGAATTAGACATAAAGGAGGGCTAGATGTGCTGTATAGCTTTCAGTGGAAGGTGCTGTCTTTTTTAATTGAACAGCAGATAGGGCAGGCAGGGCTCTCAGCCCTGTGACCTGCTGAACACAAATTATTTCCAGATAAATACTGAACCTCTTCACAGGCTTTACTTTTAGAAGTTTCATAAGTGTACTTAATGCTATTACTGTCTGAAAAGCAATGGTCTCCTTGGTGACAGAGATGAAAATGTTCTTTAAAAGTGAATGCATTTGACCTTCATTTTTAAAGTGGGAACCAGTTTAGAAGACAGGATTATAGACCATGGTTCAAGCTTATTACATTAGTATCAAGCATGGGTAAAACCATGGCTTTATTCTGTGTTAACCTCCAGGCTACAGTGTCTCAACTCTTTGCTGGAGTTTATTTTTGTATTGCTCTACTGCAGTAAAGCATCTAAGGATCCAAGGGCATCTAAGGGCATCAGTAGTGCCAAATCTGTTAGCTATATGATTTTTCTCATGTTCCTGGATCACGACAGCACATTAGCTGCCTTATAGACTTTCCTAGCTGGCTTTTAGACCTTCCTCTGTTTAGAACTGAGTAGCTTTGCCTGAGGAGAAAGCTAGGTATGGGATAGTTCACTGCAAGGATGACTCTTGAGAAATGTGCATCATTTTCCTCCCTCTACAACTGTGTTTCATCAAACCCTGAGAACTTTCAGCCTTGCTCTGGCACAATACAGTACCCTTGACCTTCACAGTCTCATGACTCTCACATTGCTTTGGGTCCTTTGAAATGAAAAGCCACAAAAAATCCCTATAGCCTAACACATCCGCATTGAGGCTCAGTGAACACTGGCCAAAGTTATACCCCAGCAGTGCAGGTATAGAGTATGATAGGGTGAAGGCACCAGCCTCGGAGTACTTGACTTTAGGAAAGGGCACACTGAAAGTATCAACATTTCAAGGTAGGTAAAGACAGTCTTGGATATGGTTTCACAAATGACATTGCACTTTGTCCTGTGGGTTTTCTGACAGACAGTGTGAAGGATCTGGCACTGAAAATCCTCCTGTAGTCTAGAGCAGAGAAAACATAATTCTCACACTCCTCCAGCCCTCTCCAAGCATTGTCAGGCAGAACATGCACAAATGGTTCATCCTTATCTGTGTTACCATCAATATATAACTTTGTTATTAAGATATGGAATGAGATGTGCAGAAAGCTGTAGAGAGTTGTCGTTTTAAGTCTAAATGAAGAGTTCAGTTTTGAGAAAATAATACCTTAGAAAGTAAGGCCATGTTCCAGGAGACAAAAAGGTAAAGGCTTAGTTCTTAATATTGCTTATTCTGTATCTAAATCATACGACCCAGTGTCCTATTCCAACCCCTATCCCCCTCTCCTTTATTTTAAAGGTATAACACTTCAAAACCTTCAGAGAAGGAAGATAAAGTGTGAGAAGTAGCCACAAGGAGTTCTGATACTGTAATGGTAAATACCTATATATGGTTTTATCTGGTGACTCACATTCACATAGGTCACAAAGCAGTTCATGAGGCATTGGAATTAGCATTCCCTAGCAATTACTGCAGAAAACAATTGACTTACAAACATCCAATTACAATGTCTTAGGGGTATATTCCTTATGACCACAGACTGAGTTCTTGAAACATGAAAATAAACCTAAACAAACCAGAAAGAGTAGAATCACTTGTTCAGATGGGATTTGTTCATTTCTAGGCTGCAGAGGAAGACAGCAAAATGTAACAGCTCAGCAAGTATATCCAAGACTGAAAAGATATATCTGTCTGAATTTTGCCCATGAGAGGATGATGTTCTGCTTCATGAGTCAAATACCATTGCTTGGGAGAAATGATGACTGATCTACTGTCTAGTGCTCTGCCAACAAAAGTGTGAGCTTAATTATTTCTACCGCTAAGAGAAAACAGAAACTTGAGGCCCCTGGCACTCTCTCTTTGAATTTTCCTCTTGCTTTTTGTCCTAGAGGCTTGGGCTTCTCCTTATGACAACCTCTCCTAAATGCTGCCATGGTGAGGCAATGCCATCAGCTACGCGCGACAGCTCTCCTCCTGCTGCCTCCTAGCTGAGAAATCACCTAAGGCAAACCGTAATAACTCATTATCCCACAGTCTGAGCATGAGAAATAATGAGCTGGCTGCTCAATTAAAATCCTATATCCTGTAATATAAACGCAGTGCATGGCTTACAGAACTTAAGAATCTCAGGGCTTAATAAGTATAATAAGAAATTCTGGGAGCAGTGATTTATATAGAGTGGCACATTGCAGCTTGGAATTAATACATTTTATAAGTTAAGATTGGGGTCTGGAATATGATGAGGGACTTGTATGGCTGACAGGTTGAAGAACAGGAATATACTCCCTTCTGCTAATGAACCTGGTACTTCAAAGCCTGCTACTCACCATTGTGCTGACCAATAATGTCTTGTTATTTCTCCATTCCTTATTGTCCATCTACGTGCATCCAATATCTCTTGTTTTGCACTGGGTAAGCTGATGCAGTAGGTGGCATTTGCTTCTACTTCTGTACAGCTTGATGAGGTAGATAATAAGATAGTCCTTAAAAAACAGCATAGCTATTCAGAAGGTTTAATGGCCTAGAATAACAGTGAAACTGTTAATGCTCTCCTAGTTCTTTTCTGTAATTATAAGGTCTTAGAGGAATTGGAGATAACTGGTAGTAAGAGAAGGCTCAGAGAAAAGGTCCGATTGCTCAAAGGTGGCAAGAAAGATGAATTGTTTAATCTTACAAAGGATCTCCTCAGCCAGTCCTGCCAAAAGAAAGCAGTTTAACAAGCATATCTAAAAATAACATCTATTTTTTTGTTTGATGTTAGTTTTTTGTTAACCCTGATGGTGTTGACAACAATAGGCAATGGAATGGCTACAGGTGCCATCATATCCCATGAGGGAACACTCACCTCCAGTGCAAGCATGGAGGAGACGAGTATCTGGAATAAAATGGCCTCAGCTCCAAACTGAGCAGTTCCCAGGCCACCATGCCTGGACGTGTTTGCGTTTCTATAAGCAAATGTCTGGCATTTCTGCTCAACATCTTTGTTTCATGTACTTCGACCCCTCCAGTCAATTGCATTTCATCTGGGAGGTTTTAAGCCACCTCTCAGTTCTCCAAGTCAGAACAGCCAAAGTCCTTCCTTCACTAGAACGGCTTCATAGAAAAATCTCTCACTGATGGCATTTTCAAAATGTTTTCTCTTCTAAGGTTTCTCCTAAACAGAAGGGTTGTTTTGTTTTAGAGTTGTGACACAAAAACGGTGATTTGTTTGTTATTTTATTCTGGTTTTCTGCTTTATATTTTAAACACTAATTTCTGCTTTTTATACCCCGTGGGGTAAAATAATAGTTGGAAAAGAATATGAACCAAATTTTCTAAGACTGAAGAACTGGGGAAGGTGGCTCTTCTAATTCACTGGCTGCTGTTGAAGCAGGTTCCTGTGCTCTTCCCCTCTGTGGGAAATCTGTTCCTCTTTTAAGCAGGTCACTGGCATGAAGCTTGGGAAAAACAGGCTCCAATTCCCATCCCTATTACAGCTTCAGAAATGAAAGATAGGAATGAGTGAATTCCTTCATGTGGCAAATTTGAAATGCTTTTCCTCAGGTCTCTCAGGGACTGACACAGCCTGTGTCTCCATCTCTCTCCCTTTCTCAGGGTGGAGCTACAGCCACAAAGCCAGTTACAGAGCTTCCCACCACCCTGTCTCCAGATGAACATATTGCAGGTTTTGTTCCATCCACTGAGACAATACAAGCACTTCTATAGATAGGAAATGAATCTTATTACCAAAATGGCCAACAGATCCCTGTGACATGCAGCTGGCTCCTGAGTATTTTGCATCTGAACCAGAGGATGATCCGTTAACTGACAGCAGCATCACGACTGGCTCCTCAGATCACTCACAAAGCCCTCTCTGCTCCCTCCCTTTTTCCACTCTACAGAAAACACTGTACTCATAAATTTTGTTTTTATAGGGAGTGTTGCACTCCTCAGAAATGTAATGCATGTTCATATTTCTCCATCTCCAACCGAGGTAACTGGAAACTATTAAATGCCCAAAGCAGCTACATAAAACAGCTTCTAAGTGCTTTCTTTTCCCTGGCACCCACTGCTTGCAGATACACAGTGAAGTGTTTGAGTTTTCCCTGTTTGTGTTTTCTTGCAACCTCACTCTCTGGAATGGATTTTAACTGCCCCGTTCTTCTTGAAAATGTATTTTTTATTTGACAGATTGTGTTGTTCAGTAAGAGCCAAGAAATAAGGCCCCCTACACCAGAGATCCTTCCTGGAGCTGCTGTTTAAGGACCTTCTCCTTGCTTGTTCCAGAGACCTTTTTGAGGAGCACCTTTAAGGCAGTGACAAAAAGTATGCACCTTGTCCTGGATGTGAGTAATTTAAACAGCACAGGCTGATGCAAGCTAGAAATAGCCTCCTTGGGAAAAAAAGAAGATTTCTCATAGCAGAGCTAGCTCTAATAGTCCAAACCCATTAAGTTAAGTGTGAGCAGCCTGGGCTCAGTGCTTGAAATCTGTCCTTGTCCGCTTTTTTAATTAACAGTCCAAGCATTCCTGCTCTGTCTAGTGCCTCAGAATATGAGCCTTGAGCAGCAAAGCAACAGGCTGCAGATGGGTCTTCCTAATAGTTTCTAAAGCACAGCCCTAAACAGTTTGAATCCCTGTTGCTAACAAGGCATGAAGGCTTCACAGGCATTTAGCAACTGTCATTGATGTTGCATATCACTGTATCCTCTTTGAGGTACTCTTTTGCTGTGGTTCTTGTGTCAGATCATGTTGATAATACCTTTTTTTTTTGTATTGCCTTTTGCCACTAAGGCTCTTTCCTTCTAGAAAAGAAGGAAAGATCTTGGCCTACCTACGGTGAAATGCACCATATCTTACCTGCTGTCAGGAAACTGGCTGTTATATGGAGCATGGTGAAAATTGCTATGGTGGATAGCTGCAGTTCACACTTGTGCTCATCCAGTAATGCATTTTGACTGCTCAGTGTCAGAGGCTGAAATATTTCCTTTTCAATGAGGTCAGATATTTTTAGTGTAGATTCTACAGAATTTAGATGAAACACAAGGTATGTAAAACTCTTATACCCCATGGAAATAAGGAGAGCAAAAGAGAGGGCAATTGCTCTATTGCTCTGCCTTGAATAGTGGAGTTCCTGAACACAAGAGGTCCAATTTTGAATCAGCTGCAGCTCAGCACAATTCAAGATGTGCAGAGTGTGATTCTGAAAGGAGTAGGGGTGAAGGTTTCCTGATGAAAGGAGGATGAGAAGGCAAAAGGCATTGCAATGAGCTAATTAAATTCAATGCCAGGAGAGATCTCTGATGCCTGGGTGGTGAGCAACCAGCAGGTGTCTTCATTACTTAGACTGCTGGTGACAAGCTACATAGAAAATTACAGGGTAGCTAGTTTAATTTCAGCTGCAAAGAAAGTCTCAGCAAGTCTCTGGAGAGATGGAGTGGGAGGAAAGCCCATAGAGGTTCAATATGATAGCTTGATATTTGGACAAGAAAGACTGTTCCAGAAGAGAAGACCTGGGTTCCTTTGAGCTTAAAACCTTTTTCTGTAGGAGCAAAAGAAAAGAATAAAATAAAGTGGTTTAAGAGAAAATAGGGTGGTTTAAGAGAAAAAACAATCAGCATGGCTGACTACTGCTATTTTAAATGTTTTGACCAGTATCTCAGTGGAAAGCTGTTGATTTCACACAGTCACTCTCATTTTCCACCCAGGAATGTGGGATTGACCCTTTCTCTAGCAGCCCCACTTTACGCCAAGCCATGAGATGGATGGAAGGCACTGTTATTGATGCTAATGGCAGCTCTTCAATTTTGTTCTTCAAAGGAATTGCTTGCAAGCTGGAAAAATGTTTCAGCATTAGCTGTGAGCTGTTATCAGACTTCTGCAGGTTGCAGCTATTATAGTTAAGGATGCAAAGCAGCGTTCATTCAGGCACTGGCTTCATATCAGAGCTGGGCAAATATGTGGACACATTTTAATGCAAAAATATATGAAATTTTCATTGCTTTTTCATGTTGGTTCGTACAGGTAACTTCTGTCAATGAGATTTTGATAGCCCCTGCCTTGGAGGGGTTAAAAAGCAAGTATGACATTAGACTGCAACTCCCCATTTCAGGGGCAAAGATAAAGAGGAGAGCAGCCTATTAGGAGGACATCTCTTCATCACATAATTTGAAGATGGGGTCTACAGCTTTTTTCTTCCTCCCTAGTGCTCTGTTAAATATTCTTCCAGTTGTGATAGTGCAGGAATTAGGGGGAAAGATAAGAAACAAAATATATGGAAGGAGTGGAGAAAGTGTTATTTCAGTTCTGCAGTGATGATGTTTTACAAAGGTCAAACCAGCAAGTGTTGTTCAGGTACTTTAATAGGATATAGGAACATTTTCCATACATCAAAACCCGTTCTTTTGTTACAAATCAGTAAAGTGCATTTGAAAGCCAGGACAAAATATAATTTGAAATACCAAGATATCCCCTTGTATTGACTTGCCAAGACTGGAATTTGGAATTGGGTTTATTTCAGTGTTCTTGTCCCAGTTAGGAGGAGGGTTTGAAAGATTAATGTAATGTGATGTGTCTTGCCACGAGGAAATGGGAAGCCTTTGATTTATTTTTAAATTCTTTTTGCTGACTCAGAGTAAAGGTAGGGTGAGATGGGAGATATAAAGCACTGGTTTGGATTTGCAATTGCCTTTCTGTTGGCATTGTAATGGATAGAGAAGATATGAGTGGTCCAGGTTTGACACTTAACAGTACATTCAATTAATTTTGAAGGGAAAATAAATATGTGGAATGGAGCTTAGCTAAACTTTGACCAACTGGAAACATAGCTTGTGATAAGATCTTTAAAATATGCACATTTGCTGCATCGCAAATCAATGTTTAATAATTTACATTCTATCTTTATCTTTTTAGAGCTACATTAAAGCTATGTTCATTTACTGAATAAAGTGGTGGCAGAACTGAAAAGCAAGGTGTAACAGACAATAAAAATTAACCATTTCCCCTTCAATTTCTCAACAGTAACCAAGTCCACCTTTTTTTACTGATGAAAATGAAGTATCTCTCACCCAAGATCAAGGTTGGATTGTTGGCTAAGGAAGAAACTCTGGAAACTGGAGGAACAGAGTTAGTTTTGCATCTTTATTTTACCTCTGTGAACTGCAGAAGATGATAGCTTAGCAAACCTGAGATTGCTGCCCAGGCTGTATGCATGGCAATCAGGGGAGCAATTACAGACAAACAAAACCTGGTGCCTGACACATTGAGAGGGAGTCTGATTATTTGTGTTTTTCACCTAGATCATGCAGAGAGTAAGAAATGGGCAACTGTTCCTGTGCACATTTTCTCTCTACTTAACATAAGATGTTTGTATAGTGCCTAATTAAAAGCAAGAAGGGGAAAAAATATAGCAACCCTTGAAGATAACTTAAGGATTGCAAAGGAGTGCAAAACCAACAGGGAATGGAGAAAAACTGTAGTCTGTAATGCTGTTATTTCTAGCATGAGATAGAGTTTTCATTTCTAGGTCTTTTCTTGCTAAAATTGATGTGCTTACCTATCAAGAGGGTAAAATAGGGTAAATTATGCTTGATGCTGTGAAAAGCAAAGCTGCTTCTTCGATCTGCTAAGCAAACGTGGCTCTATTTATTAAACAGCACCTTTTAAATACACAGCACAGCATATCATTATAGGTAAAGAGACCTGAAAAAAAACAGTGAGACATCTTCAGAAGAGGAAGGATGCGTGCCAAGCTTTGTTAAGTTACAATGCCAGCAAGCTATTAGCACCTCTGTAATGCAGATGTATATGTGAAAATTAACACTAGGCAGGTGTTTCCAGAAATAGATCCCCTCAATTACTTTGATAAAGACCTGACATGGAAGCAGGTCTGTATTTGCTCATTTGTCTCACCAGCAGCACCTGGGCAGGGTTCATCATTTTTGACTACACATCCAAAAAGTAAGTAGTCAGCAAAAGCAGGGGACAATATACAGGCATGTGTAACATGGGCTTTTAAAGAAGCTGAGCTATTACAGCCATTAAAGTGCCCGTGTCTCTTGACTGAGTAGAGAGGTAGCATTGGTAGTAACCCTGGGCTAGCTTCTGGTGCTGGAGGTGGTCTAGCTGCTTATAGCTTGATGGCAGCATTCAAGCGTGACATTCTGGTCTTCTCTAGCAGTGGAGAAGACCCAGTGAACAGAGTTGTTGGCATGAGTATATCCTTGGGTACGTCCATTCTCATGACTGGCGGAGTGATCTCCACCAGCTACATTGACTAGCTCTTTTTGACACTGGGGATCAGGTGTCTGCAATGTAAGCTTCTGCTGCTGAATTAGGTATGATGATAATAACAGTTCTGATTTTAACCAGGTGAAGTCAGGTGGCATGCATCTTAGCAAAACAAGATGAGTTGGTGTATTTGTTTTCAATTGGCACACAGTTCTCAGGATGTAGTACCTGAGAATCCTCCAAGCTCTATTGCACAAATCCTCACTGCATCCACCTGAAGTAAAGCAAAGACACTTTCATACAAGGAAACAGAGAACACAAGCCTGTTGATGTATCCAGTAAAGCCCATGGTCCATAAAGGCCTAGGTCTTTAAAATCTTTGTAGCTACATGAACACAGCACTACATCAGTGTCCTTCAGCACGTTAGTTTAGGCTTGGTGACATGCTCTTCAAGTTCTCCTCTGGAATGGTGGGAAATTAAACCAGGGCTTCTAGAGGTCAGGCTACATGTTGCTCATGAGCAAATCATCTCATGAACTCATCCAGATTCTCTTTTTCTCACACTTGGCAACCATATATGATCAGGGGTCAGTGCTGGAACCAATAACAATTAATGTTTTCACCAGTGACCTGCAAGACAGGACAGAATATACCCTGCACATGTGTGTAGATGAAACCAAATTAGGGAGTATGATTGACATGGTAGAGGATAGGATTGTCATTCGTGTGGATTCATCTTGACAAGCTGAAGAAATAAGCTGGCAGTAACTTTAAGAAGTCCAATGAAGAAGATAAATGCAGACACCAGGAAAGCCTCACACAATGCGCTGCTATTACCACAATGTGCTAATACTATTACCACAGCTTTCTATTTAGCTCTGAGGTGTCCAGGTGGCTGGTTATCACTGTGTGGATTTGCTCAGAAGCTATTAAAATTGTTAAAGGGCAGTTTTCTTCCTGCTACTGGATCAATTATATCTCCGGTTTATAGTCCTCATTAAAAGAAAAGGATGAAGATGCACAAACAGTACAGTAAACTTTAATGGTGGTAAACTCAGGCACTTCAATATATAGCCCTTGAAGAAATTTAGTGTGTACTTGATTTAATTTATTTTCCACTAAATCTATTTCTGAGTAATAGCTATTAATTAGCACTGTGATATAATAGGCTAGCAAGGTCATGTGTCCTTATCTTAAAAGTTTATTTGAAAACGAAGTTTGTGGCTACATCACTAAAGAAATTCAATTTCATCTTGAAACCAGCTGTCAAGCAGTAATAGTTGGTGCATGTAAAGAGTTACTGCTCTTATGGATTCTTGAGCTGAGTTTTCAGTTACCTGATGACACTTCTGTGTTGCTGAAATTGTCAGTTTGCAAGGTTCATACAAGTATCTCCTGATTAAGTCTCCCCAGGTCTTTGTAAGATTTTCAGAGAGAAAGAAAAATGTTTGGTTAAGTTTAGATGTGAAACCTGTTGCAGAGGCAAAACAGTAATATCTGTTATATTCATATACCTGAATACCCAGGTCTGTTTCTTCAATGCTGTTCTTCTTGGACTGTATCCTATGATACATCTCTATTTAGTAAAAATTTGAAGCTGAAATACATGCCTGACACCTCTGAAATCTGCTCAGGTCTGGCAAATGCTCCGTCCACACCACCCAAGACTTGGAAGGCAGACACAGGGACTGTGAAAACCTAGACCTTAGGCCCACTGTACACGACGATCTGGTTCGAGACCATCTTAAGAACCTGAATGTACACAAGCCCATGGGACCTGATGAAATCCATCCTCAGGTCCTGAAGGAGCTGGCGAATGAAGTTGCAAAGCCACTGGCCATCATATTTGAAAAATCATGGCAGTCAGGTGAAGTTCCTGATGACTGGAAAAAGGGAAATATAACCCCCATTTTCAGGAAGGGGAAAACGGATGACCCAGGGAATTACAGACCAGTCAGTCTCACATCTGTGCCTGGCAAAATCTGGGAGCAGATTCTCTTGGAAGGCATGCTAGGGCACATGAAAAACAACAAGGTGCTTGGTGACAGCCAGCATGGCTTTACTAGGGGGAAATCCTGCCTGACCAATTTGATGGCCTTCTATGATAGGCTACAAAAGTGATGGACAGGGGCGGAGCAGTTGTTGTCATCTACCTGGACTTGTGCAAAGCGTTCGACACTGTCCCACATGACATCCTTGTCTCTAAATTGGAGTGTCATCAATTTGATAGGTGGACCACTCGATGGATAAAGAACTGGCTGCATGGTCGCACTCAAAGAGTTGTGGTCAACGCTTCAATGTCTGGCTGGAGACCAGTAATGATTGGTGTCCCTCAGGGATCGGTGTTGGGACTGGTCTTGTTCAACATCTTTGTCACTGACATGGACAGTGGGATTGAGTGTGCCCTCAGCAAGTTTGCCGATGACACCAAGCTGTGTGGTTCGGTTGATACGCTAGAGGGAAGGAATGCCATCCAGAGGGACCTTGACACACTTGTGAGGTGGGCTGATGCCAACCTCATGAAGTTTAACCATGCCAAGTGCAAGGTCCTACACCTGGGTGGGAGCAATCCCAGGCACAGCTACAGGTTGGGCAAAAAGGAAATTCATGGTAGTTCTGCGGAGAAGGACTTGGGGGTGTTGGTCAATGAGAAAATGAACCTGAGCCAGCTTCAGTGTGGGCTCACAGCCCAGAAAGCCAACTGTATCCTGGGCTGCATCAAAAGGAGCATGACCAGCAGGTCAAAGGAGGTGATCCTGCCCCTCTACTCTGCTCTCGTGAGACCTCACTTGGAGTATTGTGTGCAGTTCTGGTGTCCTCAACATAAAAAGGACATGGAACTGTTGGAACAAGTCCAGAGGAGGCCACGAGGATGATCAGGGACTGGAGCACCTCCCGTATGAAGACAGGCTGAGCAAGTTGTGGCTGTTCAGCCTGGAGAAGAGAAGGCTGCGTGGAAACCTCATAGCATCCTTCCAGTATCTGAAGGGGTCCTATAAGGATGCTGGGGAGGGACTCTTTATTAGGGACTGTAGTCCTAGGAGGCCTAGTCCTAGTAGGGCAAGGGGTAACAGGTTCAAACTTAAACAGGGGAAGTTTAGATTGGATATAAGGAAGTTCTTTACTGTTAGGGTGGTGAGGCACTGGAATGGGTTGCACAAAGAAGTTGTGAATTCTTCATCCCTGAAGGTGTTCAAGTCCAGGTTGGACAAAGCCTTTGGTGCCTTGGTTAGTGTGAGACATCCCTTCCCACAGCAGGGGAGTTGCAATTTGATGATCTTAAGGTCCTTTCCAACCCTAACTATTCTATTATTCTATTGTTCTATGATTTGAAGTTCTGACCTAAATACCAAAGGACATACTTTTATCTCTAAAGACAGATTTTTAAAAGCCTTGTATATGCACAAGTGCAAAAATTACCAAAAAAGGGGCCTTAACATCAACCTCCACTACTATTCCACTAATAGGGAACTCCATTGGAAAAGGGACTACCTCCACTACTTCACTCCATCTACCTTCAGTACTCCTTGAGTAGCAGGCTTTGAACAGAAGAGTGTAAGAGCTGGGTACATGATAGGCAGGTCCAGAACTGTGTCCTACCATCAAGAAAATGTTGACATGAAATCCACCTTGTATAACAATATTATGACAAAAGTGTATGAATCGTGCATAGAACTGACACATTGACATGAATTTAAGGAGCAGAGAGACTTGCATTGAATTTTTCCCTAGTACAAGGATCAATAATTTGTTGACAGATTTAAAATTACTATAAGTGGCAGACAATCTCATTTTCAGTTCTCTGACAGATGATTTTTGCAGTAGACCTATAACTCCAGGTCATGGGAGTGTGCATATTACAGACCCCTTCTTCCCTGCTTTGCAAGAGACTACTGTATTTAGAATGTTTTTACACTGTCACTCTATTTGTAAAGTGTATGCTGCCTGCTTTAGTGCTGGAAGCCTGTCATTCAATTTTCTATCAAGAGTCATCATCACCAGAATATATTGGGCTGCACATAAATTCCCCTGTTCCTTCAAATCCTGAGTTAGGCTCTAATGAGACCTCTGGTGATGGTAGTGACTGTGATATAGTTGGCATGACATTTCTCATAAGCAGTGTGCTGAGTCAATGCAGGTCAGACTGAAAAGACTAAAAAAGCTTTTATTTATAGAACATACGAAGGAGAAGTGTACAGCACTTTATTTTCCACTGCTCTTGAGTTTGTCTTGACATCATCCTGAACTTTACCAAATGCAAAACCTGTAGAGGGTTATTTTAATTCTAAGATTGTCCTCAGTCTCTTAAGTACTGATGACAGTACACAAGTGGTTACTGTCCTAACATCCAAGCAGCCTGAGTAAGATACAGAGCGTGGTACCAACGTGTTATGTATTGCTGGAATATAATTTAAACTATTCAGGCATATAAATTGAAAACTCATTCTAAAGAATTGCTTTGCTTTCCTAAACTGAGTGTATGATAAAAACAGCCAAGACATTCAGGAGACTCATCACTGGAAATGAATGTAATAATGTAATTCATGCTGCGTAAGGCAGACTTTATTGTTGATGAATAGTGTTTGGTTGGTATTAAACTCTGATTTGCAGAATAGGAAATTCCTTAAGGAAGCAAAATTTCTTGCCAAAGCTGGCAATAAGAGTGCACAGTGATTAACAGCATGTCGAATCATTCACTAATAACTTAACTAGTCAGCCAACACAGCCACCGGCTGGTTTGAAAACACCATGAAAGCAACTTATGGACCGTTCTAAATTTAAAGTGGGGCTATATAATTGCCAGTATAATAACTCCATCTTTAACTCAAACTATTTCTTTAAATGAAAAAGATAGAAAACCCTCACCTGAACTAAGTAAAGTTGTTCTTCCTCCTCTGACCACCAGGAAAGTGTCATCTCCATTTTCTCTTTGTGCAGAACGTTATTCAGAAACAAACTGCAATTCTTAACTAACCTTTTATACAGTGCTGCCTTAAGCAATTTAGTGGGAGCTTTTCTTGGTTGAAGATGATGAGATTTTGCTGACAAGAAAGAAAATTTACTTAATATTCTGTCAAAATGACAACTCATCTCAGTCTTCCAGTATGTCAGGTTCAGACACATTTCAGATCTCCTTATCATCCCTTCTGCAACAATGTCCTCTGTAATATTTGGATATGTGATGGTGTCTTGTGTAGATGTTATTTGTTATTTAGAGATGTTATGGTGTTATTTGACATGTAGTATGTCCTGGGGATTTCTCTGTTCTTGCCAAAAAAGGTGCGTAAGGATTGAGTGGCTCCTGCAATTTATATAAGAGTTTATGAAGTCCTGTGCTGCAACAGGTCATGTCCAGCATATAGCGTTGACACAGGACAATGATGGCTGTAAATCCCCTATGTCCCCAGGTATTCCCGTAGGGAGAAGGTAGATGAACCTAGCTTATTTTATGCACTCTTTGTTCAAAACCATGAACAAGGGAATGAGACTGAGGAAGAGCTGAGAGGTCCAGCAGGCTAAGTTATGGCCATTGAATCACTTTGTCCTCTCTCTGCTAGTTTCTGAATGACTTTTGGCCAGATTTCTCCCAGACATCTTCAGGCTCATGGGCTGTTCTTTTTAAGGTGCACTAGTGATTTTATCACTACTGATGCGTAATCCTTCCTTATTTACTTCCTACCTTCCCTAGTTCCAGAAAAGAAAGTAAATCCAAGCATTGTGAACAAGGTTTGGTGGTGGCAGGTTAGAGTTGGGAAAGGAAAGAAATACTTGAATATCCATTTCCAGCTTCTGCTTCTACCAAGACAAAAGCCATTACCTGAGTTTGAAGAGCAATAATGCCACTTTCAGATTTAGTAAGCAGTGGGAAAGTACCTGCCCCAGTGACAATAAAATAAGCCATTATCTGATAGTAACAAATACAGAGTAAATTGGAGCAAACATATTGAATGGATGAGCCTCAGATGTAGCCTTTTTTTCAAGGTGTTTTCCCTGGATTTCACACAAGGACGCTTCTCTGTGAAACTATCATGTCTTAAAATAAAGAACTGGGAAGGAGCTGAAATTTCCTATGATTCCTATGAAATAAAAACCAAATAATATGTTTTTCTACCTGAAATACAAGTCCAGTTATTGGGGTTTTGTCCCACCCCCCACAATTATGGAATATTTCATTACAGCTGTTCAATATTTCTTTCTGATCTTAAATCAGAAGTATTTAGCAAAATTGTATAAGCTTCATTTCAGAAACTTTGAAATGTCAGAATTAAAATACAGCAATCAAAACTGTTAAAACAGACATTTTCTAAAGTGCTTCACACTTCAGTACATTTCTAAAACCTAGTTAGACTTGACACTCCAAAATATTTATGGGACTTAAAAGGGAAGATGCACGAGTGTGCCAACATCAATCTTACAAATTCATGAGCTCTCACTCAGAGCCAACATTGGGCATAGATCCTTTCAAAGCCTATGTGAGATAATGATAGAGTATCCTAATTTCATAGAGAAAGTACAGTTGGCCATTTGGTAACAAAAGAAACAGAGGAACAGAGATAGTTTGAGCAAGGAAACACACCAAAGGAAACAGTCAAGGTGAGCATGGGCTGAGTCTCTTAGGATGGAATAGGACTCTTGCAGGACTGAGCTGAAGACATGAGATTATTCTTCATTCTTTCAGTTGATTTAAGTACATTTGTTTTTGCCGTAGGGTTTTAGCTGCTTAATGTGGTATTGTTGTGGGGCAGGAAGCAACTGAAATGAAAGGACTGTAAGGATTATCCTCTTTCATAAACTGAGATTCTCTTTAAAATAGTCTTCTCCAACAATGAGAGTATGGTCTTCACTCACGGTAAATGTCAATGTCTCAGAAAGCACATATTCTACACCTAAAGTTGGTTATGAGATTTTGAGTTGAAATAATTTCCTTCTAGAATGGTAAAAGGGGAATGATAAAAGGGGTGTAAAATGCTGCCCTCACAATTTAAGTTCAAATATCACAACAGTTTTGGCCAGTTTGCAGCAGAATGACTTGTGAACAGGGCTTTATTTGGGAGCTCAGTAATACATTAATAGGTCTGGCTGTCAGGAAGATTCCCCTGAAACCAGCATAAATTTTTCCAATTGATTTCCACTGATCCTATATATACCTTTCTTCCTTCACTGTGTATAATTTCTTTTTCCTCGCTACCTTCAAATACTTATTGCTAGTCATGTTCCTCATTATTCATTCCCTCCAGGATCACACACAAAATTGAGCTCCTAATTCCTTGTAAATTTACTTTCCCATCCCTTTTTAGTTTTCACTAATATATATATCTAGATATATATTTATATATATTTTCCCAATAGGAACTTCAATATCTCTGATGCAGATTATGAACAAAATTGATTATGGTAATACTCCTGTTTACACTGCTTTAGTAGTTTGGGAAAGTTTCTATAGTGTGGTGTAACCCTGTTCAGAAAAGAGCATAGCAGACATGTCAGCTCAGTTAATAGACCCTTAGTTTCTTCCTAACATTTACATTTTTTTTTGTCTTTCCAAGTATTATCTGTGGCTTAGAGAAAAATAGAACACTTCATGCTTTTGATAATATTTTTACCCATATTAAAAGAATACTGATTTTTTAAAAAATTATAAAAATTAATGTGCATGGAAAACATCTGGAGTTTGTAGAATATTCACTTTTGTGCAAGCATCCAAATCCTGAAGGTAGTTTTTTGCTGTATAAAAAAATGTGGGAAAATTCAATTATTTTTGGGAGAGGGATTAGCAGACTTGAGGGGGACAACATCTTCCAATCATTTCCAAGACTCGTTTTCATCTGTTTCTAATCTTTGTGAATCATCTCTCCATTACCTCTGATATATACCCAAGAAGGATTGAGAGTTCTGTGATTACATCCCTTGACAGATGATTTTCTTGATCACTAATGACAACATCACTGTCTTAAAGAATTATTCAATAAACCAAATCAATGCACACTTAAACTTCTGAGTTCTGATGACCATCTTCAAGATCTGGATATTCAGGCTCTACCACCTTGGTGCCTCATAAGGCTACCTGGGATTAAAAGTTTCTCTTTGTAACAATATCAGTGCTTCCTATCCTGCAGGACACATGGATTTGATATACTCTTGGACTCATACCTCTTCAACTTGTCACTGTAGTAACTCTTGCTCCTCTCTATAGGCAGATTTCAATTTAATTAATGCCTCTACCTGCAAAGGATCCCACAATAAAGAGGTGATTTGAGTAGTTAACAACTTGAAAGAAGTAAAATAACTTCCTGTGGTCTTTGGTACCAATCTGTAGAACAAATGTTCCAGAGCAAGTTAGTCTTTTTGGTCTCTAACATGCCCGAGTCACTTTTGTTTTGCCCTTGGCTGTAATAGGTGATCTCCCTGTTCTTATCTCAGCCGAGTTAGGATCTCTACCCTGTCCAGTTGAGGAGGAAAAGTGATAGAAAGGCTTGGTGGGCACCCGGCATCCAGCCAAGGTTAACCAACCACAGAGACAAGGAGAAAAAAGTGTTTTCAGTGATGATCAAATGGAGCAAAAGTTTAGTAGGGAATAGTTTCCATCTGGTTTCGTTTGGCTTCACCTGGAACCATGTAATTTTCGTTTTCCTTCCTTGTATTTCTAGATAGAAGTTATGATGGCGAATGTAGACCTAGATACAACCTGCCAAGGGATTTGCACCGATTTAAGACCCAAACCCAGCTTGTGTTATTCTGACGGATAAAGGACTAGACTTTTCTCATCGGGGTAGACCAAAAATAAGGATTACCTGCATGTTTTCCAGAGTTTGATTTAAGCAGGTTGTGGAAGTTTGGATCCCGAGGGTTAGATCTGCTAAGAAACCTTGAATTCTCAGTATTAGATAATGTATGTCAGAACTGTGAGACTTTTAGCACTGCTGCTTCTGTTGCCTTTGTAAATAATAATCATTAGTTTTATAATGCAAGTAAACCCTGCTCATATCAGTGCAGTTGATCAAAGACCTTGACACCTACAGAACAATAAGGGGAAGCAGAAAAAGTGATCCTTTTTAATACCATTTACTGGGCAGCCTGGGAGGAAAGTGGATACTAGCCTCCTTATAGCATCAGGCACTGTGACTTGAGCTGATCTGATGGCCCATGGCTTGGGTCACACCAAGAACAATGTTGTTAAACCTAGAAGAAGATGTGACTTGAAAGATATTTCTCTCAAAGTTGGCAGTGTGGCGGTGGGCTATTCTGAGTATTCACAGCCTGTTCCAGTCCATGGTGGTTTGACACATACATCTCACACAAATATTACAATATCCAGTATAAGCCACATTAGGATAAAAGGTTAAAAATGGACTTTCAATAGAGTGAATAGAGATGCTGAATATCAAAGATCTCAGGAATCACTTTTATTACACTTTAACTTTGAATTTAAATGTTTTTTCCTTCTAAAGTTTTAACACTAAAATACAATTTTAATACAAAACAGAAATTTCAGGTTTCATACACCTATCATTTCTAAATAGGTATAATTACTTTTAATTATATACCTATTATTTAAAACAAGACATTGTAATGTCTCTAGATTACTCTAGCAAGTAATATATCCACTGCTGCTCCTACCTGCCAGTGTTATTGGCCTATCATATATGAACACAGTCTGCTTCTAAATCAGGCAAGTCGTGCAGTCTTCCAGATCTTTAATTAGTATCAATGAGCAAGAGGTAACACTTAATAAAGGCTTGTCTCATTCTTCTTGCAGCCCTGGTGTTATTCAGCTAAGCAATCTATGAGAGGGCATGACAGCCTGAATGTTGAGAGACTTGAGTTGCACTCTCATGTGGTTTGCATGTGACCTGAGAACCACACCACCCTCTTAAGCTCCATTTTCCCTCCTTGTGAAGTAGAAGTTAGCCACAATGATGTTAATCTCCTTTAAAGTTTAGTGCTTTGGAAAAGATTAATCTCAACATCATGGGTTTGGAATGTCTTTGTCCACATCAAATCTCTTAGTACAGTCAGCAGCATCCTAGTCACTGCATCCAGTAAAGTTTAGAATGTGATTCACCTGAAATAAATAAGGTTTCCACTATAAAATGAGATGAGTCCCCACTAAACTCTTTTAGTTTCAGCAATCAGCTCTGCTCACACTGCAAGTAAAGTCCAAGGTTATTTGCTCAAACAAAGACATTGACATAGTATATCCCCATATTCAATTAAAAATCACTCTTTAAATTATTATATTATTTTATAACAGAGTGAGTGAAAACTTTTGAGTTGTTTGGAGAACAGACTATTCTTTATTATGTCTGGAGAATTCCTAGTGCATTAAGGGTATAAGCAGAGTTCTCAGACTGCTATGGTATTTTGTGTTTGGTTTATGGAGAATTGCCATATCAACTTTTATATAATTTGTTCTAATCACAGCTTGAAATGAATGTATTTCTGGATATTTGGATTCAAAATCATAGAAAAAAAGGTTGTTGGAAGGGATTTTGGGAGCACATCTGATTTAATACCTTCTGCAGACTAGTGCCAACTCCAAAATTACATTAGGTTTTCCTGGATTTTCTCCAGTCAAGTTTTTAATATCTCTAAGGAAAGATGTGCCACAAGCAGCATTTCTCAGCATAACATATTACAATGTTTGATCGTGCTCATTTTGACTTTTCTTCTCCCTTATGTCCACTCAGAATTTCCCTTGGTGTAATTTGTGACCATTGCCTCATCTTTCCTTGAGAATCCCTGAGAAAGAGCCTGGCTCCATCTTCTCTGCATCTTATCATTGTGTACTCAGTCTTCCCATATTATTTATATTCAGTCACACTATTATATAGACTTCATTTTCATTTATGGAACAGACATGCTCTTAGTTAATAACATTCATATTTGCAGGGTAATAAAACAATATGGTGATATATCGGAAAATTCCCTGACATTTTCCACTGTCTGAATGATTGTCAGGGAGTTTCAGGATTCTTTTGAAAAGGCTTCTTCCATCAAGACATTTTAAAGACTATCTGTGTCAGCTTCTGTAGGGGGAGTTGCTGATGGTAATCATCACCTATGCGTTTTCAGCATAGATAATTGGGAAATTACCGAAGACTCCTTAATATTTTTGTTCTTTCTGTTATTTATGAGAATGAGTGAACTGTGAAATGAAGAAAGAACTGGTGAAAAGGGTCACAGTGTCTTTTCCTGTCATCTGCAGAGCTAGGCTCAGATGAATCAAATAAAAGAATTGAACTTGTGTAATTCTTTCTTGTTATGAATCCTTTGCTGTTGAAAATGAATGAAGCAATCTAAATTACTGATTCAAACTGTCCTGAAAGCATCTTCTTTACAAAACGAGAGACAGATGAGATTTTATGGCAAAAAGCACACTTTCTCTACTATATATAGACGTGATGTGGAAAAACATTGGCAAGGCGTTGCCAAATCTTTACCCAATCACTTGGTTGTTTGGGTATTTATACTACTAAATAAAACAAGCTACAACTCTCTTCTAGGGCTAACCTTCCCCACAAAAAGAAGATCTGTAACCAGTTTGTCTGCTGGGAATGGTCCTTGGGGTGTCCTTGTTGGTTTTCTCATCATTCAGGTTTTGTTGGGTGACCTAGAGCAAATACAGCCTAGAGAGTGTGCTAGCAATTAAACAGGACAAATAATCATAGAATGATAGAAACATGTAACGGTTTGGGTTGGAAGCTCATCCCCCTGCTCCAACCCCCTGCCATGGGCAGGGACACCTTCCACTAGACCAGGTCACCCCAAGCCCTGTCCAACCTGGCCTTGAACACTGCCAGAAATGGGGCAGCCACAGCTTCTCTGAGCAACTTGTGTCAATGCCTCAGCACCCTCATAGCAAAGAATCATGGCCTGGTTCTTGAACCTGAGATCTGGTCCTGTTTATTTGCTATTGTCTTTGAGTATTCAGAGAGCTGCCCTTGTCTTGTGACAAGTCTGGAGTCATTCTTTTCATTTCCAAGGATTTCAGTACCTTTCATTCTGATAGACAATCATAGTGCAATGAATCATTGGCTTTCTGTGGCTTGCTTTTTCAACATAAATTGCAAAGCTGTGGTTTAATACACATTCCCCCATTTTGCTGATGCAGCAGACAGCAGGATTTAAAACATGTCAGACCTTCATCACAGCATTACCTGTCAAATGGGTCCTTCTGCCAAGCCACATAAGTAAATTTAAGGCTAAAAACTTTCTTACTGGAAACAACAGGATTTTTCTTCCTAGACAAAGTGCCACATGTTGCCTTATTTAGTTGAAGTTGGATTGATGTTTTTACTAGCCCATTTCCACATATATTCTGAAGTCTTCAGACAAGAAGTGGATGATAAACAGGTCCTCAGCTACATTGAAACGTGCGTTTAGATACTGAAGCTAAAACTGCTCACTATGAGTAATTCTACACACTCGTAGGATCACTTAAAAAGTGTGCAGCTATTGAAAACACATGTGTAATGGGTGGGAGCAAGAGGTAGAGCTCTGCTGGGATTTATTATGTAGATCTTTGGAAAAAGTTGGCAACTTCCACTCGATTTCTACTTCACTATTTGAAATAATTGTTCTCCTCTGAGCTTTACATGTTTCATGGAAGTATTTTAGAATTAATTCCATATGTTCGGAGTTTTTCACTTGGAAAAAGCTAAAATAAAGGTAATTGTTCTGAGTAGTTGGTGTTTTGGCTTGGGTTTATTTTTGGATTGGAAAGCAGTCTCCAGAGATATTTAGTGCTAACGGTGACCTGTATGTGACTGCAGCTTATTTAAAACACCACTCTAAATGCAACCTTTTCTGTATAGTCACAGCCTTGCTTTAAATTCCAAGAGCTTGCCGGTAGCTTGATTACTTGTTCCAATATTTTTTGTGGAAATTCAAGCTGGTCTGACTGGTCCTTAACTCTCTGGCTCATTTGGTTTATCCTTTTAAAGAGACTTTCTGCCTGAATTCTATGACTATGTCCAAATTCACTGACACTGAGCCATGATCATATCTGAGCTGGTTGCTCTTCAGGGGAATGGAAGGTGTAGTTGCAGATTGCAAGGGCCTATCTGCAAGAACAGAAACCAAATCGAAGGTCTTGGATTATAGGCATAGCTGAGTGAATTCCCTTCTCTGCAAAGGATCCTGGTTATTCATGGAGTGACTTGGAATGGTGACCTACACTGAGACTTGGTAGATATTCCTGAAGAAACTAGTCCAGGATCATCTTCCTCTGAGTTACCTTATGTAAATAAAGGTAACATGTAATAAACCATTCAAGTCAATATCCAGACTCCAGTAGCAGGGATAAGACTAAGGGTCTTGCTTTGAGAAGGCCGCCACAGAGGGGTGAGGCAGTCATCAACAGGGTTTGTAACCTTCATAACTACATGGACTACAAGTAAGAGAGTAATAGAGAAGGCAGAAATGTCCAAATACTTCACCAATGGCAAGAATAGTCTTTTAATTCACAAGGGCTTGAAGGTGATCTCTACTGACTTTAAGATTGCCAGTGTGAGATGTCCAGTGGGGATTTTGGGAGATCATCTTCATCCGAAAAGGCTTCTGCTGTGTAAGAAACATCAAAGCTGAATTTTCTTTCATGTAACTTCGATGCTTTATCTTTGTTGATAATATCAATACAGTGATCATCTTGTCACAATCTTCAGGACAGAGGCAGAAGTCCTCTATCACACACTGATATCCCTCAAATAGGAATGGTCAAGATAGAAGAAAACTTCAGTGATGTTACATGGTCAATCTTTTATAGACATAAGGGTATTTATTTCATAACTGTAAGACTTTTGAATGTAAGAGATTGTACTGGAACACACAAAATCTTTTATCTTAGGGTAATTTGCACTTTGTTATTTTGTTTCTATAACTAAAGAAATATGAAGTGGATGCTCTATTGCATATGAGCTGGTGCCCAATCAAAAGAAGAGTTTAAAACGCCCCAGTGTCCAAAGGCAAAGGAGTGCCTTCAGAATGAAAACCAGCATTTAAATGTCTCATGTCTACGTACAATTGTTACGGGCTGAATGGAAAGCTGAGACCAAAGCAGTTCCAAAGCTTTACTATTATTGTTAAGATTTTGTTGAGCAGTGTTTTATACAGCTCTGTTGTCAGAGAAACAACTAATTCGGCGTGCACAACCAAGGGCAGTAGAAAGATTTACTACTTCATTTTATGTGGGTGACCAAAGCTAATTATGTAACTTGCCCAAAACCCTGGATAAGCAGAACTGAACACAGGTCTCTGTCATGTGTACAAGGCTGTCCTTCCTTCCTTCCTTAGGATTCTATAACTCAGACCTGCTGCTGTTATCTGACACATGCAGCAGTGCTGCTGATTCAGAGTGAGCACAGCCAGCAGGGCTGAGTCTGCAATCCCACACACAGATGTGATGGAGCCTCCACCAGATCCCAGCATTCAGCTGGGATGGAGGCAAAGAGAAAATTGAGGATGGATTAAAGCCTCTAAGTGTCCTTACTTTTCTATGAATTTAACATCTACTTCACAGCACAATGCAGCCATCATCTCCTTACAGCACATGCTCCAGTTATCTGCAACCTCCTGCAAAGGGGCAGGTTGTAGATCATAGTAATATAATATGGGTCTGAGGCATGGGACCCAAATTTGTTCTAATTTAGCAGCCAGAGTAAGGTTCAGAAGCATAAAGATCCTTGCATTTGCTTTTCTCTGCACAGTTCCTCATCTTTAAACCTGGGATAACACTGACCTTCCTCACACAGGGGTTAAGAGAAATCCATTACCGTTTGTGCAGTGAAATGAAAGCTAAAAGGTTAAGTGGTTGTTGTCCATGCCAATAATTCATCACACGGGCATAAAATTAGACTTCTAAGTGACCTTTACCCTTCTGAATTTCTCTTTTGGGCCAGACTCTGGTATCTCTTCTTTTGGCATAAATGCAGAATGCATACCTTCATAACAGCAGAGCTGTTGTAGGTTTACAGTGGAAAAAACTAATCAGAACATTTCACTCCCTTTTTTACATTAACAACTCTTTTTATTCATCAGATATCAAAGTTTATGCAAATCCTTTCAGGCAAATAAATATTTTTTATTGCTAGCATAAAGCTGGTGATAAATTAATTGTCCCTCATTTCCATAAATGTGTCCAAGAGGACAATAACTTTCCTAGGTAATGCAATCGCCTATTAATTATTTTGTTGTCTTTCTGAAAATGAATGTAAGAGGCAGAGACAGAAAAATTTATGTAGACAGAATAATGTAGGGGAAAACATCTCTTGCATGGATATAGCGCTTTACATAAAGATTCATTAATGATTTCTCTATCAGCTACAGATTTTCAGGGTCATAAGAGTAATTACGACTTTTGGCTCCAACTCCTGTCATAAATGAAGCTTTAGTTTTATGTACATTTTTGCAGAGGAAAGTATTACTAATCTTCAAGTCAGCAAATTCCCGAATTAGTGAAAACTTGGTACATACACATGCATGCATACAAAGCTTTGCCAAATATTCTCCTTGTCTGTTTTTTAGGGGGCCAGGGCAGGGGAAGATCATTGAAACTTCTGCAAAAAGGCTACAATACCTGACTGTTTTCTTTGCATGCCAGAGAACTGAACTGTTACATCCAGAGCCAATCTCTCCTTCAAGCATTTCCTGTCTTAAAAAACAACATATTGAATCTATGCTGTGTGACCTGAGTTGTCCAGTTGCAAAAATCGTAGTGAAGACAAAAGATTTGTAACATCACGTCAGTGTAAGTCCCCACAGCTGAGGTTTATTGCAATTAGATAAATCAATCTGAAATTAAGAGTATTTTGTCACTTCTTAACTCAGATTTAATGATCTTGATTAGTAAGTACCTCTTTCTGTGTTGAAGACAAACTCTGAGACACTGCTGTGTAAGTTGTTGATACTGGAAGCCTAGAAATCTGCCTTTTTAATTAAACAATGGAAGGCAATGATGTATCATGGTTTAAAGGAAAGAACCCAGGTCATATTTTACCCACGGCTGTAACCTCTAGAGCACCTCCATTTGCATACTTCTGTCAGCAATTTATATTACAAGTAATTGTCCAATCTTGCCTTTTATTTATTCTCTCTAATTTATTGGTTTTCAGCACACTATTCCTGAAAACTAGGTCAGAAGAAGCGGAAATGCCTGTGTCACCTGTATTAAAGATGTCTATTTCAGAAGTCCTGCTGATTGGCTCACTTCAGGTATGGATGAGTTGAAATCACCATAAGCAAACTGTCTCCATTTGGCTTTATTTTTTTTTACATTTCCTCAAGCTCAGGAATTCCTGGAATTTCTCCTGAGCAAGATTAGTTTGTAAAATATTAGAACTGCCAACATCCAAAGCGTCAGTTTGACCAGTATCTCTCCGTTGATGTTAGAACACATATCAAGCACAAGCATCAGACAAAAAGATCAAACCCTCTTGCATCAGAAACTAGTAATTGTCAGTGTTCTCCCTTCTCTTATAGAAGGAAGGGAGCAATTCCCTGTGTCTGGGAAAGCCATTCAAAGGGCTGAGCATTTCTGTCCTTTCTGAAAAATACCCAGAGACAGCCAAAAGTTCAAGACAACAATAAAGACAGGGTGTAGCAAACTGAGGGTGCCAGGACTGGGAGCAAAGCAAGCAGTGGCATTTCCAGTCTCTTGCCTTCAGTAAACCCAGCGCTAGGGAACTGAGATGAAACTGAAGTGCTGCCTTCTACTGTCATCCTGCTGCAGGCAGTTTTACCATAAAGATGCACTTTGAGGCAACTTTATTCAGAGAAGATGAAAAGCCACAGAAAATTATAGCAGGACAGAGGTACATGTGGCTCCAGGGATCTGATATACAGAGATGTGCTCTGTCTCTGGCAGCTTCACAAGGATTTCATAGAATCATAGAATAGAATCATAGAATAGTTAGGGTTGGAAAGGACCTTAAGAACATCCAGTTCCAATCCCCCTGTCATGCCCAGGTACACGTCACACTAAAGCATGCCACACAAGGCTTCATCCAACCTGGCCTTGAACACTGCCAGGGATGGAGCATTCACAACCTCCCTGGGCAATCCATTCCAGCACCTCACCACTCTTACAGTAAAGAATTTCAGGCTGTCTCCATATGAGAGACATGAGGATTTCCAAGCTGGCAGCTCTGCAAATAAACCTGCACCAGAGGAAAGGTGCTTATATGCACCATAGTGGGTATCCCTAGGGGATCGCTCGTGTTTCTGTACATGGATATGTAACTAACACCACCATAATTTGCATTGAGACCTATAATGAGCCCCAGATATTTCTCACTGGCATTCATCAGAATCCTTCCTAAGCAGTACAATCCAAGTGAAATCTCTGTATACTCACTCTTGGGTGAAAGTAGTCAGATGTAATGTTAATTGAATTGCAGGAGTAACTACACTGAGGACCAGGGCAGCAGGTGGCTAATAGTATCAATAGCTACATGCTACCAATACAGCTTCTACCTATGGAGAACATCTATAACCACCTGAAAGTCAGTTTTCTTTTCTTCTTGCCTTTGAAACCTGAGGCTGTGTCTTCACTATTAAATTCAATAGTGGCAGGGAGTATTTGTGGCTAATAGAAGTCATTGTCTCTATTTCTACATTGCTAGAATTGACTCCATCGTGTTTGTGATAGGGGTCAGAGACACAGCCCAGGAGGCAGCTCAGGCCCATTCCCAACAAGTGCTCTGAATGTCACTACCCTGATTTTAATGTTAACGGAGTTTAATAATATGAGTGCAGGTTTTACTATGCTTCAGTGCCAGAGAACAATACAGACATATTTAATTTCTTAGAACAGACGTAGCTTGAATTTCCCAGGGTTGAAATGATAATAACAAAGGAGATCAAGAATCCATCTTACACATTATGTCAGCAGAGTATGTTGTACATGATCTTAAAACATAATGTGCACTTCGGTGCTGGCGATTCTATATCTCAGTGTAGAAATCTCACTTTTGTAATTAATGTTCCTCCATTTTCTACTGGGAAATATAATTCGTGGGTGGAATGGAAAAACATCAATGAATCAATGTCACAGTGTTTAAATGCCTGAAAAACCTTCTTTTGTGGCAGTGGCAGAAAGTAGGATGGTATAAGTGATACAAGCAAGTAATCCTATCGCAAACTAACAAGACCCTTTTTATCAGCAGGGCTGAGGTAACTGATCCTCTGCCCATCCCTTTTGAAATACACCACATTTGTTTAAAATCCCTTTTACAGATACTGAAGCTCATTCCACCTGCCCAGAGATTGATTTCCTGATAGAAAACTAGTACCAGCAGCAAAAAAAATCATAAACCTTTGAAAAGGGTTAAGCTGAAATGTTTGTTCTCTTGACCAGCATGATAGAAGATGCTAAGTATGGTCAGTACCCTGCTAAGTGGGATATCATTAAGCTAATCCTGCCTTTTATAGTTGTCTGTTCATCATGGGTGAGCAGTCATTGTTTCCTTCAGTCAGTGCTTGTGTCTAGCTGTTTAAATGGTAAGGAGTCCCAGCAAAAGTGTATCACCAGTAGAATACATGGGCACCCAGAGAAGAGACCTCAAGGTTGCCTGGGATCTTGCAGCGTGCAAGCTGCCCCTTTCAACTACTGGCAATGGTCTTTCTTGTGAAATATGAGGTTGCTTAGCTGTGTCTGTGGGGTGAGAAGGGACAGTATCTTGCGTGTGACACAGAGGAGGTGACCCCACTGTGGGTGGAAATACAAGAGGAGAAATTGAAAGGTGGTGAAGTCTTGATTCACTGCTTGTTTCACAACTGGTGTAAGATAAGTTGGCTTCCAACGTGGTATAAACATCTGCTGTAGCAGCAAAGTACTGCTGAATGAAAATGAGGGAAGTTGGGGATCTTAATGGGAAACTCCTGGCTAAGCTGTTGTTTCCCTGACAGTCAATGCAAAGGATGAAGATAACATGGGATGAAGAAATCATTGACCTGCAGACCCCAAAAGAGAGTGTAACACTACTTCTGTCCACTTTCATTCCAACTCAGCTCTAAAAATCACGTGAACTAAAGCCATGAGTTTCTGCATTGCTTGTAAATATCATAAAGTGCTGTTTGAGAGCTTTGATGAAGATTTGTATGTTGGGAGATTTTTTAGTTTTTTAAATATTTTTTAAAACTTAAAGACTGTTGTCCGATAATTTAGGTTAAATAAGAGTTCAAGATGAGTGGATCTGCCAGTTCGAAGGAATCTTGTCAGAAAACTGATTTACAGAAATATAGGGCTCAAAGTTCACTAAGAGGATCAGCCTTCACTTTGACTTAAATGTCAAAATTAAAGAAAATTAACATTAAAGAAAATGAACAGTTGCTTTTTCAGCTTAAGCCAACCCAGGATCTTAGGGGTTACTAAATGTTCAGGTATCAACAGTTTGTGTTTCATCTGCTAAGTGAAGTTTCAGGAGCTTGGTGGCTTAAGAAAACCTCTGTTATTTAAACATCTGTTAAGGAAACGGCAGTTCAGTCATCACTTGCAGTTACTTTATTTTTCTGTCCCACCCATGATGTGCTATGATAGAATCATAGAATAATAGAATAGTTAGGGTTGGAAAGGACCTCAAGATCATCCAGTTCCAGCCCCCCCTGCAGTGGGCAGGGATCCCTCACACTAACCAAGTCACCCAAGGCTTCATCCAACCTGGCCTTGAATACTGCCAGGGATGGAGCATTCACAGCTTCTCTGGGCAACCCATTCCAGTGCCTCACCACCCTCACAGTAAAGAATTTCTTCCTTATATCCAATCCAAACTTCCCTTGTTTAAGTTTCAACCCATTACCCCTGGTTCTATCACTACAGTCCCTAAAGAATAGTCCCTGCCCAGCATCCCTGTAGGCCCCCTTCAGATACTGGAAGGCTGCTATGAGGTCTTCACGCAGCCTTCTCTTCTCCAGGCTGAACAGCCCCAACTTTCTCAGCCTGTCTTCATACAGGAGGTGCTCCAGTCCCCTGATCATCCTCGTGGCCTCCTCTGGACTTGTTCCAACAGTTCCATGTCCTTTTTATGTTGAGGGCACCAGAACTGTACACAATGCTCCAAGTGAGGTGTCACGAGATGATGTGGGCTTTCTATTGAAATGCTCTACAGGGACTTGAAGAACTCAGTCTTCAAAGACAAACCCTTCAAATTATGCAGTAGAACTGATGTTCAATTGTCACCTTGGGGTGTCCTTCTGGGTTGTGAGTTCAGGAAGAAATAAGAATAAAAACATAACTGAATTTCTGTTTCTGTCGTGAAAATCACATCTGAATATAAATTCAGCTACTGGGTTTTATCTGGAATTAAGAAAGAAAGAGACATTTGTATTGTTGCAGGACCATCCCTGAAGGATTGCTTATAACCAAAACACTATTCTGTGCGGAAAGTTTGGAAGCTATTAGAAATCTCTTAAATTTCTGACCTTTTCTCTTAAGTAACACAAGAAAAAAATGATTTAACCTTTTTTTTCACCATAAATTAGAAAATTTAAAGGAAAGAATGAATTTTCCAAAAATTTTGGACTTAATGCCTTTTATCTCCATCAACTCTTCCTTTAAAATGACTGCATTCCACAATGTGTCTCACAGGGAAAACATCTGCATAACCTGACTATGAGTTAAACTTGCATCCCTGAAGTACCAACAACGCTTCTTACTTGTGATGAGGTTTGCTTTGGACCAGAAGGAAGAGGTTAAGCTGTATTAACACACATCATACAGACAACTCCAAGAGTATGTACTAATGAGGCAGCTGCTCTAGCATGATTAGAATTACAGTCGTTACCTCACTCATTTGCCCTTGCAGAAGTGTTATTTCTAATTGGAAGCGGCACTCCTGAATCACCTCACCAAGTTCATTATCAAAGTCCATTGTCATGAACTAGCAGGCAGCATAATATATTTATAGGGCATTGCGTGAGCTCCTGCTCCATGCCAGCTCCATGCTTTCCCTCCCCCTGGAGCAGAAAGCTGATTAAACATTCTATCTGTTCAGGTGAAAGGGTAGGTACATAAGGGGATAGGCACAAGGACCCTCATGTGTTCTGGCAGGGCTGAACCCTTGCAGGAAAAAACCTGATTATCAATCTTGAAGTGCTCTTGAGGATGGTACCTGCCTCTGGCTGCACTGAACAGGAAAGAGGAAACTAAGGGGAGGAATTAGAGGAGAGGTGATGAATAATTACTGAAATGGGACCCAGTCTGCACTGCTCGAGCTGCAGATACAGAAACTGGTTGTGTTTGTACTCTCACAAAGGAGATTTTTGTCCTGCCTGAGATTCCCTCAGTGCTACATATGCCAGTTTTGCAGTGAAGACACATAGCGCTTTCTGTTGTGTGAGGAATGCGTCAGGCTGTCTTTGTGGTGCAATTCCTGTGGCTAGGCAGGCAGGACAGGAAGGTGAAATCAATGCAGACAGTGTCCTAAAGATAGGAACCTTGTTTTTACAACTCAGTCGTGAAAGAAGTGCCTTGAACCCTGGAGAAATCCTTTGGAAACAGTCGATGCTCCAGCATCTGGGAGGACAGTTTTGCTTTTTGCAGCCATTGCATATGAAATAACGAGCTGAAGTCTAAGTGAGTTCCACATGTACCTCTCATCTTACTGGATGGTTATGTTTGAGCAAATTAATCTGCCCTTTAGATTTAAATATCTTAATTCAGAGCTGAGTCCCATAACTTGGTTCTTTCTAGTTTTCAGATGTCTAAAACAGAAGGAAATGAATTCCTGCTTTTGTGATCGATTCCTGCTCTGGAAATATTAGAGAATAAGGATCAAAATAGAAATAATTATCTTTCTTCTGCCTTCAAGGTGACTGCAGCTGGAGTCCTTACCCGCATGCTAATTTCTATCAGATCACTGCTAACAGAAGAGCCTAGACCACAACTGAAATTTTTCATGTACCAAAATTAGATGAGATGGACCCAGCCTCACAGGTCTATTAAAAAGTCATGCCAACTTGAGGAGTATCCTAATTACCACTTGGAAGTATTGTGCATGCACTGTGTCTAATAAATATGCATCAGTAGAACACAGCACAAGTACTCCTTGCAGTGCAGTATTGTTGAATTATTTTAATTACATTTGCAAACAAATATAATGGGAAGTGAACGTCTGCCAGTTGATAGTTCCACTGTGCATCTAAGATTTCCATGCTCTTCTGGTGTGTCCCTAATCAGTATTCCTCACCCAGCACCTTTGCCTGCTGACCTAAAAGTATTACACCTTTTTCAAAACTAATGGTCTTGTTTAGGTGTGGTTTAACGCAGTGATTCTTCACCTAAGAGCTAATCTCTTCCAACCACTGGGTTATTTTGTGATGGTAATGAAGGGAGAATAATCTGTCATCTGTATAGTGCTAAGCATGCAAGTCTTTGCCTGGTATGTGAGTTATTTCTGCATTATTGGTTGAAAAGAAATGCTGGAAGGAGTTTGAGGAATGAAACGAGCCTTCTAGGATTCCAGAAATACAGAAAACCTGAAGGCATGCACATTCCTGAGAGTTTTAACCGGTTTGATGCATTATTCTCAAATGGTGACATACGTTTTCTGGAAAATGAACAAAAAATATAAATCAATAATTACTTGTACCCACCCAGAGGGTGATTTTATCCCTACTAATGTCCTTGCCTGAACCCAGAGCGCACTGGATTTAGAATGTGATTTCGATGAGCTGCATTTGTAGGCAGACCTAAGTAAACTTCCCTATAGGAATGCTCAGATAAGGTGGGTTTAGCTTTGGAAGTGTTTGTCTATATAATGTCAGTACAATGGGTTTCTGAATATTTGGAGATGCTCTGTCATATCAAAAACAAGACACATTCTTCCCTGCAGCAATACCCGGCAATTTGAGTCTAGATGAACCTACCAACTAGGGCATGTGTTGCTGTATTCCCAGTTCTTGAGCCCCAGTTTTTGTAGGATCCCAGAATTTTGTAACTGCAGGAAAAAAACCTAAATATCAGGAAAGATATGAGATTCCTTGCTAGTGGAAGGTTATAGTTATTTAGTCCATATAGCTGGATCCAACTATTTAAAGAATCTTCAAAAAGTTGTCCAAAAAGGACCCTTTTAACCAAGTACAGTAGTAATTCTTTGCTATTGATACTCTGTTCTGGGATACATTGTAGGTACTGATGTTCTTCATCTACAAAGAAAATGGCAAATTCAGTTGAACACCATGTATCTTATTTGCCAACCCCAAAGAATGCAATCAGGCTTATACTTAAAAAAAAATAACTACAAAAAGTCTGGTTATAGAAAATGACCATATATTTCTGCAAGTATGTTATTTAGACTTTATTACTACATTGCCAAAGGACATCATGAAGTCGGTCTTCCTGAGGATGACAATTATATTTCATCATATTTGAAACGATTGTGCTGCCTGAAATAAACACACGAATACAGATAATCAAAACAGATATTGTTTTCCTTTATCAAATAATAAAAATGTATTACTTTTTATACTACTTTGCCAAGGAAACAAATAAGAACTTTGAGTTCTTTTCTACCCAAAGATGGAAATGTATACCAATGTTTTTTTCCACAAAAATGAAATGGCTTCCCTTAAACTTAAATGGTGCATTTGAGTTTTGTAATTGGGAAATAAACCAAAATATGACTTCAATGTAAATTAAACAGCATCTCTTAGGGAAAAAAAAATGAAAAAAGAAGGAAAAAAATATCCATACAAAAAGGATATTTTTCCAAAAGTGTTACCAATATGATATGTTGGGATATTATTATTATTACAAACTATCAAAAACAAGTTTTACGCTAATTGTAAGCAAAATTTCAGAAAACTTCAAGGACTTTTATGCAGACATAAAGTTTTCAAGGGTATTGTTCCTAGTGCATAAAGCCACGGGCAGTAACTCCAGAACTCTTTGTATCCTACCCTAGAGAAGCCCACACCACAGGACTGTGCCAGAGCCGCACAGCCTGGTAACAATAGCTGATCATGATTACAACTAAATGAGCTGGTCATTTTCACCCCTCTTGTGTTGGGGTTCTTGGGGAAAGGCTAGATCTTACCTGTGTATGCAAGAAGGATATTTCTAAAGCACATTTTCTTTAATTTGGTTTTCTTAAAAATGATCCAAAACCGATTGAAAAATATTTAAATATCCTGTAAATCAGGACTTGAGCTCCTTCCAATTGTGGCCTAGACTCAACTCATTTTAGCAGAGTAAAGGTTTAGAATTTCTCATAACTCACTGACTCACAACATTAAAGTGCCAGTTGATACTCATGGACTAAGAAGGTAATTTAGAGAACTAATTTTGACCTGACATCTAATTGTAGTGACTGATGCTGCCTTCCCATAGAACCCACTTCATCTATGCACTTAAAAATAGTGTCTAAGAAATTTGCCAACTCTCTCACCCACCAGCAAGTACAGATTATCTAAGGATTAATAAACAAGTCCAACTTTCATTGGAGCGATTCTTTAGTGAATTATTCCAGAAGCAAAATGTATGATCTTATCAGCAGCTCTGTTTCAAAATATTGCTATATAGTCATGAATATCTGGGCATATTTTTTAACATTGTCCTGGTGAATTATGGCTTCAGCTGTTTCCTTATGAAAGGAGACACCTTGCAGCAAAGACAAGTATTTATTTTTAGTGAAAACTGTGCAAAAAGGTTAAAATGTCTATTGAAAGAGGGCACACAGTTCTTTAGTATGAGTTCCTTGTGTGGTCAGTTTGTCTCAGTTGTACTAAGCACGAATTCAACAGACTTCTATAATTCCCTTGAACCACTCATTTCTTTCAATCCAAATGTAACTTCAAATGTTAAAATATTTTTATACTACACATTCTTAATTAGATGATCCCTTCTTATGCCCTTTTGCAGTGTACCTCAGGTTTGGGTTTACTGGGGTAAGCAAAGTTCTTCCCTTGCTGTAGAATCACTCAGTGCAATCAACTCACAATACCTTTTCAACAAGAATGGCCATAAAGCTGCAGAGATCAAAATCACTTAGTGGTAATTAATCTCAGAGGCATTTATTTCACCTCTGGAACTATTTGTAGTTAGTTAACATTGCAGCAGCACAACTGAAGCATATACACTTCCTTCTCTTTAGCACATTATCCTCTAATCATTAAGTCAATGGTTTATTATTAAAAATTATGATATTCACAAGCTCAAACCTAACTCTAGATTGCTGCAATATCTCATCATCACTGCATTTAATATTGTATCTATGGAACTACAGTGTGGAAAATCTGAGAGAGAAAGATTATATATACATGTATATAGATATGACAATATGTAAGCATGTAGATGTAAATACATGAATTGTGTATCTACTTATACAAGTATTAATTTATAAAATTTGAAATTTCTAAAACCACCATCTTCTTAAAGTATTCAAATAAATAATGCTATATCTGAACAATGGTACCACTTTTTAATATTTCTCTAAACCAAAATTAACTGTACCTCGAGGCATGTGAACACACAAAGGCCATTATTACTGCATCAGAACATCTGTTGTTGCACCAGCTTTTGGGTATTATTAATTTCCCACTTACAGATTACAAAACATTACATTACCTTGAATGGCTCATCAAAATTATAAGCAATTGTTGTAACTGTATCTGCACTCCCATGAGTCTAAGCACATCAAGGTTTACACAGTCATCAAGGTAACAGAGTAGTACAAAAGTTTTGAAGGAGAATGAGGTTTATCTCCATATACCTGAAGAGTTCATTTCACATAAGGAAGAAGACCTTGAAAGAAAAATGTTTTAAGTCTTTCTCCTTTGACTGGGTTACTTAGTTCATCACCTTCACAGGCACTGCTGTAAATTAGCTGTATTTAACAATGAGAAGATAGCCTTTGTTAATTTGTTTTTCCCAACCTTAGCTTGGTCTCTGGCTGTTAATGAAATCTAAGAAACGTTCCCTATCAAATGTGCACAAAGCTTCTCAAAGTGAAGTCAAGCTTAAACACGCATAATGGTGTTGGTCTGGTGAACCTAAGGCACAACTTTTAGAAGCCAGCAGCACATAAAGGAACCTTGAACGAAGCATCTTAAGCGCCCATGTATCTACCGGTGTACCACATTTACAGCCATACCCACAATTATCTCTGCACTTAGCTCCATGGTGAGCTATTGTGTATTGAAAAGAGTCACAAATATTTACCATCTTAGACATATATTGTCTTATATCAGCAACTCTTGGATACCACTCCCTTTCAAACTTCTCTACAGCATGTTTACCCTGTAATCAGACTAAACAATTTCTGTTCAAGTCTCTGATGGCACATCAGCTTAGCTTGCTCCCCATTTGACTGCAAGCATCGCTCCCTAGACCACACAAACTGTACACATGATTCTTCAGCTCCAGGCTCCTAGCAGGAGTGAAACAGTTGGCTCCATTTACCCAGGCATGGCTGACAAGACATTCTTTTCTGGGGGATGCTCCAAGCAGTAGGAATTCGTTTTGCATTATTGGCTCGAACATACAGTCTCAGTGCCAGGCTGTGAAATCGTGTAAGGCATCAATTCATTATGTCACAAACTTCAAAGTGAAACAAAGCATAAGGATGAATCCTAACTATGCCTCAAGACAAAAGGAGTCACATAGGACCTAGAGAAGATGTCAACTGAGTGCTATGCAACATGTATACAAGCTAGTCTGCACCACGTGGGACTGGGACTCTTGCCCAGGTGTTACCCACAAAACCAAAGTATGCATATGCCATGTTCTCTATTCTTCAGTAATTTCTGGGGCTTTTATTCTCATCCTCCTTAAGTCTGCCCATTTTCTGTCTCCCTATCCTCAGTGCAAACAGAATGACAGCATCTCCATGACTGTGTAGGATACAGGCTCACTACCCACAGCATTTGTGAGTTAGGAAATTGCATCAAGTCTGTTTGTATTGTTTTAAGAGAAACAAGACATTTCTAAGGGCAATCAGGCTACACTGACAAAAAATGTATTTCAATAGTTTACTTATCCTCTCAAAAGGAAAAAAATATTATTTAAGGCTCCTGAAAATGTCAAAAACTCAGATGAAACAGGAAAACCTAAATTCAGTATTACAACTATCTACAGGAAACCCCCAGATACTCTGAGGAAAGTGAAGTTCCAAAGCACTGGAGCTACCCACTGTTCTAGGTACTTGTACATAACATCCCACACACCCTGCTGCTCATAACTATCTAGCTTTGAGGCAGACTTCTCAGTGTTATTCTTAAATAGTTGGTTAACCTTAAACAAGACCTAAAACACATTCAGGAGGCAGCAATATGACCATGCTGGTTTGAACATCCCAGGGATATTAAAAATTCTAAGTAGCCTAGAGGAGAAATGGAAGGTGAAGAAGCAAGGGAAAGCGTTTCCCCTTGATTCCCCATTAGATTGGCTCTCTGAAGAGAAAAGGTGAAGGGTGTAATTATTTATAGTTTCTGAGGTATGATTCCCAAAGTAAGGAGATGACGACAATGCTGAGTGCAAATACCAGATTAGTCTCACAATCAGTAATTTTATCATATCATAAGCCAGTATTACATAGTACAGCAGAATGATAACCTTAATCGAGCCCTCACAGGTGACAAACATCACAACAGGGAACATAGTAAGAAGGGTGTCATACAGTGCAAGTCTGAGAAGAAGCACAACTCTGGGACCAGCAGCTGTGAAACTAAGGTAATGAATGCTTATAACGAATTTGTTTTAACATGCTCTGGGCAGACCTGTTGTTAACTCTTCATGCCCCACATTGAGCACCAAAAATGGCTGTTGAGGTTTAAGCTGGCAGGTAACTGAACATCACACAGTGGTGTTCACACACTAAAGAGCCATTCAGTTCAGATATTCTCACCAATAACAATCACTGGCTCTTTAGAGGCAAACATCTCAAAATAGACAAAGAAAAAAATGTGTGAGAAGCTGCACAAAAACTCCATTTCTGTAATGACTTGTGTCCTCTCTTCCCTAAATCCCCCCTGGTCTGAGAGTCCCACCTGCCCTCCCATTTCCATGGCAGACCAGAGGTGGTCCAGGCTGTGGTTAATGCAGACATCAGTGTGCAGGTTGGCTCTACATGCTCATGGCGTGGTCAGTTGCTGCTAGGCACTACCTATTAGTGCCTGAGTCATTTGCGTCTGATTCACTGAGCTCTAATTTAAAAGTTTCTATTCTACTCAGGCCCCAGTTTCTGCACAACTTTTGGAATATAATATTTTTCAGACCTCTAGCCTTCAAAATCTGGTTGAAATCAGCTAGCAGATTCAAAAGTTAAGGAGAAGCAGAGAGACTGATAGATAGACTGCAGGAATACATAAAGCTTCATTTCTCTAGGAAACAAGTCTGAAAATCCAATTATTGTATGATATCTGTACAAGACTCCAGAACACTGAAGCTGAGAAAAATGTAGAACACAAAATGTTTCCTCAAACCAAGCAGGCACTCAAACTTTTTGGCATTAAAATGACATTATTTCCATTGCAAATTTGCTTCTCAGTGGCATGGAAGTTACATCGGTTTCCACTGTTATGCAAAGACATTAATCCTACTTTAAATGTCTGTAGGCTTTCTTATCCAGCATCCCCAGTGTGCTTACAATAATTAAGTATGCCATGTAATGCTCCAATGAGCAAAGTATGATTTGTGGGAAGGGGTAATATCTTTTATGAGACTAACTGATATAGTTGGGGGATAAATCAAACAAGCTTTCAGGCACACAAGGTTTTATTTTTGGGTTATTCATGTAGTTTGACAAGTGGCTGTGTGCCTCACACCTTTCCAAAATAACTGCCTTAGGCTGAGTTATGTGTTAATACTCCAGTGAGATTTGGATGTATTACATAGAGAATGGGATGAACCTTCCCTTCCAGGCGTCGGAGCAGTTTCCATCAAATTGCACATGGAAGTTCAGATTCTTTTTTTAAACCCTGCAAACTAATGCACAGTTAAGGACCCCAATTAATACCTATGCCCTTACTAATTGTTCCAAACTATTATGCTTAAAGATAGGAAAGGCAGGCTAAAAGGAATGCAGCATTAAATGGCAGAAGTCCTGGAGAGAAAAGGATAAAATATGTACAGTCCTCTCTTCTCCAAGCTTCCCACTGCTCTAATGATGCAAAGATCACTGCTGTGGACAATATGAAATCGTAGACAATGTATAAGGAGCTTGAGTTGGAAATTACAGGTCTATTTAAGATACCTAATCAGTTTAAAAAGAAGCCACACACTTTCCAGCTCAGTTGGGGAGATGAATTGTTTTGCTTGTACTGCAAAAGAAAAAGGAGAGGAAGAATAATGCAAACATTAATCTATCACAGTATAAAGATAAAATTGAAAAAAAAGAGAATTATGATGATCAAAAATATCTAAACAACCGAAAACATTTTGAGTTTCTGAATATATTGTTTCAACTTTGATTCCTGTATTTTGCTCTGCAGTTGGCTAGCATGGACCACCATTGGGCTTCCTGATGCTCAAGATGCTCTTGGATCCTCCAGCACAGTGGTCTAGAGCTTGTGCAGTAGGATGGTTGCTCCTCCTTCTGACAGACAGTGGCTTGTAGGTCTATACCCTGCCTTTGCATAGCAAATGTTAAGTAAAAGTCAATACATATGTCTAGTACTGCTTTCTTTCACATAAAACTTTAGGCTAGAAGGAGCCATTTCATAGGTGAAGTATTACTACATAGTCCATCAGTTACTGCTTTATTGCATAGGCCCCAGTTGTAGTAGCTTCCCATGTTAAGACTGGCTGTTTGGGTGTTTTGTCTTTTCTCACAGCTCAGTCTCTCCTCCCCTGCTCCCCAAACTGTACTGTCTATCTTCCCAAGCAATCAACATGAAATGCAGAGATCTAATCTCAACACTGAGGCCTTGGTACATCGCCATAAGCCACAGACTGCAAATCCAAACTAGCTCTAGACCCAGAAGTGTCAGGTCTGGGGCAGCTACTAGATCTCTTTACCAATGAATATCTGGGAACATCCTAACTGCAGAACCTAAATACAACAATTTATCCTTATTCATCAACCTACTCCTGGTTAGTACCAGGATTTTGAACTTGGCAACAGCACAAATCACTTTCTCGCTTATGAAATATTTGTCTTTCTAAATCACAAAGATCCTTTCTGTCCCTTTTCTCTGAAAGATGTTATTGGAAGTGCCAGCTCCAGACAGAGCTGAGGGGAATAAGCAGGGTGTTAGCAGTTGGCAGGAGAGACGCCTGCTTGTCTTGTTTGTTGTGAACAGTTTGTGAAGTGGTGTTATATGAATAGCCTCGTTTTACAGTGTGTTACCTATGGGGATTGTCCCTGGCTGTATGCAAGTGCCCACCAAAGCCGCTCTATCACACCCTTCCTCAACTCAAATAATTGAAGAGACAAAATATACCAAAAGGTTCATTGATTGAGATAAGGGCAGGGAGAGATCACTCAGCACTTACCATCACAGGCAAAACAGACTCAATTCGGAGAAACCAGTTTAATTTATTACCAATCTGGTCTGGATTTTACCGTGAGAAAGAAGTTAGTGTATGTCCCATAGGAATTGACTAGTCAGGTTTCTTATTACAAAAACAAGAGGTCTCCTCTAAAAGATCTCTTCATGTAGATGTTTGAATAGATTACAGCTGCATGAATGGAAAGAAAGAGCTCTACATGCTACAGTGATACAGAAACTTAATAAGTGGGTGGAGCACACAATGGCACTAACAAAAAGAGAACTTTCTCAGCACATTTGACTATTGCAGAGTGATTTCCTGGCTTATTCATATAGCCACAAGGTGTGTGCAGAAACATTGCTTTTCGCTGACACCTTGAGAAATCCATAACCTTCCTTTCACAAGGCTGAATGTCTTGTCACAGCAACTTGAAAATTTAGCAGGGAAAATGCCTTAATCACTGTACCTCTTCCAGCTTGTTTTTGCTGCAATGGACTCCTGACCATAACATTCCTCTGCGTTACGAGTCTCACAGCATAGCCTTTCAGATCTTGTTTGCTCAGGCTTTTTTATTGTTTGGTTACGGAGCAGCCACGTATTTCAGATATGGTTGTAATCTGAAAGGAGCTATTTTAAAATGTCATAACGAATTCCATGTGACCTTAGTGTTGGTAGATTGGTTTCGGTGCTTTTCCAAATGAAATGGACTATTTCATACTTGAAAGATTGGAAACTCATGGCATATGAGAGCCAAACTACAGTTCATCATCTTCACACAAAGAGGGTTGGAACAACCTTCTCTCCATGTCAATGGCTTGTACAGGGCGATACAGTGGTTTTCACATGCAGTGATAGAGACCCTGCAGGTCACTGGGGGACACTTTGAAGCTAAGAAGGTAGACACAGAAATGGCTTAAGAGGGGATCTCCATCACTGTAGGGGTTTATGAACAGGGTAGTCAAAAATCTCATGGGAATAATGGAGGTGTGGGTCACTATATGCCATGTTAAGGAAGTTCTTGAAATGATCTCTTGCATGGAGTCCCATCTGACCCCATTCTCTGTGATATGAGTTAGTAATAATATAAGCTCTTCAGCATAATAAGGATCCACCCATTAAAAGCCTGTAATAAACCCAAAACCACAACCAGGGTTACCACTGGTTTGTCAGAGAACATCATAAAATCATAGAATGGTTTGGGTTGGAAAGGACCTTAAGATCACCCAGTTCCAACCCCTTTCCATGGGCAGGGACATCTCACACGAGACCATATTTCCCAAGACTGCCCAGCCTGTCCTCGAGCACTGTCGGGGATGGAGCATTTACCACTTCTTTGGGCAATCTTTTCCAGTGCATTATCAGTTTCACTCTTTTCTCTTTGGTAGTCAGTCTGAATACCAAGTGGCCACTTCTTTTCTTGAATTGGAAATGTGGTTTTTGCTGCACATCTACCTCATTCTATGCAATTTTCTTCCTCAAAAAGGTTTATATCCCACTTGTGCTCTGATTCTTGTTGTACAGCTTGGAGCATAAAGCAACCTCTACTTTGTGTTTCACCCCTGTCATATAATTATTTCCTTACACTAAGAAGAAACAAAACCTTTCCAGCAGGGTAACATTGTTGTAGGTAAAACCAAAAAAGGAGAGTAATTGAAGTTCTACGGGAATGTGCCCAGTAACGCTTATTCAGTAGCGCACACCGAACCCTGTGAGAAAAACAGCTGCTGAAATGCATGCTAGAGGACTGGCAGACAGGGTAAAGAAATGATACTGGGGAGGGAGTGCAGATATCCTCTTAAAGCACCGACCTCCAGAATCCAACCCAAATGTGCTTTGGGCTAGAGGGGTCCCTGCCCTTCTGCTGCATCTTTGCACTTCAGCCTACTTGGGCTACACTGCCTGAAATCTCTGGGCTGAAGCCCTTGGTTCTCTCTTTATGCTCTTTTTTATTCTTTTCCCCTTTGATATTTTTTCCCACAGAGCAGAATGTTTCCCACAAAAGTTTCAGTTTTGTGTACCTCAGTCATAGTCAAAGCACAATGGGGGAGAATTTCAGGGTCACCATTGAGGGTTTGGTACCCAGCTCCGGTGAGAAGTCAGTATGAACATGAATGCTACTATACTCTGCTCTTATGCTTTTGACCTCTGAGAGTTTTTCCTTCTGTCTTGGTCTTCATAACTATATTGAAACTCACAAAGTGCATGTTGAAGTTCAGAGGAAAAACTGTCTTTCTTTGGAACCTGAAGACCATCAGGACATTGTGTCTAATTATCATTGCACAGCAATGTGAATTGTCAGGATCTGTTCCATAGTCTTTAAATATCCAGCCATAATATTTGACCTGATGACTCTGTGCAATGGATTTGACAGTCTAGACAAACCCATATGAAAAGAGAGATTCTCACATCTTTTAAATTTGCCATTCTTTTCATTTAATTGACTGACCCTGTTCCTGTATCGGGGGACACATTACAAACCTGTCTCCCAAGGAAACTCTTGCTGACATTCCAGTCATAGGCTGTTAGATTTCACCAGGAATATGAACGTACTGGTGGTATGCCTTCAGTCTGAACCTGGTAATTGCTTTCTTGCAACACATTAAGCAGGTTACTTTGATTTTCTCTCCTGTTGAAATCAGTGTGAGATTTCTGTGCATCATCGATAATAGCACAATCAGACACCAATAACAGTAAGCAATCTATAGAAAGACTTTGTGTAGACAGTAAAATGCTGGTATTATTTATAACCTATGGAGAAACTTAAGTGACACTCCCCACTGAAGTGTTGGTCATGAGTCAGGATTTTCCAGTGCACTGGCCCAAAATGTTCTAATAGAGTGGAAATAATTAAACTCCAGAACAGTTTATTGCCTATTGCTTTGAAATATGACCCTGATATACAGAAAACAAGAACCTAGCTATCAAGAAGTGTGAATTTCATACTCAGAAAATAAAAGTAAACTGGAGTTAATGTGATATCATGGTGTCACTTTAGCTTGAGAACTTTGGGTGGCATTTCTAAGTTGTATTGGCCACTTCCAGTGATACAGACATATATGCTCAGATAATTCCTTGGCACCCTCTGTGTTGTGCAAAATATTTGGCTAGCAACAATTAATCCAGTCCAAGAAATGATGTCAGGAAATAAGTCATGTCTAATAAGACGGAAGGCATTTTCAAACCTTTAGGTTTTTTATAACCTTAGTGCCAGGAATGGGCACTTTTGGTACCTCCCCTCTATCCTGTTTTGAAGGGTTTATATTATTTATCTTCCTAAGCTAAAAGTTCAAGACCATTAAGGAACTACAGTTCATCTTTAAGATGAATTGCCAGCCAGTTGTGCACTATTTCACATTAATGATCCAGTGCATACTGAACAGCATGCAGAGAAGCAGGATACCAACTCTCTCTGCTAAAGACAGCAAAACAGTGCAATGTAAAATCCAATTAACACTGTTAGAAAAGTACAATGATTCCAGTTGTCTAAACTAAGCTACAAATAACTTTAAGCAAGAAATGCAAACCTTTTCAGACTGCAACTGAGTTCTACACAGATCACAACTTGAAGTCTTACCACTCAGTATTCAGGTTCTCTGTAAACAGCTACCCCATGAACCACTGAATGGTTAAAACTTGGGTTATTTGAATTTTGCTCTGTAGCTTCATTTTCCAGGAAAAGATAACGGCCATGCTGGGAATTATTTCAGCCTTTAATGAATTTCCAATTTGATTTATTAATGTGCATCCAATGTAGGTTTCAGTATGATGTGTAACGGCTGAAATATGGCTTTTAAATGATCAGTGGTTTACCAAATAGCTTTTAGACTAATTAATGAAAGCTAAGGAGAGGTTTGTTTCTTGCTCTGTATCTGGTAAGAGGTGGGATAAAATATGCTGTAGAGCTTATCTTCATGTAAGGGATAAAACTTTGGCTGCTAAAGTAAGATGATACTGGCCAGGGACTCAAAAAATGCCTTTATAGAGTGATCATATTGACGTTAAGATTAGACTAAGTTTTTATTCTGTTTTATTTCCAGTTAAAAACAGCTAACAACCTACACAAACTGTTAAGGTAAAATGTCAGAATTCTCTTACTCTTTAAGAAAAGCATAGACAAGGGAAACTACACTGGTTTTCTATAGTTTTCTTTCTGAATTGAAATATTATTTCAAACAGGATATGCTTCTGTACAACATTGAGCAATTCTTTCTTGTGCACATGTGGTTGGAAGGTCATATAGCAATGCTGAGTCTGTAGGTTGCTCAAAAGAATGAATACTAGGAGGCAACTCCTGTGGATTTGTCTGTCCATAAGGCAATGGAAAGGGGAGAAAGTGGGTTTCCTGTTAGGTGCCCAATATCCTTTTATTTCCTTTTCTTGAAGTTCTCTGAGAGAACTGAGCTGCAATGGTCTGCCAAGAATAACAGCATGACTCTTGCACTACTATTTCTTTTAAGGGCAGTAAAAGGCAAAGGAGTTATTCTTGGCTTTGCAACAGAATTGCTTGTTAGTGCTTCTAGCATATAGCAGGCTAGATAAACAGACATTTGACTTCCCTATTATTAAGATCAACTTCTTCCTGCTTCAGATTCTTTTTCTCCTTCCAGTAGCAATTTTCTCTCAGAATACAGGGACAAAATCCCTGACGCTTTCGGATGGACAAGGTTGTTTTTCAAGCAGGAGTGTTAACTGGGACTCAGAAACCATCTGTCCATCACAAGGAAGAGTTGTTTATGAAATTGCCAGTATGAGGTCATTTCCACTACTGTTAAACCAGATCATGCCACTGATAACATAGGACTGAGCTGCAGCTAAGACGTTTTGGAAGAGATGGAGGGTGATGCACAGATTCGGGCACCAAAACCACTCAGAGCAGTACCCATATTTCAAGTTTAGAGTGGTTCACCATGTCTCAGCACTTTGCCAGACCAAGGACAATGATGTGATGCTGATTAGACTTCCCTGGTGGCCTCTGTGGCCAACCAAGCTGTTTAATTCTTCTTCAAGAAGAACAGCCCAGTGTTAATAATATAAATAGCCCAGAAGTGTGAGTCTAACTTGAGGTCTCCATGCCCATGTGCTCTGCTCACAAGCAGGACACTCTGTAGGCAAGGTTTATCCCTTATACACATCAGTAATTCAGCAGCCGAAGGTGAGATTCCTAGGACAGAAGGCGTTTTAAAGGGAAAGTAGCAATTCAAAACATCTTTAAAGAAAGATAAGAAAATGCTTTATTCAGAGAAAACTGCAGAGGAATATAAAACACTTTGCCATTGTTAGATTGTGTGGAAAACATAACTAAAAACAAATAATTATTTCTCTAAAAGTTATGTAAATCCTCTAGTGCCTGCATTGATTGCTGCTTTCATCACACTGCTTTAGCTTTAATAGGTTTGCTTTTCAATGATAAAATCTCACAGTGCTTTCATCTGACTCTGTTAAGATGCTGAGAAGCCAGCAGAGTGTTCAGTAGTGGCTCTTGTGCATTCATTAGCAGTGGTCCACATCCCTCATTGTCCTGTCCCTGACTGCATCCCCACATGAGACCAATCCCCTTAAGACCCCTCTTACCTGAAAGTCCAGCATCCACCATACTAAAGAGAGATTTATAATCTTTCTCTGAATATGGCTCCCCTGCAACAGGAAACATCTCAGCATCACCAGATCAATTGAAGAGCCCTGAATACCTTATGCAAACCAGAGAGATCTAATCTCTTTGAAGCCACCCAAAAGAGGCAATTAGAGTACTTGCAGCACTGCAGGTACCAGATGTGCTGCTGCTATTTGCTGATTATATTTATTCTGCTGTAAACTTAATCTTTAGACTCTTTCTCTCTTCTGACATGCACTTGCACAGCCTCCCCTTCCCACGGGATGCCTGAAAAACAGACACAAGACCAGAAAGCACCTGAGTCTGTAGCAAAGCAAGAACAGGAGCCCTCTTCATAGTCCATCCTTGAGATCCTGCTTATCACCTGGGGAGCCATCACTCTCCATAAACCGAGTTGACTATAAACTGCATCTGACAGTTTTAATTTCTCCAAGGGAAGTCTTTATTGGACAGTCTCTCCATATCTCCTATTTTATGAAGGGCATCACACTTTGGGGGTTTTTGTCATGGAATGGGATGCTCAGAAAGTATAATGGAGGGAAAAATCCATTCTGATAAAGAAAATGTAAGTATCTTTTTGTAGATATTATTTTTTCTTCAATAAAAAAAATGTATTGAAAGCAAGGAAGGACTAGGATAAGCTCCACAAAAAAAAGAAACCACAAAAAAACACCCCAAAAAACAAACAAACAAAAACAACAAACAGAAACAGGATTGAAAAAAATTAGCAATAAACTATATATTCCCCATTTACACTTCTCTAACTTCTCTGTCTTTCCTGTTCATACAATGGGGATGAAGCTGACACTCAGAAAGCAGATAGTGAAAGAGGGAACATGGCAAAAGGGTTGCTTTGCAAAGCAAAGCAAGAGAGAAGTGTCATCTCCATGAAGGTCTGGTTGTTTTGGAAGAGATGTAGCAGTGTGGAGCAGGTTTCAGTAACCGTAGTGACGATGTGAAGAGCGTCCATAAGATACCACAGTCTGAAAACCATCTCCCTCCTTCCACAGGGAAATAAAGATACTACTGAGGGAGTGCACTACACTAAAAATAGACACGGACAAGCAGTTGATTTCTTCATAAGCTTCAATTAACTATTCAAGAAATTACAGTGTTTATACCCCCTGTGTACCATCCTTTTGTCTGCTTCATCTCTGGGGCCATGTATTGTCCGCTTCATTTTATTTCTTAATATTATCAGCCCTTGTTTCTCCCAGGGAGCCCAAAAATACTGTTTTACATGGGAAAAATGTTAACTGAGCAAATTGTGAACGTGATCTTTTGATGTGGAAGGAAAATTTTTCTTTCTACAGGCAATTGTTCATTTATGTACCTGGCATCCACCTACACAGCAGGAAGAGAACAGTGTGAGCAATAGAGCTCTGTTTTGTGGCCATGTTCCTCAAAAGGACAGCCTTCATTTCATGAGATCCTATTTTTAGATCATCAGTAATTTCTCTTAATTCTTTATTTCACAGATGCTTACTCTGGACACGAAATGTTCCAAAAATGTAAATGGCCAACAAAATATTAGAGACCAATGTAAGACAAATGAGCAGGACTCAAGTTCAACCCAACTTCCTGCAGCAGAACCAAGACAGGTAATTAAGGATAAAAGCAAAATGCAGAGAAACTTTCTTGATGCCGTAAACAAAGGTGTAAAGCAGAACAACTCCTACTGTCACATTTTCTGCTGAGGAACTGTGTTGTGCGGCATTAACTAACACGTTACTGACATGTTTAAGTATGTATGGAGTCATGTCCTCTGAGGGGTTTTAGATGTTTGATGAAAGATGAGCTGTAAGGGATTGAAGGTAAGACAATCAGAGCACAAAACTGGTCATGACGCAAGTCATTACACACTTAGTATTGACTTCACTGTCAGATTAAATCTGTTACACAGCAGAGGCAATAACTGCATGTTTCTAACTGAATAAAAATCCTTGCTAGTAAAATAATACTGGCTGCTGGGATTCTTGATCATCTGAGGAATAGCAGGAGAATTCATAAGTTTGAGGCTACTCTTCATGATATCCACTTGATCTTGGGTGTAAAGAAAATCTAAGTATTATTCTGGACTCTGTGACTTCTGAATAAGTTTGGAAATTATGTAGCAGTTTATCCATCCATCCATCCATCCATCCATCCACAAACTGTATACTTCCCTTTCTACAGCAAACATTTCCCTTTCTAGAAGAGTGGGAATCATAAAAAAATCAGTGAAAATATCAGTACTTTCTATAGACACTTCTGGCCCTGGGAATGCAGTTGGTCTAATGAACCTTTAAATCTCTTACCAAAGTCTGCTGGCAGCTCCTTGGAGATAGTCCATGAATTTTAGTGGGTGTTGTACTAGCTCCTAAGGGACTAATTTCCTAAGCAGTAAAAGATGCAATGCTGATTTGTATGGGAAACAGGCTGCCCAGGTGGATGACTGCTATTTTTTATATGACCAGAGATCCATGGTGGCAAGACAATAATAGCAAGCAAGGAGAGGGAACTACAACCTCCTTGCCTTGCTGACTGTAATGACAAATAAAGCTTTCCAACCTGATTTTCATGATGCCTTGGGCCAAACTTTGCAATCTTTACCTGGGTAGCATTCAGCCAGACCTCTCACTGAAATCAGAGACAGCTTAAGCTAGGAAAATGCAAAGTCAGGGTGAAGAGTCAATTGCCTTTTAACCACATTTTCTCATTGAAATCAGCTCCACGCTTTGCTTATGTGACAGATGGCATTTGGCACTCATGTCAGCACACAGCAGGAAAGACAGATGGAATTCTGCACAGTGCATCCCCATCTTCCTCAGTCCTTCATGCATGGGAGACAGATGTGTTTGCAATGCAGCTGTGACTGAGCCCTGAACCAAAAGCAGGAGGTACAGTCCTGGGTACAGGCTGAAGGATTCGATCTGTCAGTGCCCTTTCAGACACTTAGAATTGTGTTTGGTGAATCCATCACCTGTGAGAAATGGGCAAATGGCAAATTTTACTATTTCAATTTGTCTTCTATTTCATTATCTCCTTAAATTTTTAATTTGACTGCTCTAATAAAATAATCAACTTTTATGGAATCTTGTTTTTCTGCTGGGTAGGCAAACATCACAGATATCAAAATGTAACACAAAGGCAAATACTCAGGATCATCAAGACACCCTGTATCCATAGTGATTCATTTATAATGCATTAAAGTTATAGTGCTTTAGGCTACTTTAACTGTTCAAACACATTAGGAGGAGTGCTTCAGATAACTCCATCTTGGGAACAGAGAGAGACTTCAGAAAATTATGTGTTCAGGGAGCTTAAAAAGCAAAATGTGTTGTCATGAACTTTTCTAAGAGGTGATCTGAGATCCAGGCATCCTGGAGGCAAAGCTCATTTAATTTTCCAACCATTTTGTCATATTTACAGCTCAAATTTCGTAAGAAAAGAAAAACAACATGAAGAATACTTTTGGGGTGCACATTTCTTCCTAAAGGCAGTGTGATTAATTTTCCAACATGCAAACTAAATACCCGGTGGAGACAAGGAACAAATCTTTGCTTTTGTGTTCCCTAAAAAAGGGAAAATAATTCTGTAATGTTTGCTTCTTTCTTTAGGTAGCTATTATTATGAATAGGAAAGAACCCTGATGGACTCAGGCAAAGCTTAATAATGTCTGACAAGCCATTCACAGTAAAACTGGTTAATGTCACCTTTGCTTAGCTCAGATGTTTCAACTTCACTTGCCCCTTAGCCCATTATATCAAAGAGGAAACAGTAAATGCTTGGGAAGGGATAATTAGCTTTGTTTCTGTGCTCAAATGGAAGAAAGCAATACAATAAGCAAACCCAGTCCATTTTCTGTACACTGTATAAAGAACAAAGTCTTTTTCCAACAAAACTTCATATTGGATAGACAATCTAATCCACAGCATTTACTCAAGGAAAACTGCCCACAGGGCTGGAGATCCTTAATGCACAGGAAAAGTCATATACAATTATCTCTTCTAAATGATACTGGAAATTCTTTGCAGGCTCAATGGATCCCACTATTTCTGCCACATAGGATTCCCTGACCACATGTAAGGAAACTGAAATTAAGGCAAACAAAAATTACCAACATTACCAGTCTTAACTGTGTTGCCTTCAAAGATGGGAGGGGGGAAAACAGAAAAGAGAAAAGCAGCAAATAAACAATATACATTAGGAACTTTAGGTTCTAATTTTCCTGCCTGCTCTTGTGGGGAAAGATTTTAAAGGAAATTGTTCTACTAAAAATCAGTCCACATTTTATGTCACAATGCACCATAAAGAATTGAAATAGATTATAAGATATCAAAATCACTGTAATAAAGAGCACATCAGGCATCCTGAGTTAACTGTTGATAATTTCAATATTAATAAATGGCAAAAGTAATTACTATGATAATCAAGTAATTGTTATAATACTAAAATCAGGTGTATCCAAAAGAATGAGTCCCAAGACTACCAAGGATTTAAATCCTGTATTAAATAATATTTTAATTTGATTGACAGAATTGCATTATTTTCCTTTGCAGGGAAGCATCATCTAAATAAACAGGCTGTGATTTCCAACGAGAGGCACTATTATCTTCAATCAAAATAGCATTTCTCCTAATTACAGGAAAAACATAAATACAATTCCTGTCAAATCGTATGTTGCCTTTCCAGTAATACAGTACAAATACCATCCTCTAACTGCGAAGTTATTTCTTTCATATTTCGATGTATGCTTATTTTCTCATGTACCTTACACCTGGAGTTGGGCTGAGCAGAGATCTGAGGCTGTGATGATAAGATGAAATTCATGAGGAGACGAAGAGCTTGCTCCATTTAGAGGCTTTTACAACCTCTTTTCATTGAGGAAAGAGAGAAACTAAACTGTTGGTGCTTTGACACATTAGTGACCGGTTCTTTGGTAGAACTCTTTCCCAGCTCATCATATTAACTGCTTTATGTGAATTAGTAACACAAACACATTAGAGCTGGAATCTATCTTTTGCCTTCATGGCAGGAATTTCTCAGAATATAATTTTTCCTTTCTTTGGAACTAGATGATCTTGAGGTCCTTTCCAATCCTAACTATTCTGATTATATGATTCTATGATTCTTTCTTTTTAACTAACCCACTTTTCTGAAGTATCCCTTCAGTTTTCTCAGGGCTTATAGAAGATGAAATAAGTCAAATACTTTCATTCTCTCTATATCTTTAAACTCCCTGGTTTACAGTTGGAATCATAGAATAGTTAGGGTTGGAAAGGACCTTAAGATCATCTAGTTCCAACTCTCCTGTCATGGGTAGGGACACCTCACACTAAGTGAGGTGTTACACTAGTTTTGTATAAGTAGCCCTTGAAGATGATTTGACTTTTTCTTGGAGGTTTTCTTTTCTGAAGTTGTGTCTGTAACTAAGAAAAGTTACTCAATTAATATCCATGTTTATCCTAAAGCAGACACGAGTACTCTTCATACTACTTTATGATTGTGCCATGCATATGAAGTTGGAAAATATTCAGTTAAATAATAAGAAATGAAGATATATAGCACTTTCAAGGGCACAGCCCTGAAAAGTACACTCTAGTTCTTAAAGATCACTAGATTTCCCATCTCTGTGAGGGCACATAATATGATGGATTTAACCATTGAGAAAGAACCCTTCCTCATTATTTTCTGTGTGTAAAGGTTTAAACTTAATGCATATATATAATATTTTATATAGCAAGACTTCTAGGTGTTTCCACTGCTCCAAGAACTGAGCCTGCGCAGGGATCTCAGCTTCCACTTGACTGCTTCTAGCACCTAAATCCATTTCTCCTGAACCAGCTGCACATTGAAGTGTAAACAGTATTCCAGATAATAGGAAGATATGATGAGAAAGGAGCCATTTCATGACTTGTTTTTATGCTAGTGATAATATTCATTATGTAGAAGCCTTTCTGAAGCAACCTGAGTAAAGTGTCCATAAATATGTTGGTTTTCTTAGGTACCATTTTCCCAAAGCAATTTTTCTCCCCAAAGGTAAGACCATATCTGTGGTATCTTCTGTCTCTCCATGAAATTTGTCTTGTTCTTTGATAAAACCAAATAACTCGACATTTGTTTGCCTCCTGACCAAATATGTCAGGATTTATGAGCTGACAGTTGCAGTCTATCTGCAACTTTGATGCTAACACTTTTTAGAAGATTTTGCATAAACCACAAAACATAAAAAATGGTCATATGCATTTTTCAAATATATAATAAAAATAGTAATGAAAAAGCACAGTTGGATTCTGTGAAAACTGCTTTTTAGAGTCTTTCCTCAGCACACTTTGCTGCAATAAATACTATTTTATGACCAAAGAAATATTACCCTTCTAGTCATTTGGATTGTTGCTGTGAGATAGTTAGCTGAAAAATTCTAGAATATTTCAAGTTACTGAAATAAGTAACAAAACCTTATTAAAATGCAAGCTTCTCAAATTTCAAGCCTTATATTATTTATTATGTTTTATCTTCTTTTACACTGCATAAAGGTTCCAGTAAGATTGTGATGACCTAACAAATAAGACTAAATTATAACAGGATAGTTAGTTGGTTTTGTGATGTATTTGACTTTAGTCCCTGGGAGATGAATCAATTGAAGAAGAAAGCTTTTCATTGGCATTGTTTCACTGCAGAAATGAAGCAGCAGAAGGCTCAAGGGGATTTGTATCTTTAATTTATTCTCAACAACACAAGCAGCAAGACAGTGGAAATTTTACGCAGGTAACTGGGGAGCTGAACCAGGTAAGAGAATAAGGCAGCTACAAAATGTCCCTCCACAAATGTCCATGTTATCAAAGCTCCTGCCTAGGACCATTGTGGGCAAGCTCTGTAGAAGAGTTGGTTGATTGAATGGATTTGAAGACTGTATCCTCACCTCTACTGCTTATTTACCAGTCACAGAGCAAGAGATTAAGCAGAGATAGGTTAATTTGTTCTACCAGCCTATTGTATCTGTTTCTTTCCTGCTATATGGAGTGACTACATGCCATAAAGAAAAAGGAGAAAACAGAATATTGTGATCTCACGATTGCTCGATGTATCCAGTAAACAGAATCTGTAACACAGAAACCTTAGCTTAGGTTTAGGGAGGAAAAAATGCAACACACTCAAGTAAGGGCATCAGTATTGATTTGAAGGAGCATAAACCAGTCTGACCAGGAGAAGAAAATACTTTACAGTTGTCTGAAGAGATGAATCCAAACAATTTGCCAAGATCTGCTTCCTTTTAGTGGTAAACTAGAATCTGTGAACAAATACATCCATTCTGACTTCTGTGATGTGAAGGTTCAATCCCACAGATAGAAGTTAAATGAAGGCAGGATTGTTATTATTATATTGCTATGGCAGATAATAAATGCTTTGCTCATTTTGGTGAAGGCTCATTTGCAACTGGTGAACATTCCTGAGCATTGCTGCAGAACTTCTAACTTGCTCACAAGCCTATTTTACACAGGGGAATGTTATTTCAATGATGAGGGACTGGGTTCTGGTATAAAAAGGAGTTCAAAAAGTGCAGCTGAATTTATGACTGCAGGGCTTGAGTTTTTTAAATGTCTCGGCCATCTCACTTGGTGCTAGGCCAGACTTATCCCTGTGTTACTCCTTTGACCTAATCCTCCTCAACCCCCCCCTCCCAGTCCTGCCACTTAATTCACTAGCTTTAATGAAGCCAGCGTTTCTCTGTAATATTTATTGCTGCAGTCATATGTGGCCCATGAGGAATGTGCGTAGTGTTGGGAACAGTACAGGACGTGTTGGGATGACTGTTTGCTTCTTACTGAGTGGTCTTGTGTTTCCTTGCTATTGCATTCAGCTTCATCCCTTGGGAGCTGTGGCTTAAGTGAGAGTTCTTAGAGACTGCCATTGCTATGAATGATCACAGCTGTCATTGACAAAGTGGGAAGTGAAATAAAGCTAGTGTCAAAGAAGTATGATCTCATGCTTGGGTCTTTTGGCTGGTAGCCTGTGGAGGCTGGGAAAGGTAGAAGATGAAGGGCATGGGTTCAGTTATGTCAGAGCATTATCAGATTAGATAGCCATCCTCTCAGATACCCAGCTGGATGCTTCTGGCTCTCTTCACCAGATTTTGCATCAGGAAAAATTATACAGTTCTGACTGGATGGGATTCAAAGCATTTTCATGTTTCTCTGCAGATATGGATCCTGTTTGCTTGCTGGGACTTTGTGGGAATTATCCAGCTACATCAACCTGCAGCAGCTTCTGATGCTGGGGGTTATGATAACTCCTTTAATGCCTTCCATGTTCACCTTTTAGTGAACTACCTGCTCTGGTGCAACTACTCTGAGGATATTCTCTGGGATTAGTGAGTTGTGGTTTTATTACTCAGATCGAACAATCTAAAGATTGCTCCTCATCATAACTCCTGGAAACAATATGATAAGTCTCAACCTATAGGGAGCCAAAACCAGCCTAACTGGCCAACTTATAAATTTTTAAGAAAATTGTTCCAACTGATTTATTTGTGAACACTAAAATCTCTTTTCTTCTTTCTGATGGACAGAAGTCGGCAGGAGAAATGTGGCTCACATCCTCTTGTGCTGGTGCAAATCCTATCGACATCATCATAAATTAATCCTACAGGTACAAATGAATGCAAAATCGAGTTACACCAGATTATTCTCAAATGTGTCAAAATTCAGATGGAACAGTGAGCTTATGTTAACAGATGTGCTACATTCTAGAGAAGACCACAAATATTATTTTCCCTAGAAAATTCTCCTTTTGAAATTTTATTTAGGAAAAAATAATACAATTTTGAAAAGTTTTCCCTTCACACTCTTCCCTCTTTCTTTTCTGATTTGTCCGATAGTTAAAGAGAAAAGATATGTAAAGTTGTGAAAGTACATGCAAGTACATATATAGAGACCTTTCATCAGGAAGCATTGCTACATTTGTTTATGTGCTCATAAGAAATCCATAACCGGGACTCAAATGTTTTTTAAGAATCAAAGTTTTCTCACACAGATTTTATAAAAAACCCAAATAACAGTAATGGAAAAGTTGCATTTGGCAAAATACTCTTTTCTGACACGATGTGTTTTCTTGGGAAAATGGTGAATCATCTCTAATGTTTTGTGAGACAACGACCTCACTGGTGATGCCATGCATACAGTCACCTTTCTCCTCATTCTGTAAAGAAGCCATAATTTCACTTATTATGTGATCTGTCACTGTTTTTCAAAATATAATTTTAAAAACTTTCTAGTTCTTGGAATTTCAGAATTTGACATAAAAACATGAACCAAAACACAACAAAACCAAACCAAAAGGCAAATGCTGGGGTGCAGGGGGAGGTGAAAGAAATGTTGCTCAAGAGTAGTCTAGATTTACCAAATAGACCATAGAGATTAAATGGATTTCAGATATCTTCTAGTCAGATTTCTAATTCCCACAATTAGCAAATGAAGAGATGACAGAGAGAACCGATATGGGCGTGCACAGCCTGTATCCATTTCCCAAGTGGTATTACAGGCTTGTCCTGACTTTGGACATTACTTGTGGAGGCCAGATCTCCTCTACCATGTGGACGGCAGCTTTCCCTGGCTGATACAGCTGCTTCCATCCAGGATTCACATTTCTGAGAAATCAAAAATTGTGAAGGACAAAAGGACTCCAGAGGCATTGAAAATTGCTCTCTTGCTTTCAAGCACATCATGGTAGGAGACAGGAAGACTATAATGATGATGGGCATTGATGATAATGAAGACAACACTTACAAGTTGGCACATCTACCTGGAATTTCCTAAGCCCTTTAGCACCTAAAGGCTGCAAACTCCTTTCTAACATGAGAGGAGCTGAGAAACTCACGTTTTGCTATCCATGAAACCTGATTATTTCACCATCTTTGCTGAACAAGAATTCAGAAGAAATCAGTGAGTGCAGAAACTGAATAGCCAACAGCTGATCTCAGAAAAACATGATCTACACTAAATTACATCACCTAAGACCCTTGACTTCTGTCAACATGCAAAACAGTTCATTAAGTTTTTCTAGTTGTTTCTCAGCTCTAGTTATTCCTTTCAATTCAGTCCATGATACATACCAAACATCTGATTTCTGATCAGGGCATCATCTATCTCTGCTCTTTTTTCAGAGCATCCCAGTTCATTCTAGCTTTTGAAAACTGCACTGCAGAGAACAACAAAACTATCCCAGAATTTCCAACATAATCCAAGTTTAGGAGTACAGATTTTGGCTGTAGGACTACAACTTTATTTATCAAGCTTTTGCACAAGGAACATCTCACAGCACGGCACCTTTGCTCAAGCTTCAGGGCTAGACTATAAGTTTTATTCTCAATTTTGTCACTCATTTTTATTCAGATGATGAATAGGAAGTCAACATGCTCTGCTGCAGGGTATCTTCCTCATAAGATTATTTGTATCCAGAAGTGCAGATAGACTAAATCTTAATTAACTAGATCCAGTTATAATCCCTTCCAATGGGCACTCAACTTATTTAAAAAGAGGTAGTGCTGTAACATGTTAATTTAGCTTTAAAAGAAACCAAACAATAAAGCTGTCTGCTTAAGAAGACAAAATATGGCTAATGATCTCTGTGTGATAGGTTCCTGAAATCTTCTAGACTCCTATAAGACTTTACTGCGTCAGCCCCAGTCATTTCATATTCTAGGGTTGGTCTTTAAACCCAGATGTTCAATATACCTGCACAGTTCACAATTGTACACCCAGTTTTCCTTTCATTTAAGTGGTGTTACCTATTTCTTACATTTCATTAACTTTTGTGCAAGTGGATGGAAAAGATTCCAAAATAAATATTTCAAGTAAGTACTGTGATTCTGAGCCTGAACTCACTTCTCTATGTAGCACTTTCTGTCCTCTAAGAAAAGATCTGTTTCTATGGTTTAGATTTTCTTTAATGTAGCACAGTGATCAAAATAGACCTGTATATTTCAGTATGCCTTAAGGATGAACAGTAGCTTTTACAACAGCTGTGAGATGGTATAGAAATAGGATTCTTCATGTTGCACCATGACTGTATTTTTCATCCCCAGCATCTCTAGAGTTCCATACTGACCTCTGTCCTTGCTTCCTCCATCACTTGAGGCTATCGCTTCTATTAGTGTAGCAGTACTATTACATCTCATTAAGTCACAACACTTTATAGTCCTAGCACAAAGCCAACGGAAAGCAGCTGTGCTGTTAGTCTGTTTTTTTGACTGTTTCCTAGCAAGTCTTTCTAAATCTAAGCTGCTTCAGAAGTAATTTCAAGCAGCATTATGTGTGCCAGTATTTGTTAGAAATTTGTTTGGTTTATGGCTGAAAGAAACAATGTTGATGGATTTAGAAAGAGCCTAAATCCTCAGTTACACAATGCTATTGAACACGATGAATGAAGAATCTGGTCAAGTTAATTACCTCCTCATGCCAAGTGTTCCTTGTAATTTTATTGTGAATTCTACCGCTGGTTCATATGCATATATAAAATCCTCTTTAAACATTTTCTGCTTCCAAGAAGAAAGGTTTACCAACTTTCCATTTAAAAATCAAACACCTGATAAAGCATTGCCTTTCAAGTGCCTGATTCTTGATTGCTGTGAATAATAGTTGCTGAGGTACTGGAAAGGGTTGCCCAAAGAAGTGGTAAATGCTCCATCCCTGGCAGTGTTCAAGGCCAGGTTGGACAGAGCCTTGGGTGGCATGGTTTAGTGTGAGGTGTCCCTTCCCACTGCAGGGGGGTTGGAACTGGATGATCTTCAGGTCTTTTCCAACCCAAACCATTCTATGATTCTATAAAGCCCCAAGAAGATTTAACTCTAGCATTATCCCTGTCAGTTTTAAGTTTATTTGCCTGCAGGTCTATGACAGGTGCAGTTATACCTCACAGAATCCTGAGGCTTTATGAGTGGTTTCTGAATTTAAAAAATACCCATAATGACTATTTTAAACATCAGTTGGGGTTTTCTTTTAATTTGTTTTTTCAAGAGTATATGTTTAAAAATAACTCTCAGTGTAGCTTAGGTAGCTTTGCACTTTAGAGTTACATTGCACTGTTATTGGATCCTGCTCTTCTGTAGTTTTGGGTGCTAAAGTTATTTATGAGATGATGCTAACACCATGGAGAGATAGAAAAGTTCCCAGTCTGACCCTGATCCAACATAAATCAAGAGCATCTCCTGCTAAAGCTCATTATGAGATTGGTGAAATAGAGAGCGAATTCCAGCCCAGTATGATACCCCTTAATGCATTGTGCTCAAGTGTGGAAGCGCTTTTATTAGCTTTGGATGACCATACATCTGAACACTGTGATACATGGCGCTGTCAAATGCGGTGTTAGGCCATCCTTCCCCAAATTTGTTTCTATTTTGTTATTTTTTTATAAAGCCCAGTGTAGGATTTCAGTGGAAACTGGCTGATGAGTAAGGAAGGTGTTTTATGTGGGGATATTTAGCTCAAAGTTAAGTACAAATTATTGTCTTTGTCAGCTAGTTCTGCCCACAGCAGATATAAATGAGCATGAAAGCTGTCCTTGGGTGAATTAATTTACTTGAGTTCACATGGTCTGGAGTCTACATTTAGTTGCATCTACCTGTCTATGGCATATTGCATCAGAACTGAGAAAGAAAATGTTTTATAGTTTAACCATGCCAAGTACAAGGTCCTACACCTGGGTCGGAGCAATCCCAGGCGCAGCTACAGGTTGGGCAGAGAAGAGATTCAGAGCAGCCCTGTGGAGAAGGACTTGGGGGTGTTGGTCAATGAGAAAATGAACATGAGCCAGCTGCAGTGTGAGCTCACAGCCCAGAAAGCAACCGTCTCCTGGGCTGCATCAAAAGGAGCGTGTCCAGCAGGTCAAAGGAGGTGATCCTGCCCCTCTGCTATGCTCTCGTGAGACCTCACTTGGAGTATTGTGTGCAGTTCTGGTGTCCTCAACATAAAAAGGACATGGAACTGTTGGAACAAGTCCAGAGGAGGCCACGAGGATGATCAGGGGACTGGAACACCTCCAGTATGAAGACAGGCTGAGCAAGTGGGGGCTGTTCAGCCTGGAGAAGAGAAGGCTGTGTGGAGACCTCATGGCAGCCTTCCAGTATCTGAAGGGGGCCTACAGGGATGCTGGGGAGGGACTATTCATTAGGGACTCTAGTGACAGGACAAGGGGTAATGGGTTCAAACTTAAACAGGGGAAGTTTAGATTGGATATAAGGGTGAAGTTCTTTACTGTAAGGGTGGTGAGGCACTGGAATGGGTTGCCCAGGGAGGTTGTGAATGCTCCATCCTTGGCAGTGTTCAAGGCCAGGTTGTATGAAGCCTTGGGTGACATGGTTTAGTGTGAGGTGTCCCTGCTCATGGCACGGGGGTATGAACTGGATGATCTTAAGGTCCTTTCCAGCCCTAACTATTCTGTGATTCTATGATAGTTCAGACTTGTAATATTTTAAAGTTCTGTGAAGGAAGGAAAGGTCTTCAGGAACTATCTGGAGACAAGGTATTTGGCTAACACCACTGGGAACTTCATTGAAATTTGGTCTGCCTAATTCAGTTTAGGAAAATTAATTTCTCTTGATAGGAATATTCTAGAATAATATTGTAAGCATAAAAATATTTCTATTATCTGACTAATTGCTAATATGATCACAACCCTTGTCATGAAACATTAAAAAAATAAACAAACCCCCAACCAGTGCAATCCTCTAAAGGAGTGGGTTTGACATGAATGCATTTTATCTGAAAGTTGCTGAGCAGCTGCAGCTTGGGATACCAAATTAGAACCAACACTTTCCACAGGAGATGAGAGATTAATGTTTCCTTTGATCGAGGTGATGGGACAGAAAACACCCTCAGCAAGTTTGTAAATTACACAGGCTGGGAGGTGCGGCTCATATGCCACAGGGTTGTGCTGCCATCCAGAGGGTGGACAAATGGCCCGACCAGAACTCCATGAAGCTCAACAAGAAGTTCAGTCTTGAAGGAACAGCTGTGGAAGAACAAATCTGTGCACCAATATATACTGGGGGTTACTGAGATAGATAGCAGCTTGGGGGAAAAAGAGCTGGTAGTTCTGGTGAACACCATCCTGAACACAAGCCAGCAGTGTGCCCTTATGGCAAAGAAGGATAACTGTATGCTTGGCTGCATTAGATGGTGTACTGTCTGCAGGTAGAGGCAGATGAATCTTGCCCTCAGTGTTGCTGAGGCCACATATGGAGCACTGTGTCCAGTTCTAGGCTCCCCAGTACAAGAAAGGCTTGGACATACTGAATAGAGTCCAGCAAAGCGCAGTGAAGATGACGAAGGGACGGGAGCATCATTTCTATAAGGAAAAGCTGAAACAGCTTGGACTGTTCAGTCAAGAGAAAAGAAGGCTCAGGGGGGGATCTTATTAATGTATATAAATACCTTAAAGGAGGGTGCAAAGAAGAAGGGGCCAGGCTCTTTTCAGTGGTGCCCAGTGACAGGACAAGAGGCAACACACACAAACTGAAACACAGAGGTTCCATCTAAACATCATGAAACAGCTTTTACTGTATGTGAGAGTGCTGGCTCAGGTTGTTCAGGGATATTCTGGACACTTCACCCTTGGAGATGTTCATAAACTCTCTGAATGTGATCCTGGGCAACTCAGTCTAGATGGACTTGCTTGATCAGGGTGAGCTCTAAAAGTTTTTGCATCCATGGGTGTTTTGGTTTGTAGCAGGGACAGTAGATCAGGTTATTCAAAGCTCAATCCAACCTAGCTTGGATTAGTCATCTGAGCTAGTCAGCCACATTGTCTTGGTAGGCAGGAGAGAGAGATTATCTCCTCTACAGTTTGTCCCACTAGGAGACATCTTAAGGACAATGGTGTGTCTCATACTCTGGAAGCACTATTTTTCCACTGATGATAGAGGGAAGCTGAGTGAGTTATGAACTAGACCCCAAATTTCTAGATGTCTTACAGAAAGTGAAGTAAACCCACTCTTAAGTGTGGTATATTTAAAGTTTGAATTACATTAGAATTGCTTTACAGTCTTTTCTACATCTTAATTATACCTCTTTTCAAAGCAAAATTAAATCAGCACAGATTATGGTAGGATGCCTATGACAGTGGAACAATGTCCCTGTCCTTTCTTTTATCTGCCTCCAAAGGCAACAACAGTAAAATTTCTGTTGCAGTCATAACAGAAGCTAAACATGCATAAACTCAGTATGGCTGCATAAACAAAAGGACTTGGAGGATTATAATGAGCAAACATCACTATATGGTTGTTTCTTTTTCTGGAGCTGTGTGAGGTAATTCTGAATCTGCAGGTTTTCTGATATCCTCATACAGTGTAATGTCCTCTATGCTTCTTGTCACTGTTAATGGAGAAGCTGGAAAATGCTTTACCCACCAGTGAACAGTGTCCTTTTGAGCACATTTCTGTATTTACAAAAACGTGATGTTCTTTGCCTTTAAAATGGGATTATTATCCCATGAGCATTGCAACCATCAGTTTTCATCCGAAGTTTACTGCTTAGACCAGGCCTGTTTTCCAGGCTGGGGTCAAACAGCCTCAAGAAGGTCCTCAATTGAAGCAGTCACCAAAGTCAAGCTGTGCTCAGCAACCTGCCACGACTGGAGATGGAAAATGAAAGTCAGAAGGTGTAAGAACTATAGAAATACACATTTAAAAACAAAGAAGGGCAATTTTACATAGTGTGGTCTAAGGCAGAAAGGCAGAAACTTCTACACCTTAATCTTTGGTCTTAGAGGACCCATACCTCAAGGTTTTAAACTGAAAGAAACCTCATGCTAGGGGTTAAAAGATTCTCCATTACATGCATAGAGGAACCAGCCTTGCTATGTATGCAATACAGCTACTGATATAAACACCAGATATCCATCCCACCCCTGCCCTGGTCCTCCCAAACCTTTACACAGTCTTGTGTGGGAAACAGGGGGAGGAGAAGAGAAACCACTTTTTAATGGCTGTGAAAATAGCTTGGCATACTGTGTGAATTCCTCCTTTCCCAACCTCCTCTCCTTTTTTTACACTGAAGAAAGCCTGATTATGTTAACTCAGTTATGCATATGAAATAGTCCATCATGTTTTCACATGCGTTTTGTGGTTTATTTGGTGGGGGTTTTTTTTGTGGAGAAAAGAACCTATAAATAGCATGGCTGTAAGCTGCTGCTGTAAACAGCCTCATAAAACACAAGCTGTTTGTAAAGCAGAGCAGAGTGGTCTGTTCAGATGTGCTGCCTGTGCTGACTGAGGGGCTGCAGTGGAGAACTCACTTGATCACTTCATTATAAACACGGCCTCCTCATATGTTATCCTCTTCTGTGTGTATGGGCTATACACAGTTCTGTTTTTCATTTGCATACAAGCTACACTATTTCACAGCCTATGCAGTGTTGGCATCAGCTGCACTGCTCATGTTGACCCCAAAAACTTATTAAAACTACTATTTTTGCGCAACGAGTGCTTTGAGGCATATTTGCTAGGAGATAGTTAAGTAAATTCCAAGCAATCTTCCTGTGTAGTTTGGGGTTTTCATCTTTCAATTTCAGAAAATATTTTGTCAGGCTCAAACTCTGAAAACAAAATAAAACAAAACAAAAAATGTTAAAGTGTGGCAGAGCATATTCATTGTTTCCTAAAGCAGTTTAATTTCATCTTTTATGGCTGGGTAGAATTTTACGGTTCATCTTTGCTTTCTTTCTGTGGAATCATATTCAAAAACACTTCTGTGTTTTTACATCACTTGTTGCATCTCTGTAATCTGAAAGAAATCTTTGAATACAATACAAAGTTTCATACAGAAATATTACTTCACTGGCCAGCTTAGAGAGAAGATCCTTCTGTAATCTGTTCCTTTTCTACAGAGGATTGTTTTCTTTCAAATATTCCATACTATATTTCCATGCAAGACCATGTCTCACCTTCAGACTGTACTGCACGCTATTCAACCTGCAATTTTCTTCAGCTTTAATCCCAAGTTTTCTGTTTATATCATGCTGGGACAATATTTTTATACTACACACATCTCTGTAGACCATTAAATTCCTTGCTTTTGGGGTTTTTTTGCCAAGCACTTTTGTCTCTTCCAGGTTTTGCTTTCATGTATAAGCCTGAGAGTTAAGAGGTCTCTGCACCTAAAAAACCATCTAGATATCCCTGAGCAGCAAAATCTTTCTCAGAAGAAGCTGTTTTCCTACTTCTTTTGACCACAGTCCCAAAATATGATCCCATAAATTTCCTCCTTTGAATTTGTTAGTACAATCACTTATGGGGCCAATCCCAGAATCTTAGACAGAAAACAGAGCTGGGTAATCAATCTATTAAAAAAAAGAATGGATTCTTTTCTGAATTTGGGTTTTCAGTGATCTGGCTTCAAGTGCAGCCTCGAAAACAGCTGCACTGGCAGACCTGAGGGAGCAGGAACCTGCGGCATGCAGAAAGAAAATGAGCATTAGGAAGTTGTGATGATGGCATGAATGTCTTAAGCAGCTTGATCATCAAAGACAGCCAAGGTTGCATAAGGGCACCCTTAGGAGTGTGTAAGCTTTCTCATAAGTCATTCCTCCCCACCTTGAATCACTGTCAGCACTTCATTCTCACCTCACTGTAATTTTTCAGTACTTTTTCCAATAATGAGAAAAGCAGATGGCAGATGCTTTCACTGTAGTATTGCACAGAAAAGGGTTCTTTTCTTCTTTCAATACAAAATATGTAGATAGTTGGATGGATAACAATACCCTTAAGTGAAAAGATCCCTGCATGGAAGAAGAAAATACAGGATACTGTATTCAACAATGGTGCCGTGTTACAAACACATGTTGAACTCGTTGCTTTTTAAATCTTGACTAAACCCTTTTGCAAAGGATTTTGTCATCAAGTTTTGCTCTCTGATTAAATAGTCACATTTAAGATTCTTTGGATGGACTTATGCATGTTAGAACTGTATTTGCTATTCTCCCCCTATATTTTTTCTTTTTCTGAGACCTCATGTTGACCTTTTTTGGGTGGGTCTGTCTTAATTTGATGTATTCCTGGTATTCACAACACTTTTCCATACAGAACTGTCTGCAAATTCTCATCAGTCTGCAGCTGTTTGCTGCTCATGCTTCCATTTCATTGCAGTTGTTAAAAGCAGTCACACAGCACAGCCCCTCTCCTGCCTCTATCTTGCTAATAGGATTTGCTGCTGATCTCCCTGGCATGCCAAGGTATCTGGGTTTATATTTAAACAAAGAAATTTCATGGATAAATTAGGTTTCCTAAATTTATCCTCTTATTGCAACCCATGATTAAAGCCTTATATTTGCAATCTTTATCTTTTAATTTTTATTGTAAAGCAAGCATATAACAAGATTTTTCAAGGTAGTATTTCTTCCTGCAATAATGTGTAACAGAAAGGGACAAAAGATACTAAGGATGAAAGGAATGCAGGAATGTTCCTCAAATGCAGTAAGAACTGTTTTCATATTAATTGATTCGTTTGCTATTGGGAAAGAGATGGATTGAGGATTACGTCTTGAAAATTTAAAGTGAGGAATAGTGTTTCAGTATATATTTGAATGTTAAATTCATTTGTTTATAAAATGTAGTTTAATTTAGGTCTATAGAAAGTTAGAAAGCTTACTTCCCATGTGTGGGTCCTAGCACCTAGTGCCTTTTCAGCCCCTCACCTATTTTGTTTTTCCTATTTTCAGTATTAACTCTAGACAAAAATGAATAAACCATCAAGAAAGGAGAAAACCAGCCAACCAAATGAGTTAAACTTGCAAACACAAGTTAGGGAAAAAGATATATTTTTTTATTTTAAAAATGCAGGTAAAAAAAGGATAGTTGGGAAAATATGAAAATTGTAGCAGGGGAATTTCACAGAAAACTGAAGCTTTTTCTTTATATTCTGGTTAAAATGTGTCTGGAAATTACTAATTAACAGGAGGTTCCAATGAAGAGGTTATATATCACATCTTGTCTTGCAAATGAAGATTAGGAAATTATTTAGGAGTGTTGGTATAAGAATAAATCAATCCAAGGTTGAAGAAACTCCTACCTCACCTATCCACAGAACCATGAGTCACAGAAACTTCCACTCCAAGTTTTCTTTTCCTTTCAAAGTTTAAGGAGAATTTGTCTTTCAATCAGACCCTCATAAAAGTAAAATGCCTCTCAACATGCACTGTAACAGAGAGCAGATTATTACTGAACATTTCAATGATCACATATAATTGAACATATAATTATAGGATCACACATAATTGAACTTCTTTCTTCAAAAGATGCAGTTATAAGCTATATACAACAGGAAAGCAGCGAACTGCACCCAGTGCCAAACACCCATTATTCTCTCCATACAGGCTCTAGCCTGAGAGCCTACCTCTGATCCTGCTGCAGATCCAAGGAGGTGGATCAATGTTTCAACTGACACCCTGCTCTGAAAGGCCATTGCTTCCACCCACCATGCACCTCCTGAGGACCAGGTTATCAGACCTGTCAGTACCAAGAGGCAGCCACACTTGAGGAGAAGAAGCAAGCCCCAAACTACCACAGTGTGAAACAAGGATAAGAATGTCATGGTTAACCCCTGGGACCATGAGTAACCCCTGGGGCCATGCTCTCTGCCTTGTGGAAGTGACAGTGTCCTTGTCCAAGCAGGGTAGGAAGAACCTGTGGTGGGATAGGAGAGGGTTTGGTTTGTTTTTCAAGAGCCATTATAAAGAAACAAAAATTACATATATTTCTGGGTTTAATAAGTGAACTGTTGAATTAATCTTACTGGGATTTGACTGGCTGTGCATGGAATTTAGTGTTCAGTCTTGCTCTTATGACAAACACCTTTCTTCCATTTCCTTTCCATGATCTCTGTTTCTCCAGCAGCTGTCAGGTCAAAGAAACAGACTAATGTTTTCTATATGCATCTTTCAGTTATTTCCTACCTTAAAAAACAGAGAATCAATTATTGCAATGGCCATATTCTGACAAAGGGCAATAAACCAAATATTGCACTGAAAAGGTAACCTCCTATCTGCAGGTGGGTTCTCACACCATAGAGTATTAGCTTAGTGTGCAGTGTTTGGCTAATGCTTCTGGGCCTTGATTGCAACTTATAAGACCATTTCAGAGTATGGATGGAGAAAGGTTTGGTCTTTCACATTGCTCCTCTGGATTTGTAGTTTTTTGGTCACACTCAGAGTGAGGAAAATCTCAGTTGCTTTGGAAACAGCAGTCATTGCTTAGGTTTTTAGAAGTTTCAGTTTATTTCATGCAAGAATGATTTTAGTCTTATGATCAAAACAAGTAATGTACTGTAGTATAACATAAATTGTCATGACTTAAATAGTTTTAGACTTGACAGACTGTGTAGTATCCAAGTCGTTCAAGTATAAAAGCAATGAATGGCATTATGCCTATCACAAGAAGTGTGGCTGTCAACTGCAATCACTTCTGTAGCATTCTGGAAACAAGGATAATTCAAATCTTCAAACCACAAAGCATCTGCTTCTGTATAGTTGTTTTTTTTTTCTCTGGTGTTATATCACAGAACTTCTTTTATACGTAGCTTTTTTTTATATCCCTTGTAACTTTGGTCATTTGCCTTGAAATATAATATAGATTGTTGTATAACCAGAATAATAATCTCTATATAGTTAGAATTACAGTGTGCACAATCCTGGGGGAAAATGCCTTGTAACATCACAAGAGAGTAAGATAATAGAAGGACAGACACCAGGACTGTCAGTAGGAGTAACAAGGAGAATTAGAAAGCCTGTAGGAGCTGAGCATTTCTGTCTAAACCCATGCAGAAATACCATTAACAGGAACAGCTTGTGCGACAGCAAGCTTACAGGGCACATGGTGCTGTATACTCTTAAAACTGCAGTAAGCATCCAGAATTTTTAGCATAATGTCACTTACTGGAAATAGTGCTAGCAGAAACAGATGGAGCATGTGGTGGAGATTAATCTCTGCTCAGGTATATACACATATAAGAAGGCCGTGCTGACCTTACTTTAATGAGTGTCATGTGCTTGAAAAGCAAAGTAACACACTACAGCTGTATCATGGCCTGATGAACAGGTCTTCGTTCAGTTCAAGTGGCTCTTGGAGAAGGGATTGGCTTTGCTGATGTCTTCTGGAGCAGCAGCTGCTCCATCAGTAATTGAAATCATTCTCTGTCTGGCTTGTGCTGAGTCCTCTGGCAGCTGACACTGGTTCCTGGCCAGGGGAGCAGAAGTGGAGCCCTGCCATGGGGAGAACAGCTGCAAACTTGAATGCTGACCTTCTGTATAGCATTTGGTTCAACCTTACCTAAGGCGTACTCCAATGAGAGTCCCAGTGCTCAGTGTCCATCAGTATCCCCCTCCCTGTGGCCCTATGCAAAACACTAAGGATGCACCAGCTCCTACTGAAGGCAATGGAAGTCTGCTTTGTGAAACAATTCTGCTTGTCGTTCGTCAAACTTTGGCATATGTTGGATCTCGGATAACATTACGTTTTCTTCTTCAATAGGCCTTTTATCAGCCAGTAGCCTTCCCCCCTCTTCACCCAAGGAACAATCTCTATCCTCTCAATGTGATTACAGTCCATTTCATTCTATAATAGGTTTCTTTTATTATTCCCTCAGGCATGCAAATCAAATTTTACTCAGCACCAAAATCTTTGCTCTACCAAGAATGCTGGCATCGAGTGCAGTGAAAAAATAGCTTTACTATTGAATTCTGTGTTAATTGAACTCCACTATCTTTTTCTTTTTGCTTTGAAAGTAAACATCTGTCAAAGTTTATTTGCTCCGTCGGAAAGGCAGGAGCGTCTTAAGGGAAGGCACAAGATAGAAACAGACTATTCTGTAACTATACCTTCCTCTGTCTTAATGTTTAATTAGATAAGCTGCCACAGAGACAGAGATTACTTTGGCATCCATCTGTCCTGTTTATCGATGTTATAAATGCAATGGAAGTCTTGGCAAATTTGATCACAGCAGAAGCAAGGAGCTGGCGGCCTCAAACTAAGCTAATTTCAAACAACTTTTCAGCACGGCTGCCAGTGGTTGATCTTGTGTTATCGATGTCTGGGGTGTACCAACTTGAGTGCAAATGTAAACATAGTATTTGAAGCCACTGCATCTCACCCCCCTCTGCAGGTATTTAAAAGTGTATTTATGCTTGATTTCAAAGGTGGCTAAAGAGCTATATGTATCCATCACAATATTAGTTTGATTGAAGATATTTTAAGTGCAATGGTAATAGAGGTTTCTATTGTAGACCTTGCTTCGTGCTGGGCTCAGAAGGAGCGTAGAAAGAGGACATGATTTCTGTCACACAGAGTCTGCAAGCTCAGGCTGTGCATAATACATGGAGGAATGAAAAAAGAGAATGAGGCAAATGAGCTTGCAAAGATTACAGATCTATGAGAGTTTTCCCACTTGATATGTAAGTCTAGTTTAAGACCATAAAGGAGCAGGAATATTCAGACACTTGACAGGAAAGATTTTATATTCTAAACACCAGAGCTGCCCAGTCCTTTGCTGTATAGAAAATGGTGCATTGTACAGATACTGTGTTTTTTAAAATTGCAAGCAATAAATATTGAAGTGCGAAGGCTCCATCAGCACTAAAGCTCACAAGATTAAATGTATTTATTTCCATGACACCTCGTAAGGACACTTTATGGGTGATATTAAGCCTACATCCAATCTGCCCAGTAGACTTGAGCTAGAGTGTAAAAGTTAATAACCCAGGGTAACATTTGTATGGCTAAGCGTAAGAGTAACAATCAATTCCAAAGTAAGAAATCTAAATTACGTTTACCTGAATTTCTAGACTTCCTTCATCAGAACAATCAATCGAGACTTAGTCCATCCAGATGCAGGTAGATTCAGATACCTGTGAGTGATGAGTTGCCTCATGTCCTGTGCTTTGGCAGCAAAAACCTTATGATATACCCTAAGTATTCTTGGTGTGGTCCATGTTCAGAAAAGAACATTTCACACATAGTCTTTATATTATCTAGTAACCCAGTATGGATATCTCAGATACTTGGGGCATCTGAAATGGAGGAATTTCCAGGATATGATTAATATCCTCCCTTTTTGAAAATGTCAGTAGGATCTAAGTACTAAATAGTTATCACTTCATGTCTACATCCCAAAGTCAGTTACAGCAACGGTGTGGGAAAAATCCCAGCTATTACATAGTTATTTTTGCAGGTTTTTCCCCTACACTATTCTTTGGACCTACTATTATTTCTTGTTTTGTCATCAGGAGACTCTCCTGGGCTTTGCAAATGCATTAAACAGTGACTATCAATTGTTTTTAAAAGAGGTAAGAAATTCTTAAAAGTAGTCTGGTACATTTCACCCTCAGCAAAGACAGAAGAGACATTGAATAATGAGTTACAAAGCAGATGAGGTCTCACAATCTTTTTCCAGTTTACCAGTTTTAGACTGCTATTTAATGATTCAGTAGTGTTTTGGAAATCAGATCTTTTAGTTTTGGATGCCATTTGGTTTGTATGGGAAAATAAAGGAAAATATATGAAACATTCACAATGAAAGAAGAAAGGATGTGATTTCAGATTTGGCTGTAGACTCAAATACAAGCCATGAGCACTGTTAAATTTGCTAAGAAATCTTATCCAGTTTATGTATTGTATCAAATCCACTCTTTTTTGCAGCTACCACAGGTTTTACTCCAATTATGCTCTGGAGTACATTTTAAAGCAAAGAGTGCATGTGCAGTTTGTGCGTTAATATTTCTATTTGCTTAACATACCAAAATAGGATGCTGTTGTGTTTCTAGTGTTCCATAATCTTTATATGTATGCCTACAGACACTGCATAGGAATTTTAGAATTATAATCCTTTCTTTGAAATGCTCATGGCAGTTGTGTTCCTTCATGCCATTACAGGGCAAAACCACTTATTTTTTAAATCAGAGAGATGGAGAGATTAATGCTTCTGCATCATCTGTTTTTGCAGATGTTACTGAAACACTTTACAAGAGGCAAATGTCATTGTAAATCAATATTTGTAATTGCAGGGCAGAAGGATCTGTTTCCAATGGCTGAAGAGAAGCTAAATTCAAACACAATTACAAAACCATAATAAAGCAGACAAGCAAACCTGCCCTCTGAATTGAGCATGTTACATGCCACGGATTCATTTTCTGTATTGCAAGCTCACCACTGAAGTATTAGCCTGTGAATTTCTCTTTTTATTCTCTCTATATAAACACACTCTACTAAATTCACCATCTTGAATTGCATCATCCTCATCTGGACACCAGCACTGAACATGCACAGTACTCCCAAAAAGACTTTTTTTCCATGTCTATGTTTTTGACCTCTATTTCCTCCACCAATTTTATTATTGCAGTATTTGTGCTCTTATCCCCTCCCTACCCCCTAAGCTCTTGGATATTATGATTTGAATCACTGGAATTCTACTGCTGGATAAAAAGTAAGTGAGTTCATAAGCTCTAAGCCTTTAACAACACAGAAGATGAACCATAAAATATGCATCACTCACAGGCCCAAGACATTCTGGTTCCAATTACCTGTAGCGGTTGCTATAACAATACTTCTATGGACGTGCTCACAGAGGCACATTCTGGGGAGGTACAGAGATTTTTTGACTGCAAATACTAAGTATTCATAAGCAATATGATCCATAAGAGCAGCAAAACACTTCAGAGTGAACCATCAGGTTCAATGACACGTTAAATGCCAGCCAGAAGTACCAAGAAAATAATATGAATTTTAATGATCTGTTTTCTTGTACTGGGCATCTGAAGACGATGAGATCAACAAGACAAAGTACTTCCTTACATATGGGTCTGCCTGCAAAATGGTCTTTAAAAGCCTGTTTGGAACAAAGAGTTTTTTTTCAGGTAGAGAAACTGATTTACCAAAATATTAAGCAATTGTCAGAAAGTTGTGATGAGCTCATTCAGAATTATTCTGTACTTTAATTTACATGATTCAGAATGAATTTATGCATTTTTATATCAATTATGGCCAATTGCTGCTGCACTCTCACTGTTATTGTTGCTCAGGATTTTGTCAATTTGTATAAAAAGAAAGAAGGAAAAGCTCTGATTTCTGCCTTGTTCAGGTCAAAGCAAGCTCAGAGCATTTAATTTCAATTTACTTCCTGGAGAAGTCAAAGCCACCTTTCAATCTGAATTGTTTGTTAAACATGACTGTTTTGTTTCAACATCAGGAGAAAGGCTTTACCTCTTTGTGACAAACACCAATAGTTTAACTTGTTCTTTTCTCTTTCAAGGAAACAAATTGTTATACTTCCTCTAAAATAAATGTTAAAAATATACTTGAACAGATTTTCAGCTTTGTTTTAATTTTTAACTAGCTCTATACAATTTCAACAATAAGTTATTGTAAATGTATTAAATATTGTATTTTCAACAAATCAAAGTATAGGATGTTTCTACTGTTTCATCACTACTACTCATGTTCTAATGAATTCATTTTCTGAATCAATAAGTAGTTGAGATAATAAAGTGATAAAGTAAATTCCAAGTAGAATAAAAAGAGACCCTAAAAGCAACTTTTGAAACTAATTACATTTAAAACCTGAAAATGAAGACATTCTGCGTAGGAATTTTTAACATGCTCTTGTTAATTTAGTCCAATAAACTGTGCCTCGGCTGTTAAGGCTGTTACCAAATTCCTGATCTCTATTAATTCTCACTGGGACGAGAGGTTGGGAGAGTATTATGGGAAAGAGTCACTTTATTTTTGCACTGCTCCTATGACCTTTCCTTATATTCTCTATAGATATCTATTGTTAACAGCTAGTGGAAGACGGATGATGGGAAAAATGAATCTTCTTTGTTTTTTAATCTGATATAGTGTCTCTCCTCATCTTAAGTTAGCTAGCAGCAGCAGTCATTGAGATCTAAGAAAGTGAGCAATGAAAAGAGAATATTAAAAGGAAGTAAAATATTATTAGTTCATCTGTGATATTTGTAGCAGACTGAACAATCCATCACACTGTATCCATGTCTGTGCAGAAAGCCTCATTTTCTTTCTAGGGCCCATTTACTCTGACAGGTAGCACACTTCTGTGGTCAGAGAGACCTTTTTAGGACTGTATAAGTCAGGTTTGTTGGTTGTGCTGGGTCAGCTTGACATGTGAGAAATCACTGTGCTGGCTCTTGCATTGCACACAGAAAGCATTTCGAATTGGTGTGTCTGCACTCTTGAAGACAGTCATGGCCTGGTTTATAGCCCTATGAGTAAGGCACACAACACAGCTCTTAGCCAAAGAGATAAACCTTTTTCTCCCAAACCAAGGCACATTGTTGCTGCCCTGTGACATCCCCAGCTACTCCTAAATCAGCATCTGACAGAGAGCCTGGAATGAGTCAAAATCACCTATGCAGTGTGTTTACAGATGGAAGACAGCTCAGCCTCACGTGGACACAGCCTTGAGATCCAACTTTTCCTTTTCTGGGTTTTATATTTGTTTTATCCAGCAGAAGTCTCAGCTGGGAAACAATGGAAAGAAACAGAAGGGGAGAAACAAGCTCCACTCTAGGGATGGCTGTCCTTCCAGTTTCTTCTTGCCAGACTTCCAGATCTCTTCATAGAGACACTTTTCTGTTTCATTCCCCAAATGCAGCCATCTGATCCACTGTTTCTGGCCAACCAGATATGTCAGCATAGCATCTTCATAACCTTTCAGACCACTCTAAACTATGGCACAGAGGACATGTATGGTTGCTTTAGCACTTAGTACCTCTGAAGAAAAGTGCCTCAGATTTCTGAGACAGCTTCTCATAGCCCTCACCACAGGAGCTATGAGTGACCAGCATCCATCCAGAGCAGCAGCTCTCAGGAAAGGAATCCTTTGATACCTCAAACAACCAAAGGGCAGAGCAAAACTCAGTAGCTGTTTCTCCTGATTTAACACTTTCATGTCTTGTGCTTGTCTCACTTGGACCTGCACCTTGATTTTATTTCTTTGCTTATACCCAGTCTTGCAGAAGGCTTAATCAAATTCTCTAAGTTCATGCTTCTGACCTTATTGATTTCTCTGAACTGCAGGAGAGAAAGAAAAAGGTCAGCTTTGCTCTGTGCTACTCATTCAGAATGACTCAGGAATCTGCTATGTAAAGCCAAGCATGCTTTGCATTTGCAGAATCAGAGTTTTAAGTCATATTCTCCCAGGGAAGGGAGGAGGGCAGAAACTTCATGAGGATGATGTAAATACATGTTCCTATATTAAATGGGCATTGCTGAAAACTCCCCTTTCAGCATTCTTGTTTTGTGCAGTGCCCCACAAGCTTTGTGGTCTTACTAACATCCTAAACATTCATGGAAGGACACACAGGTTCTCTGAACATATTGAGCAGACTTGGTGTTGTTTCCAAGTCAAACACTGCAAGTACATATTCTGCTTGTAGTGACTTAGACACCCTGATTGATTCTCTGCAATTGGAGAAAGTGTGGATTAGTTGTCTGGGTTCCCTCTTATAATGGCAAAGAAGAAAGTGAACACCAGAAAGAGGACCAGCTGCCTTCTTAAGTTGCACCAACTGTGAGGTGCAGAGAACTTACACTTTCAACTGTTCTTGCTTCCCATTGATTCCAGAGGGAGCCTGGACAAAATTAATCTAGGTTATAAGATTTGCTTTTAGACAGATAAAATTAGGCAAGAGAAAAACTGCCTTAGTTTATCAGGGGACAGATAACACACAGGACAACCTTTATGCCTTCACTGAAAAACAGTCATCCATAAAGAAGACACTGAGGAGCTACCACACGGGCTCTCAGTGTGCAATGGTGCACTGGCTCCCAGTCTGTGCGGTGAGACAGTCATGTTTCCCTTTAATGTACTGTAGTGCCATCATGACAAGATAAAAAAGGGACTTTTGCTGAAATCCAGATCTATTTGAGAGAAATTACAATAAAAATGTGTGCATCCCCTAGCAGATAAGCCTAAAAATAATGATTTGAGTATAAGGAAAATAGATGATTTGCATCAGGGTTACACAAATGTCAAGATCTACATATCAGGATGCAGCAGTCCAAGGAACCTCTTTGCTTCTATAAATGTCTGTGCCTCTTGAGATTTGTAGACTAGACATAACCAAAGAAGAATTCTAGCCTACCCTTGCTGGATTCACTAATATAGTTCAGTGAAATGGAATTTAACTTGAAATTTGAACAAAGCAGTGTGTGTGAGGGAGGGAATGTTTGTTCTGTGTTTGACTGTCTATTAAACAGGATTTTCTTTTGTCTATCTCACCATAGCTTTATTAGCTGAAAAGGCTGTGAAAGCCTGGACATTGCCTTCCAGCTGCCCAGAAGGAAATAAACTCATACAGGCTGTACCGGATAAAGTGGAAATCTCTACAAACACACACAGAGATCCCACATTCCTTTAATAAGTTGTAATAGCATTATTAAATGGGTCAGTTGTCCTAGGAAAGTTCAAGGCTTTCACAACATTTCACACAAAGGTCTCAAAGAGTACAGAAATGTATTTCCACAGCTCTCTTTCTTAAACAGGATAACCCCGTCATGGAAAATCTCCCCACAGACTCACTTGGGATAGGAAACTTAAGTAATTTTTATGTAGATATACACAAGAACATAGTAAAAGAAAAGAGAAGGGTTCCCCATGCAGTTGGCAACCAAGTGAATGAGGTATTTCTATGTACTGGTTTATACAATTGTTTAAAATACCCGGGGATATGTACAAATATATATACATAAAGCAAATCTCAAAGGAATAGTTATTGGCATAAAAGGCAACTGTGCCATTTTATCTTTAAAATGTAATCTTTTAGAATAAGAAAAACATCTTCCTGGGGAAATTAATTCTCTTTCCGAATGTATATAATAGAAAAAGACACAATGATTATGGTAACATTTTATTTAACCATATAACGTTTCTTCTTCAGAGGAAAGCCAGTAACACATTTTACAAAGGACATCTTTGCTAAGGGCCAAGTCTTATGCTCTCCTCATGTGAGAACAGAAGAGACTGGTATTTTGGCCAAACACCACTTTATGTGAGGGTATCCTGCAAGAAGAAGTGAATTGTCAGCCACTTCTAGGGAAGAAATGTTCAAACGCAGACAAAAAAAGGTCAAAAACTGGCCATTCATTCCATTATAAAAGCAAAATATATTTCTCACCAAATCCTTTTCTGAACAAATCTATCCAGGAAAGAAACCAAGAAAGGGGAATCTCTAGAGATGCTGAAAAGAGAGGGACCATGGAGGGAAGGAGGAAGAAACTGCTAAGAGACGGATAGAAAGGTCAATGCAAGGTAAGGGATGGAAAAGAGAGAAATCTCTCTGTGTTTTGACAAGCTCCTCGTTGAGCAATACTCAGGAAAAACTGATAGGAACTGGTTTTAAGAAGAAAACAGATCTGCATCACCTTTTCCAGAATACAGTGACTCTACCTGAACATATCTGCAAATCCAAAGTGTCCAAAGAAAAGCTTAAGCTCCCAAAGATGTAAAGGCAGGATTCTATACCTTTGAATCTTCAGTTAATTTGTATGGAAATGTTTCATTATATTTGTGGCACCTAAAGGCGAATTTATCTTGGGATTTCTTTTTCTAAAGTGTCTTTTTATATCGCTCATGTATAAGGGCTTAAATATTAAAAATAAAAGAATCTCTACATTAAAAATGACTTTACATTAGAATTACATTTTGGGAGTACGCTCTAATAACTGCAGCTATTCTGGGAGAATTGCACTTACCTAATAAACAAGTATTGAAAATCAAAGGAATGCAGAGGCATAATTAAGATTAAAATAAACACAGTTTAGAATCAGAATTGTGTAGTTTAGTTATCTCAACAGCCTTCATTCAGCCTTAGGAGAGTACTTTGAAGAAGCCATGTAAAAAATTCAGTGATCCTGTTGCTAAGAAAGCTGTCATGTTTGTTATATATGAACTACTATAATAAGCTTAATTACCCTGTTGTGGTCCATGTCATGATGGGAGACAGCAAGGATTTTTAAAGCAAATCCCAAGTATCACTCCCCAGAAGATACAGAAATACAGACCTTTTATCAAGTGCATATCCAATATTAAGGATGGGAGTTTTGTTTCTGTTGTTCATACGGCAAAAAATGTTACAGCTGTTTGAGATTGTACAACCCCTTTCATAGACCTGTCAAGTTCATCATAGAGACTTCAAAACAGCTCTGTGCAACCACAAAATAGTCTCTGTGTAAAGTATATGTACATCAGTGTAGTTACAGGTGGTATTTGCACAAAGAACATGGGATAAGAGAACCCGAAGCATAACTTCTTAAATGCTGAATGCTTGACTTAGCAGCTCTCTGTTGGCAGAGCAGTTATTCGCAGTTAATGCAGAGCATCACTGGGAAATAGCATTTCTTCTAAGCAGAGGTGAGCTGGTTAAGTAATTTAATTGTGGGGTTTTTTTTTAGTCAATCAATAATTCATCTGGCTTTTGGGCATATATGTGGTATTATTCCTACAGTTATATTTAGCAGCAAGAATTCAGCTTTACCAGAGTAAAGAATATAGGTTTGTCAGGAAATTGAGTGAAGGGTTGGCTGGTGGAACAGAAGTGAAGGAAGAACAGGATTGAGGTGGGACTGGTTCAGAAGCTCTAAGTTCCAATCTCACCTTTAAAGAACAATGTTCTTGAAACCAGACAAAGTGTCTGAAGGTCATTTTCTCTCCTGTTCACTAAGCATCAGAGAAAGATACTAAATTATTGACCCTGGAGATTGATTTATTCCAGAGTATCCACAAATTTAGCATCAGGAAGTCATCACCAGGGAGGAAAAATGGCCTCATGCTGCTTTAGAAATTAAGAATTCTTTAAACAAGAGTGTGGGTGCCTCTTCCATCCCATCCCTGAAATCTGACCTTGGCTCTCAACCAATCTCATCTCCTGTCTGTAAACTGGGGTTAAAGTACTTCCTTACCTTGCAGGCACATAGGTCGGTAAAAGCATTAAGACAATGCTGTAGGGAAAACCTGTGGTTTGTACATCTGTGTATTTGAAGGAAGGAAATCTGAACAATTAAACTCACCCTAGACTGCCTGCAGAATTCTTTTTTTGATCTTATAATATTATGGGTAGGTCTTTCTCTGAGGAAAATATGGATGTGTTTGCTGGCTCTTCTTGGGTGATGCTGGAAAATTACATTGGAGGTGGCCAGTCTCTTTCACCAGGTAGAAAACACTGAAATTGTGGGTTCAGACTTAGACAGGGGAAGTTCAGGTTAGATAAAAGGAAGAAGTTCTTTACTGTGAGGGTTGTGAGGCACTGGAACAGGCTGCCCTAAGAAGTTATGAATGCTCCATCCCTGGCAGTGTTCAAGGCCAGGTTGGATGAAGCCTTGTGTGATATGGTTTAGTGTGAGGTGTCCCTGCCCATGGCAGGGGGGTTGGAACTGGATGATCTTAAGGTCCTTTCCAACCCTAACTATTCTATGATTTTATGACTCTGAACTCTTTGTGGTGTCCTCTTCTCACTGCCTCATCTCTGATCACATGCTTCAGCCAAACAACACACTGCCTTTGAGATCTTCTTTTCACTGGAGTCAATTTTCTATTTTCTGGAAGTTTTAAGCAACTGTAGTTACTTTTTTTTCCTTTGTGATGTGATACAGGACAGGCAGCTCCAAGTCCATCAGGAGAGGAATTCTGGGGCTCCTGGTTCAGAGGTAAGGGCTATGGAGGCTTCACTGAATCATTCTTTTCCTTGCATTTTACCTGCTTCATGCACTCTCTCCTTTACTCATATTAAACGTTATTCTCAAACAGTTTGGGAATGGCAACAAACTACCAAAATTTGCTGATAATGCTAAGATATTCGGGGTAGTAAAAGAAAAGTCTTGTGTTATGTCCTCTGTGGAACTCTCACAGAACTTGGTGACTCAAGAGAGAGATATCAATCCAACTTGCACATGTAACATGACAGTCTCTGAGCTGAACATTACCACTCAGGTGTGAGAACTTGGGTTTGTGACAGTGTGGTGAACACATCAGCTTGATGCACTTCAGCTGTCAAGAAAGCAAGTGAAATCTTAGCAACTATTAGAAAAGGGATAGAGAACAAAGGAAAGAATATCACTATGCTACTGTAGAAAATCCATATTATGTTCATGCTTAAATGTTATATACAGTTCTAGTATTCCCATCCTGCCAGGTCTATATAAGGCTGGAAGAGGTTCAGAAAAGCATCTCAGGTGCAATCAATGTTAGAAACTGCTTCTGTGTCAGGCGTGACTAAGCTGAAAATTATGGTAGGATAGATTATTTGCAACCTCTTTCAGTAAAAGAGCTGTGGACATAAAATTAAAGTAAGGGAAAGGTAATTGAGAAGAAACACAAAATATTTTTTCTTCACATCGCATGTAGACTTTCTTTGTGGACCTTCTTCTGCAGAATTTAGCACATGACAACGTTTTCACAGAAGTAAGAAAACACTAAAGAAGTTAATGAAAGACAAAGACATTGAGAATTCCTAAAATGACAGAAATGATGTTGCAAAAGAAAAAAAAAAGAAAAATGGTAGAAATTCTCCAATAAACAGCTAAAAAAAATATTAAAAAAAGCAAAATAGAATTTTTATATTTCTTTCTCAATTACCCTTACCAGCCTTCCAGTGTTTGAAGGGGGCCTACAGGGATGCTGGGGAGGGACTATTCATTAGGGACTGTAGTGATAGGACAAGGGGTAATGGGTTACAACTTAAACAGCAGAGGTTTAGACTGGATATAAGGAAGAAATTCTTTACTGTTAGTGTGGTGAGGTGCTGGAATGGGTTGCCCAGGGAGGTTGTGAATGCTCCATCCCTGGCAGTGTTCAAGGCCAGGTTGGGTGAAGCCTTGGGTAATATGGTTTAATGTGAGGTGTCCCTGCCCATGGCAGGGGGGTTGGAACTGAATGATCTTAAGGTCCTTTCCAACCCTAACTATTCCATGATTCTATGATATCTAGGAATAGTAAGATAGCTTTCATAATGAGTTCATTGATGGGTCATGAATATATGTACCTTTAGTCAATAGCTTCCAGGCAAGATAAGCCATCTCTGCTTATACAGAGACACAAGTTGCTGTAAGTCTGGTGGTGTAAAGGAGTTGTCTTAGGAGACTGAACCACACAGTTGCAAAGTGAACAGTCATACACTGCAGCAGAAACAGACATAGCAGAAGTTGAAGAGATAACAGCTAGATTGATAAGAAGACGAAACAGCTCTTCTTTTATTTTCTATGGATGATGAAAAGCACTGCCCTTGGACTTAACTAATTCTTTAGCAAAGTCTAAGTGCAGAATAGTGATGGGACTTCATGGATATTGAAAGGCTGTTAACCTGCCTTTGCTGCCACTGCAGTGATTTGAGATTGCAAACAGATGGAAAGAGAGTCTGCAGAATGACAGGGGAGGAGGCATTTCTTAATACGTGACAGTGGCTTAAAGAAGAAAACCTGTAAGGGCTGATGGGCTGCAGATACCCTGTTTTTATCAGAACATAATGAAAAATGATCACCCTGACAAGGAAAACTAAGGGTAAAACATAAACAGTCTCTGTTTTCTTGGAGCCTGGCTCATCTGCATATCACTGCACATGTGATAAGACCAGACTTCTTCAAGCTCTGAAAACCCACAGGACCCTCTGGCTGGAGGCCCTGGATTCAATCTGTTTCAAGGTGTATCTTGTACAAATGCCTTTGATGAGATCAGATATTTGGCAAGTCACTTGAAAAATATCTGAAGGACTGCAGTGAGCTTAGTGCTCCACTTCCATCTAGAAATCCTGCTAACACAGGAGCCAGAAGCTAATGTTGCTGCAGAATTTATGTGAGTTATATTAAACCAGGGTTAAACTAGACAACTTTTGGTTCTCTGGGTTATTTCCCTGAATCTCCATGTAGGTTCGGTAGAACCACAGCTTGGTCATCTAGCCCAGAACAGCAGCTCCTGGACATGCTGTACTGAAATCTGTTGTACCCAGTGTGACAGATATAACACTTAAAAAGAGTATCTTGTACCTCCACAGTGTCAAGGCTGTGGGAGACTGGCAGTGGTGCATCCCACACCCCTCCATCTGTAACACTAAAGCATGTTGCGCTTGACATGACTTTTCCATATAAAAGGCAAGTCAAGACAGCAGGTGCATAGGGTCAGAATGAGTTCCCTCTATTCTCATCACCTCTCTCAGCCACCTTCACAAGATGAAGTATATTTTTCTAGCTATGGTATATGGAGGAATACAGCAGGCAATGGCTAATAGCAATGGCTCAGGCTATTTCCCAGAGAGTGAGCATGCTTCTGACATGACCAAGGCAGAAACACGTGTGGGATTGTGTTAGAAAACAATCATGTACACTTTGTGGGTCACAGACCCTTAGGCACGAGCTGTCTTTGAGGCCCTGGGATTTCACTCTCGAGGCAGCCATCCCATCCATATACTTGGCTGCAACATCCTTCAGACCTTACAGTGCCTTCTCCTTGGGGCACATTCCCAGACAGGGGCCCCATACTCACCAGATTAACATCTTGGCGTTCACATTCATGTGCTGCAGCATGATCCATATGTGAAAAGCTCATATTAACAGTGAAGCTTTGAACTGAAGCCCACAAAGATGATGTCACAATGATCTTGGGGTCAGTCAGTCACTGTTCTTATTTCCTTCACAAAACATTCTGGAAACAGTGAAAAACAAGGGCTAAAATTGCCATTGGAGGGACGAAAGGGTTATTGTCTTTTGTCTGAAGAAAATCGACTGAATCAAACCATTATAAGATTATGTTCATTTTACAGGTAAAAATGTAGGCAGGAATAGCTACCTTAAAGACTTTTTGACAGAACAATTCGTTATGACCTTATACCATGTGAAATAACAGCTATTTCAGTGACAAATCAAAACCAGGCACTGGAACATTTTAGGGAGTGATGTTTCACCAACTGAGTGTTGTAAAAGCATAATGGAAAGGGAGCAAAGTTTTTCGAACTGATCCTGTCTTTTAGGAGCCAAAATCCCATTTTTTGAAGGAGAAAAGTACTTAGTTCAGGAAACTGCTCTGAAAATTAAGTCTTAGTTTCTAAGTCACTTAAGAGACTTATTGAAAGTATTGACTGAGGAGCTGACTTGAATTAGTTCAGAGTCCATCATGTTAAGGGACACAATATACTATGTTCTCTTCCTTCTGGAACAGAGAAAAGACAAACTTGCCCATGTTACTGTGAATACAAAGCTTTCTGTACTGGTCCAGTTCTGGATCACAAGAGCAAGAGATTGATTTTTACCCTGCAAGCACCCCACTGCTATCTTTTAACCTCAATCAAGCTACATTTTTACGTAAGATTGAAGGGGAAAAAATAGATTATTCCCCTCTAGAATTACTGATTTCTTCAACAGTAGCATCCTGGGAAATAAAATGTAGTATCTTCTGTAATATCAAAGGCAGCAACTAACAAATGTGCTTCTTATTCAGTCTGTGATTCTGGAGATTCATCAGGCACAGGGTGAAATGTGGTCACTGCCATCAAAGTATATTGTCTACTCTGGGAACAGGATTTTGGATGTGAACCAAAACTTTCTTGAGGGAGATGCGCTTGTTATTCAGACAGTAAAACTTGATGATTAGCACCTGATAAAGCATTAAAGAACCATAAAAATTCTGCTGCCTAGGAAAGATTACTTAGCAGGAGGTTGCCTGCCCTTTGGCAAGCAAGTGTGTAGCAGGTAAACTTAATCTCTCACCTTTCAGTGAAAAAATGGCTTCACACAGTCATTTTATGGTGCAAAGAAAAGCAGAATCACCCAGTCAACCACAGACATGTACAGACAGATTCTGCTTGTGTTTGCACCGGAATACTCCAGTTAATAGGAATTCTTGCCCCACCTATGGATTGCAAGTACAAAAGAAATTAAATGCAACTTAAGTAGGATTTAGATTTGCTTTCATAGCTTGTCAGGCATAGCTGTTTGTAAATCTGCCTATTTCTTTTATTATGAGATCCCCCTACTCGCAATGGCACCATCACTGTGCACCCCAGTATGCTGCTGTCTGTCCTGTATTGCCTGTGGGCTCTCACCAAGGCCATGCCTCTATTAATCTCCTGAGGGGATGGTGCATGTCCAGGCCTCATCCTAACATGTATCAGGAACTCAGTAGATGTGGTAGAGCGATGTCTTGCTGAAAATCCAGACTGATCTACATGCTGAAGCCTGTATATGGGTCCTGTTAGGACCAGTCTCTAATACAGACCTACGGTGGATACTGCTAAACTAGGGCCTGATGAGGCATCTAGGCTTCAGCATTCAGCCTTGCATGCTTGAAGCTCCCACTTTACTCTAAAATAGCAGAGGTTCCATTAGGGACTGATTATGCAAAAGGAGTCTTGAGAGATGCTGACCAGCCTCATTAGCAGACTCTGCTAAGCATCAGCTGCAGAGCCACAGACAAAGTCGATAACAATGGTAAGTTACTGGGTTTGCATGTTCAGTTTTTAAAGATCTTAAAACATTTTAAGGTGACTAGCTAATTTATTTTTCTTTTCTTTTGTTCTAAAATGAGGCTTCAAATGAGAATGAAAATTAATAGCCAGCCTTAGCAAACCTAAGTCACTGGTCCTGAAGTGAGATTAACATGGAGTTATAGCTCTGTTCAAGTACAAAGTGAAACCCAAACATAGCTGGCACCTGGACACACGTACACCTGTACAAAATGAGATCAAGAGTCCACCCCCTTTATCTATGAAGATAGGTAATTAAGATAGTGGATTACGATGGATGATTGAGTTTCAGAGGATGACTCTTCATGTATGAGATTGAGCAGGAGCAGTAAAGACTTCTCAGGAAATCAAGACTCTGTGTCTGTTATCCCTATCTGCTAATAAAAGTTAATAAAAGTGATAATGAGGACAAAGAGCTGAGGGTGTTGGTTCACGAGAAGCTCAACAAGACCAAGCAAAGTGCACTTGCAGCCCAAGCCAACTGTGTCGTGGGATGCATCAAAAGAAGTGCAACTGGCAGATCAAGGGAGGGGATTCCTCTCCTCTGCTCCCACCTGGAATGCTGAATCCAGCTCTGGGACCTCCAGTATCAGAAAGTTATGTGCATTTAGAGCAAGTCCAGAGAAGGGCCACAGAGATGATCAGAGGGCTGAAGTACCTTTCCTATGAAGACAGGCTGAGAGAGTTGGGCTTGTTCAGCCTGGAGAAGGTTTCCAATACCTAAAGGGTCTTACAAGGATGTGTGGTGATAGAACAAGGGGTAATGGCTTTAAACTAAAAGAGGGTATATTTAGTTTAGACATAAGGAAGAGATTCTTCCCTTTGAGGGTGCTGAGGCTCTGGCACAGGGTGCTTAGGGAAGCTGTGGCTGCCCCATCCCTGGCAGTGTACAAGGCCAGAGCAAACAGGGCTTGGAGCAACCTTCTCTAGTAGAAGATGTCCCCAGCCATGGCAGGGGTTAGAACTATATGATCCTTAAGGTCATTTCCAACTCAAGCCATTCTATGATGATTCTGTGATAATGCTACCTTTCATGTGCTCTGTTCACACAGTAAACCATTCGTGGCTGTGCCGACTGAGTCTTATTATGCATAACTAATGTAATGGTTTCCAGCCTCCTCTGAGATCTCCAGCAGAGCAGTAATCCAAATAATGATAAGTTGTTTTGTGTGGGGTTAATGATTCAACAATGTAAGAGCCTGAGAAGAATCACCTCCATGTAAGCATTAAGCAAGGGGGTCCTGGCACCTTCATGTGTTCCAATGGTCCCGTGCTGGTTTGACCAAATGAGCAAGTTTGCTCATGCACTTCACTCATATTTTCTTTAATCCTCATGTTTCCTTGTTGATATTTTGGGTGATTTCATGCTCCTGTAATCTCATTTGACTAATTTTATCTGGTATGAATATTTGCATACATAAAAAAGTCATACTTTTGTTGCATACTGGTTGTATTCTAAACCACAGACGTGATTAAGGAGAATAAAAAGGGATCTGAAATGAAAGAGACATGATATCCAAACCCCAGATAATTCCATTATGTTGATTGGGAATAATGGAGAGGAAAGGAGCTGAGACAGCACAGCTGTAAGTAAACAGAGTCTGGATTTAGGTTATGATAATGAAGTCCTGGAGTGTACTTCATGGTACAGCAGCAGATCAGCAACCTCATGGGTTGGCTTCAGTGGAGATATTCATATGATTGAAATATATCCATTGTTTGCAGTGTCTGAAAGGGTTTCCTTGGTCAAAGATGCTGAACATGATCGTATGGAAATGTCGTATTGCCTTACGTTGAATGATCTTCCTTATTTCTAAATTGGAAATGTCCACACACCAAATGTGGAAAAGACAGCAGCACAGGTTGGTGGCAAGTGAATAAGCCTGTGGCAGTGAAAAAATGCGTTAAGTGCAAGAGAGGAAGACTAAATAATGGCTCTGCATCCAAGCTCTTTCTATTGAATTTCTTATGCTGTTTGGAGGGGCAACAAAGGATAATATATCTTTGTATAAGTGAACCATAATGGTCCATTTGGTTTCAAAGACACTGTTTTGTATCCATACAATTTCATTTGCTGTTACGATGGTGACCTGAATGTGGAAGTGCTGACCCAGTTTTGGGAAGGCTTTGAGTAAATGTCAAGCAGTTTGGAACACGTTAAGGAAGGAGCAAAGCAGACAAGTTTAGAAGAATATTTGTAGGTTCAAATGTTGTTCAAGGCCAGAAACTAATCAAGAACTGTGGCGAAAGACCCTCAAAGGAGAACTATTACAGTTACCAAAGGAAAGCAAGATTTAACGTGATACACCTAGGCATGGAATCACAAGAAACGACATGTACTTAGAAAAAGAAAATGCCTGTCAAGTGTATTTTAATGTATATTTCAAAGTCTCGGATTGGGGCTCTTGGATTTAGAGGAGCAGGGCATTGTTTTTTGCTTTCTTGGTTTTATTTTAGCAACCTAATACAGTTCACTCATGCCATGGACCTATTTCTCTATTTAGTAATATCTCTAGGAGCAAACACCTACATTGCTAGTCACTCTGGGCAATATGTATTCTACATTCTTACCTTCTGTTTGGTTAAGTCGGGGATGTATGTCTTGTTTCTACTGAACATAAGCAGGGAAAACTCAGAGGTGCACTTCTGTGATTTTATAACCTGATCAACTGCATATATCATGAGTCCATAAAGGCCTTCAAACTTCATCCATAGCAAATCTGCATGTGGTCCAAGCGTAGGCCTGAGGGCCAGAAGATATTTCACTGCAGTCCTAGCTTTTCAGATGATTTCCTCCATGACTTTGGGTGAGTCACAAAAAGTGCTTACATTTGAAATTCATTCTCACCTTATTGCTTTGTAGTTGGTCTCTCACTATGGAATTAGTAACTGAGCCTTAGGTACTTTGCTTGGTGTTCCGTATCAGAATTAAGTAGTTGGGTATACAATACAGTCCTGATCAATAAAAATTATTTGCTCTCAAAACTGATTTTGTTTTATTATTAATTAAAATTATTAATTATTTTCCTTTACATTTAATTGACATTTCTTAAAGATTAATTGGGACCCTTTTTCCAGGACTCTGTTCTCAAGTTTGAACTCATATTTTAGGGACATATTTGAAGCAGGAATATATTGACATTTTACCTGCTAAACTGTTCTCTTCTTGTTTTTCAGTTCATGGTATAATGTGTGGAGATGAGACACATAAGGAGACTAAGCAGGAGCAACATCGTACACTCTGTTCGTCTCCAATTCTCCTGTGAACTTTATGGATGGTCTAGGGACATGGGTATGCTTTTAAAGCTGAGCCAGCATTGCAGGTGCTGTCAGATCAGAAACATACTGGAAGCCTTATAAATCAGACACAGTAATAGTTTTAGAGAAGTGTATATCAACCAGCATGGGGATATGACTGCATGCACATACAGAGTTCCCACTCCATATAAATCAACTCTATTGCAGTTTGCGTATCTGTCCACTACTGTGCTTATTTATCATTGGGGCATTGAAGGGTCTGATGGTTGTCACTAAGATAAATGTAAAGCCACACTGTTACTCTTGTGGTGCAGTATTTTCCACCACTGCCACTAAAGTTAGATATAATCAATACTAAATTTCCAAGTTTATTTACAGCATCAGAGGTTAGGGAAGCAATGGTGTATTTTTTAAGTTGTCTGGTATTTTCCAGCTGTTTTTAATATGTACATCTCTGGAAGGGCTCTGTCTTGAGTCATCAGCTCAACACACAGTGCTTACTTCTCATTGTTAACCCCATAATTCACCTTAGCAGTGCCTCCTGTACTATCCAAACCGAGGCGATAACTAACAAATCCATTAGGAGACATTGTAATAGACTGTTACTGGAAGATATGGGTTTGGAATTATGTTATTTTACACAGGTTAACATATTCTTCCATTTGAAGAAATGGTTATCCTTATTAGGGCCATCATTTGACAGCCACTACCATAGTGAAGGAAGTAGACAGGGAATATTTTTCAGGACCTTTATGCAGCAGAGACAGCACAAACCCCTTAGGTCAGTCTTGTATGAGGTGGGAGGTTGGAAGCTGTAAATGACGTTTTAATTTTGTGTTTCCTTAACTCTGGATGCATTCTTGAACAGTGTGGCTTCTCCTTCATGCATGGAGCATGGGGGAAGCTGAGCATGAAGCAGCTGTCTCAGCTCCAGTACAGAGGAGATAGAAGAAGGCAGTGAGAGATAGAAATGTCTCAGTTTGAAGGGCAGATTATCTGTGTGAACATTTTAAGCAGGCCCTTAGGTTAGGTTATTCAGGGCCTTCTATACCAGGTCTTGAATATTTCCCCCATTCTCTGTACAATGTATTCCAATGTTCACGTGCTCACTCAGTGAAACTTTTTTCTTATATCCGGACAAAATTTCCCCTTAAACAACTGGTGCCCTCTGCCTCTTGTCCTGTCACCATGCATCCCTGTGTTAAGAGCACCTCCACTTTTTTACAGCTGTCTCCTAGGTGTTAGAAGACCATGGTAAGATCCCCCTGAGCCTTTCCTTCACTAGACCTAGCAAAACCCATTTCTTTTTGTCTTTTTTATCAAAACCAGGCTTTCTTTCAGCCTTTCTTCAGATGGCAAGTTCTTCCAGCCATCATCTTGATGGCCCTTCTCTAGATCATCTTTAGTTCTTCAAGGTTTCTCTGGAACTGAGAGGACCAACTCTGGCCTGACACAAGATGATTACAATGGAATGATCACCTCCTTTGATCTACTGACTACAGCCTTCTATATGTGACCCAGGGCCTTCTCCTCTTTCTTTGCTGCAAGGGCACAGTACTCCTTCATGTTCGTTTTGCTGTCTATCCATACCCCATGTCTTTTTCTGCAGGAAACTGAAAAGTCTTTATGGGCAAATCCAGTTTACTTGATCAACACTGATGGTCACCAGTGCTGGTGTCAACAACTCAGTGTTCCTTTGGAGTATAACATCCAGGACTTTGAAATGTTTAATGTGAGTGTTGCTATGATGCATAATTATAAACTGAAAGAAGATCCTTGTGGTGGTAAAACCAAGCCCTCAAACACTAAGCAGCAGTGAACTACCCATACAAGCACAATTCTGTCCCTGCCTTGGTTCATCTTCTCCATGCTTAAGGCAGGGATCTTTGTGTGCAAAAATTAGACTGTGGACATATAATTAAAGACTAAGCACATTATGTATGCCGTGTCAGGCATTCAATTAATATTTGTGCTACCTAACTAATACTCAGCCTTCTTTTTACATTCCTCTAAGCTGCTGGGTACTGGTGAAATGTTGTGACAATAAGTTTCAGGTTAATTATGCATGACTCAGGTTTTCTTTTCTAAGCTTTGAATCATTGCTTTTTAGCTTAATTGAAAGTCTCCTTGTTGTTTGAGTGACCTTTTTACTATTCGTTGTTTTATAAAAGCTCCCCACTGTCTGCCACCCATCCACACTAAGTGTGTTGAGTCTTTCAGATCTCTGTATCCAGAATCTGTACTTTGAGGTTTTTCACAGTGGCAGATGTTTGATTGCATGACTGAATCTCTTTTTATTGCATCTTCTGTATTACTTCTTGTGTTGCTTCCCATACAGTTAAACACCATCTTTGTTTTCCTCTCTGCAGTCAACCTTCCTGCAATTATCAGCTGTGCATAGTGACATTCCTCACTTCCTCTTAAGTATTTAAAATGAATTTAAATGTTATCATTAAGAATAGCATTTAATAGCTATTAATGTGGATGGATATTTCAATATAGGTCAATTCTCACTTTTTGCATTTCTCTTTGAGAGAAAATGGCTTTGACTTTCACTCTCAAGACTGGTTTTGAATGATGGAGGAAGCTGTTTTTCCCCACTGCAACTGAGAGGACATTTTGATGGCTATGAAGTGATGGTGAAACAAAAAAAGAAAGAACATCACGTTGGCAATAAAAATGGCATTCACTATTTCTCCTTGTCACAGATGTCAGTTTACAGTTCAGAGTGGAGGTAAAACTAGGAAGCAGATTTAGTCTTAGGAACAACACTGTCATTCACCCCATAGCTTTTCACCGGGTTTTTTTTGCAATGTTCTTGCCAATACTAAGGGCACCCACAATTCTATGTATCTCCTAAACTGTTGCTAAGGGATGGACTGCAGATACATGCTGTGATCTGCCTACAAGTAAAGCTTATGTAATTTAGTGTAGTTATTAGCACATTGCCGATATAAAATTGCAATGCATTTTTGCCCATAAAAAATATAATCTGTTTTCTAATCCCAAATAAAGGGTTTAGGATTGCTGATCTTAGTGTCCTGTGAAATTGTAATAATAAAACACTGTAAGATGCTGTTGAGAATTCAAGTGCTGTGCTTGTAATTTCAGGAGATAATTATTTCTCTGATAACATCTTCCATGTAAGAAGCTTTGTATGTTTTTGTGTTAGTTTCCTTTGGAGACAAATGGTTTTCATTTCATTTTCTAATTATAGAACAATACAACTTACAATATAGCTCTGTTTTGCACCATAGTAAATACACATCGTACTCCCATATGCCTCATAGTCAAATAACCCAGGTGTATAGTAAATAATAACAAAAGTGTGTTAGTGAAAAGAAGTACCTAGGCAGTTTCAGAGAGGTGCACTCTTTAGATTCAGTCAGAGAAATAAGGTCTGGAAGCCTTTGGAAGTTAAGGGCTACCTGGAAAAAGGAAACGATGCCAGCAAATGATGCTGTGATCTCACAAAGCTTTTCATGTGGGAAGGCAACCAGAAGTTGCAACAGGTTCATTCACACACACAAACAGAGCAGCTGAAGCTAAAGAGTGCAGCAGATGGCAAAATATTACCCATCAGTTGTTGTTATTGTCATATTTGTGTAGCCCCTGGGGTCTGAAACTCAGATGAGCAAGAACTCTTTGCCACCATCTACTGATGAACTGGGGGAAGAGATGTAGTTAATTTTCACAGATAATGTTCATGAAAGGATGGAGAATTTTGAAGTTTTTCTGGACCACTCGTTCAAGGAGAGGATTAAAAGCAAAACAAACCTTCATTGTCTTCAAATCACTTCTAAGAAGCAATGAATTAGCTCTTGTGTCACTGTATTACATAGGACAGGAATGCTGGCATGGGGGGAAATTAACAAAAGAACTTGATTTTCAGACTTTTCCTTCTACTTTGTAATGAATTGAACTCCTCAAAATGAGACTGAAGAATTAAGCTGCCCTGAATGTGGAGAGATGATAAAGAGGTGAAAAGATGCTTTTATTCAGTGCCAATGGAGCTTTAATTACTGTAGAAGAGGGAAAAACCTGGACATCTTGACCTTGTGTTAAATATAACTGTACCTTGGTCAAGAGCCAGAGACAGAAAGATGCTGGGAGATGAGAGAGAAGGAAACAGTGGTACAAAAAGGACAATCTTTGTGTCTCCAAAAGACACAGTAGCACAGAGGTAACATGTCAAGGGACAGCAGGATGGTTGCTTAATGTGCACCTTTCTTCCCCTGCCAGAGTCAATGCTACCTAAAGTGCTCTAAGCCATCACCACGGCAAGAATGTCCTGTTGAGATCAACTGGGGAAATTGCCTCATTTCCTTAGGTTTGGGGGGAGAGTCTGAAGCGCGCATTTCTTTAGTAAAATCATGTTGTTCTATTTGGTATCTGGATTTCTTGATGTCAGCAATTTCTCACAGAAAAAAAAAGTCACTCTATATACATGTCTATATACATCTTATACAAAAAAGTCGCTCTATACACATCTTTCTGAGGGGCCCAGTACAGAATACTGGATGACAGATTGTGGAAGCAATCTTTCAGGAAGAAGAAACTCATCTGTGTCTTGCAATAACTAGGCAAGTATTTCTTGGAAATGTGCCCTTTTTTTGTCTGAAGCTAGAACCTGCCACTTTTCAGGGACAAAAATCAGGAGGTAGATGTTAGGAGCAAGGACAAGGTCTCTAAGTAGTCTCTCATAAATAGACATTTTTGTGCTATTTATGTGCTACAAGCCATCCAGAAGAATGTAAACATTAGTAACCTATAACCAGAGCTGAATAAATGCAGCCTATCTCTCCATACAGTTTCTTGACAGCTTGAAATGAAAACTCTTGCCTGCCTGCCAAAGGCAGAGAAGAGAGGCAGCGAGGCAACTTCAATGCAAACAACAGGAGATAATGTGCGTTAGAGTGAAATAGAGCTCTTTTGCTACTTCTAGGTTTTCCTACCACTGTATTGTGCACTGTCCTTGAGGGAAAAAAGTCACAAAATCAGGAATATGTTTTTTTACTTCAGGAATGCACTTGGTGTTAGCACAGAGGCCTTGAAAGACTGGCTTCTGTCTGCCTCTTTGTTCCTGCACCAAAGACCAACAATTAGGAGAGCAATGCTAAAGCATAAGGTGCTCCAGGCTCCATGAAAAAATGGATGCTTAGATTAAAAATGCAAAGAGAATTTCTCCTACACAGCAGGAATCTCAGCTTCCCCAGACACATCCCACTGAAATCCAGGAGGCACCCTGCACATTATGTTTCATCTCACCACACTCTGCCTTTTCTCTTGCACTGAACCGATGCAGAAATAAAACTAGCCCTGATTCATTGTTGCTTTCCTAACATGAATTTCTCTCACATTTGGCTGCTTTACAGCAGAGGTGTCTGTAAACACATCTAACTCTCATTCCGATTGTATAAAAACATGCTGCCCACAGTTCTGCTCTCTGCATCCTCAGCATCTGGCTGTGAGAGCAGCATTAAGATGGACGGGTTTAACTATTACTTTCCTTTAACATTTAATCAGTTTTTGTTCTTCCAAAGAGCAGAAACTCCTTAACAGTCATGCAAGAATCTTGAAGTCTGAAAGAGGTCCAAAAGGGCAAACAATGAAAGAAAAGTCATTAAGAGAGATTTTTCAACCTCAGCATTTTAGTTCAGATGACATTAAGTTGTGGAAGTGGATTGGGACATGCTTGTGGTTTTATTTACTTTAGCTTGTTCCACCCCTTATCGATTGAAATTTGATGGCCCTTGAAAGCATTCTGCCCCTTCAAACTCCAAGCTTTCATGGAAAATAAACTCCGAAAACCCAAACTGTGTGAACCAGCATTCAACAACTGAGTGATTTCCACCTACCCCCCTGCACCTGCTCGAGCTCATATTTTCAGTCTGTCTCAGTCACCCAGTTCACTTTTCCCCTTGCCAAAAAGTGAGCTAATGTCTTTTGGTGTTCCAAGGCAGGAAAAGTGAGTCAACTCAGCATGTTCAAATTATCTCATGACCACATTTCATCTTTTGCTGCCCTCATCTACATCACCAGTCTCCACGAAGGAGACAGGATAACAGAAATGCTTTTCATGTCAAGCAAGGGCTACTGGATCAAAGGCCTAACAGTCCTGAACTGTACAGACTGATAACTTGAAATAAAAGCAAATCCTCATGTCCAAACTTCCTTGTCTGAATCCTCCAGCAGGGAGATTCATAGGCTGGATCAGGGCTGGTTTAGCCCTGTGTTACAGGGAGGAGTATACATGCGTCCTCTTCCCATGGGAACTGGTGTGCCATGTGTCCTTGACCTGAAGATAAGTTATGTGGCATGCATAGAATCATAGAATTATAGAATGGTTTGGGTTGGAAAGTACCTTAAGATCAAATAACTCCCCTGCTATGGGCAGGGACACCTCACGTTAGACCGTGTTGCCCAAGTCCTTGTCCAACCTGGCCTTGAAGACTGCACTGGAATACATACCCCAATGATTCAGACTTCTCAGATGTTTGGACATTCTTTGCTAATTAGATGTTCATTAGAACTTGCTGACAGCCAAAACTAAGCAGCTGAAAATATTCATATAATGCATTAATCAATTTAATTTAGCATGGTCTATTTGTACGTCATAATGACTTCCTAAAAGCCTTTCTTGGTGGCACAGACATCTCAGAGGGAATACTACTGCACAGAGGCAAGGAGGGCATTTCTAATTAACTGAAGAACTTGCTAAACACCATTTCCCTAACTCAGCACTCTCGTGACTTTTACAGAGAAAAAGAACTTAGAATTGCCAGTAACCTTATTATCTTTTCTCATGGCTTTCTACCTCAACTATTAATTTTTTTCCCCCAAAATGGTACACATTATGACCCCACCTTTCCTTGACACCTAAAACGTAGCAAATTAGAACAGCAGTGAGAATATTTTACAGCTTTCCACTTCTATTACCACTAAATGCATCATTAAGTGTAAATTGATATCAGCAGAGAGCACATTAATTGTGACCAATTTTCTGCTGATACCACACTGCTTTCAGGGTGACTGCAGTATTACTTCCCCACAAGAACCTAACTAACAGTTGTAGATTGGCCCACTAACATGAGAATCCAAGGGCCCCTGGAGTCCTAAAGTACAGTGGGATTTTATCTGGAAAGCTCATTAAATCAAATTTAGCATCTCTCCCAAAGCAATTTCTCTTCTCACACCTACACAGGCTCTTCCATTCTCTTGTTACTCAAATTCCCATTTCTATGGTTTTGGTCATTCCATCTCCTAGATTCTTTTGTAGAGTGTTACTTTGCTGTCATCATAGATTGTTGTGATGGACTACATGAAGACTTGACAACCAGCACATCCTCTGTCAGCATAGGTGGTGACAGTACAGACATAGCTAAACTAGTTTTTAGCCATTATATTCCAGCACTACAAGCACTGGTGCTATTATCTCTTGGAATAAAAGACATGCTGCAGCCTATCCAGTTCTCATCCCCCAGTCCCGTGGAGCCCCAGTACTCCTGAGGCCAGCCAGAGTCACGATGTGAATAACAGGACCACATCCTGATAATCCCACATCTGGAATGAAAGGAGAACCAGGAACATCACTGTGGCTCCTTTAGAGGTGGAAAAGAAACTAAAAGAGCAGCAATACATGTACCTTCAATAGTAAAATACTCTAAAGTTGCAACTAGAGTCAGAGAATACCCCTGATGCATTTTTACCACCTGACCCCCCTCAGTGACTTCTTAGTCTGAAGTGGATCTTTCTTTGTACATGAAATCAGTCAGGCTGAGATGCTAAGGGTATCACTCCCCTCCTCCAGTAAAAGCCTGTTATCAGGACTTAGCTGCTGACTGCTGAGGTCAGGGGTGACTGCTAATGTCCTGATGTTGACTGCTGATGTGCCATAGTGCTAGGACATCTAGTCTAGGTCATGCCTTGCTTAGAAAGGTTGGACCAGATGATCCTTGAGGCCCTTCAAACCTGGTATTCCATGATTCTATGATTGATAGGAAGGACAGACTAGCCGCAGCCAGATTGCTTTTAGAGCATACTCTGTCAGAAACCCGTTGTGTTGCCAGCACTATGCAAGAGATGACTCAAGCACCAGGAGGAGATATACTTAGCTTATTTACTAAGGTAAGCACAATTTGAACTCAGTCCATTTTCCAGCTTTATTTTAAAGATCATGCTCAGGCTATGCCCTGGTTCAATATTGTATCCAGCAATAAATAATAAAGGGAGCTGGCATGCCCTCCTCAAACTCAACTCTAACATTTTCTGTGATCATGCACTGAACCCTGCACTCATGTTTTCCTTCTGACAGTGGACTTCCATTGCTCAGAGGGACATTTGGAATCATTCAATCCACCAGATATGGAGTGGTAATGCTCAGGCAAACCAGCAATTCTGCTGTTGTCCAGGCAGCAAACACCACATCACTGCATAATGCTTTCATCTCTCCAGGAATAACAACACAGCTTCACATCCTCAGTTTTGTCTTGTGAGAGCTGGCTCGTCTGAGCTGGTGGCTTTTGACAAGGAGCATCAATGCACGTGTTTGTACTGTGTGCACACATGTCCTGTTGCAGTTTACTGAAATAGGATAGCTATTTAGAACATTAATAAAATGTCTCCTGAAATAATAAGCATTTCAATGGTTTCTTTAAGGCTAGGTTTCTATAGTGAACATGATAGCACCTTAATTTCTCTAAATTTTAGTTTGGTATAATGTGCATGATTTACGGGTTCAGACTTACATGGGAGAAGTTCAGGTTAGATATAAGGAGGTTCTTTACCATGAGAGTGCTGAGGCACTGGAATGGGTTGCCCAGGGAGGTTGTGAGTGCTCCATCCCTGGCAGTGTTCAAGGCCAGGTTGGACAGAGCCTTGGGTGACATGGTTTAGTGTGAGGTGACCCTGCCCATGGCAGGGGGGTTGGAACTGGGATGATCTTGAGGTCCTTTCCAATGCAAACCATTCTATGATTCTGTATTATTTTTAAACATGCAAAAATTAAACTCCTTCAGAAGAGGTTTCTACAGAAATTAACTAAGTTGACAACAGGCGCCTTGGAATACAAGCTACAAATAAATAAACATGCTAATGGTAGAAATAAACTTTACTATGTAGATCCAAACCCTCTGTGATCAGTTATGCCTAAGCATTTCAGCAGAGGTGTATTACTGTAACCTTAAAATTAACTGCTTGGAAGGCTCTTGTTCTGTGTGTTTCATGTTCTGTGTGAATAATGAAATTAGAGATGCTTTTTCAGTGAGTGCATGGGGATTTACAATTTCTGTTTTCCTCACAGGGAACAGAAAAACTGTGATTTCACAAAATACCTTTTCCATTTAAAATCATTCCAAAAAATAATTGCTGAGCATCTCTAAAATGGATACCATCTGTGGAATATTCTTTGAAATCTGCTGTGGAAAAGTAGTAATAATAGACCATCTCTTCACTTTCATTGCTTCTGTCTCAAAGTTAAGAAACTCCTTGAGTTTAAGAATTATAGTGAGCCATAAAAACTTTTTACCCCAAATTGTAAATCCTTCTACTTTATTACAATAAACATAGGGATCTGATTTTCTTGGCACAGGTAGTTTTATTGCATCTGTTACTAACAGATGCCAGCTAGTGAAATCCAAATTACTGGGGGGGGGAAAGTTACATAATTTTCAGTGGGTTTTACTAAAAGCTGAAGGTTTGAGGAACTCAGAGACTGTGGGAAATCATTATTTTTAAGTATATACGAGAAAAAGGTTTTTATTCTCTCCCTTTCCCTCTTCTATGATTTTTTCCCCCAAATCTCCTTTGAATAGAACTTTTTTGTATCTTCCAGTACTAGATCTGCCATTAGATTTTTTTTCACTTTGAGGATTTAAGTCCTTTCAGCAAAATATACTGAGGTTTTCACAGTCCTGCTCAGGTGGTGATTTTCCCCTTTTGTATTAAGAAAGAAAAGGAAGTAAAGAATCCCAGTGCGCAAGTACTTGGCAATTGGCAATACTTGTTTAGTGAGAGTGGCTTAAAAGGGATTGAACATAAACCAAAATGGATTTTAGTCACTGAATAACTTCTCTTTCTTTCCAGGCTGGGATACATGTCTAACCCTTATGGGAAATGAACTCTTCCAGTCTGTATTTACTCCAAGCCAGGACAAGAGCATGTTGCTGACTCCTATTGAGCTATTCATCAACCAACACCCCCAAGTTCTTCTGCTCATGGTTGGCCTCAATCCATTCTCTGCCCAGCCTGCACTTGTGCTTGGGATTGCCCCAACCCAAATTCAGGTCCTTGCTCTTGGCCTTGTTGAACTTCATGAGACTGGCATTGTCCACCTACCCGGCCTGGACAGCTCCCTCTGTATGTCATCCCTTCCTTCCAGTGTGTCAACCACATCATACAGCTTGGTGTTGTCAGTAAACTTGCTGAAGATGCACTCAATCCCACTGTCCACAACACAAACCATTCCATGATTCTATGATTCTGTGATCCAGTCAGTGCATTCAGGGGAGTCTAATGAACAATGCAGCTGACAGGAGCCTACTTCAGTGCAAACTAAAATCTCCCGAAGTTGCATACAATAACTCCTACTTAAAACTAAAAAGACCAAAAGGTCGAGGAGGGACAGGAGGGATTTTATTCTGCAAGTCTTCTGTCTCTGCCTTTTCAAATGTAGCCAGTTCATGACCCTCAATAGCAGTCTCCAGTAACAGGTTTTCAAGTATATCCATGTCTTAATTTTTTCATTTTGGGTGCTCTTTTCCCATTGTACCACACATTCTTGAGGGGTTCAACGTAGACTCCTCATCCACTTGTAATCTCTCTGGGGCATGAGAAATAGTGGGAAAAATTGTTCCTACCCTGCAGACCAGACTTCTCTGCCTTTTCAAACCCCAAGAAAGAAATATGCTGTAAATTACATACTGCAAAGGCCAAAAAGAGCATGTAGTCATATAATCAGCCACAATAAGACTGTAAGAAGGCATCAGATTGAATCTAACTTTTATTGAAACACCAAAGTCGGCTAAAGCCTCATATTGCCAGGGGTATCTTTCAGATCAAATACATGTTACAGCCTGTAAAAATTAAGCTAGTCATTATAAACATAATCTTCAGTCTGAATGGTAAAATTGAAAAGCACTCAAGCATTAAACTGAGCTTCTTAAAGGTAAAATAATAAAGCAATATGGATAAAATATAAATAGCTTTAAGGATTCTTGGGAGCAGGATAGCTGGGCTGAGCATTTCAGTGGAAATTGTAATGTGTCATTGCTCTCAGAAAAGTTGAATATCTTCCGTAGGCTGCTTTTACCACTAGCTGGTTTACAACCATTATTGGCATTGTGAAGAATCCTATGCACCCTTTCTTGTTTGTTTTTTTTTTTTCATTATTATTATTTAAGAAAATTAGGTAATTTTGTCATTGCAAAGTGTTGCTTGGAAACCTGTTAACTCATCCTTAAAATGCATAGCCTGCTTGGCAGCAAGTTAATTAATGCTTATTAATAAACTTCTTTTTCATTAGCCAAAGATCTTTATTATTCTAATTGCTTCTCATAATGAAGGTGACCTTGGCTACAGGGTTCATAAATAGTCAATGTATACAATGAGAGCAATAGAAATAAGTATACATGCATTCATCTGTGTTCCAGACTGTTAAATTTGACATGGTGTCGTAACTCAGAAAGGTTAAACCCTGTTTTGCACCACTCTATCTAAAACCAAAATCTCCAAGTTCTTTCATCATGTTTGGTAAAGTATGCATCAGTTGCAACACCTTAACTTTAGATATATGATGGCTTGGCTTTGAGAATGAAGATTTGGTAAGGGATTTACCCACACTTACTATAAGCACGATAATGACTAAAAGGGCAGATAGAACTTTAGATATATAAGACCTCATCATATGACCTACTGTTAATTTTAATGAGACTCTTTTGTGCTGAACTGCATATAAATGCTTAAAATGGGACAGCCTTGGGGTGGCTGTGGTGCTGGCCATAGGCTGTGCTCTGTGGTATTTACTCAGCTGAAATTCTACCTTACCCCAAGTGAGGCTTCATGGATTCCAAGCAGTAGGATCACCCATTTATTGAAGGTGCTTTGCAGAATGAATTAGTTGTATGTATCATTTTTGAGATGTCTGTTTGGGGCCTTCATCACCACTACATTTGTGGCTTCATTTTAGTACATGATCCAGACATCTTTATTCTGCAAACACTTCTTCACCATGCATGAGATCAACATTGAAGTATTTTGCTGAATAGTGATGAGATGAGCAATCTGGCTGTTGCTGTTTATCTCAATAAAAAGAGATGGTAATCATCTGCATTAAGAAATTATGGCTATGCTTTATGCTCAGAACTTTGCAGCAGAGAAAATGCTGCAGGTGTGGGAAATGAGTTACGATGAACTGAGTAACTAAGATCATAAAGAGATTACAATATATCTGGGATTCTAATCCATCTTTTCTCAGATCCAATGATCAGATAAGATTCCTGAGCTCAGAGAAAAAAATATAGAAGAAAGAATGACAATTGCTTGTTAACATTGAGACAGTTTTCCAGCATAATCCTGATTTGTAAATACCATGGTTCCGCTATTACGCTCCAGTTAGGTCTAGAGAGATACAAAGGTACAAGGGATAATGGATTCACTATAAGGAAGAAGTTCTTTTATGTGAAGGCACTGGCACAGGTTGCCCAGAGAAGCTGTGGTTGTCTCATCCTTGGCAGTGTTCAAGACCACGTTGAGTGGGGCTTGGAGCAACCTGCTTGAGTAGAAGGTGTCCCTGACCACCTCAGTAGTTGGAATTAGGTGAGCTTCAAGGTCTCTTCCAACTCAGACCGGTCCCTGATTCTATGAAAGTGGTGTATCATTGTAGTTTGGATGTTTGCCCACAAAGCCCCATTAACTGACCATGTGCTCATTCCTGCCGTGTTGCAGCTAGTTTGTAACTTGAAAAAGATCTCTCTCCTCCTGATATCCACATTTTCTTTCACAAGAGCAAAAGAACACTTCTTGTGTCGAAATAGTTTCCACAAGTCTGGCTACTTGGTCTATCCATAATTGGTGTAAAGTAGTTGAATGCTCTTGCAGATGCATGTTTCAGTGCTTTCATAGCTGAAACCTGCAGGAGAACTCCAACTAGGCTGAACTTCAACTATAAGACCCAGACTATTTGCATTTTTCCTTTAGGTTTTGATTCTATTTACAGTTTCCAGTAAGTTCTATGTTGAAACAACACCAAAAATTTCCATGTGAAGCTCTTTCTTTTACTTTCCACAGATAACCTCCTAACACATCTAATCATGTGCAGTTATGGGTAAAGCTGTTGTTTGGTTATGATGCAAAACCCAGAGCAGGTTTCCTCAAATGGCATGTTGTCCTGAATCAGGTCTTCTGAGCCTGGAGCTTTAATAAAAGTCCCAAATAAGACAAAGTTAAGCATCCTTTGGGTTTTCAACAGCACTTTTCTCCACTTTACCTTTTTGTTGACTACAGACATTTTTCCACCATTATCTGGAAGTTATGTTAATCTTGGCCTAATTGTGCAGTGGTCATTGACTATGATTAGGCTCAACTGATCCCATGTAGGGTGGAATGTCCAGACATCCCAGTTAAGCAGATCTTACTGCAATATATTCTACATGAATGGAGGCAAAAGAAGATGATTTCGTATGCAAGGACACATTTCCCAAGGTGTCACTGAAAAACACTTCATCTATTTTTTTCAAGACAAGCATCACATCTTCCTTCATCCAAGTTCCAAAATGCTTCTGGCATTATAATTTGTGAGACAACTGAGGTGATACTCTACTGCAGATATGTCATTCCTCAGGTCTCTAACAGGCTTCGTGTTCTTCCTTAAAGGGGGAGGAGACATCAAGGCTTAGTCTTAATGTCTAAGACTCCTTAAGAGTCCTTAAGGAAGTCTGACTAAGGAAGTAGATACTGGATGAGATTACAGGACAACAGGCTGATACATGCAGAGAAAAATGAGACAAAGTCATGATGTATTTCAGCGAGACTCTCTTTAAATTCCATTTAAAGTGCCTTTGTATGCTTGTTTCTCTGAGTTCAGGTGTACCTGTGATCATTTTAAGAAACAGAAACCTCAAACAGCTTCAAAGTGATCCTAACATGAGCTGATGCCTGCATTTGCTGCATAAATGCATATACATGAAAACAACTGTGACAGGCCAGTACCTTACAATCCTGTCAAATTCTAGACATATGACAGAGCAAATTAACAAATAACTCAGGCAGTGCTAATGAAACTTGGAAGAAGAGCAGTGGGAAGATAATAAAATGTTCCCACCCTCATGTTGAGTATAGAATCACAGAATTAAAGATTGAAAGGGATTTCTGTAGTTCATCCACCTACCCCTGCTCAAAACCAGGGCAACTTCAAAGTTATAAGAGGTTTCTGATGGCTTTGTCCACTTGGGTTTCAAGTGACCCCAAGGATGGAGATCCCACAACCTCCCTGGGCCCCTGTTCAAGTACGTTTATTCCCTGTCCTACAGCTTCTGCCAGTTGTCATTTTCCTGTGTGGCTCTGAGAAGTTCTGTCTTTGTCTGCTTTATAGTCACTCATTAGAGCACACTGCATCCTTCCTTTGCCTTTTTTTCTGGGATATATCTCTGCTACATCATGTATTACAGCCCCATAACCAACCTGGCTTCTCTGCACCACACTCACCCTTGTTTGTCAAACTCTCTCCTATACTGAGGGTCCACAGTGAAACCAATTTTACCAGTTGGTTCTTCCCATTAACTTATTCTTTGTTAACATGGTCTCTGAGCACAGAATCAGTAAGTTAATCACTACCAAGAATATTTTACTGAGATTTATCTGAGAAACAAGACACTGCCAAGTTGTAAGATAAATCCCAATGACATCAATGAGAGCTGATTCAGAGCTTTGTCTCAGTACTCCAGTGTTATGACTGACAGACACAAACCAAGAAAGAGAACAATATTCTCCAGTGCTTCCTCATTGTTAATGACCTCTCTCAAACTCACTGAGACTTTTTGACCCTGGGGACTTGATGATAACATGGTTAGTTGGTTTCTTCTGTACTGCCTGAAATCCCTGAGGGCTGAATGCAATTTCAGGGCCAGCAAAGGGGACAGAGCTCTCATCTGTAATTGTCAAAAATGCTACAAAACACAAAACCCTGATGTTCTGCTTCATAATTTAAAGCCTAGCCATCAGCTTTTCACAGGTTATTGTCAAGGTGCTGATACATTCAACTTAGTCATTCCACACAGACTACTAAATTTGGACACAAGAGACCCTGGGGATGACTCAGTGAGAGGAAGAAAGAAAAATATAACAAGATGGTATATGCTTAGGTCAAGGCAAAAGCCATCAGGGTGTTTTCTATTCCTTCCAGGAATAAGGGACAGTGCCTTTTGGACACTGCTGTTAAGGGTAAAAGGCTGTAGTTCCACCTTCAGCTATATCTAGCTGGTGTATGAGAGCCACAGGACAGAGAGGCCTGGACTGGAGCTGACTCAGCATCAGTGAGCCAAGAGAGACAGAATGGATTTGCACAATACCCAGGACATGCACTTACCCCTGAAGCATCAGATATGTTTGCCAGGAGCTGACAGCACATTTATCTCCCCATCCATCCTGGCTCAGTCACCTTTTTACTGAGCGAACATTATCCATGTTAATATGGACCTCTGTTCAACTATCAATAAGTCAGAGCCAGACCTTTCCCTTAGAAGTTCCCCATCATCAGTCTTTGTGTGATGGCAAACCCTGGAGTCTGGGAGGTTTTGTCTCTAATTAGCAGCAGGAACAACTCATGTGTGTTCATCTGCATTGCAGAGCACTAGTTTCGCTGCTGTACTGATTTAGGACCCACCAATTTTGGGGCTACTGAGCCATGTTGTGCCTGATAGAGGATAATACTGACCATGAGAAGGGCATCAGCAGTGGTTATATTCTGGCCTGAATGCTTCTTTTGTGGATTTGATTTATAACTTACAACTTTGTTATTTCTAAACCAGCAGGGGTAGGAAGATTGCTTTTGTGCTCTCCTTCAGACTGGGGTTTTGTTAACAAGATTGTGTGAGGTGTGCTGAAAACAAAACCAAACAATCTTATATGGAAAGATAACTTTGTCACTTTAACTTTCACACTACAATACAGTAAGACAATGTTTCTTTAGCATGTTCCTCAGTTGAGGGAGAATTGCCAGGAGATTTTGTGGGGAAGTGTTCAAGGCAAGGCTGGACAGGGCTTGGAGCAACCTGATCTAGTGTGAGGTGTCCCTGCCCATGGCTGGGGGTTGGAAACAGATGAGCTTTAAGGTCTCTTCCAGCCCAAACCCTTCTATGATTCTATGATCTGAGCTTGCTTCTAAATTGTGGAAGATACAGATGTGTGGAAGTTTTGTAAATCAGATGAAGGCCATTCTGTTTAAAGCACAGGACTTAAACTGACAAAAGACATTATCAGATGCCACATTTTGCAAGACTTCCCATGTGAATGTGTCTTCTCTCTGCCTCAGTCCTGTAAAATGAGGACAATTCCACTGCTTCTATTTTTTGAGTCTTTTTTCTATTTAGGTCTTAAGCACAGAAGCTGCTTCTGGCTCTGTATTTGTACAGTCTCCTGGAAAACAATAACCTGAGCTCAGTTCATCCAGCTAAATAAATCACAGCTACCATTTTACATCCAGACATTAATAAACAGTATTCTCTTCCCTCTGCATTAAGTGGATGTTTTTCACTCTGAGTTAAGAATTCTTTTCTTCATCTTTTTCTTGCAACAGTTTGCAGATAATGTAGTTTGGAAGTTTTTCAAAATTGGTTAAGCAAAGAAAGACAAACTTGGTACCAGCCTCAGCAAGACTCCATTTAAGCACTCGATGATACAAACAAACCAGAAAGACAAATGTAAATGTTGTTCCAATTAAGTGGAACCCAGGATGTCTCCGTGGGTACATTATAGGATGCAGTAGAGGTGGTAATGTGGAAGAGGTAGCTATGAATAGCCTCCAGCATTAAAAATTTAAGCCTGCAACTCGTTCACAGCTGTGACTGTGCATGCACTGGGAGAGAAATGGCACAATTGAAAACAGAATCGGCATATGTCTGCCAAACTCATCCCAAGGAGGAGGAAATTTAACCTCTGTTTCCCCAGTAAGAGTGAGGGTTCACTGCAGAGTTCGCGAGGGCTGTCTAATGGCAAAAGGGGAAATGTCAGAGGCTGGTAGAGGAACAGCAGCAGCTTCCACTCAGCATTGTATGGCAGGGCTGAAAACCAGTGTGTGGCTTCCCTGCAGGACAGACTAGTCCTATAAGCTGTGGGTGACAGTCATAGCTGTGCATAGCTGCTTGTGTGTGGCAGTCCATTGTAGGCTGTCCAGGGTTGAATGGAAGTGAAAATGAAAAAGTCATGGCTGGGTAATTGTGTTATGGAGCTGGATTTAACTAGGATAGAATGGCAGAGGGATCCATTATCCCTGCTTTAAGGGACATGTTGAAACCAAACACAAGACCTTGGTTTATGTTTTGTAAGGTGAGTCTGCTCCTTCTTGGGAGAGCAAAGTTGTTCCTGATCAACTCATAATTATCCACTGCTTCATGCATTATCTTTTCACCTATGTCATTTGGTCTTGATGGCCTTTTTATACTTGGATTTAGTTTATATGGTAGAGGTGGTCACATCTTGCAGGTTATGATCCTGTCATTTTCAGGTAGAACATTAGTCTTTCCCAAAGAATGTCGGAGCTGTCATGTCTATGTATGTAGGCCATATCTGGATTATTTCTTAACAAGAAAGAGTTACCAACCAACTCTTGGAAAGATGACAGGCCCAACAGTTCCTTCGGTCAGCTCAGACAAGTCTGTTTCTAAAACAGAGATATGAATCAGCTCTATGTTTGGTGTGAAGGGAGGGGAAAACAGCACAGACTCATCTCTGTCTCCTGTTAACATGGTAGATCTTGCCAGGGACTGTTACAATTAAGGGCAAGGTTGTTTGTAGGATTCTGCAATCTCCAGGAATACAAAACCTTCAAGGCATATGCCAACAGCTTGTTATGTTGCCAAGAAACCCTACTGGGCGGGATGTTCTGAAATACCTGATATATAATCACAGCACTGGATAAAAGTATTGCTGTCCTTCCCTGAAAGGCACAGGAGAAACCTACATCTATAGACTTGGTAGCTGACGAGGCAGTGAGCTACCTTTGGGCAAGAAGACCTCAGCCCTAAGAAGGGAAGACCAGCCCTAACGAAGGAAACTGCTGTCTATTTACAGAGACAAGCTCACAGTCAGAGCAGCTTGGACAGCCACAGATCGAGGAAACAGCAGGACCATGGGTCAGTATTTGGGTGTGCAGGAGATGGACTGGGCTTGCTCCAGAGGACACTTGTCAAACTGACTCTTTGCAGAGTATCCTAAACCTCATCTTTCTCTGAAACTTCCTTAAAGGAGATGTATTCATTTACGTTTTTACCTTTCCCTGAGCTACTCTTGAACATACATTTGGGGAGGAGGAAACTGCACTACAGATGAACTTTGTGCTTGCTGTGGGTGTATCACGATTTTCCATTTAGGATAGTGTAGAGTCTGGCTCTCAGTGGAGCTCTCAGATGAGTTACCCTCATTATATTGTTACTATTACTCTTTTGTCTGTGGATCTCTATTGTGTATTGCAGCTTATGTGAACGTTTCAATAAAATACCAGCTTATGTGGGCAAAAGCATTGAGCCATCAATTCTGTCATGAGCTGGATGCACTTACTATGATGAAGCAGTCACTTATCAGAGGAAATAAACCACAGCCAGAGGAGGTGGAGGGATGTGTTCAAGCATCTGAATGCACATAGGAAGGAACCCTGGCTTACAGTATCCTGCCACTAGAAACTACCTGAAAGACCGTAGCAACAGAAATTCCACAGTGTTGTCCATTATATTTGCAAAATCAATGGGACTGCAAAGCTGAGAAGATGGAATGTTAAACAGCCCTATGGACTCCTTTTTTACATTCAGTTCTGAAGAAAATGTAGGCAGCAGATGAACCCAGTTCAGAAAATAGCTGGAATACCAAAGCATTTCTACCTACCCAAAGCTTCCCTTTATTTTAACACTGCAAATTAGGAATATTTCTGTCAGATTAAGCAAACAAAACAGATTATTACAATAAGGGAGGAGTCATATTTAATGGTTTCTAGTTGAATCTGTTGCAAATGGTGGATAGATGCAGAAGACAAAGCAAAGATAGCTGAAGCACTGTCACAAACAGCTCAAAACGGAATGAGGATGTGCCTTCATGTTCTCAGGGTCTATTTCTTTCCATGATAGAGCAGCAATGGGTGACTTTACAGCTTCTTTTAAAGGTTTGCTGAAAAGCCTTATCCTGTGATGTGCTTAGGGCAGCCAGCTCCGGTTCAGTTCAGCCTGAGTGAAAACAAGCAAAACCATTTGAGGCCTTGCTCTGCCCTTTCCCAGTGTGGTACTTGCAGTGGCCTTCATTTTAGTGCTTTTATTGTTCACAGATGATTCACCTCCAGCAAAATTAAAGGTGTAGGCAGCTTCACAAGGCTTGGTGAACAGGATACTCATTTAGTTCTCTTTAGTTCCATGTGATGGCTGTGCCCTGTCCACTCAAAAGTACTACACAGCCACTACAACAGGGCTGTTCCTGTATATACTTCCCTACACATTGTAGGAGGAGGCAAAGAGCTATCTACAGACAACAAAGCCACAAACACCTCTGGGTAGTCTTCCACTAGCATTCAGACTGTAAGGACCACCCTGTCTCAAGGGTGTGTAAGGGAATGGTGTTCAGACCCCAGACAAAATGAAAGCAGCTTCAGTGAGAAGTTGCTCTTTCTTGCACTTTCAGACACCTCAGTTCAAATCCTGAATTGCAGACTTTCACTTAAAGCCAGGTACCTAAGTTCTGTGTATAAAAATTAAGGAGAAAACCGCATTTTTTGGGTGCATTTTGGCTTAGGGATGTAAATAGGACTCTGGATCTAAATGTATCCTCAAGATAACATTAATCAAAGACTTGATTCTGGCTCTCATTGTACAGCTTGTCTGCAAGGGTAGCTATTCAAATAGATGTTTTAGAGAAGAGAATTAAGCCTCTGCACACTTTCTGACAGGTGGTATCCTGTAAAGTCAGTTGAGAGAGTGACCAGCTTAGGATCTTTAAATTAGAAGTGGAAAGCTCATCCTAGAGGAAGTCTGGCTGACAAAGGAAGAACAGACACAATATTTGTGAGCAAAGAAAGAGAAGCTGTTTATTTCTCAGTTTGTGGCAGGTAAATCTCTGAAATCTTCACATGGGACACAAGCCTGAAGGAGGTTTAAAGGATTTCACATTCAGAAACACACAAGAGACTTTTAGAAGTGTTAAGTTTAGTTCCACCAAAATCTTAAAACATTTGCAGGTTGAAGTTCAAATTTAGATGCTGAATGTTAATATCAAATTTAGGTATTCTTGCACGGTTGTAGTCTACAAAATCAATAAAAAAAGGTGAAGAGTCTCTGCCTTTCCAGCCACGTATGTTAGCTCATGAGCATGTCCTATGCTCTGAGTGCAAACATTGGCCTGTTTCGAATGACATTGTACTACCTATAAATTTAGAGGTATTAATATAAATAAATATATATGTTATATAAATAACATTTAATATACTTGGGGAAATTCAAACCGAAGAACATGTAAAAGTCGGCTAATGATCTTTAGCAAGTTAATATTACAATGTACCAGAGAATGAATTTGTCTTCAGTTTGGTTATTTTTGGCCTTATGACATTGAAGCTTAAACATTGGGATGAAAATAGCTTTTTATGACATAGTAAAGTGGCCTAAATCCATCTGCCCACCATTTCACCAGGTAGGAGTGCTTCTTATCTTTTATACCAAACCTTTTGTGACTATCATTTTGACTTCTATGCAAATACTTCTGACTTTGAAAAACATAAGGCAGAATTAGGTTCATGAGGTTTTCCAGACTAGCAGCAATCCATGTGGCACAAACGGTGTATTTTTCCTTCATAAAGATTACTCCCTTATCTAGCCTATACTTTGGCATTGGTTTGTTTGATCAGTTATCTGGTTAACATTGCTTTCTTTCTTAAAACTGGCTGCATTTCCACAGTGGGTTCCTGAGCTTCCCTATCGTGAGAGGAACTTCATCCTTACCTACAGCAAAGCTACTGATGGAGTCCCATAAGTAATAGTTTGAACATTTATTCTTTAGTATGTTACATCTTTAAAAATTAGAAATGAAAAAAAAAACCAACCAAACAAAAAAACCCAAACAAAAATATAACCAAAGGGAAAATCTCTGGGATACTTGAAAGCAAAAAGTTCCCAAGTGCACAGCAGATAAATCATTTTATCCATCAACAGATACAATCTTGCTTCTGTAGGTTTAGCTCAGGTGCTGTAGTAGCTTTTTCATGGCATAGAATCATAGAATAGCTAGGGTTGGAAAAGAACTTAACATCATCTAATTCCACCCCCTGCCATGGGCAGGGACACCCCATACCAAACCATGTCACCCAAGGCTCTGTCCAACCGCACCTTGAACACTACCAGGGATGGAGCATTCACAGCTTCCCTGGGCAACCCATTCCAGTGCCTCACCACCCTAACAGTAAAGAATTTCTTCCTTACATCCAATCTAAACTTCCCCTGTTTAAGTCTGAACCTGTTACCCTTGACCTGTCACTATAGTGACCTAGTGAAGAGTCCCTCTCCAGCATCCCTGTAGGCCCCTTTCAGATACTGGAAGGCTGCTATGAGGTCTCCACGCAGCCTTCTCTTCTCTAGGCTGAACAGCTCCTACTTTCTCAGCCTGTCTTCATAAGGGAGGTGCTCCAGTCCCCTGATCATCCTCATGGCCTCCTCTGGACTTGTTCCAACAGTTCCATGTCCTTTTTATGTTGAGGACACCAGAACTGCACACAATACTCCAAGTGAGGTCTCACCAGAGCAGAGTAGAGGGGCAGGATCACCTCCTTTGACCTGCTGGTCATGCTCCTTTTGATGAAGCCCAGGGTACGGTTGGCTTTCTGAGATGTGAGTGCACACTGCTGGCTCATGTTCAATTTTTTATTGATCAACACCCCCAAATCTTTCTCCACGGGGCTGCTCTGAATCTCTTCTCTGCTCAGCCTGTAGCTGTGCCTGGAATTGCTCTGACCCAGGTTTAGCTCAGGTGCTGTAGTGGCTTTTTGATGACATAGAATCATAGAATAGTTAGGGTTGGAAAGGACCTTTAGGTCATCAAGTTCTAACTGCCATGTCCTTTCCTTGTATATTTTGGAAATGCTTTTGACTGATGCAAATATTTCTGAGTATACAGGGTTGACTATTTTTTTTCTTTCATGACTGCTGGCAGGTCACATTCCCAGCATTGCTGCCAGTTGACTTTGAAATCTTCCCCTCCATCAGTTGCAAGATGCCATAACCAATAGCTTTCCATCTTTTATTTTTCCTACATTTCTTCCAAATCATGCAGCTATTTAAAATCCACATCCTTTTCTCCCAGCTAGCTAAGGAGGATCATGGGCTCCATGTCAAAATTATGAGGTTAGAAGATAAATCACACTGCCTGTGCTTGAGCTTAAAAGTCCAAGAAAGAGAAGGGCAAATCATATTTAGCATTACTTCTAATACATCAAAACAATTTATATCAGAGCCATCCTATTTGCTTTAATCCAGATTTCAAATAAAACCAATTTTCTTCAACTTGAAAGTGCTAATTCATTTCAACAAGTTTATTTGTGAACTGTTTTTGTGTGTTTTCTTTGACTGTACTTGTGAAGCTGCCTGGAAATGCTGGTATTTCACTTTGAAGAAACATCCCTCAGGAAATGAGATAGACCATTGAACTTCTAGCACTCGACTGACCAAAATAATTAAGTAAAAATAAAATGCAGATAAAACAAAGCATAGTTTACACAGAGCGACGAATGCCATCTGGTCTCAAAGTTAATCTACTAAATGAGAATTACAGCTTTATAATTAAACGGCTAAATGCTACAACAGCAGTTAAATATGTTTCCTCTCTAGAGCCCAAACATGTCAAAATAGATGCTCACTGACCTTAAGAGTGTGTGCCTAAAGTGAGAAGGACAGGAAAGGAACTAGAGAGGTGAAGCCCAATAGGCAGATGGAAAACCCACCCTTTTGGAGACTGCTGTAGGTAATATAGCTCTCAGAGTTTATCACTCTGGTGAGGAATGCAGCAATATCCCAGTTTTATGGCTGACAATTCTGAGGCTGAAGTATCAATGGTAATATTTATCTGCTTGGCAAGAGACATTTTGGGTACTAATTCAAGTTACAAGGGTCTTTTCAACTATACTGTTCTCTTGGTTTTGAGAAGAACCTGGTAGCCTTGGATATTAGGGAGAAAATAGATCAGATATGTATTAAAGAATTTGCTCTATAGGTGTTGGTATAAGCATAACACTTTCCTAGTGCAGTACAGACTTGTACATGAAAATGTTTGGGGTGTTTATTGTTTTAGTGTTCAAGAAACACCATCCCTTAGAAATTTGTTCAGCTTTGAAAGAAGATGATCATTAAATTGGGAGTGAGAACTGAAATAAAGGTATCCTTGACTGTTATAACTGGTCCATAATGGTAATTTCTGGGGAGGGAGGAATGGTTCCCTCTGCTCACCTTGCCCAACTTTTTGAGAGTGCTAGGGATGAAAGCCAGGATTTGAAGCAGAACTTGAGTTCATAATGAGGCATCCAGAGATGGAAATCACTCCACCTGTGTATCCCACCATTCTCTATGTCATGTTCTGAAGGATATGATTTTGGCTTGTTTAAGAAACAACCAACCAGAGTAAATGGCCAGGGTCATTTGGGTCAATGGCCAAGATTGACCCAACCATGGTCAATGGCCAAGATTGCAGAATCCCTGTCCAGCACCAACAAGAAAGAAAATTAATGAATTGGCCCTGAAGGTAGCCACCTAAGCATGACACAAAGTGAAGCTAAGGAAAACTTTCCTATGTCTTTGTTGAAATCTTTGTCTAAACTCAAAGTGTTGTGAAATATACTTGGGACATTATTCTTCAGGTCTCACTAGTAAACTGGACACTGAATTCATCTTCAGAGTGAAACTAGCTGGGACTCATTTTTACTAATCAGCCAGTAAAACTGCAATTCATTTACTGTTTGTAAATTAAATATGATCAGCACAGTTCTCTGGAGCTGAGGCAGAGTGGTATGGAAAGGTGCATATCTGACATTCTTATTCCCTAGGAACAGACTGGCTTACTGGGAAAGAGTGCAGACCTCTTACTGGAAATGGTCCCTGGCTTGTGCTTGTCGTAGAGTTTGTGTGGGAGAGTGCTAGCTGTTTTGGGCAAAGACTACAGTAGAAGCTGATCCAGCAGCATGTGGATAATCATGCTTAAATGCCTGTGTGCACAGGCTGTAGAAGTGCAGGTATTTGTTTTTGCGTTCACTGGTAGGGTGAGCCCATTGTAAAAGCTGGAATAAGACCTGAGCTCTGCTGTTGTGGAAAGGGTCTGAGGACAATATTGGCTGAAAAGGCCTCAGGATGATCTCTCTGTGCTTCACAGAGGATACAGAATTATCTCACTGCTGCCCAAAACTGACATGTCAAGGGCAGGAGGCATATTTATTCTACAAGAGATCATTTATAGAATATTCATAGAATAGTTAGGGTTGGAAAGGACCTCAAGATCATCCAGTTCCAACCCCCCTGCCATGGGCAGGGACACCTCACACTAAACCATATCACCCAAGGCTTCATCCAACCTGGCCTTGAACACTGCCAGGGATGGAGCATTCACAGCTCCCCTGGGCAACCCATTCCAGTACCTCACCACCCTCACAGTAAAGAATTTCTTCCTTATATCCAGTCTAAACCTCTGTTGTTTAAGTTCGAACCCGTTACCCCTTGACCTGTCACTACAGTCCCTAATGAATAGTCCCTCACCAGCATCCCTGTAGGCCCCCTTCAGATACTGGAAGGCTGCTATGAGGTCTCCACGCAGCCTTCTCTTCTCCAGGCTGAACAGCCCCAACTTTCTCAGCCTGTCTTCATATGGGAGGTGCTCCAGTCCCCTGATCATCCTCGTGGCCTCCTCTGGACTTGTTCTAACAGTTCCATGTCCTTTTTATGTTGAGGACACCAGAACTGCACACAATACTCCAGGTGAGGTCTCATGAGAGCAGAGTAGAGGGGCAGGATCACCTCCTTTGACCTGCTGGTCACGCTTTTTTTGATGCATCCCAAGATACAGTTGGCTTTCTGGGCTGCAAGCACACACTGCAGCTGGCTCATGTTCATTTTCTCATTGACCAACACCCCAAGTCCTTCTCCCCAGGGGGTGCTCTGAATCTCTTCTCTGCCCAACCTGTAGCTGTGCCTGGGATTGTGTGGGTGACGGATAGATATTGTTAGCAAAATGGATCCAGGTGTTATCACCCTAGCCCAGCTTTAGCCTTGGGAATGGTAAAGAAAATACCAGGTGCTGTTGCCCTGGACAGTCTCAAGCCTTGTGAACCAGGAATAAAACACCAGGTGTTAATGTCCTGCTGGGGTCTAAGCCTAGGGAACTGTAAGGAGAACTATGAAGGGTAAAGATAGGTTAACAAAACAAAGCAGGCGGTTTGCAAGATAAAGCAGGATGTGCAACTCATACACAGACCAAACAGTGTGAATATTTATAACTCTTAGTAGTGTTGCTAAACCGGGATGATAAGGGAGTAAAAGAATGGAAAGTTACTGCTTAGCACTTAGTAGACTATAAAAGGGATGCGAGACGACCAAAGAATGTGTGATTGCATATAAAGGAAGTATAATGATATAAATATGGGCTTGTCACACAATAAAAGGTCATATGCTGGATTCACATTGGATCTGGCATAGTCCGTTTCTTCCCTCAGGATTGCT